>NC_046157.1:131022836-131622836 GCF_011064425.1 Rattus rattus
AAAAAAAAAAAAAAATTATGTACCAAAGGCAGATAATTGTCTCACAACCTGCCTGATGCAAAAAAAAAAAAAGAATAATAGAGGAGGAGCTGGAGGAGAGGTGGCAGAGGTGACCAGAGCAATTGAGCTGCAGTTGGGTCCTTCCAGGTAGACAAGAAATACACCTGCTGGTTGAGTATTGATACAGTCATCAAGAAGTGGCTAATTAAACTCAGTGTTATTTATTCCAAGCCAGAAATTTGTACTGTGTTTTGAAAGGAATTTCATTTAAGACTTTTGAAATTATTTTAGACATTTAACCATGTGTGCTGTGAAATTTTTTAATTAATTGTCCATTTCTGAAGTTACCATAGACATGGGTATTATATACTCCTGCTGTCAATTTTGAGTTGCTCACTGATTCTCTGTGTTTTAGTCACTCTGCTTGATTCTGCCTGGTAAATTCCACAGGAGAAACCCATTATCCTGGGGCTTTCAATTGCCCCATTCTGCCTGCTCTCTGCTCAACTCCCTCATAACCGACCTCTCTCTATTTCTAAGATCATGCTCTAAGAGCTTCCAAGAGCCATTGGATTGAACTATTTGGCTTATTTTAACACCTAAAATCTCTTCCAAAACTCCTATCTGCACGTTTTGATTCACAATGATTCTGAAATTTAATACTAACCTATTGTCAAATAGAATTGGAGGAGAAAAATATTATTTTATTAAGTGAATTTGTATTTGCACACAGTTTTTAATTTACACTAATGACTCCATTTTGAAGCACTACATAATGAGCTTGGGGGCTCACAAATGTTAGGCAAGTGATGTGAGTTACAGCCCCAAACCAATATATTTTTAGTTTACATTTTAAAAAAATAAAATATCTTTTTAAAATTGTAATTTGATAATTTCCCCCTTCCCTCTCCTTCCTCCATCCCCTCTTGTGTATCCCTCCTTTCTCTCTCAAACTCATGGCCTCTTTTTCTTAATTACTATTACTCTCTCTCTCTCTCTCTCTCTCTCTCTCTCTCTCTCTCTCTCTCTCTCTCTCTCTCTCTCTCTCCTAAATAGATAATCACAATATATATTTTAAATCATCAATAAGGCAAGTTTTCGTTAGCATCAAAAGTTCTGACTATTGGCCTAACCTCTATCTATGCTTCATATAATGTTGCTATTAGGTGGAATTAGAAGCACTAAGGTCGATCTGGTCCTTGAGCACTCCACTTTGTGCCCAGTAGCTGTCCAGGAGTGCAGTGTCTTATTATCTCTCTCATTTCTACCACCACCTCTTTCATTTTTGGTCAGCTCTGCCCCCACCACCTCCATCTCTATCTAGTTTTCAACAACATATTGCCTCAAGAAGAAAAAGAAGGACGCCCTAGCATCTTGCCTGGTGCCGTTACCTTGCACTTAACCATCTGAGCAGAAAGAGAAAGCTGTGGGGGCAGCAGGTGGGATTGCGATTGGTCAAGTTTCTTATGTGGTCTAAGACTACAAAAACCTGGCAAGGAAGAGCTTACACCACCTGAGTGTGCACCAGAGCTGCAACATGCAAAAGCATGTTAGGTGCTAAAATTAAAGGCATTGTCAACATTTTTCATTGATTATGTTTTTTCAAAACATGGTTTGCATCAATTAAGTCCTTCACCTTTCACTTGGCGCAGTAGAATCTGCCTTTAGTCTGCGTTGCTCTCTTCCAACAATATTCTTAAAACTTCAACAGTGACCTCATAAAACACTCAACAACCCAATTTAAGGTTCTATCATTCCTGTCTGCAACAGGTCTTTGTTAAGCACTCTTCTTTTTTTTTTTTTTTTTTTAATTCTTACAACCATAACTTTTCAGTCTCTCACACTGGCATTTCCAAGTATTTTCTTCAAATCAATAGTCCAAAAGATGAAAAAGAATATTCATATGAGCAATTAGTTTGGCCAAATATGGGTCCCCTGTAAAAGTCATAATCCTCATTAGCACATTAAAGTCTCTGTGAAATTTAACTTGAAAAGACTCTTGCACAACTATGGTGAATCCAAAGTTTCCAAATAAGAAATCCATTTCCTCACAACAATCTCCGTTCAGTGCTTTAGAACATTCATGTTTATCACAGTTGAACATGTTTCATATTAGGGTGCTGCTAATACTCAATGGCACCCTAAAACCATTGCTAGCTAGTGACAGTCGCTAGGAGTTGTCACTTCCTGAGTATAAACAAACATGATCATAATTATTCAGATTTTCATCATAGCAATTGAGTAATGTATTTTTATTGCTATTATTTGGCATTTAAACAACAACCAAGACTTACTCTGTGAGCCAAAAAGCATAACAATCCAAAGAGCAAAACAATGTATTAGTAAAACACATATTTGCCATGAAGAAACAACTACAATTGCTTTTCTTTTTTCTTTCTTTTTTCTTTCTTTCTTTCATTTTCTTTCTTCCTTTCTCTCTCTCTCTCTCTCTCTCTCTCTTTCTCTTTTTCTTTCTCTCTTTCTTTCTTTCTTTCATTCTTTCTTTCTGGTTAGCAATACTTTATGGAATCATTGTTGAGAACTACCCACACAGATCAATCATGTTCACCACTGAGGCAAAGACAAATGCTTCTTATGAGGCACCAAAAACAAATAACTGGAAGACTGGTGAAACTTTTTTTTTTTTCAAAAAAAAATGTGGATTGAACTTCATAAGACTATTGTTTTTAGGACATCATATCATACCTTTTTTTTTTTTACTTTGAGGCACATAAACTAGTGGTGCACATTACTAACAGTGTTTTAGTTCCCTATACACGACATGAACATGTCATGAAGCAATGGTCTTCAACTATGAACTTCTGCTGTGATTTTTGTTCTGTTCCACCAATGCATACCTCACTTTCGTCCAGCTGAGCATGTCAGTATGTGTGGATCATTCCCTAGTATAAGTTACATTTTCTCTAAACACAGTGACTGCACTCTCATTGCGTTTCCAAGGCAGCTTTTAGGGTAAACTTTCTTCCAGACAAATGAAAAATGGGTTTACTGAGACTAAAACACCAAAGCCAAACTCAATACCACACAAAGTAACCAGCTGGGCCAAGGGTGTTCTACACTCTGCCTAGGCTTCACGACTTCTCACAAAATGAGAAAAAGCTGGACATTGATGAAGGGATGAGCATGCCTTCTCTTTCTTCTAGAACCAGAACCTCCAAAAACAGAACACTGGACCTTAGGTGCTAGATGTGTCTTCTTAGGAAGAAGAGAAAGAAAATGATAGAAATGTAAATATCCAGCCAATAAAACCTAGGAAAGAAGACTGTGAAGGATTGTGGTCAAGTCTGCTTCTCCATTTCTGTAACTACAACATACCAATAAAGAAAAATAACTAATAAAAAGCTAATGTTTCACAGAATCCAATGTACTGTCTATGAGAACTATTAAATATCCTTTACAGATTTAAAAAGCTTCTGGAAATTTGAAGAACCATAAAACTATTAACATTCAGCCAACACTCTAAGCTTGATATCACTGGGGAAAGCACACACATAATTGATGTTCCTCACAGCCGTCACTCCATTGAGAAAAATAAAATTTAAGTCATGTCTAAGACAGCTCAGTCCCTTTGTAGGCAGGTCATAATTTTCTTGGGAATTTGTTCTTCAGGAATTTCAGGACCTCAGTGGGGGTGGAGGGAGGGAACAAAGAAAGAGCAGGAAGGAGCATGTGAAAAGCTGACACAGATAACTTACACTTCTACAGTGTCGTAAATCAGGTACTTGCTTTGACACACTCAAAGGCAAAGCCTAACTTTTCATACTCTGGCCCAACAGTTATTACACCAGCTTCCAGAAGCTGAGTTAGGACTAGGAAGCTTCCTCTAATAACCAGTAAGCCACCCCGATCCCGCAGATTCAAGTATTGAGCTAATTTCAATGGCAAAGGAGATTTCAAGACAGCCTAATATTGCCTCTGTGGTTATAAGCAATCAATCTTATTGTAGGTCTGTGCTGAAAAGTGCAAATGGGGCAGAAAGAAATACAAAATGTACAACTTAGACAGGAAACGAGCACTGGGCAAGCTTAATGTTAGAGCCACTGCTACAGTGGAAGAAAAGCCATAATTATTAAGGAAATTAACGCCATTAAGAAGAGGCTCCAGGCTAAACATTGGTATACCGAGAAGATGCGTTCAGGACGAGACTATCCAGCAAAGCTACCAGCAAAAGGGGAGAAAAGAAGTCTGAAAAACTTTCCTTTTCCTAAAAAGCACCAACACATGTTCCTGTAAATGCAATTCAAGACACAGAGAACCATCCCAAGGTGGCAGTAGAGCTTGGTAATGTGATTCATGTGGTCCTGTCTTTGAATTCAGAAAGGATGTGAAAGTAAAGGAGTCTTGGCATCTTCCTCCATGGTTTCAGAGAGACCATGGAGGACCAGGCAACATGTGGCAAGTGAATCCCTGTGGCAAGGCCCTGAGAGAACAAAGGGCTGTGTGAAGCTGAGAAAATTAAGTCTAGATTTCAGCAGTCCCCAGGATGTGTGAGTTGCCTAAGGGGTAGGAGAATTAGGTGGAATGAAGCTAGCCAAAGCGACAAGTGTTTTGCAGGCAGAAAAGCTGGAAGGACAGCCATTTAAGCCCTTTGACCCCTGACATGGAGCTATGTGATATGGAGTTTGCCTTGCTGGGTTTGGTTCTTTCTTTGGTTGAGTATTTTCTCTTCATGCCCCATTTTTGCCTTTTGAGTTAGGATTGTATATTCTTTGTTATTATATATTAAAATTATGTGATTTGTTCTTGGGTTTTTGTTTCCTTACATTTTACCGGAGCACAGGGAGAGAGATACAATAAAAGATTGCCTTGAGTCTCAGAAGAAATTTAGGACTTGGAAATTTTAAACTATCTTGGGATGAACTTTTACAGCATTGAGACTACAAAGACTACAAAGACTTTTAATGCTAGACTAAATGCATTTTGTATACAGCCATGAGACTATGAGTTTAGGAAGTGGGATCTGATGGTTTAAATAAAAACTACCTCCCATAGTCTCGGATAGTTGAATTCTTGGCCCCAAGTGGGTGGCTCTGTTTAGAGAGACACAGGAGGTGTGGCATCATTGAAGAAAGTATAACATTGAGTGCAGGCTCATACCATTCTAGTCACTCCTCTGCTTCATGCTTGCGGTTCATAACGCAAGCCCCAGCTTTCTGTTCCTAACTGCATGCCTTTGCATGGAGTCTAAAGCTCTAGAACTGTAACCACAAATAAATTCTTTCTTCTATAAGTTGCCTTGGTTACGATGCATCATCACTTGACGCAACTACCCAACAACAACCAAAAAATGTTCTCCTTGATACCAGGTCAAACTAACTGCATGAGAGAAATGCTGTACAGTACATGGCTGCCTTTGCATAAAGGCCAAGCAAATGGATATTTAATAGTGGCAACAATTGGTGGAAAATATTAATTGAGGAAGGGATGCGTAGGTAGTACAGCAGAACACATTCATGTACATACTTCTCTGTGTGTGCTTGTGTTTGTATGTCTATGTATATGCTTGTGTGTATGCTTATGTATGTGTGTTTGTGTATGCATGCAAGGTTTTTGTGAGGTGCACAGATAAAACATACTTTACTAGGTCAATGTTGTATTATAGAAATGTTTTTGAAAGTCAAACAACTGTGTGATTTTCTTTACATTGACTTTAATCTATTGCACTGCAATATTTATCAATGACTCATGACCCTACTTCTTATCACCCCAGAATTGATGCATATTACCTTTTAAATTAGTAATATCAGTGGCCCACAAAAGAGTTCTTCATGACTGCAAATCCAACTTCTTCATGTTAACTGGCTCCTTCATTTATTTTTGGGTTTTTTGTTAATTGAGGAGAATTATTTATTGTAAAGAATTTGCTGATAATATAGAATGTCCAGACCTTGATTATCTACAGGCCTGCACATACTCCACCATGTCTTTAAAGGAGGTACAAATTGACACTTGTCCAAGAACTATCAAGCTATGCCCCCCATGTCTATAATCCAGAGGTAGCATCACTAATGATGGCTTTTCTGAGAAAAAAAAAAAAGGCTAGATGTGAAAAAAGAGATCCCTTTCTTTCAAAAATATAAACAAACAAGCCATGATTTGTATCATGCGTGGCTTTTATACTACTACATTTGTGGTATATTCTCAAAGTAACTGAAAAGAAGTGGGTCCAAGAATGCAATGTAAGCAATTTGGTAGCACCCCCGAAGGAATGGTATATTGTGGGGCATAAAAGGTAGCTGTAATGCACTACCCTTAAATAGCAGAGGCATTTTAAATGGTACGGAACTCATCTAGAGCAGTGAGTGATACAGCAAGGCCTGATGATCCAAGTCTTCTCGTCATTGCTATTTAAAAGCTATGACTCCATGAACCATTTAAAATTCAACACCAAATATATCAAAGGGATCACCTTCAAAAACAGTGATTCAGGATAGAAACACATATGTCAACACAAGCAGGAAGGATGGAATATTTCACAAGTCGTGCCATTTAAGTTAAAATGAGGGGTTTTTCCTAAACCGGCACAGCCTCTGTATTCATCAGAGAAATCTCATTTGCAATGGGCAGTAGTTAGTGCAGAGTTATAACTGGTCTGAGGGCTAAGAATGATTTTTGAAGGCACGTTCCTCTAACGCAAGGCATTTATATCACCCTCTTGACACTCCAAGCCTCTGAAAACACGGAGGAAGAGGGAGGCCAAGGGAGAGAAGCTGAGGAGGAGCACTGCAGGATGCTGTCATTTGAACCAGACAGGGCCATTTAACTCATGAACTCACAGTAGCTGTGGTTACCTACCATCTGCACAAGATGGTGCCCATCAACGTTTTCTCATGGATGTGAGAGGGACTCATGTGGACCCCTCCTCCCTGCGGGGCTACTGGATAGTTTCTAGGAAGGGAGCCTCATGCTCTTCAGGGGTGTAACCCTGATAATTTGCCCATGCTCCAGTAAATTAAGTCCTTACCCTTGCTCCTGTGGACAAACTCGATTAAACTCGATAGTGAGCAGGAAGAAAGAAAGAAAGAAAGAAAGAAAGAAAGAAAGAAAGAAAGAAAGAAAGAAAGAAAGAAAGAAGAAAGAAGAGAGGGAGGAAAGGAGGGAGGGACGGAGGGAGGGACGGAGGGAGGGAAGGCAGACAGACAGCCAGACATAGAAATGGAAGGAAGATTTGTTATGGAGAAGGAAGAAGTGTTTCTGCCAGAGAAGAAGAGGAAAAGAGGGGAACCAAATTCATTATATGCATGTAATGAAATTGTTAAGGATTATAAATAAATAAATAAATAAATAAATAAATAAATAAATAAATAAATAAATATTTTACTGCACAGTTATATGTTTTTCTAACTGCTTCGAGTGGAATGACTACCAGTTTACAAATCCACAGAAATATAGGTCCATTCAAGTGAATTTTAAAGTGGACCACGCAGTGTTACTTTGTTACTATGCTTCGCAATTTCCAGTTTAGTAGAAGGTAGTACTTATATGTGATAGCATAAGACTAGATACCTGTGGTAAATGTCTCCAAGACTTCCTAAGTTTGTTAATATCAATGGGAACCCACATCAGGACCAATGTGCTGGGAGGCCAAAGTAGAGCTTCACTCCTTTTAGCTTCATCACTGACTAAGTTAATGCTGTGGGGGAGAAGAAGTTCTAGCAAACCATTTACACAAACCTTTAGTTATAATAGTGTAAGCAGAGGAAATAAAGAAACAAAGATTAGAAAAGGAAGAGAAACTCAAAGAAAAGGGAAAAGAGAAGAAGAAAAGGAGAAAGAGAGGAAGAGAGCAATGGCGAGGAAGGGAAGGGAGGAGAAGAACTGAGCGTGGGGCCTGGTGCCTGTCATCCCAGTGCTTCAGAAGCAGGGCTATCCTCAAATCCAGGCCAAGTCTGAAGGCAGAGTCAACTGTATATGTATCTGTCAGAGAAGAGGAGGAGGCAGAGTGAGGAGGGATAGAAGGTTAAGACGCCCTGTGACATCATGACACAAAAAGGTGCTTCCAGACATAGTGACTTTATTCTACACTAATGTCTAATTCCTTTTACAAGTTGTAAACATTCAGGTGATTTAATACTTCTTCAACATCCTCAAACAAAATAAAGGCTTCTTAACCAGTGACTAAGACAGACCTGCTCCTCATTGATTGCATTAAGAAACAGCAATTTGGAAACGTGATCATGTTAGGAACAGCAAGACTTAACTTCAGAATACAAGCACATATGTGAAATGTTAGGACAATGGCCCACCGTGGACTGCAGTATTCCTGAAGGGAGCATGACTTCTGTAAATATTTAAAATTTCTATGGAATGTAACTTCATGTCCTTGTTCTTTAGCATACTCTGATTTCTGTGTTTCTTAAGAAAAGGCTCTTGTTACAGATCTCCCCAAAACTCAGATCTCAGAGCTATAACCTTTGACCCAGCATGTTAAACAGGAGGCTGTTGGGTAGCAATCAGATCTAGATGGGGTAGTAAGAGCTGAACTTTTGTTATATAACACATTTATACAAAGGTACAAAGTTCCCAGTTTCCCTGTTCCTCTCAGCCACATGAGTAATGGCTAGGTGGTCCTCTGAAAGCCAGGAAGAGGACCTTTCCAAGCCGATTCTGGGCTTACAGATTGGAAACCTAAAAACAAGCTATTTAGGTCAGCACACATGTACACCTGTGGTTGAGGGGTGCGAAGGCTGGTTGAGATGCCTCCCTGTTCATATTTGACAACCTACAGGGTCTCCATTTTCAAACCCTTTTATTTCATCCCAATGCATCTTCTCATTTGTGTTAGTTACATAACCGAACCAATTTGGTCTAAAATAAAATCTTAGCACATTACACCACTGACATTTAGACAGGCCAGGCCTTGTAACAGGATGTCTGTCCTGTGACCCGAACTGGGAACAGTGGCACATTAGCACCTACTGACAAGATGCCAGGAGAGTCCCTTCCTCCATAATGACACTTCAGATGTTTCTGGGCACCTCACCATCCACACTGAGTGGTAGTTTGGGCATTCATAGAAATAGTATTTAAACATTGTGATATGTTTTCTGCTGAACTCAATGTTAAGGCGATGTTCAGAGAAAGGAGAACTCACTCCATCTGCACAGAGTATTTCTCAAGTGACACCTTATTTTTTCATCCATTGTATGAGAGCTCTGAAGAGTGGCAGTTTTAATATTCCTCTGGGTTGTCCCTCTAGCCTCTCCTTTTATGCTGCGGATGTACAAAAGGGAAATTTTAAAAACTGTGCTTGAATTATAATCAGCCACAGCATTTTGTGAGATTCTCCTGTCAATGCCAACACTACATTCTCCTCAAAATCCTAACTGAAATAATCCAGTCAAGCTACAATGAAGAGGCAGCACCTCAAGTATAAGTTGATTCATAGTGGATAGACAGCCAAGAAGGAAGACAGACTTTGCTTAGAGGGACTGACTTGAAGAATGAGTGTCATGTGACCATGATAACAGGACTTTTCCTTCTATCCTCAAACTAGAAAGCATATTCCCTCTACTAGAGACTGCACCCAAAGCCCATATCGTGCTTAGCGCTCCAAAGAGCCCTGGTGGCTGGAGTTCTCCTCCTCACTGGCTTTTTGAAGTTTCTAGCTCACACAGGAAGTAAAATGAGCGCTTCTCACATTGTTTAAACGAACAAAAGAATTCCAAGTACCAAGCAATGTATTAGCCGCCTAACCCACTAGAATGCAATTTGCTCACCAACTCGGGGTGCCTTGCCTGAGTGGAAAGCCGCAGAGGATGACACTCTTTCCCCCCACAGCCATTGCACTTCATCGGCAAGTTCTGTTGCTCAGGGAAACGGCAACAGTATCTGCAAAGTCAACATCGCATAGACTTTGACTTTGTGATCCTGTGGGGAAAACAAGAACTCTTCACACCTTTTAGCAGCTACATTACATAAAACAGCATAATATTTTATAATTTTCAAATCTTTCTCTTCGTAGCGGAAAGTGAAACTTCAGAGCTTTTCCCAACCGCCATCAGAAACAGTCTGGAAGAGGAGGCTCCTGAGATGATCTCCTTGGGGTGGGCAGGAAACCCCTCGCCTTTCAATAGGGAATAGTTAGACCTTTTGGATAGCGTCAATCCACCCTCATAGAAACAAGCACATAGTAGGAATCTAATTAATTATACTCTTGCTCTCTCCATTGCACAACCTATGAACCTCAGCGAGGGGTTCTTTTCTTGGACATTACAAAAATGACAGAGAAGCGAGTGGGGGCGGGAAGCCGACCACGGGGAGGAGATGCTCAACCTCTGAGAAACAAAACAGAAGACCACACATCCTACAGCATCACGCCAAATTTCTCTCCTGAAAGAAAATCTGGGAGATAATTCCTTGTCTGATAAATTGAACATGTCCCACTATGGTAAAGTCAAGTTATTTTAAAGATGAGTTGCACAATGTTTGCAGGTGTTTGCAGGGATCGGGCTTGAGTGGAAATGTGTACACATGGCTGTGTGAATGCCTGTAGAGGCCAGATGTCTTCCTCAATATCACTCTCCCTCTCTCACTCAAACTAAAGATCGTAGATTCAGTCAACAATCCCAGCAGCTAATTTTTGCCCCACCCCATCCACAGCATTGAATTACAGGGGCATGCGACTAAACCAGGTTTTTTTTTTTGTTTTTTTTTCCCTAAGTGGGTGTTGTTTCTTGCGTTGCTTTGTTTCTGTTGTTTTTACAGGGTACTTAAACTCAAGCCCTCCCCTCGTGAGGGCACAGAAAGCTCTGTATAGAAAGCTATCTCTCCTGTCTTGAGGATAGTTTCTATTTTAATATCGGCTGGTTCATCATAAACAGCACCGTTTCTCCGTGGGGAAGACTGTATCTTGAACCCACACACTGCACAGACAGTTCCTGGAGCGAACGAGGCTTTAATCTTTCCATTACCTCTTCCCCTTGCCTTTCTTCCAAGTTTACACAGCTTGAAAACATTGAGCATTTAAAGCATAAGTAATAATAAACTCTAGTCATAATGTGTAAGGCTTGGTCAGCAGAGCGTTCAGTCATTATTAATTAGCACACTCTTGATTATCTGTTTATAATAGATGTTATCCAAAGGCTAATCTCCTACACGCAGTTGAAATGTTAACCAAGACTGCTGATAACATGAAGGATTTACCCACTTGTAAATCTTCACCTTGATTCCTGGGCTCATAAAACTGGCAATATAAATTTATTTCATCTTCATGTCTATAAAAACAATGATACCCAACTCGCTGGGGGTTTATATTTCCTGAAAGACTAATATTTGCTTTAATTATGAACTGTATTATTATTTAGCTTATAAAAAAGTATTTTTGAAGTCTTTTAAAAACAGAGACAATGTATTTTTCCAAGGACAACTTAATATCCAGGCATTAAAATGGCCTGAATTGATATGTTTAATAAGCCATAACCCAGATAATCACGGGCTATAAAGGATTAATTTTTCTCTTGCATTATCAAAGAGCAGCTGTAAAAGTACAAAATCCACTGGAAAACTTGTGTTTACAGTCCTTATGACTGATTTATAAAGTGATGTGTTAGCAACGGCCTCCGTATCATCTTGTTTTGTTTTCCCTTTTCTGAGAGAATTGAAAACCCTTTTTCTTTTTCAAGCCCGCTGTTGAACACTCCATGGTAACTGACTTCTTACTGGGTTTCCTCTCTCTGCTACTGCTGTCCTTTTGCTTTGCTCGTAGGTTGGAAAAGATGTTGCCAATGACACTACAGAGAAATCAACTGCCCAGCCTTGAGAGCATGTACAAATTCCCCGGCTTTTGTTTTCAGAAAAGGTAATCGCTCTTAATGTTCTGCATCAGAAAATAATGGTAAAGAGAACTCAGCTGAGGTACTGGAGTGAGTAAGGCTTGGAGACTGAAACCCCGGGATAAATTATTCAGTGTTCAGTTTTCTACACTGTATTCTGTATCTCCTTCCTTTTCCAAATGTGTAATCCATCATTGGTTTACCAAAATCAGATATATAACAATAATTTTTATCAAAGACTTCATTTTTATTTATTTTTTCTCTTTCTTTCTTTCTCTTTTCTCCCCCTTCCTTCCTTCCTTCCTTCCTTCCTTCCTTCCTCCCTCCCTCCTCCTCTCTCTCTCTCTCTCTCTCTCTCTCTCTCTCTCTTTCTCTCTTTCTTCCTTTCTTCCTTCCTTTCTTCTTTTCTTCCTGACAGGATTATCTGAGGCTCAGGCTGGCCTTGAACTCTTGATCCTCCATCCTAAGCCTCCTGGGTGGAATTACAAACATGTAGTCATCCTAGCCACATTTCTGTTCTAGCTTATCCAATGCAGTCTCATATTAAAGTGATTTGCCACTAAATAATATATGTTAAAACTCATAAAAATGGATGTAAGGAAGACACTGCATTTTGTAAGAATTATCAGTTCTACAAATACAGTAAGAATTTGCGTACATAATTCCTTTTGCATCTAAATTCCATAAAATGGATCCTTGTCCATAAAATGGATCTGAGAAACTTTGTATTTCACCTACCTTCAGTAAACGGTGATGACTGAGTGTGAGTTGGCAAAGTCTAACAGTGTTAGAATTAACCCACAGGAGAATGAAACAGTGATTTTTTTTTTCCAGTCACAGTCTCTGCTTCCATGTTGTGTAGTCTACTGATTGCTTGATGGTTTTATACTGAAATGTCTCTCCTAGAGACCTCCAGAATTCCCATGCTTTCTTTAACCTTCCAGAAGATGGGAAGAGACAAAAATAGCGGGATTCTTCTCATCCGAAGACAGCGCAGGTGACGTTTATGTGCAGTGTAAAACTCACATGTAAACTTGATAATAGAGGACATTTTTAAATGTTATTACATTTTTTCCTTTTATGGATGACAGCTTATTTTCTCACATAATGCGTCCTGAATGTTGTTTTCCCTCCCTCTACTCCTCTCAGCAACCCCCACCCCCCGTTTTCCCTCTCATCTGGATCCATTCCCTTACTGTTTCTCATTAGAAAACAAACAGACTTCTAAAGAGTAGTAATAAAATACAAGATAAAACAAAAATGAATACATATCTGAATTGAGCAAAGCAACCAAACAGTAGGGAAAAGACCAAGAAGAGGCACAAGAAAGAGACCCATTTGTTCATATACCAGGAATCTCATAAAGCACTAAGCCTTAATACATACACAAGGAAGCTTTGGGGAAAAAAGAGAGAAATAATATATATTACATATACATGTGTTATATATTATATAATGAATAAATAATTATATATAATGTATGTATACATATATTAGATATTATATACATATATAAGTATATACATATAACTATATATCTATTAAGATAGAGTTTTGTGTGCGTGTGTGTGTGTGTGTGTGTGTGTGTGTGTGTGTGTGTGTGTGTGAAGAAAAGCCCTGACATGACATGAGACAAAGAACTTCCTAAGGAAACACTGAGTTCATTTCAACCGGCCATCTTCTGCTAGGCGTACAAGCTATCCTTAGGAGTACTTTGTTCCCCCAGTGAGACTCCACTGAAGAAAACTAAATTTTCATTTTCAAGTGGTTATCAGTTGGAGATTGGTCTGCGCTAGGCATGGAGGAGTGTGTCTGCTTCTGTCAGCTCCAGGACCCCATCTGAGGCAGACGCATGCATGATGGCTGTGTGTTTGCTGCCCACTTGCTCGAGCTGAATTAGAGGGATTTGATGGGGTTTTGTTTGTGTTGTTTTCGTTGTTGTTTTGTGGCCTCCATCCCATCAGGCGCTTGCACTCTTTCTACCTCTTCTTCTGCAGGTGTCCTGCGTCCTGAAGGGAGGGGATTGATAGAGGCATCCAGTTTAGGGTTGAGTGTTACAAAGCCCTGTGCATTGTTTCTGGCTGAGTATCTCTGTATTTGTTCCCATCAGCTGTAGGAAGACGCTTCTCTGTTGATGTCTGAATAAGGAAGGCACTGATGTGTGAGTATAGCAGAATGTCATTAGGAATGATTTTTTTGCTACATTCTTTTTGTTGTTGTTGTCATTTGATTTGCTTTGCTTTTTGGAACGGTAGTATTTAGTTTTACTCTAGGTATCTGTGTTATCCAGTGTCAGATTCTTGGTCACCCAAGCGGTGTTGGGAATTGATTCCATGGTCCATGGAATGCGCCTTAAGTCAAATTAAATATTGGTTGGTTACTCCCATACCCTTTATGCCACTGTTGCACTAGCATGTCTGCAGGTAGGACACCATTGTAGAACAAAGGGCTTAAGGCTGAGCTGTTCACATTTCTCTGACAGGGCGCCTGTAACAGTAACTAAAGACACTAACAAAAACATAGGAGTAAAGGTTCTCTGTAGGCACCAACTCCACATCTCCATGTTCAATGATTAGTGTAGGTGTTATCTTTAGCATTAGGACCTTGCCCTCAAGTTTTGGAGAGCCACCTTGGCTCTCTAAAAAACTAGTCTTAGCATCATCCCAGGTTGTTTTGGGAATTCCCATGGGACCTATTTCATCAGCAACTCAATTAGAGGTAACCCAATCCTGGAAATGGATGCTTCAGTTAGTGAGCACTGTCTCTACATTTATTTGGTTATTTCATTTAGATGGCCTTCATATGTGTGTATATTTTAGAAAGCCTCATACTACCCTTCTAATGACCCTCAATTTTAGTTGCCACTTGTCATATTATCTCTTTCTTTCTTCTCCTCCCTTCCCCCCACTTCCCTCTCCTGATCCAGTCACCCCACCCACATCCATCCTTAACTATCTATTCTATTTCACTTTGTAAGGAGATCTGTCCCCTTTAAACTGTATTTAATCTCTGTGGTTCTACAAATTTTATCTTGGGTTATCATTGACTTAACAGCTAATACCCACATACAAGCAAATACATACCATATATGTATTTATCATTCTGGGTTACCTCACTAAGCATGATTTTTTTTCTTCTAATCCCATCAATTTACCTTTCATGATTTCAGTTTTTAATGCTAAGTTATACTCCACTGTATAAATCTGATATATTTTTATGCACAGCTCTGTTGTAGGACATCTAAGTTGTTTACAATTTCTAACTATTAGGAAAAGAGAGGGAACGGTTCCTTTGGGGATATCACCAAGAGTGGTATGGCTAGATCTTGAGGCAGATTTATTCCCATCTTCCTAAAGAATCAACACACTGAATTCCATGGCGTCTTACAAGTTTGCTCTCCCACCATCAAGGAATGGCAGCTTCCCCTTACTCCACAAGTTCACAAGCATATACTGTCACTTGTTTGATTGATATTAGCCATTTTGAAAGGTGCAAGATAAATCTCAATGTAGATTTGATTTGTATTTCACTAATAACTAAGAGTGTTGAACATGTCTTTAATCATTTCTCAGCCATTTGAGTTTCCTCTATTGGGATTTTTGTTCAGACTGCATGTCCATTTTTAACTGCTTTATTGGTTTTCTTGACGTCTAGTTTTCTGAGTTCTTTATATATCTTGGATATTTATTTCTATCTGTTGTAGAGTTGGTAAATTCTTTGCTATTCTATAGGCTGCCTTTTGTCAGAATGGCAGCCTTCTTTGTCATGCAAAAACTTTTCAGTTTTATGAGGTCCCTTTTATTAATTATTGATATAAATGCCTGTGCTAATAGAGTTCTGTTCTGAAACACAATTCCTAAGCCAATGAGTTCCAGACTATCCTCCGCTTTCTCTTTTATCAGATTCAGTACATCTGGTTTTATGTTGAGGTCTTTGATCCATTTGGAGTTGAGTTTTGTACAAGATAAGTGTGTATCTATTTTTCCTCTCCTACACGCAGTCATCCAGTTAGATCAATGCTATTTGTTGAAGATGCTGTATTTTTTCCAGTGTGTATTTCTGCCATCTTTATCAAAACTTGGGTGTCCATCACAATGTGCATTTATGCCTGGGTCTACAGTTCAATACCACTGATCAATATGTCTGTCTTTGTGCCAATATCATGCCATTTTCATTATTATAGCATTTTATTACTATAACTCTGTAGTACAATTTGAAATTGGGGGTGGTGATACCTCTGGTATTTCTTTAATTAATCGGGAATGTTTTAACTATCCTGGGGTTTTGTGTTTTCATATGAAGCTAAAATTGTCCTTTTAAGATCTGTGAAGAAACATGTTGAAATTTTTATGGATATTGCATTGAATCTGTGGATTACTTTTATTAGGATGGCCATTTTTACTATATTAATCCTACGGATCTATGATCATGGGAGATCTTGCCTTACTCTGAAATGTTCTTCAATTTATATCTTCAATGCCTTACAGTTTTTATCATACAAGTCTTTAACTTACTGGTTATAGCTACCCCAAAATATTTTATAATATTTGAGGATATCGTGACAAGTGTGTTTCCTTCATTTCTTTGTGTTAATTTGTCATTTGTATATAGAAGGGATACTGATTTATATGAGTTAATTCTGTATCCAGTCATTTTGTTGAAGTGGAGTTATCAGTTTTTGGAGTTTACATGTGGAATGTTTAGGGTCATTTATGAATAATATGTCATCTGCAAATAAGGGTACTTGGATTTCTTTCTTGACAACTTGTGTCCCCTTGATCTCCTTTAGTTGTCTGTCTTATTACTCTACCTAAAAGTTCAAGTATTGTATTGAGTGAGTGTAGAGAGAGTGGACAACCTTGTCTTGATCCTGATTTTAATGGAAATGCTTTGAGTTTGTTTTCGTTTAAGTTAATGTTGGCTATGGGCTTGTTGTAAACTCTTTATTATGTTGGGGTATGTCTTTTATATCCCTAATCTCTCCAGGACTTTTATCATAAAGTGGTGTTAGATTTTTGTCAATAGCTTCTTCTGTATTGAATGAGATGATTACGTGATTTTTGTCTTTCAGTTTGTATACATGACAGATTACATTTATCAGTTTGTGTATGTTTAACAATTCCTACATCTCTGGGATGAAACCTATTTGATCAAGGTGGATGATCTTTTAAATGTGTTCTTAAATTCAGTTTCCAAGTATTTTATTGGGAATTTTTGAATCTATGTTCATAAGGGAGATAGGTCTGTAATACTCTTCCTTTGTTGGGTCTTCATGTGGCTTAGGTAATAGAGTAACTGTGGCCTCATAAAATAAATTGAACAATGTTCTTTCTGTTTCTATTTTGAGAAATACTTTAAGGAGTATTGGCATTAACTTTTCTTCAAAGGTCTGATTGAAATCTGCCTGAGGTAAAAGCGTCTTGCTAGGGATGTTTGGTTGGAAGAATTTTGAATGCTTTTTCTATTTCATTAGGAACTGTGGGCATCTAAATTGCTTACTGATCTTGACTGAACTTTGGTAAGAGATATGTTCTGAGAAAATTATTTCTTTTGGGTTTTCTAATTTGTGGAGTACAGGATTTAAAAAGTATGAATTCTCGAGATTTCCTCCATTTCTGTTGTTATACTGCTCTTTAATCTCTAATTATGTTAACTCAGATATGCTTTCTCTGTCTTTTAGCTTGTCTTTTGGCAATCTTATTAATTTTTTTTAAAGAACTAACATTATTTCACTAATTGTTTATATTTTTTTCTTTGTTTCTATTTCATTGATTTTACACCTGAATTTATTTTTTGCCATCCCTTCTTTTGGATGTAATTTCTCCTTATTTTTCTATATCTTTCAGGTGTGCTGTGAAGTTACTAGTATGAGATCTTTCCAATGCTGTTATGTAGGCACTTAGTGCTATGAGCTTGCCTTTTGGAACCACATTCATTGTATACCATAAGTTTGGTTATGTTGGTATTCCTTTTCATTCAACTGTAGAAAGTATTTAATCTCCAGATTAATTTCTATCATGACCCTCTTTTCACTCATTAGTGAATTGTTCGGTTTCCATGAGTTTGTAGGCATTCTGTTGCTTCTCTTGTTAATGATATCCAGCTTTATTTTGTCTGATAGGATGCTGGGAGTTATATCAGTTTTCCTGACTATATAAAGACTTGCTTTGTGTTCAAACATGTGTTCAATTTTTTTCAGACAGTTCCATAGGGTTCTGAGAAGAAGAAGAAGTGTTCTTTTGTTTAGGTGAAATGTTCTGTAAACATCTATTATGTCCATTTGGTTTATAACATCAGTTAGCACCAGCATTTCTCTGTTTAGTTTTTGTCTGGGTGACTTGTTTATTGATGAGAGTGGGTCATTGAAGTCTCTCCTATCTCTGTATAAGTGTCAGTATGTGATTTAAGCTGCGGTAGTGCTTCTTTTATAAAGGTGGGTATCCTTATATTTGATACATGGATGTTAAGAATTGCAGTATCCTCTTGGTGTTTTCCTTTGATGAGTATGTAGTGCCTTTTCCTATGTCTCCTGATTAGTTTGGCTTGCAATCTATTTTGTCAGATATTAAAATGGCTACACCGGCTTACTTCTTAGGTCTGTACCCTTGTAATATCATTATCCATCCTTTATCTTAAGATGACAACTATTCTTGATTTTAAAGTATGTCCTTGCATGTGGCAGAAAGATGGATCCTGTTTTCACATCCACTCTGTTAGTCTGTCTCTTTTATTGGAGAATTGATGCCATTGATGATAAGAGATATAAATGAGTAATATTTGTTTATTCCTGTAATTTCGTTGTTGTTGGTGGCGGCGGTGGTGGTGGTGTGTTTTCCCCCTTTGACTCGCTTTTGTGAGATTATTTATTCCCTTTATTTTCCTGTTGTCTTAGTTGCAGTTAACCTCTTTAGGTTGAATTTTCCTTCTAGCACTTCCTGTCTAGCAGGATTAGTAGATAGGCATTGCTTAAATTTAGTTATCATAGAATGTCTTAGTTTCTACATCTATTGTGATAGAAAGTTTTGCTGGGTATAGTAATCTGGGCTGTCTTCTGGGGTTTCTTGGAGTATGTTGTATAGTCCAGTCCCTTCTCACTTAGAGTCTCCATTGAAAAGTTGGGTGCAACTCTAAAAATCTACCTTTATATGCTAGGTGGTCTTTTTCCCTTTCAGCTTTTAATATTCTTTCTTTGTTTTGTATGTTTAAACTTATAATTATTATATGCTGAGGGGAATTTCTTTTCTGGTCCAGTATTTGATATACTGTATGCTTCTTGTATCTTAACGGACATCTCCTTCTTTAGGTCACACAACTTTTCTACTATGATTTTGTTGATACTTACAGTGCTTTTAGCCAGCATTTCTTCTCTTTCCACATTTTCCTTATCCTTAGATTTAGTCTTCTCATAGTGTCCCAAGTGTCCTGAATGTTTGTGCTAGGAATGTTTTCACATTTTCTTTAATCTATATCTCCACTTCTTCTATTTACAGTCCCTTCCATATCTCATATTCTGCTTGTGAAGGTTGCCTCTGAATTTTGAACAAGTATTCCTAAAATTTTTGATTCTATGTTCCTTCAGTCTTGGTTTACTTTATTGATTAGATTTCCCCTTCCGGGTCTTGAACTGTTTTATTTATTTTCTTCCACTGTTTATGTTTTCATAAATTTCTTTAAGAACTTTATTCCTTCTTTAATGAGCTCTATAGTATTCAGAAAGGCTGTTTAAAGATCTTTTCTTAGGCTTCTGAAATGTTGCACAGGAACTGCTGTGGTAGGATGCTGGGCTGTAGTGGAAACATGTTGTTCATGCTGGTATTGATTGTGTTTTCATACTGGCATCTAGGCATCTGTGTTTGCACCGATTGCTATTATAGATGTTGACACCTGGTCTTGTCAACAATAGATGCTTTGTTCCTTGTTTCTGGTGCCCTTTCTGGTTCTCAGTAGAAAATGGTGGCAGTGTGTTGCCTGGTAGGAAATTCTTCTGTGATTCTGATAGGTGTGGTCACTGGAAATTCTAGATTAAAAAAAATGTGTTTCTAGTCATTGGGATCAGTCACTCAGGAATGGAGTTGGGTGTTTTGGGTAGGGCAGGCTGAGGGTACTCACAGGTGGGAAGAAAGCAGGATATTCCATCAAGATCTGCGTCGTCTCCTGGGAATCAGGGTAGAGAATAAGAAGAGGTCACTACAAGTAGTTTGCTAAAAAGCTATGAATGAAACTGGGGGGTTGGAGATGGAAGGAAGAAGTGAGGAGTGAGGATCTGAAGCTTGCCCCCTTCTTGGCTGCCTGTTTGCTTTTCTGGCAGGCTTTGCAGGTGGTTTCCCAGAGTCTGACTTCTGGCGTTGGCAGCTGGAGTATGGAGAAGGCTGGAGGAAAAGGTTTCTGTGATTAGTTGGAGATGGGGGCAGAGAGGAAAGAAAGACCGCAGCAGGTAGCCTGCTGTGCTACAGAGATAGTGATGGGACTGGTGGGTTGGACTTGGAGAAATGGGGGGAGAGGTGAAGATCTGTAGTGAGCCTACCTGAAGTGCCCCAAGGATTCCCAGAGAAAGCCTGCTGGAGTTGGGGCTGTGATAAAGCTATGAGGTGTGGAGGAGGTTGGAGCAGAGGGCCTTCATGACCCTTTGGAGGTAGGGCAGAGAGGAAGAGAAGGCTGCAGTAGGTGTCCTGTTTCAGAGCTGGGAATAAGACTGGGGTTTGGATTTAGAGAAACAGAGAGTGAAGTGAAGGTACACAGTTATCCTGCTTGCCTGGCCAGCGTGATTATAATTTTTCAATTGTATGTATGAGTGCATATGTGAGTGTGTGTGTGTGTGTGTGTGTGTGTGTGTGTGTGTGTGTCTGTAAGTTAGAGAATTTGCAGGAGTTAAGTCCTCCCCTTCTACCACATGGGCCCAAAGATCAAATTCAGCTCAGCTGTCATGGCAGCAGCAGGAGCCTTTCCCTCTGAGCCATCTCGTCAGCCAATACAGTAATTTTTAAATAATTTTCACTAATGACTTATCATACTCCTGTGAGTACAGAGTAACAACATATTTAAAAGTTAGTTAATGTATCTTTGTTATGAGTAATGAGGGAAAAAACCTTCAGGTAAGAAAATCAGCTAGACCATAGAATTGAACCAAGAGCCTGCACAACAAACCTTGTTTTCCATTGTCTATAAAACTTGCACTAAGATAGATCCCATTCAGACTCATAAAACAAATGATAACAGGTTTATAATGATTGAGGTACACGGTCTGCCTCTAAATAGACGCAAACTACATATCCATAACAGAAAAAATCTTCAAATACTTGCTAATTGACATTAAACACTTAAGTATTCCTTCATTAGTCAGGGCAGAAATTTACCAATTGCTTTGAATGAAAATAAAATACAACGTATGAAGCTTATGCTGTAGCTAAGATAGGACTGAGAGAGAATTTGCAACACTAATGGTTATAGGAAAAGCCTCAAATCATTGTTCCTAACTGAATAAATAAAAACAGTATAACCTGGAGGCAGCAGGAGTACACATGTAAGAACAGAAACCTGTGGAGCTAAGAACCAGGAAAACACGAACCATAAAAAAACAGAACCCACATCTTGCAAAAACATGTTTAACCGATAAACCACTCAAAAGGCTGATGGCAAAGGTAGTAAGGTACAAGTCAAAGTCAGAAGAAACGGGGAATATTACAAAGGGTATATCAGGAGAGTAAAACAAACAACTTCACTGTCACAGAACTTAGAAGAATTGGCCCAGGGGCTACAAAACTCACAAACTACTGGATCCTAGTCAAAACAAATAAATAATCTTACCAACCCTATACTTATTAAATAATTAAATGGGTAATTACAGGGCTTGAAACTAGAGATAGTTAAGTATTGGTTATTACCAGAGTGAAAGAGTGAGCATCAGTTTTAAAGCGCCTTCTCCAGGAGACAGAACAGGAAGAATGGCCTTCAGCTTGACGTATGAGACTAATAGCGCACTGATTCCAAAACTGATAATGCACTAAAAGATGGACTAGTGTCTTTAATAAATTTTACAAGGCAATAATCCCAAATATAGTACTACTAAGCTAAACCTAGAAATGAATAAGTGTAATTATATAACAAGCTTATTCTAGGTGCAAGGCTGGTTCAATATTTGGACAGTCAAACATTTCTAGATCAATAATTAATAATTTAAGAAAAAACATAATTATATCAACTGTGACTAAAATATATGATAAAATCTCATATCCACTCATAATGAAAAATTTCAGTATTTAGGAATAGAGCAATCCCTCAGTCTTTTAAAGAGATTTTTCAAGAAGACATCAGACTAACATCTCAATATAGAATATTGAAGCTTTTCCCTCTGATACCAAAACAAAGCCAAAGTGTTCATTCTTACAGAAAAAAAATTGTTAGAAGTTCTATTTCCTACAATAAAGAAAACCTAAAACAATTGTGTTAAATAGGAAAGAGAAACAAAAGTGTATTCGTACATGTCAAGGTTGTCTAAACAAAACATAACAAAGGATTCCTAACACAGTTCCATTACTAAACATGGTTTAAGTTCATTTTTTACCTTCTCTAAATGTAGAATTGTTTTAAAATAAAATGTTCTAAATTTAATAAGTGGAATAAACCAAAGAGTCTCTAAAATACATCCAATGACAAGAAAAAGTATCTTGATCCCCCTAGAATATTATTTTAAAGAACAACGTTTTTTAAGGTCAGTTGACAAATTTTTCATTAATAATGAAACAAGCAAATTAATTCATCACATGCTTGTCTGATTTTATAATCATCAACTTGTCATTAACAATTCCCCCCTTTTCTATGTTGTAAAAATTTAGATTATTATACTTGGCTTGCCTATTTTATGGAGTCTCTTCATTTCTTGAGTATTCTATAATCTTGGCTAGAAGAACACTTTAATTATATTAAACTGCTTTGGAAAAGTAAGGAAAATTAGAAACTGAATTAAAGACAAATTATTGCAGGAAATTGCATCATTTATTCTGTTAAAATGAATACCTTGTTCTTGGCATCGCAGGGAGGATCCTGAGTGTTCTTTCAGATGTTAGACTGATATCCTTTGATAAATCTCTTTAAGAGATTGAGGAAGAATTGCACTATTCCTAAATACTGACTCTTTTCATTCTGAAGGGATATCACATTTTATCATTCATTTTATTCATAGTGGTGTTTTTAAGCTCATTATTAATATATTTTTGTTTTACTATTAATATTACTACTTTATTTTTAAAAAACACTTTACATGAAACTCATTGGTGAAAATTTCAATACATGTATTATGAAATTATAAAAATTGTGTTTTAATAAGCCTTAAAGGGAATTTATTAATTTGTTAAGAACTTCCTATATTGTGTTTTGATTGCACTAATCCTCTTCAGCATTCCTCCCACGTTCACTCCCTCCATTTCATACCTGCCCAACCTTGCCTCCTCATTTATTCTTTCAAAGCCATCAAATCCCATGAATGTTGCCTATACTCGTAGGTGCGTTACCATCACTGGGGGGTGTGACACCAGCCAATCTCATATCTGTAAAGAAAGCTAACTCTCCCTCACCTGGAGCTTTGAACTTCAATAGCTCCTCAGCTATGGCTGGGACTTTATGCTCACCTTCCCCTCCATGCTGGAACTTTGTCTGGCTTGAGCATGCATAGGTCTTGCGCATGCTCTCCCAATCTCCGTAAATTCATGTGTACATCTGCCCTATGGTGTGTGGAGAACGCTGTTTTCTTTGTGTCATCTTACAATCTTCCTGCATCCTCTTCCAAAAAGGAGGAAACTAAAGATTCGGTCATTTTTTTGTGATAGCATCTTTTTAACTGAAAAATATTTACGTTTCAAATAAATCGTTTTAATAATGTATCTTTTATCCTGAAAACTCATTGGGAAATCCTAGATGTAAGCAAAGTGAAGTGTCTGGGTTAGAAAACAAATTGGTTTTCTGTACCTGCACAACTATCGCAGTTTAAAAGAGGAGGATTTAATATCTCATAGTTCCTAAAGCCACAAGTCTTACATAAGCGTTGCTAGACTAAATGAAAGCGTCCTTTCTCCAGCAGCTCTGGAGAAGAGCCCAGTCTGATTTTCAGTGTCTGCAACGTCCCTTCTAATTGTCACATTACCCCAGTCTGCTTAATAATCCTATTGCCACCTTTATTCTGTGTATACAGAACCTCCTTCCGCCTATTTCATATAAAGATGGCGTGGGTGAATTCGGGACCTGCTCAGATTAACCTCAGTAATCTCGCCATAGTAAGAACCTCGGTCCAGTCCTGCCTACAAAAATGTTTCCCTCCATACATGGAACTCCCAGGCCCCAAGGATCCAGAACTGCTAGTTTTGAGTAGCTACTTTTAATCTACTAAAAAGGTCATTAGCTTGGTATGCTTTGAGTTTGTCTCTATTTAATGTGACATTCAACACAGAACTGCAAGTGGGTGAGTGCCCTTTTGAGTGTAATTTAGAAAATTGAGGTTCATCTTTGGCCGCTGTTCTTACAGGTCTCTCAGCAAAAAATATGGACCTAATCAATGACCTTAGAAAGTAAATACCTATAGCTGCTGAATGCAAGTAAGCGCTATTCCTAGGGTTAACAAATCCATTTGCCTATTGAAATCCATTTGCTGGTAAGGACAAAAAATGTTTACCACTAGCTTCAAACTTCACTGCTAATTAAGGATGTACAAATACAGATAGTAAGGTCCCATATTTTTGATTTTAATATCGAGTAGGATAACAAATGTCCATTTAGCCTTAACAAATTCAAACCTGTCTTCCTAGATTCAAATCTGTGGTTTAAAGATCTTGTACCACAAGGGTTGGAGCAGCACCTCCCCTGAGCAGTTGCATGGCATGCGGAAGGCCTTGGCTTCCATCTGGAATCATAAGTGAAGAATAAATCGCCATGGGAGGCTCTCCTGATGCCCTCCCTGTTTTCTTTGCTCCTTCCTCTCTCCAGAGACAGGTATGACACTGTTCCATCCCTTCACATGTCCTGAAGCCCCTACAGTCTACATGAATGTCACTCCTGTCCTGATAGTCTCAGGCATGTGTCAGAACTCAGCACTGTTTTCATGCTTTGAAACTCATTCATGCGGATTAATAGTTATTGGGTTTTTTTTTATGTGGCTATAGGTAGATATAGTTCATCTCAATGCTAAATAAAAGTCCTTACATAACTCTGCCTAGGTCTGCTTACTTTTTTTTTTACTGGAAATGTTGCCAAGGATATAATGCTTCGTAAATATAATGTTTTATTATTATATAAAATGTTTTGGTGGACACAACACATTTCATGCCCTAAAATGATAATAAATTTGAAGTATAAATGCTCTGTGCTATGAGACTTACTAGTAGGAACACAATTTGATTCAGTCTTCCTGGAAAACAATTGGGCAATATATATTAATTATTATTATATACTTTTGATAGGATATATACTTAGGAACCCTGGGATCTTGCTTAATATACTGTTTCATTTGTTTTTAATTTATTTTCAAATGTGGTCTTCCATAAGCATCAGCATCATAAAGTCTCAGTTCCGTCTTAGAGTTCCTTAGTCAAAAGCTTTGAGAATGGGGATAAACTGTATTTTACCCCCAAGCCTAGCAGGTAATTCTAGAGTAGATTAAAGTATTTAAGGAAACTACTATGGTATTTTTGGTAAAAGTCAGTAAGCTTTATGAATACCCTAAATCATTAATATTGAATCATTCATATCGACCAGGGTGGAACCCATGGTCAGTGTCCCACAGGGGTTGCCACCCCACAGTCAAAACTCTGACCCATAATTGCTTCTGTTTGAAAAAAAACTACAGGGACAAAAATGGAGAAGAGCCTGAGGAAAAGGAGGTCCAGTGACAGGCCCAAAGTGGGATCCAACTCAAGGGGAGGCCATAAGGCCTGACACCATTACTAAGGCTATGGAGAGCTCACAAAAAAAAAAAAAAAAAAAAAAAAAAAAAAAAGGACCTATCATGACTGTCCTCCAAAAGACCCAATAAGCAGCTGAAAGAATCAGATGCAGATATTTACACCTAACCAGTGGACAGAAGCTGATGACCCCTGTGGTTGAATTAGGAAAAAGCTGGAAGAAGCTGAGGAAGAGGGCGACCCTGTAGGAGGACCGTCAGTCTCAATAAACCTGGACCCCTGAAATCTCTCAGACACTGGATCACCAACCAGGCAGCTGGTGTCAGCTGAGATGAGGCCCCCAACACATGTACAGCAGAGGACTCCTGGGTCTGGGTTCAGTCAGAGAAGATGCACCTAATTCTCAAGAGACTGGAGGCCCCAGGGAGTTTAGAGATCTGGTAGGGGTGGGAGGAGTGGGGACATCCTTGTGGAGACAGGGGGTTGGAGAGGAGGTATGGGATGGGGAACAGTGAGAGGGTAGACCAGGAGGGGGATAAAATCTGGAGTGTTTTAAAAATAAATAAATAAATATTTTTTTAAAAAAAGAAACAATACGGAATTAAAAAAAATGTTCTCTCTGCCTCTATCTATCCCGGTCTCTGTGTCTACCAATCTATCTCTCCTCCCCTCTCTCTCTCTCTCTCTCTCTCTCTCTCTCTCTCTCTCTCTCTCTCTCTCTCTCTCTCTCTCTCTCTCTCTCTGTGTGTGTGTGTGTGTGTGTGTGTGTGTGTGTGTGTGTACACCTCTACACATATGTAGGGAGGAGTGAATACAAGTCTCAGGCATGCTGAGCAACTTCCCTATCAATATATTGTGACCTGAATTTTTCTCCAAGTAACCATAGCGCTTGATGCTCTAGTAGTGTCCCAACAGATGGAGGACAGGAGTAGAGGGTAGAGCATGAGGCCGGGGCAGAGGCCAGCTCCCAAGGTCTTTATTCATCAGGAATTCAAAAGGTGCTGTCTTGTCCATTAGTCTTCAGTACTGACCTACATGTCCTAGTTATGACCTCTTGATGCTCATCTCTTCTAAAGTCTCCTTATAGCGATACAGAGAATATTGAACCTATATTGGATGATAGCCAGTAAAATAGATGCAAACTCAAGATCTAGAAAAATCGAAATTTTGAAAGAACGTTTTCAATTTTTGGCAGTTAAATTTCTTTATAAAGTTGCCAGTGTTCTCTATGTATGAAATGGATTATTATAACCTCAACTTTCATCAATACCATTCAAATGTTGCTTATTCCATTGTATACAACCCCATTTTCTCAAAGTATCTGATATTATTTTACTTGCATCTGATGTACATGCCATGATCAAAATTTAATTCTACTTTTCCTGAACTGGAGAGCATGTTTTTGTCTGAGCTCTGTGGCACTCACATTCAATTTTAACTTATACTTCTCAATATGCTCTATTATCATTAGAGAATAATAGAGACCATGCCTGCAGCTAGTTTAATACTTTTAAATTCCTGTAGATCACAATGAAAGACCATGTAGCCCAGCATGCTTCACATTTCAAAGGTCGTGGGCTGTTAACGTTGCACTTTTATTAAAATTCCCGTAAATTTTTTTTGCTGTCAACCTAAATGTAAAATCACTTTATCATTTTTTGTACAGAATAAAAGATGAAGGAAATACTAGGTTATTTCCAACTAATTATCTAGACAAACAGGGAGAAAGAAACTTAGAAAAAGTCAACTATATTACTTACAGCTTAAGAATAGCCAATTTACAAATATTTTAATACAAAAATGATACAGTTATGTAATCATGTAGCCATCAGTTCCATGGTGGTAAGAATTGTGCTCTGCATGCACCAAGAATTGTGTTGGACACCAGAGATAGAACAGTAAGAAGACAAATCCCAGTCCCCAGGAAGCAATTGTTCTCATAGGAGTAACAAGACAATAAACAGTATGTGTGGTGATAAAATGTTATTACCCCATCCCCCAAAAAGAGACCTTCAACTAACATCTAAAGAGAGAATTGAAATGAAGCATGAAATATAAAGAAGACATTCTAAGAATAAATAATAGGTAATAGGCTGTAAAACAGCACAAAGGCAAGAAACTGTGGAGGAGATCTTAGAAAGATGGGGAACGAATGGAGCCACACTGCATGAGGCTGGACAGTGCTGCGAACCAGCTTCCAGGGTCTCCAGAAATCAGGACTATGACAGTCATCAAAGTGAACCTGCCTATAAGCAGCAGAAAACTGTTGACAGTTTGAAACACACTCCCTAACTTGTAAGGCAGTCACAACCAAACCTGAGGCACAAAGGTGGTACAGGAGACCAGAAAAGCGGTGATGGAGACCTCCCTGAGATGGGGACTTTAGACGCAGAGACTGGTATTTACAGTGTTTGGAAATCTGTGCTGGAAACTGGAGGTGGCCATAAATGCGATGAGGCACTCATCAAACCTGGGGTGTGAAAGGTGCAAAGGTGGCCTTTCTGTGACTCATCCAGAAGGGACAGGGTTTTTCACTGAGGTGGAAGGCTTTGCAGGAAATCTTATTTCATATTACAAGGGCCAGTTCACTGGGATATCTATATGTGAGTGACATCAAGAAGTGAACCTGGCTTTTAAAAAGATCGAGGAAGAAATATATCTTCTAAATCTTAATCCAATTTTTAGTAGTACATTTGAGCACAACTTTTTCAAAGAAACATGGGTTCCTCTATTTTTTTTTTCAGTGCTGGAGACTGAACACTGGGATGAAGTGAAAGCTCTCTATACTTTGAAGATACAGTTTCCTATAGTCTCTTTCAGAGATACATAACTTTACTGAGTATATAATATTGCTTTATAGAGCTATGCTGAACATTATCAGCCTGTTCTTATTTTAATAGCATACACGCCTTCTAATAACTGCTATAATAAGCAATACTGTAACACTTTTATATAGCTCTGTATTTTGGGGAAATTTAGAATCAACAGGAAATATTATGTGATATATATGCTTAGTGCATAGAGAATCAAATTAATTCACCACTTATAGACATGAAGTGGAAAACAAGGTAAGTTGGCAGGACTGTTTGCTTGTTGTTTGTTTCATAACCAGCTATACACATTTTGCTTGCAGTCTTCAATATTTTAAAACTGCTAGTGGGAGTATCACATCAGCTTCAACATCGAAAATAAATTCTCTCAGTTTATGAGATGGCACAGTCATGGTCTGTAAAGGATAAGAAAAGAAGAGAAGTACATTAAACACGATGTCTTTCCTCCCCTTTAAACCTAAAATTCTCATCAAGAATGCCAGAGTCCCCTTCTGGTCTCCATCTGCACCCAGAGGTAAGGCTGTCCCACAGACTCCAGACACAAAACCTGCCCAGAGAGAGGTAGTCTTCTAGAAGCACTCTCACTCCTAAGACCCCCTAAGTCCTCCTAAGGCCTCCTCAGCCCTCCTAAGCAAAAGTGAGACCCCGCTTTTGCTCCACTAACTGTCCAAACAGGGACACTCCAGGAGCACACAAGACATAAGAACCACAGAGCAGCCTGGGACAGAAGCCTTTCGGACTCCATCTGCGTCCAGAGCTAAGGCTGTCCCACAGCCCTCAGGACCCAAAGACTGCCCGGAGTGAGCTGATCTCCCAGGACTGTTCTCACTCCTAAGCTCACAGGCTCACAGGAGGGACAAGCTTCAGTGAGAGACAGCAAGACCAACTAACCAGAGACAACCAGATGGCGAGAGGCAAGCACAAGAACCTGAGCAACAGAAACCAAGATTACTTGGTATCATCAGAGCCCAGTTCTCCCACCACAGCAAGTCCTGGATACCCCAAAATACCAGAAAAGCAAGAGTTGGATTTAAAATCACATACCATGATGATGATAGAGGACCTTAAGAAGGACTTAAATATCTCCTTTAAAGAAATACAGGAGAATACAGGTAAACAAGTAGAAGACATGAAACAGGAAACCCTTAAAGGGTTACAGGAAAACACAACCAAACAGGAGATGGAATTGAACAAAACCATCCAGGATCTAGAAATGAAAAGAGAAACAATAAAGAAATCACAAAGAGAGACAATTCTGGAGATATAAAACCTAGGGAAGAGATCATGAGTCATAGATGTAAGCATCACCAACAGAATACAAGAGATTAAAGGGAGACTCTCAGGGGCAAAAGATACCATAGAAAACATTGACATAATAGTCAAAGAAAATGCAAAATGCAAAAAGATCCTAACCCAAAACATTCAGGAAATCTAAGACACAATGAGAAAACCAAAAATAAAAATAATAGGTATAGAAGAGAATGAAGGTTCCCAACTTAAAGGGCCAGTAAATAACAAAATTATAGAAGGAAACTTCTCTAACCTAAAGAAAGAGATGCCCATGAACATAAAAGAAGCCTACAGAACTCTAAACAGATTGGACCAGAAAAGAAATTCCTCCCATCACATAATAGTCAAAACACTAAATGCACAAAACAAAGAAAGAATATTAAAAGCAATAAGGGAAAAGGTCAAGTAACATATAAAGGTAGACCTATCAGAATTACACCAGACCTCTCACCAGAGACTATGAAAACTATAAGATGCTGGATAGGTGTCATACACACCCTAAAGGAACACAAATGCCAGTCCAGGCTACTATATTCAGCAAACCCTGAATTACCATAGATGAAGAAACCAAGATATTCCATGACAAAACTAAATTTGCATAATATCTTTCCACAAATCCAGCCTTACAAAAGATAATGGATAGAAAACTCAAACACAGGGGAAACTACACCCTGGAAAAAGCAAGAAAGTATTCTTGCAACAAATCCAAAAGTAGATAGGCACAAACATAATTTCAGTTCTAATGACAAAAATAAACAGAAAACAATCACTATTCCTTAATATCTCCTAACATCAATGGACTCAATTCCCCAATAAAAAGATATAGACTATCAGATTGGATATATAAACAGGACCCAGCATTTTACTGCATACAGGAAATGGACTTCACTGACAAAGTCAGACACTACTGAAGAGTAAAGGGCTGGGAAAAAATATTCTTTTTTTTTTTTTTTTATTCACTTGAGTATTTCTTATGTACATTTCGAGTGTTATTCCCTTTCCCCGGTTTCAGACAAACATCCCCTCCCCTCCCCCTTCCTTATGGGTGTTCCCCTCCCACCCTCCCCCATTGCCGCCCTCCCCCGACAGTCTAGTTCACTGGGGTTCAGTCTCACAGGACCAGGGCTTCCCCTTCCACTGGTGCTCTTACTAGGATATTCATTGCTACCTATGAGGTCAGAGTCCAGGGTCAGTCCATGTATAGTCTTTAGGTAGTGGCTTAGTCCCTGGAAGCTCTGGTTGGTTGGCATTGTTGTTCATAAGGGGTCTCAGCCCCTTCAAGCTCTTCCAGTTCTTTCTCTGATTCCTTCAGCAGGGGTCCTATTCTCAGTTCAGTGGTTTGCTGCTGGCATTAGCCTCTGTATTTGCTGTATTCTGGCTGTGTCTCTCAGGATGATCTACATCCGGCTCCTGTCGGTCTGCACTTCTTTGCTTCATCCATCTTGTCTAATTGGGTGGCTGTATGTATATGGGCCACATGTGGGGCAGGCTCTGAATGGGTGTCCCTTCATCTCTGTTTTAATCTTTGCCTCTCTCTTCCCTGCCAAGGGTATTCTTGTTCCCCTTTTAAAGAAGGAGTGAAGCATTCACATTTTGATCATCCGTCTTGAGTTTCATTTGTTCTAGGCATCTCCCGGTAATTCAAGCATTTGGGCTAATAGCCACTTATCAGTGAGTGCATACCATGTATGTCTTTCTGTGATTGGGTTAGCTCACTCAGGATGATATTTTCCAGTTCCAACCATTTGCCTACTGAATTTCATAAAAGTCGTTGTTTTTGATAGCTGAGTAATATTCCATTGTGTAGATGTACCATTTTCTGTATCCATTCCTCTGTTGAAGGGCATCTGGGTTCTTTCCAGCTTCTGGCTATTATAAATAAGGCTGATGATAAACATAGTGGAGCACGTGTCTTTTTATATGTTGGGGCATCTTTTGGGTATATGCCCAAGAGAGGTATATAGCTGGATCCTCAGGCAGTTCAATGTCAATTTTCTGAGGAACCTCAGACTGATTTCCAGAATGGTTGTACCAGTCTGCAACCCCACCAACAATGGAGGAGTGTTCCTCTTTCTCCGCATCCTCACCAGCATTTGCTGTCACCTGAGTTTTTGATCTTAGCCATTCTCACTGGTGTGAGGTGAAATCTCAGGGTTGTTTTGATTTGCATTTTCCCTGATGACTAAAGATGTTGAACATTTCTTTAGGTGTTTCTCAGCCATTCGGCGTTCCTCAGCGGTGAATTCTTTGTTTAGCTCTGAACCCCATTTTTTTAATAGGGTTATTTGTCTCCCTATGGTCTAACTTTTTGAGTTCTTTGTATATTTTGGATATAAGGCCTCTATCTGTTGTAGGATTGGTAAAGATCTTTTCCCAATCTGTTGGTTGCCGTTTTGTCCTAACCACAGTGTCCTTTGCCTTACAGAAGCTTTGCAGTTTTATGAGATCCCATTTGTCGATTCTTGATCTTAGAGCATAAGCCATTGGTGTTTTGTTCAGGAAATTTTTTCCAGTGCCCATGTGTTCCAGATGCTTCCCTAGTTTTTCTTCTATTAGTTTGAGTGTGTCTGGTTTGATGTGGAGGTCCTTGATCCACTTGGACTTAAGCTTTGTGCAGGGTGATAAGCATGGATCGATCTGCATTCTTCTACATGTTGACCTCAGTTGAACCAGCACCATTTGCTGAAAATGCTATCTTTTTTTCCATTGGATGGTTTTGGCTCCTTTGTCAAAAAATCAAGTGACCATAGGTGTGTGGGTTCATTTCTGGGTCTTCAATTCTATTCCATTGGTCATCTGTCTGTCTCTGTACCAATACCATGCAGTTTTTTATCACTATTGCTCTGTAATACTGCTTGAATTCAGAGATAGCGATTCCCCCTGAAGTCCTTTTATTGTTGAGGATACTTTTAGCTATCCTGGGTTTTTGTTATTCCAGATGAATTTGCAAATTGTTCTGTCTAACTCTTTGAAGAATTGGATTGGTATTTTGATGGGGATTGCATTGAATCTGTAGATCGCTTTTGGTAAAATGGCCATTTTTACTATATTAATCCTGCCAATCCATGAGCATGGGAGATCTTTCCATCTTCTGAGGTCTTCTTCAATTTCGTTCTTCAGAGTCTTGAAGTTCTTGTTTTCAAAATCTTTTTACTTGCTTGGTTAAAGTCACACCGAGGTACTTTATATTATTTGGGTCTATTATGAAGGGTGTCGTTTCCCTAATTTCTTTCTCGGCTTGTTTTCTTTTGTGAGAGGAAGGCTACTGATTTATTTGAGTTAATTTATACCCAGCCACTTTGCTGAAGTTGTTTATCACATTAAGTAGGTCTCTGGTGGAACTTTTGGGATCACTTAAATATACTATCATATCATCTGCAAATAGTGATATTTTGACTTCTTCTTTTCCGATCTGTATCCCCTTGACCTCCTTTTGTTGTGTGATTGCTCTGGCTAGAACTTCAAGAACTATATTGAATAAGTAGGGAGAGTGGGCAGCCTTGTCTAGTCCCTGATTTTAGTGGGATTGCTTCAAGTTTCTCTCCATTTAGTTTAATGTTAGCCACTGGTTTGCTGTATATGGCTTTTACTATGTTTAGGTATGGGCCTTGGATTATTCCTTCCAGGACTTTTTATCATGAAGGGTGTTGAATTTTGTCAAATGCTTTCTCAGCATCTAATGAAATGATCATGTGGTTTTGTTCTTTCAGTTTGTTTATATAATGGATCACGTTGATGGTTTTCCAGTATATTAAACCATCCCTGCATGCCTGGGATGAAGCCTACTTGATCATAGTGGATGAATGTTTTGATGTGCTCTTGGATTCAGTTTGCCAGAATTTTATTGAGTATTTTTTGCGTCGATATTCATAAGGGAAATTGTTCTGAAGTTTTTTTTCTTTGTTGGGTCTTTGTGTGGTTTAGGTATAAGAGTAATTGTGGCTTCATAGAAGGAGTTCGGTAGTGCTCCATGTGTTTCAATTTTGTGGAATAGTTTGGATAATATTGGTATGAGGTCTTCTACTGAAGGTCTGATAAATTCTGCACTAAACCCGTCTGGACCTGGGCTCTTTTTGGTTGGGAGACCTTAATGACTACTTCTATTTCCTTAGAGTTGCGGGGGTTGTTTAACTGGTTTATCTGTTCCTGATTTAACTCGGTACCTGGTATCTGTCTAGAAATTGTCCATTTCTGCAGATTTTCAAGTTTTGTTGAATATATAAGGAAAAAATATTCTAAGTGCATGTTTGCAAGAAACAAGCTGGACTAACCATTCTGTTATCAAATACAATAAACTTTAAATCAAAAGTTCTTCATACTCATCAAAGGAAAAAAATCTACCAAGATGAATCCCAATTCTGAACTTCTATGCTCTAATTGCAAGAGCACCCACATTCATAAAAGAAACCTTACTAAACTCAAAGCATCCATTGCACCCCACACAATAATAGCAGGAGACTTCAACACACCTGACAGATCATGGAAACAGAAACTAAACGGAGACACAGTGAAACTAACAGACGTTATGAACCAAATGGATTTAGCAGACACCTACAGAACATTTCATCCTAAAACAAAAAATTATACCTTCTTCTCAGCACCTCATGTTACCTTTTCAAAAATTGACCATATAATTGGTCACAAAACAGGTCTCAATAGATACAAGATGATAGAAATCCCATGCATTTTATCAGATCACCATGGACTAAGTTTGGTCTTCAATAACAACAAAAACAACAGAAAGGCCACATACACATGAAAGCTGAACAACGCTCTATAAAATGACAACCTAGTCAAGGAAGAAATAAAGAAAGAAATTAAAGACTTTTTAGAATTTAATGAAAATGAAGGCACAACATACCCAAATTTATGGAATACAAGGAAGTCAGTGTTAAGAGGAAAATTCCTAGCTCTGAGTGACTCTAAAAAGAAACTGGAGAGAGCATATACTAACAGCTTGACAGCTCACCTGAAAGCTCTTGAACAACAAAAAAAAGCAAATACACCCAAGAGGAGTAGACAGCAGGAAGTAATCAAACTCAGGGCTGAGAACAGCAAAGTTGAAACAAAAAGAACTGTACAAAGAATAAAAAACAAACAAGCAAATAAACAGAAGCTGGTTCTTTGAGAAAATCGACAGGATAGATAAATCTGTAGCCAGACTAAGCAGACAGCACAAAGACGGTATCCAAATTAACAAAATCTGAAATGAAAAGGAAGACATAATAATCAAAAATGAGGAAATTCAAAAAATTATTAGATCCTATCACAAAGCATATATTCAACAAAACTGGAAAATCTGGAGGAAATGGACAATTTTCTAGACAGATATTAGGTACCAAAGTTTAATCGGGATCAGCAAAACCATCTAGACAGTCCCATAGCCCCTAAAGAAATAAAGCAGTTATTAAAAGTCTCCCAACCAAAAAAGTCTCAGGACCAGATGGGTTTAGACATTCAAAGAAAACCTAAAACCAATACTCTTGAAAGTTTTCCACAAAATAGAAACAGAAGTAACACTACCTAATTTGCTTTTTGAAGCCACAATTATGCTTATACCTAATGCACACAAAAACCCAAGAAAGACAACTTCAGACCAATTTCCCCTATGAATATTGACACAAAAATACTCAATAAAATTCTCGAAAACCAAATCCAAGAACACACCAAAATGATCATTCCTGGCTTCATCCCAGGAATGCAAGGATGGTTCAATATACAAAATCCATCAACATAATACAGTGTATAAACAAACTCAAGGAAAAGAATCACATGATCACCTCATTAGATGCTGGGAAAGCATTTGACAAAATGCACACCACTTCATGATACAAGTCTTGGAAAGATCAGGAATTCAAGGCCTATACTTAAACATGGTAAAAGGAATATACAGCAAACCAGTAGCCAACATCAAACTAAATGGAGAGAAACTTGAAGCAATCCCACTAAAGTAAGAAACTAGACAAGGCTGTCCACTCTCTCCCTACCTATTCAATATAGTACTTGAAATCCTAGGCAGAGCAATTAAACAACAAAAAGAGGTCAAATGGATACAAATTGGAAAGGAAGAAGTCAAAATATCACTATTTGCAGATGATATGACAGTATCCTTAAGTGAACTCAAAAATTCCACCACAGAAATCCTAAACCTGATAATAAACTCCAGTAACGTAGCTGGACATAAAATTAACTCAAAAAAATCAGTAGCTTTCCTCTACTCAAAGGATAAATAGGCTGAGAAACAAATTAGGGAAATGAGACCCTTCACAATAGCCACAAATAATATAAAATACCTTGGTGTGACTCTAACCATACAAATGAATGGTCTGTATGACAAGAACTTCAAGTTTCTGAAGAAATTGAAGGTCTCAGAAAATGGGACGATCTCCTATGCTCATGGATTAGCAGGATTAATATAGTAAAAATGACCATCTTGCCAAAAGCAATCTACAGATTCAAGTCAATCCCATCAAAATTCCAAATCAATTCTTCATAGAGTTAGAAAGAACAATTTGCAAATTCATTTGGAAAAGCAAAAACCCAGGATAGAAAGAAATATTATCAACAATGAAAGAACATCTGGGTCAATCACCATCCCTGACCTCAAGCAGTATTACAGAGCAATAGTGATAAAAACTGCATGGTATTGCTACAGAGACAGGCAGGTAGATCAATGGAATAGACTTGAAGACCCAGAAATGAACCCACACACCTATGGTCACTTGATCTTGACAAAGGAGCTAAAACCATACAATGGAAAAAAGACAGCATTTTCAACAAATGGTGCTTGTTCAACTGGCAGTCAGCATATAGAAGAATGCAAATTGATCCATTCTTGCCCTGTACAAAACCTAAGTCCAAGTGGATCAAGGACCTCCACGTAAAACCAGATAAACTCAAAGAAATACAAGAAAAAGTGGGAAGAGCCTCAAACACATGGGCACTGGGGAAAATTTCCTGAACAGAACACCAATGGCTTGGGCTCATGTCTTTAATGGCATTATTTTATCATTTAAATGTTATCCCATTTCCTGGTTTCCCCTCTAGAAACCCACTATTCCAGCCCCCTTGGTTCTATGAGAGTGTTCTCTCACCTACCAACAGACTCCTTCCAAACTCCCTGTCCTGACATTTCTCTATCCAGCCTTGACAGGACCAAGGGCCTCTCCTCCCATTGAGGCCCATCAAGGCAATCCGCTGCTACATATGTAGATGGAGCCATAGGTCCATCCCTGTGTTCTCTTGGTATGGTGGTTTTGTCCCGTAGAGCTCTGGGGAGTCTGGTTGGTTGGTACTGTGTTCTTATGGGGTTGCAAACCTCTTCAGCTACTTCAGTCCTTTCCTCTAACTCGTCCAGAATACCAGTGGCTTATGCTTTAAGGTCAAAAATCTACAAATGGGACCTCATAAAATTGCAAAGCTCCTATAAGGCAAAGGACACTGTCAATAGGACAAAATGGCACCCAACAATTGGGAAAAGATCTTTGCCAATCCTATATCCTCCAGAGTGCTAATATCTAATATATACATAGAACTCAAGAAGTTATACTCCATAACTTCTTTTTTAATTTTTCAGTATTTATTTATTTATTTTAATTTTTATTAGATATATTTCTTTACATACATTTCGAATGTTATTCTCCTTCCCGGTTTCCTGTCCATAAACCTCCATCCCCTCCAGTCCCCCTCCCCCATACGGGTATTCCCCCCATCCATCCCCCTTACTGCCCCCTCCCCCATATTCCCCTGCACTGGGGGTCCAACCTTGGCAGGACCAAGGGCTTTCCCTTCTACTGGTGCCCCAACAAGACTATTCACTGCTACATATGCAGTTGGAGCCCTGGGTCAGTCCATGTTTAGTTTTTCAGTAGTGGTTTAGTCCCTGGAAGCTCTGGTTGGTTGGTATTGTTGTTCTTATGGGGTTGCAAGCTCCTTCAACTCTTTCAGTCCTTCCTCTAACTCCCCACAAGGGGATCCTGTTCTCAGTTCAGTGATTTGCTGCCAGCATTGACCTCTGTATTGGACATGCTCTGGATGTGTCTCTCAGGAGAGATCTATATCCAGTCCCTTCCAGCATGCATTTTTAGCTTCATCAATCTTATCTAGTTTTGGTGGTTGTATATATGTGGGCAACATATTGAACAGGCTCTGAATGGCCGTTCCTTGAGTCGCTGCTCTAAACTTTGCTTCCATATCCCTTCCTATGGATATTTTCCCCCTTTTAAAAAGGAGTGGGAGCATCCGCATTTTGTTCATCCTTCTTGAGCTTCCTGTGGTCTGTGGACTGCATCTTGGGAAATTCAAACTTTTTGGCTAATATCCTCTTATCAATGAGTGCATACCAAGTGTGTTTTTCTGTGATTGTGATTTCAGGATGATATTTTCTAGTTCATTCCATTTGGATATGAATTTCATGAAGTCATTGTTTTTGATAGTTGATTAGTACTCCATTGTGTAGATGAACCACATTTTTTAATCCATTCCTCTTTTGTTGAAGGCCATCTGGGTTCTTTCCAACTTCTGGCTATTATAAATAGGGCTGCTATGAACATAGTGGAGCATGTGTCTTTGTTGTATGTTGGAGTATCTTTTGGGTATATGCCTAGGAGAGGTATAGCTGGGTCCTCAGGTAGTATAATGTCCAATTTTCTGAGGAACCTACAAACTGATTTCCAGAGTGGTTCTACCAGTTTGCAATCCCATCAACAATGGAGGAGTGTTGCTCTTTCTCCATATCCTCGCCAGCATCTGCTGTCACCTGAGTTTTTTATCTTAGTCATTCTGACTGGTGTGTGGTGGAATCTCAGAGTTGTTTTGATTTGCATTTCACTGATGACTAAGGATGTTGAACATTTCTTTAGGTTCTTTTTGGCCATTCGATAATCCTCAGCTGAGACTATTTTGCTTAATTCAGTACCCCATTTTTAATAGGGTTATTTGGCTCTCTGGAGTCTAACTTCTTGATTTCTTTGTATATTTTGGATATTAGCCCTCTATCATATATAGGATTGGTAAAGATCTTTTCCCAATCTGTTGGTTCATGTTTTGTCCTAATGACAGTGTCTTTTGCCTTAGAGAAGCGTTGCAGTTTTATGAGATACTATTTGTCAATTCTTGATCTTAGAGCATAAGCCATTGATGTTTTGTTCAGGAAATTTTCCCCAGTGCCAATGTATTCGAGAATCTTCCTCACTTTTTCTTCTATTAGTTTGAGTGTGTCTGGTTTGATGTGGAGGTCCTTGATCCACTTGGACTTAAGCTTTGTACATGGTGATAAGAATGGATCAATTTGCATTCTTCTACAAGCTGACCTCTAGTTGAACCAGCACCATTTGTTGAAAATGCTATCTTTCTTCCATTGGACAGTTTTAGCTCCTTTGTCAAAGATCAAGTTACTAAAGGTCTGTGGGTTCATTTCTGGGTCTTCAATTCTGTTCCACTGATCTATCTGCCTGTCTCTGTACCAATACCATACAGTTTTTATGACTATAGCTCTGTAATGCTGCTTGAAGTTAGGGATGGTGGTTCCCCCAGAAGTTCTTTTATTGTTGAGTATAGTTTTTGCTATCCTGGGTTTTTTGTTACTCCAAATGAATTTGAAAATTGCTTTTACTAGCTCTATAAAGAATTGAGAGGGGTTGGGGATTTAGCTCAGTAATAGATCGCGTGCCTAGCAAGCGCAAGGCCCTGGGTTCGGTCCCCAGCTCTGAGAAAAAAAAAAAAAGAATTGAGTAGGAATTTTGATGGGGTTGCATTGAATCTGTAGATTGCTTTTGGCAAAATGGCCATCTTTACTATATTAATCCTGCCAATCCAAGAGCATGAAAGATCTTTCCATCTTCTGAGATCTTCCTCAATTTCTTTCTTGAGAGACTTGAAGTTCTTGTCATTCACAAGACACTTGCTTGGTTAAAGTCACAACAAGATATTTTATATTATTTCAGACTATTATGAAGGGTGTCATTTTCCTAATTTCTTTCTCAACCTGTTTATCCTTTGAGTAGAGGAAGGCTACTGATTTGTTTGAGTTAATTTTATATCCTGACACTGCTGAAGTTGTTTATCACATTAAGTAGGTCTCTGGTGGAACTTTTGGGGTCACTTAAGTACACTATCATATCATCTGCAAATAGAGATATTTTGATTTCTTCCCTTCCATTTTGAATCCCTTTGACCTCCTTTCACTGTCTGATTGCTCTGACTAGGACCTCCAGTACTATATTGAATAAGTAGGGAGAGAGTGAACAGCCTTGTCTAGTCCCTGATTTTAGTGGGATTGCTTCAAGTTTCTCTCCATTTAGTTTGATGTTAGCTACTGGTTTGCTGTATATTGATTTTACTATGTTTAGATATGGGCCTTGAATTCCTGATCTTTCCAGGACTTTCATCATGAAGGGGTGTTGAATTTGTCAAATGCTTTCTCAGCACCTAATGAAATGATCATGTGGTTCTTATCTTTGAGTTTGTTTAATAGTGGATTACATTGATGGATTTTTGTATATTAAACCATCCCTGCATCCCTGGAATGAAGTCTACTTGATCATGATGGATGATCATTTTGATGTGTTCTTGGATTCAGTTTGCAAGAATTTATTGAGTATTTTTGTGTCAATATTCATAAGGGAAATGGGTCTGAAGTTCTCTTTCTTTGTTGGGTCTTTGTGTGGTTTCAGTATAAGAGTAATTGTGGCTTCATAGAAGGAATTTGATAGTGCTCTGTCTGTTTCTATTTTTGTGGAATAGTTTGGACAGTATTGGTACGAGGTCTTTTATGAAGGTCTGATAGAATTCTGCCCTAAACCCATCTGGTCCTGGGCACTTTTTGGTTGGGAGACTTTTAACAACTGCTTCTATTTCCTTAGGAGTTATGGGGCTGTTTAGATGGTTTACTTGTTCCTGATTTAACTTTGGTACCTGGTATCTATCTAGAAAGTTGTCCATTTCCTCCAGATTTTCAAGTTTTGTTGAATATAGACTTTTGTAGTAGGATCTGATGATTCTTTTACTTTCTTCAGATTCTGTTGTTATATCTCCCTTTTCATTTCTGATTTTGTTAATTTGGATAGACTCTCTGTGACCTCTGGTTAGTCTGGCTAAGGGTTTATTATCTTGTTACTTTTCTCAAAGAATTAGCTCCTGGTTTTGTTGATTCTTTGTATAGTCATTTTTGTTTCTATTTGGTTGATTTTGGCCCTGAGTTTGATTATTTCCTGACTTCTACTCCTCTTGGGTTTATTTATTTCTTTTTGTTCTATAGTTTTTACATGTCCTGTCAAGCTGCTGACATATTCTCTCTCCTGCTTCTTTTTGAAGGCACTCAGAGCTATGAATTTTCCTCTTAGTACCTCTTTCATTGTATACCATAAGTTTGGGAATGTTGTATCTTCATTTTCATTAAATTCTAAGAAGTCTTTAATTTCTTTCTTTATTTCTTCCTTGACCAAGTTGTCATTGAGTAGAGCATTGTTCAACTTCCATGTATATGTGGGCTTTCTGTCATTATTGTTGTTATTAAAGACCAATCTTAGTGCATGGTGATCTGATAGGATGCGTGGGATTATTTCTATCTTCCTGTATCTGTTGAGGCCTGTTTTGTGACCGATTATATGGTCAATTTTGGAGAAGGTTCCACAAGGTGCTGAAAAGAAGGTGTATCCTTTTGATTTAGGATGGAATGTTCTATAAATATCTATTAAATCCATTTGGTTCATAACTTGTTAGTTTCTCTATGTCTCTGTTTAATTTCTGTTTCCATGATCTGTCCATTGATGTGAATGGGGTATTGAATTCTCCTACTTTATTGTGTGAGGTACAATGTGTGATTTGAGTTTTAGTAAGTTTTCTTTTATGAACGTAGGTGCCTTTGCATTTGGAGCATTGATATTTAGAATTGAGAATTCATCTTGGTGGATTTTTCCTTTGATGAATATGAAGTGTCCTTCCTTATCTTTTTTGATGATTTTTGGTTGAACGTCGATTTTATTTGATGTTAGAATTGCTACTCCAGCTTATTTCTTCAGACCACTTTCTTGGAAAGTTGTTTTCCAGTCATTTACTCTGAGGTAATGTCTGTCTTTGTCTCTAAAGTGTGTTTCCTGCATGCAGCAAAATGCTGGTCCTCTTTATGTATCCAGTCTGCTAGTCTTTGTCTTTTTATTGGTGAATTGAGTCCGTGGATGTTGAGAGATACTAAGGAATAGTGACTATCATTTCCTGTTATTTTCATTGTTAGAAGTGGAATTATGCTTCTTTGTTTTTCTTTTGGTTTCCTTATAAGGAAATTATATTCTTGCTTTCTGTACAGTGTACTTTCTCTCCTTTTGTTGGAGTATTCCATCTATTACCCTTTGTAGGGCTGGATTTGTAGAAAGATATTGAGTAAATTTGGTTTTGTCATGTAATATCTTCGTTTCTTCATCTATGTTAATTGAGAGTTTTGCTGGACACAATAACCTTGGTTGGCATTTGGGATCTCTTAGGGTCTATATGACTTCTGTCCAGGATCTTCTGGCTTTCATAGTCTCTGGTGAGAAGTCTGGTGTAATTCTTATAGGTCTGCCTTGATATGTCACTTGACCTTTTTCCCTTACTGCTTTTAATATTCTTTGTTTTGTACATTTTGTGTTTTAACTCTTATGTGACAGGAGGAATTTCTCTTCTGGTCCAGTCTATTTGGAGTTCTGTAGGCTTCTTGTATGGTTATGGGCATCTCTTTCTTTAGGTTAGGGAAGTTTTCTTCTATTATTTTGTTGAATATATTTACTAGCCCTTTAAGTTGGGAGTCTTCACTTTCTTCTATGCCTATTATCCTTAAGTTTGATCTTCTCATTGTACTAGATTTCCTGTACATTTTGGGCTAGGAGTCTTTTGTGTTTCACATTATCTTTGACAGTTGTGTCGATGTTTTCTATGTTATCTTCTGCCTCTGAAATTCTCTCTTCTATCTCTTATATTCTGTTGGTGTGCTTGTATGTACAGCTCCTTGTCTCTTCCTTAGGTTTTCTATATCCAGGGTTGTCTCCCTTTGTGCTTTCTTTATTGTTTCTATTTCCATTTTCAATTCGTTCACCTGTTTGGTTGTGTTGTCCTGTAATTCTTTCAGGGATTTTTGTGTTTCCTCTCTAAGGGCGTCTACTTGTTTACTTGTATTTTCCTGCATTTCTTTAAGGGAGTTCTTTATGTCCTTCTTAAAGTCCTCCATCATTATCAAAAAATGTGATTTTAAATCTAAATCTTGCTTTTCTGGTGTGTTTGGATATCTAGTATTTTTTTTTTGGTGAGAGAACTGGGCTCTGATGATGCCAAGTAGTCTTGCTTTCTGTTGCTTAGGTTCCTGTGCTTGCCTCTAGCCATTGGGTTGTCTCTGGTGTTTGCTTGTCTTGCTGTTTCTGAGAGTGAATTGACCCTGCTATAGGCCTCTGTATCAGCACTCATGTAGAACTGTTTTGCTGTTTTCTTTCAACCTTTCCTGAGAACAGGTGCCCTGATTTCAGGTGTGGCATCGCTCCTGGAGACTGTCTTCCAGCTGTAGGCATGGGCATGAATCAAAGGGTCCTGCCTCTGATTGCTCCTAGGTCCTTGCACCCAGGGGGCACATTTGACACTATGTGATTCCCTCTTGGGTCTGGACTGTGGGCAGAGGGAAGTCTCCTCTGACTTCTCAAGTGTGTCCACACTTTTGAGGGTCCAGCTCTCTCCCCCACAGAATTTGGGTGCAGGGAGCTGCTTGGCCGGTTCAGTTGGTTCTGGGCGCAGACCAGAACTGCAGTTACTGACAGCTGTCTGTTCCTATATCCCTATGTCCAGAAGTACTGTGCAGTTTACCCTTGGACCAGGGATGTGGGCAGAGGTGTGCAGAGATGGCAGTCCTGTGGTCTCAGAATGTCTGCACTCCTGTGTGTTTAGCTCTCTTCCCCACGGGATTTGGATGTGGCGAACTGTGGAATGGAATGGCAAGTTATCTTTCTTAATTCTTCATTTTTTAAGACCCAAGGATATTAATTTTCTCTTTATAGGTTGTTTCAAAGTTCCGTGAGATATTACAAATGCTGGTCAATGCTTGGTATGTATTGGATAATCAATAAATATTAATTGAATCTGAAAACAAACAAAAAACAAAACCAAAACAAACAAAAATAAAGAATGCCAGAGCCTGGGCTTTATATGTGTACCTCAGTGGCAGAGTTTATCTATAAGCATGAAGCCATGGGCTTGCTATCAAACAGTAAAGGGGAAAGGAATCAGTGTCAGAGTTTCAAAACTCTCCCTCTGAGGAAATGTAAGAGCTTTGGATTTCTAGAAACCCGTCTTCATCTCCCATTTTGGTGTACCTAAGCCACACCTGAGTTAGTATTGTTACTGTTTATAGTACTGGTTAGTGTTTATTTTCCTGAAAACAAAAAGAAATCACATTTTTCCATGGCTAGAACTTTGAAAGTAACATCCAAACCAGAACCCCAGGAAACAGAAAAGTATCAGATGAAAACCATCCCCTCAGGAGTGATTCCTTCCTACTGTCATCCAAAATGCTTCAAGGACAACAAAATGACACTTGGAGCACCTGCTCCTGGGAGAGTCCTGCTCACCGCTGAGCACGGAGCAGGAGTGCCAGGCTCTTACTGTGAGAACCCACCCAGACATTGAAACCCTCTGCCTCCTCCAGTCCTCCTGCACACTGGAGACTGAGGAGATGTCTCAGAAGCATCAGCTCCTCCTTTGCCTGGTGGGATATCTTTATCCTTGAACAATTTCTCCAAATGACAGCTCTCAGTCTCTGAGAAAATGCAAAAATTACCTTTTGAATCCATGCAAATGAGGGCTGAATCCATTCATTATTTCCCTCCCGATCCTCATTCACTCCTAGCTGTCGAAGTGTCAAATATGCAGGACTGGTAGAAAGTGTGCAAACATATTATCCAGCTAACCAAGTTGCCACAGGGAGCAACATTGTTGTTGTCGTTGATTTTAATGTGAGCAGGGCATGGCTGTAAAAACGCTCAGGTATAGCATTTTCTCTCTGACAGAAAATATTTCTACTCTTCTAGAAGTCAATGACAAACTTGGCTCTGAATATTCTAGAGCCAGGCAAAATATACATGCTGACCAAGTGTGCTTGATAGTATGTACTAAGGAAAGTGACTAAGAAGCTAACTGGAGCAAAGGCATATGCCTATAATCCCAGCCCCGGAAGGCAGATTTCTGGGTGCTGGGGTCCCAACTGATATACAGGCACAACTGATATTGCAGGGCACCCAGACCTACATAGTAAGATCCCACCTCAAATATTAATTAAAAATAAATTTTCTGTTAAAAGTAACAACACAATAACATCTGACCCTGCAGTGATCTTGAAAAAAACATGTACCGCATGATAAAGCATTTACAAGGGGCATGTCTGAAACCAGCTGTAAGAGTAGATCTTGCTCTATATTTCACCAATAAACACAGTGGCTGTAGTATGTGAGTCACATGAATATAAATTCACTAGTAAACATGTAACCTAGAATCTTATAGGTTTGGCTTAATATATATATCATGGGCATTGTTGCTATTATTCTTGTGTTTAGGGGCTATCATAATGGAGATTTTACTCTATTTGTAAATATTCACATTGTGAAAATTATCCAGTATATGGAGAAAGATGTTCCATTCCCAAACAGAGCCCTGGTATAAATCCCATCTCACATGGAGTACCTAGACTGCTAAATGCAACCCATTCCCACTGTTTGTTTACAGTGATGTTTTCCAGTTTGATTTTTAGAGCTTGAACATCTTTGGGCTTGCAATTCATTCTCTAGTTTAGTGGTAATGTCTTTCTACTTCTTGCCATGGTCTTATTTACGGTCTCTGTGCCGCCTCTGTAGAAGTTTGAGTTTGAGACCCTTTGTAAGTGACTCACTAAAAAAAAAAAAAAAAAAAAAATGTTCATAAACACCAGGTCTATTCCTCTGTAGCAGCTGCTTTGAGGAAATATCAAAGGAACAATGACTCTACTCGTGCTTTGCAGACAGCTGAGTCTGTTGGGAAAGATAATAGCAAACACTTAAGAGCATATACTCCGACCATAAACAATAACTATTCTATAGATTTTATGGCTCTTTATATTTTAGCAATCTACTTCACATTCATCACTGCGACTGTGTCTTCCAGGAGTCCCATGAAACAATCAAAGTAGAATTATGACTTTGATTTTTTTACTTCATATAAAAATTCTGATTTCCAAAATTGCAAACCACCTTAGCTTAGGGCACATGACTAACCCCAGGACCAGCAGAGCAACACAGGAGACAGTACTCAGCTTTTCACCCTGCACAGCACCATACAACATTTCATAAATATTTTCTCAATTAATATTCAAGAGAATGCTTGGCAATATCCCCTTGGACTCATAAAAACAGATTATTAGGAGATTACAGATAAGAACGATCATAGCGAACCACAACCACACTCTACAATAGTTCAAATTCGTGACTTATAGAAAAGTCACATACTTTATATGACTCCTGCTCTATATTCTTTTACTATATAGGAAAGGTTAAAAATGGAAGCCACCTAAAAATTTAGATATAAATATGATAGTTTCAAGTTCTTCCTGAAAGCATGTGAATATTTTTTTCTCCCTAGACAAAGAGAATTTCTCGGGAGATAGAACTTTGAAGTTTAAGACTTTAAACCACTCCAAGCCAAAATGAAAAAGAAAACAAAAACAAAAACAAACAACAACAACAAAAACAACTCAAGGCTACAAGTCCATTTATTACAATACTTTCTACAACAGAAAACTATCAGAAACTGCTTTGTGCCCACTAATTGAACTATGATACATCTGTACACTTATAAAAGAGGAGGAAAAGGTGGGAAAGATGCTAAGTGGGTAATTTTTAGGCATTTAAAAATGAATATACATTATATATGTGTACTTATATATGCATGTACACTACATATGAATACACAAATATATTTGTATAGAGACTCGCCAGTATTTATTTGTACACATATATGCATTTTTTAAAATCAGGAATATTTTATTTTATATGTGTGGATGTTTTGCCTGCATGTATGCCTGTGCACCACATCCATGTACTGACCATGGAAGCCAAAAGAGAGTTTTGGATCCCTTGGAACTGAATTACAGAGAATTGTTAGCCACCCTGTGGATGCTGAGAATCAAACTCAGGTGCTCTAGAAGACCAGCCAGTACTCTTTTTTTGAAAGGTGCACATAGAGTTTTATTGTTCTATTACGATAATCTCAGGTACACTCCAGGTGTTTGTCAACATGAATTCTAATCTCTGCTATCATGAATGTCTTCATAAAGAACCAAGTAGATTGTTGGTAATTATTAAATTGATGGCCTCACGAAGATGGGTGATGGTTTGATGTTGATGCCAACGTGGTAGATGCTACTCTTTCCTTGTGTATTGGTAACTCGGGTTCACCTTTGGCTTTTGAGTCAGAATAAGTAGATGAACTGGATGAAAAATGAGGAAACCCAGGTTGAAAGGAAGGCTCTCCCTGCATTTCAATACAACTATTCCACAAGTGAGACATGTCCCTGCGGTTTTGGGTGATAGAGGTTATAATGAAATTCACAGTGCTGTCATTCGCTTGAGTGTAGATTCTCTGTGAGTCCATATGAAGAGAGGACACCTCATTTAAAGGAGCAGGGCGATGTGTTAGCACTTCTTCAGGTGGCCTGAAGGAACTTGATGTTGCTAGAGAAAAGTCACTTCTGATGACATCCATCGAATCAGAACTCCCTTGAGTAAGAGAAGGCTTCTGTCTCAGATATACATTTGAAATACTAGAGCCAGACAACAGATTCCTCTCACTGGTTTGGACAGCTACACCCAAACTATGGTCATCCATCTTGCCCAAGTCTGGTCTGAAGTGTTTGTTCTTGAAATCTGGAAGCGATGGAGCAGCTCCACGAGAAACTGTTTTAATCCCAATTCTCCTTTTCATTCTTTCTATAAGATGGGGACAGTCTCTCAGAAAGTTTGGGTTCTGGTAGAACTGTAACTTACATGAGGCAGAAATTCCTTTTTCTTCAGCCAGGAAGTCTGGGAGAGAAGCAGACCTCTGGAAGTTCTGTCTCATTTTCCTAAACCCATACAGATTAAGTTGTCGAACCAGACTTTTCATGCTATCAGTTTCAAATATTCTGAAGGGGGCCTTTCTTTCCAGCACTTCCTTCTTGAAGAGTTCTTCATTGATCACTATGTAAGTCCCATCCTCATCCCACCAAATAGACTTAAATTTGTCACTGCCCACTATTTTCCACAGTTTTCTGGGGAAGGTCATTGAAAATAAGTTACTGTCTTCATCTGGCTCCGAGGTACAGAGGGTATGAGGCGGCCTCTTTATCAAGAATCGCTGAGCCAAAACCTGGAACGCGCTTTCCTCAATAATAGCCCATAACTCGGAGTCCTTCTGACCTGTGTTGTCACACCAAGGGTCACCGGAAGAGGTCTCGGAATCCGTTGATAGACTGTTAGGGGAAACATCCAGCATTTCTGAAGGTGCCTCAGCCATATCCTGTACACTTTACCCACATAGACTTCACATCTGAACAGCTTTGGACTCTGCAGATTATATTGGCGCTTCAGAAGTGTTACACAGATGAAAGTAAGTTACGACATCATAAAGGTAGTCAGTCTTATAGTTGTGACATCACAGAATCACTTAGGGCTCCTGGTGATCACTGAATAACATTATGCCAAAAGCATTCCTGTCCTTTGCAAGAATGTTCCCAGGAAAGCAAGAGAGTAGCCCCTTATTTACTGAAGATTTCAAAATGTCATCCCTAAAGACACTTTCTTTCCTCCCCCTTTGTTATTAGACTTTATATTATTTAAAACAATTTTAATTTTAAATATACTTTGATCATATTCTTCTCCTCCCCTAAGTATTTCTACATCCCTCTCCTCTCCACCCACCCAACTTTCAGTCCTTCCTCCAAAAGCAAGCAAAACACAATATAATAACAACAACAACAACAACAACAACAAAACAAAAACCCAAAGCCAGGAAAACAAAATAAAATACTGCCCCAAAAGTAAAAGCAAAACACCAAATTGTAACTAAATAAATACATGCCAAAACAATCCTGTGGAGTCCATTGTATGTTGGTCAGCTACTTCTGAATATGAGGCCTGCCCTGGAGTGGTTGGGATACCCAGTGTCACTCCACTGGAGAAAATCAGTTTTTCTTCTCAAAGCAGGTATAAATGACAGTTCCATTGTTAACCATGGCCCTAGTGCAACCACTACACTTAAACGTTAAGCAATCTCTCCATTCTTGACATACTTACACTTTTCTATAGAATGTTCTCTCTAGCCCTGACATACTTGCATTCTTATGTTTTATATATGTGTGTGTGACAAAAAAGAGCTGTACATATACATATATTTAATTACGTTTACAAAAGTAAAAAAAAAAAAATGCTAGCAAGGTAAGCCAAAACTAATGAAAACGGTAATCCTAGGTACAGAGTGAGGCAGAAGGGGCAGAAGTCAGACCCTGATTAACACACTTCTTTTCTTTTAATTCATACAATATATTTTTCCATGATTTCCTTTCCCCATCTTTTTTCTTAATTTACCAAGTTTTACTTTGGAATAACAAAAAATACTATTTTTATGTTTAAGACAATTAAATTACAAAGACAATCTCTAAAAGCAAAACTTTTTCTTTAATAAAAATCTCAATTGTTTGATTTTTGCAAATGCATAGTTGGGAGCTGGGGTGAAATCCTGCTAGCTCAGAGAGTCAGAGAAAACACCCAGCCAGAAGTTCTCCTCCAAGCAGTCTTCAAAACTCCTTTAAATTCAATGTCCCTCCTTTCTACTTCCTGTGTGCCTCTCTATCCACCTTCCTGACTTCCTCTTCCTCTCTATGGTTTTTTCCTACATTCACTTCCTGACCACAGGTTGCTTGCTTCACGTCTTGAACTAATGCAATTAGATGTACAGGCCCAAAGGAGTGCTTTTGGAGTATTTGATGGACACCGCCCTCAGGTAGCAGTCATTGGCCACATATCTTTATCAGCAATGCAGGTCTCTAGTACAGGATAACAAAGATAGAGAAATTGTGTGTACAAAGAAACAAACATATGAGAGATCTCTGTACCTTCCCATGCATTAAGAGTGAGAAACTCCTCTGAAAAATCTATTCTGTAAAAAGGAAGAAATAATTCAAAGCCAAACACTAACAATTAGTTAAACCTAAATATGCCTTAATTGGAAGTATAAAGCTTGCCTAGATGAAATGTTCTGCTCTTTGCCTATTGTTAAGAGGGAACCATGGTATATAGATGCTCATGGGAGAATCAGGTTAATATTACCTCTTTTCTTCTCACCTAGCTTAGTGGATTTTGTATGTGTGAAAGTAAGCTCAAACCATGGGTAGAAAAGAGGACTAATAAAATTCATCTAGGTAGAGAAGTATCATGTGTAAAATCTAAAGAAAGTCTTTTATTTCCAAAGATAACCAGAAATATGATATTCATAAATTGATGTCACGGCCTAGGCAAAGAGGAAATCGTCATATGGAGAAATTAAGATTCTGATAGAAGTTCAGTCCCCAGCTCTGAAAAAAAGAACCAAAAAAAAAAAAAAAGATTCTGATAGAAGAAAATTTACCAAGAATTCAAGATTAAGTGATTTGAATACAGGCATACTATTAAGCACCCTGCAACTATAGGCATTTTCACACATACTTTTTAAAACTGTGTTCAGTTGTTAAGTCTACCTTTATTTATCCTTAACTCCCTCTAAAGAGAAATATCTTTATCATGTCTTGTGTTTTTAAAAAGCAAATACTTAGGTTTTTAAAAAAAAAGTTACAAAATTGCTAACAGGCACCTATCAGGAAATTGCATTTCAATTCAGATAAACTTCAAAGTGATACAGGGTTCCCAGGGCCACTGTCTAGCCTAAAAGCAAATCAAGCTGAGGTCACATATAAACATATGTGTTTATGTCTCTTTTTTCCATGTACATTAAATTTCCCTTATTCCTCTAACAGGATGAAAACATAGTATTTTTTTTTTTTGTTTTTTAGAAAGTATGAAGTTACAAAGATCAATATTAATTCTAGAGCTATGGTTTAGATGCACTTTTAGATAAATGTTCTAATCTAAATCTCAGTTAGACAGACCATCTTCAATAAGCTTTGCCTGAATTAGTCTCCACAAATGTCCACCCTTACACGTGTAATCTCTGTCCACAGATTGCCAGGAACTCCGACATGTTTCCCTGAATGACGGTCTTGCCTATGTAGTTCAGTTTGTGCTTTGAAGTAGTTTTAAAACCAACTATTTAAAAATAGGATGTTCGAGCCACAAAGAGTTTAATACTACAGATATAAGTCAAAAGACATATAAAATTCACTTGATAAAACATCATAAAGTTACACAAGGAAAGAGACAAAATAAAATAAATTCCCCTAATGTACCGCAAATATCAACCACCACACACTACCTACAAGCCATATGTTTTCCCATCTGTTCTGTTATCGTCAACTAAATTTATAGTATTTGGGCTATCAGAAGGATTGTCAAACATGAGCTGGGCATGATTTTAAACCTAGGTGTTACTGTTCGTTTGGTTTTTTTTTTCTTTCTTTCCTTTTTTCTTTTTTTTAAAGGAGATTCCCACTTCTACACCCATGCCACCATTGGGGACATGTGAGCAGTTCAGATAAAATTCCCCCAGCATCTCTGAGGAATGGGAGTCAGTGATCAGAAGGTTTAGACAAATCATCACTAACTGATCAGTCTACTGCTTTCAGCATCCTGAGAGCTACTCCCAGGGAAGCTACAATTTCTGAAGGCAGATAGAATCCTTTGAAAGGCAGAAGGGCTGGGCCTGTGGCTCTAAATTGGGAGATTCTGCTGTTTCGTAGGCCAAATTGGAAGGTGTTGCTCTAGGACCCAGTCTTTGCTTCAGGCCATGAGTTTGGCAAAGTGTGGGATTATTATTCACTTAGACTGTGTGGCAAAGGTGATGAAGACACGGCTAGGATTTTGTCCCAACACTTAGGACTGAAGTCGGAGTAATTGGCTGCCTTTGAGGAAGGATATGTCCATGTTGTGAGGGATCCATGCACAGTGTACATAGCAATGCACTGTAGGGATGTTTGGAACTGTGAATAATCAAATCAGAAGACAGCAGAGTCCTCTGTTGTATAATCTCACAGAACTGAACTCTGTGGACACATGAAGTTTGGACAGATGCTCCTGAAAGGACCACAATGGAGATGACAAGTTGAGTCCTCTTCCAGGTAAAAACTGGGCTCTACCAGAACTCCTCACTCATGCGCATATCAACATGATGAAGGCTTAGTGTATAAATGGCGAAACATGGTGATTTTTACAGCCATAGAAACTAATCTGAATATTTAAAATTCAAATGACTTCTTAAACGTAAACAAAGCAAGCCATACCTAAGTATTCTTACTAATAGGGAAAATATGAAACCTTTCAACTCTGCTAAGCCTGTTAGACTGTCTTGTGCTTCAGAAAACATTGACTTCCTGCTTCCAGGAGGCAAATGGCCTTCTCTCGTTTCACTAGACTCAACCGTTTGGTTGGCTTTGGCAAAGAGAATTGGGATGGAGTTGGTGTTTTAGCTCTTGAGGGACATGGGTCTGCAACCCCTTTCAGACTTCATCTAGACAAACAGTAGCTCTGTGTCAACACTGCCTGGGTTTCCAAAGGGAGCAAATTATCCTGTCTGTGCCCTTGACTCCAACCTGAGGAGACAGAGCCATCTCCACAGGGCCTGTGAACTCAGGTAGAAACTGCTCCACAGAGCTTAGCTGCCTAGTCATGCTTTATGGAACAACTTTATGGGAGAAATTCATTCACAATACTATGAAGTTCAGTAACATCTCAATGACCCTAAGGTATCTTATACCATAAAATCAAAGACAAATGAAGGCAGACATCTTACATTAAGTGCTGACCGAATGAGCCACCATTCTTACCATCAGACAATTCAGTCTAGAAAAATTGTTAGCAGAATAGGCCAGAGCTGGAGCTTGTCTAAAGCAATCCACTTGGCAATGCTTCTTAAATTGTCATGAACTCATGATATTTATAACATTTTAATTAACCTTTCATCTCCGTTACAAGCATTTAATGCATAAGGGACAAAGGAAAGGTATCAATTGAATGTACTGCATAGAGAATTTGTTGAAACTAGGGAATATGAGTAAAATAAAATACATTTAGTATAAAATGCTCTAGAATGGATCCATTTTTAATGTGTCCTGAATTCAAATTCTTGCATAATGCCTTTCCTCTGATCATTTTATCTGCCGCCCTCCCTTCTCTCCCTGTCTCTCTCTTTCTCTCTCTCTTTCTCCCTCTCTCTTTCTCTTTTCCTCTCTCTCCTCTCTCTCTTCTTCTCTCTCTCTCTCTCTCTCTCTCTCTCTCTCTCTCTCTCTCTCTCTCATTAGATACTTGATTGAGAAAAGAATACAAACACTCTAAATTTAAAGGTTTCACTAAACAAAGATTTTATCATATTTGGGTGTAAAACTGTGCTTAAAATATACTATAATCAATACACTATACAATTGCATGCAATTAAACAAATAGCAATATATATCAATAATGGATATAGATAAATAACTTTAGAACAAAATTTTCTAAGATTGTTTAAATTAAGTATAGAGTGTGTATCTGTGTATAAATTGTATGTATATACATAATAAACTAATATATAAATGTTTAATTTCTTGTGAGTCTGGGAGTCAGGCCCGAAATAGTTGCAGGAAAAAAATAACTTTAATATACTATTTTATTACATTGAACAAGAATAAAGAAATGAGACAAAGAAGTTGAGAATGTGGTGGCTTGAAGAAGGCAAATGGCAATTGCATACAATAAATAAAGGTCTTAGCATTTTAGATTTTTGTCAACTGTTTTTAAATAATAATTTTAAAATAAGTTTTAAATGGAAAAATAATCATAGTCATTGAAAAAATGAAGAAGTTGATTTTTTTATCCCATAGTAATTAATGACAAAAGATATACAGAGAACTTTGTAAGAATAAACACTAGTGTCTAGGGAGGTGTTCAGCTGTAAAGTGCTTCTTTTGTAAACATGAGAACCTGAGTTTGGGTCACATTTAAGGTGGAGCGGGGGTTGGTGACACAGGGACATGGCTCTGTACAGGAGTTCTCACACTCTCTACAAGCACTGGAAACCACAAAAGCGTTTCACAGTCACCTGTAACTCCAGCTTCAGTGCGTCCAACACCCTCACCTGACCACAGCACACACAGACACAAATGCATGCATATAAGGAAAAATTGAATAAAATGAAAATTGTAAAATCAGGTATGAGGGAGCACATCTGTAATACAGTGCTGAGGTTAGACAGCCAATGGACTCGTTGGGTTCACTGGACTCTTGGGGTCACTGGCAAAGCAGTCTAGCCTAGTTACCAAGTTCCAGACCACTAAAAGGCCCTGACTCAGAAGTAAAGATGGATGCTGTCTGAGGAAAGACACCTTAGGCTATCCTCTGACCACAATACACACAATGCACATCACACATATATGCACACAAACATATATGAACAAAGATGGATGTCAAAATCCAAGAGTCTCTCAGATGGGGAACCTTAGGTGATTGGTCTAACACATTGTCTGCTTCTAAGTCTCTCCTAACATCTGAATGGTTGGATGCCTTTAAAGAAGCAGCCCCAGTACTGTGTAAACTGCTTCTCCCAAGAGATACTGCATTTGTATCTAGTTCTATGCCTTCATGTGTTCATGGCATATAGCTAATCTTCCATCATGTTTTACTCTCTAGATATTTTTTCCAAATCTTGGCTTCAGAACAAATTACAAATATGCATGTGTGTATGTGTATGTGCATATACTTGTATATATTAAAATTTTTATTATATAGTGGGAGTTTAGCAAATAAAACACAGTGTCTTGTGAAATCATGTGTATATAGTAAGCTAGACTATTCATTTTCTTTAAGAAACCAATATTCTATAAACCACCAGGATTCTTTGACTTGTAAACTGTTAAATTTAATTATAATTTTCACAGAAGGAAACATTTCTTTATCAAACAATGAGAGTATGGTAACCTAGGACATGAGTGAATTCTACCTGTATTCTAAGTCTATAACCACTCTACATTTTTTCAATAAAGTACCATTTATATTCATCTTTGAACATACTATAGACAGTAGGTGTGTGTGTGTGTGTGTGTGTGTGTGTGTGTGTGTGTGTGTGTTCATGTGTTTGAGTGTGCATACCCATAATTTTATAGCATTTTTGTCTGGGAACTTTGTGTATGCATGAGTGCATATATGTATGCACACATATCTTAAAAGAATTCTTAAGTGTCCCTTATTGATATAAACCATGGATACACATGGTTTGGTTAAATTACCCCTGCCGGGTTTATTATCTACTCTTTTCCCCTGCTGTTAGCATGTGTAATTGTATGGTTTTAAGAACTTGAGTGACTCACCATGAAGCAAGCTGAAAAAATAAGGGACAGATGTGTTTCTATGTATTTTTTTAAGGGTTGCTAGGATGGAAACCCTTTCATCTAATTTCAGAATCTCATCTCAGAGGTAGCTCTGGCCTCTTTAGAGGACATCTCCCCGACCCCTGAAGCCCTTAACTACCAGGAGGACAAAATGGACACACTGTAATGCCACCCGCTGACTTGGATGATGGAGTGAACAGGACCAGAATGCCCCCATCAGCAGAAGAAATGATCACTCCAGGGGTTGTTCAGGAAGGTTAAATGAAGAGAACCCTCTCTATGCACAAAGGATACAGTGTAGTGCTTTCCTTCTGCCCCACAAGGCATGATTAATAGGAGACAGACTAACAGATAATTTGCAGTGAAAGATCATAAACATGACTATAACTGTTGATCAGGTTTCAAAATTTTGGTCTTGATTCTTTAACTGCATAGAAAAACCCACCCTGTGGTTAAAATAAGGAAAAGCAGAGATTAGACAAAAGTCTTAATGGGAGGTCAAAGTCGCCATAAAAAGGTTTCACTTTTATAGTTCAGGGTCATACAACACATCAACAGTGTCCAAATCACCTCCATCTCTCATCCTCCCACCCCTTCCTGTGAACCATTGACTCTATGTAGAACAGGTTAGCCTAGAACTCACTTACGAGCAGCTGGGAGAAGGCACTCAGTGAAGTACCCCTTTAACAAGATCTCAGGAAACCCAATCCTGGAGAGAAGAGAGAGAGAGAGAGAGAGAGGCCATAGAAATGGCTTTTGAAAATGGTCTTTAAAATTCTAAGTATCTGATAACTCATTACTAGTTATCAAGTGAGATTTCACTCCCAGGCATATAGTTCCCAGATTAAGGGTAAAGGGATTTTTTTTTCTTTTCTTTAAGGATAAAGAATTTTGTGTCCTTCTGTGATTCTGTTCTTAGCTGATTTAATACTGTTTCCTTCATTTGTAACTTGAAGATCTTAAGCTACATAGCAAACCACTGGGTTGCCCCTTTTAGACAGGGGTCTACATCCCATATCACTGTGGAGAAAACAAAAGAGAATTGTGGGTCCAGTCTGCAACACCACCCAAGGTCTCCATGAGCAAAAGCAAGGCTCTACCTTGCTTTTGTAGGAGGGGTCATCCTTACTCCAAAAGCTCTTGGAAAGACATAGACTTGACTGACGGCTTGCAAGAAGGTGGAGAGAAAGGAAGAAAAGGAATATTGCTCACCAGAGAAAGCAGATTATGAGTGAGCAAAAGTCATACATGGCTTAAGCATGGAGCTAGCTTAGAAAACACATGGAGTGCCAGATTCCGTCCCTTCCCATTGGAGCATCACGGGGAAACGAGTTGGTCTTTGGGAAACCCCATTTTTTCATTTCACACACTTGCTTACCTACCTCACAAGGCTGTTGGTGAAATTATGGATGGGAAAAGTATGTCTTCCACTGTAAAAGCCTGTGCTATTACTATAACCCACCATTTCAGGATAATATTTCACCTTAAAGGCAGCGGGTGTGTCTAATAAAAAAGGAGAGCAGTGCAGAACTATAGCCAGTAGAGAGTAATGATTCTTCCCCTCTCCTACTACAGCCCCAGTGTGGCGGTGATGGAGAACTAGCTGCAACTTGATCTCTTGGTTCTGTTACTTTCTCCTATTCTTGTAGAGGGCATAGAGAGCTTATGTTACAAAAGTAGAAAGTGTTACCCAGAGCTTGCTCTGTTCATCTGATATTAGATCATTCTTGTGTATCCAGTCATTTCTGTTTGCCTAGTTCTCTGCGATGACTACAAAGGGTTCATTTATGTTAATATAAAAGAATACTCTGTACCTACTGATGGACACGGTTATCTGTCTGTAGTTTAAAATACCATCTAATGTATACATTGAATGCTAAAATGAGCATTTTTCCCATCTGCTCTTTTAAATTTTTCTGAGATTCTAATATAATTACATAACTTTCTCCTTCTTTTTCGTTCTTTCAAACTTTCTCCTGTACTCTCAGTTTGCTCTTTTTGATATTCACTGCCTCTTTTTCATTAATTATTGTTACGTGTGTGTGTGTGTGTGTGTGTGTGTGTGTGTGTGTGTGTGTGTGTGTGTGTGTGTGTGTTTTACAACCTGGTCAGCTGGTAAAGAACGTTATTCTCATATATACATTTCCAGGGCCGATCATTTGGTATTGGATATCTGATTGGTGTTCTCTTGCCTGTAGAAGACTCTCTTGCTCTCTCAGCATTCCTTAGCTGCCTGTAGTTCTTCGTGTATTGTTGAGGCCTCCTGAGCTCATCCCGTTCATGTTAGTATGCCTGTCAGTGTTACCCTCCTCAAGTCACATTCAGGAAACCATGTTGGTGAGACATTGTGGGTGTATCTTCTCTGACCTGTCTAGGAGATACAATCTCACAGAAAAACCCTTGCTTTGGGCTCTCACAATCTCTCATCCCGCTTCTGCAATAATCCCAGAGTCTTAGGCACAAGAGTTACGTTATAAATCTATTAGTTTCGACTGGACTCCGCTTCAATCACTTGTGCTTTTCTGTAATGGTCTCTGTCTGTGGCAAAGAGAAGTTTTTGTGATGCAGAGTGTAGAAATGAGCATCTTTACGAAGGAATTAATTTAAAGATGAAGCCCTAAAAGTAGAGCACTAAATCAAAACACATTAAGTTTTTAAATTGCTAGCTACTGTCATATTTTCCTTTTAATTTTTAAACCAATCTGTTATTTTAAAAAAATTGTGCTTGAGAAGTCCACTTTTCATAACATTTATTATGTTTTGTATTTTTAATTAAAATTTATTTTGAGATAATAGCAGGATCATGTATCCTCAAAAAAATTATGATGGAAGATTCCTTGTAGCCCTTATTCAGATTGCCCCAATGGTGACATTCTATAAATTTACAGTACAACAGCGGATCCAGAATGTTGGCATTCAGATAGGATGATTGACACAGGACACAGAAAGAGTACTTTCCACAAGGAAAAAGCAGATTATGAGATTATCATGGTTCCACCAATGCCCTCCTACCCCTGATTCCCTTCTCAATGCCTGAAAGCTATCAATCCATCTCTCATATCCATACTTCTATAATTTCAACAATGTAATATGAATAGAATCACAAAAACATTCAGTTTTGAGGACATGCTTCTTTTTCTTGAGCAACATATCCTTGAAACCTATCCAAGTTGCTACACACTTACCATAGCAATTTTTCATTGCTAAGCAATATTCCATGACATAGACATACCATTAGCATCTGACTATTTCTGGTTTGTGGCTATTATTTTTTTTTTGAAAATAGGTACTTCCAGAACTATGTAAAATAAATGTCAGAAAAGCCTGAATCCTTTCCTTGAATTATTTACCAATCTTGAACAAAATGAAAAAAAAATTGGTCTTTCACTGTTAAGTAGATTCTTTGACAGAAAGTTGGTTTTTAATGTTACAATGTTCTGCACCATAGAAATGATGCCCCTTTATTTCTCGCACACTGCAAGTTTGAGTGGATGTTGGAATCTCTTCTTGTGTCAACAGATATGTTCATAAGCTTTACCTTCTGTGGTCTCTTAGTATGGTAGATGGCACTGACTGCTTTTCTGTGTCGAGTGGCTGTGGTGTAGATGAAATAAACTCTACTTAGTCATATCGCATAATGCTCTTCATACATCACTGGCTTTGCTTGAAAAAATTCCAGTGAAGACTTTGTTTCTATGTTCAGTGGAAATATTAAGCTATGCTTTTCCTTTTTTGTATTCCTTTATCAGGTTTTGAAATCAGAGTAATTCTAGCTTCAGAAAAAAAATAAAATGGAAAGTCATTCTTCTATTGTCTTGAAGTGGTTGAATAAAACTGGATTGGTCTATTCTTTAAATAACCAATCTAATTCTTCTGAAAAAGCATCCGAGCTTAGCTGTTTCTATTTTGAGGTTCTTTTTATTAAAAAAAATCTTAATTTCCCTTGTAGTTTTAAATTTTCTATTACTTTTTCTACAAGTTGTAATGGTTTGTGTTTTTCCAGGTATTGATCAACGTCACTAAATGAATCTCTGGAGACTGGATTCTTTACAGATAGGCGCCTTTGGAGTGCAGACAGATGCTTTAAATCTCATTTTTGATATTTTAATTTTAATATCATTTTTGACATTTTAATCTCAGTTTTGATCTCTCCTTTCCTGCCATTGCCCATCTTTCTAGAAGATAACGAATTTTACTAGACAATGTGAAAAAAACATCTCTTTGATTTTTATAGTTTTGTTTCAGTTTGTTGGTTTCTTTTTATATGCATTGTTTCTTTCCTTCCACGCTGAATCTCTTGTTCATCTTTCCTATGTTCTGAAACAGGAGCTTAAACTACAGACTTGAAGCTTTTTTCTCTTTCTATATTGATAATGTGTTAGCCAAATTCCATGAATTTCGGTATGTTTTATTTTCATCTTGATTTGCTTCTGTGTATTTCCTTCCTACCCCCCTCCCCCGGTACCTCTTCTTGACCTACAGATGATTTAGTAGTGTGGTGTCTGACTCCCAGAAACCTGTAACAAATGTATAGTTTTAATGCCTTTAAATAGCTAGAGTTTGTTTTATGACTCATGAAATTACCTACCTTGGTATATGTTCTATACATAACTCTTGTCTTTGGGAAATATATGGATAAAAAATAATAGCATGTATAAATTGACATGTCACAGTTACTAATTAAGCAAATTTTCCACATGAGTATTTATTCTGCTTTATCATTCTTGCATTGGTCGCTTATGCCCTTTACCCATCTTTGTTGGGTTCACATTGGCTTATAGAAATCTTATATATACCTTGATTGCCAGGTATCTATAGATCAAGTATTTCCTAATTGTAGTCATTCAAATGAGTTTAAAATAACTTTCCTATGTACGCATTACACTCTTGGGTATTTCAACTTTACTATTAACGCTCACATCCTTGTTTTCACACAAAGTTTAGAAAGATCGCCTGTATGCTGCTGTTTTCTACAAGTTCTGATTACTTTATATTCAAAAATGGATTTATTAAAGATGTTTTAAGGTAACAATTGGCTGTAAACATCCATGGGTCACATATAACACAATTTAATTCAATGATTTGGCAATATCTGTATTTAAATAGAATATCTTTCTGTCCTTATTCCTGGAATATAAGGGTAAGGACAAATATCCAGTGTGCACTGTAGCCTGCCCAAAAGTCCTCCTGGCCTCTTTACATTTTTAAAATTTAGATCATATAAAACCTTAGGATTTATAACTTTCCCATTGGATGAAGAAAACTGAAGCTTTCAACCGTACGCTGGGGAGTAACACTCAAGCATACATTCTGAAGCCAGTGGGTAGCAGCACCACTTTCCTCTGAAGCTCTGTCTGGGCATGTAAACAGCAGAACAAATATCTAGGAGAGCTTAATCACTGTCTCTCGAGAATAATTAATGTTACATGTAAATAGTGACAACCATTTAGTGACCATATTCGTCCAAGGGCAGGTGTCTGAGTCACAGAAATAAACAATGGAAGGGCTTCCTGTCTGTCAGTCACTTTTCGTCACTCTGACAAATACCTGAGAGAAACATTTTTGAAAAGGGAAAGATTTCCTTCAGCTCCATTTTTAGGTTTCCATCCAGGCTCAGTTGTTTGTCACTTCTGGGCCTGCTGAGATAGAACACCAAATAGCAAAGAGCACAGCAGAGGAAAACTACTCATTCACTCCAGGCAGCCAGGGAGCAGAGAGGAGTAAGAGGGACAAGATGCACCCTTCAAAGGCGCATCCCCAGGGATGCGAAGGCTATCTCCACTTTCAGCTCCTACAGTTCTGCCACTTCTGTCTTGTCTAGTCAGAGGCTGCAGTCAGCAGCGGTGACTAAAACAGAGTCATCAGGAGCTCATCCTCAGGTTATCTCTGCCCAGACACGCCCAGAAGTTTCCATGTTCTCCTAATCATCCCCCAAGTCAATCAAGATGTCAATCAAGATTAACCATGGTATCACCTGTCATGTAAATTCATAAAAGTTAGAAAACAATGCACAGATTCTCTCATCAGAATTATTTGTCTGTAAAATAGGCTTTTCAAGGAAAAACCACTTGATATTTTAATATCCCCTCCTTTCCTGCCATACAGCAGCATAGCACGGCCAAGCCTATTTTTGAATAGATTATAAATAATAAAGATTTGCTATTATCTTACATTTTAGTTTGTGGTTCTGTGTATAGAAAATGCTAATTTGTAGATCGTTTTCTCTAATTTCATTCCTATAAATAAAGCTAAAGTTTCAACGTGATCATGAATAAAGAAAACTAAACTGTAGTTACACTAAAGTGTAAAGATAGTAAAGTTTCAGATATTTTTTAGATTTTATGGATCCTTCAATATGGTTTGAACATTTGATATTTTAACAGCTTTATGGTAACCAATGAGTTACCCAGTCACATATTACTCAGTTCTTCCATGTAAACATATAAGTCACAGCCAACACAATGGTTCTGTGAGTAGGGATACGTACTGCCAAGCCTGATGACGTAAGTTCATCTCCAGGACCAACTCCCAAAAGTTGCCCTCTGACTTACACATAAATGCCATGCCACACAAGTGTGCACACATGTAAAAACTAAGTATATAAATAAATGTAATCGTTTTAAAAAGTAAAGAGTGTAAGTCGGAGGCATTTGGTGTACATATACGTAATTTCATGGTAACCATCTCCATCAGTTTCAACCATTTCTACCATCACTAAGCACAGGAACATCACCATACCATCCGCCCTCAGCCATAAATGTGTGGCCCAAGGCACAGCTGATCTGTTTTATGTCACCATAGTATTACTTATGATATACATTTTATAGTGATTAAAATCATACATCATGTGGAATTGTTCTTATTTTATAGGGACAGTGCTCTATTTTACCTGAAGCTTCATTTCTAAGTAAAAGCCCACAGAGAATGCAAAATACATAAGTCTCATCTTAGGGTTTAACACCTCAGGCCCATGAGCATGACAGAGTCCCGTTGAGAATGAATATTGGCCTTAGTCTGTTACACCTATCGCTGCTTGGATGAGCACCCCAGTTTGGTCAACTCCAAGCAAACCCTGTTTACAGAAACATTCCGGCAAGTTCCCTTCGTTTACCTTGAATACAATATTTGCTCTCATTCTCTTTCCTTTCCTGTTTACCATCTGCCATCGGACGTTTGCCTTGGGAGATTTGAGGTTTGCTTGCCTTAACTGGCAATGGTAGGTGATGCTGTGAAGGTTCTAGAAGAGAAAAGAACAATCGCACACCTGGGTTTGTGGGAAGCAAGAGCACCGAAGTCCTGCTTTCAGTTGCTCAGAAGATGCCCAATGATAAGAGCCCAGTTAGCATCAGACAGGTATAAGGTATGCGAATGCTCTGTTTCAGTTTTACTCTCAGCAAAAAATGATTTCTATACAGTTCCTTGAACTTTATTTTCTTCAGTTTCTAATATTTTTTCTTACATTTTTGATTAATCACTCCTCCCTTCTCTCCCTTCCTGTAGCCCATCCCGTCCCGTCTGCTCATCCCATGGCCCTCATCAAACTGGTCAGCTTTTTCCTTCATTACTTTTGCTGCTTATACATTTCTAGACAAATATATAAGCTGGCTGAGTTCTTTTTGTTGTTTGTGTGCGTACTTTTTCAGGACTGACCACTTTGGTTAGAGGCCAATAGTTGCCTTTAGTTCTTTGTGTAGCGGAGGGGACCTGTGAGATTTTCCTCTTTCCATGTTAACATGTCTATGGATGCTGCCATTACCCATGGTTTGCTTTTGTCACACGTCAGACTTCCTTTTACCCTGGCTTCTTTCTGCCTCATCTATGAGGTTCCCTAAGCCACTGGCACGGTGATGAGCATGAGAACATGGCTATGCAAGCACCTCTCGGTGGTTCTCCAACCTACAGCCCTTCAGTCATATACCTAAGGGTGGCATAGCGTTGTCCTCGAGTTTTTCTATTTTCAATATTTTAGGAACCTCATACCTATTTCCCTAGTAGCCCCTCAAATTAAATTCCCACCAACTGGGAACAGAATTCCTCCTTCCCCACATGCTCACCAGCATTTGCTGCCATTTGTTTTCTTAGTGAAAATCATTCTTATGTGCGATATAGAATCTCAAGTTTTAATATACGTTGTCCTGGTGGCAGCAGTGCTCATCCTTTGGGGTATTTATTTACATTTCTTCTTTTGAGATCTGCCTATTCAGTTCATTTGTCCATGTATGTTTAGTTAGATTGTAGCTTTTTGCCGTTTAATTTTTATAGCTCATTATTCCCTGGTTATTAATCCTGTATATGTTGCCAATTGTTTTTCCCCGTTATATAAGCTACTTTTAACTCTAGTGATCATTTTTTGCTATATAAGTTTATAATTTCATATAATCCCATGTATCAGTTCTTGACGTTATTTCCCATACTGTTGGAATCTATGTCAGGACTGTCCTACTTATGCCCATACCTTGAAATGTTTTGCCCGTTTTTCCTCTAGCGCTTGTAAACTTTTAGGTCTCACGTGATTGAAATTTCTTTTCAAGGGAATATCTATGTATCTAATTTCATTCTGCCTACAAATGGAAATCCAGTTTTCTAGCACCATTTGTTAAAGAAGCTGTCATTGGTATTGGTTTTGGTTTTGTTCTTGTTTTTTGTTGTTTGTCTGTATATTTATGTTTTACTGCTTTGCCAAAAATTAGCTGTAACTGTGTGTGTTTAATTATGGGTCATCTTTGCCACTTTCTGTTTTTATATGTCTGCTGGTACCATAGTGTTTGTTTCTATGGTTTCATAATAGGAGATCGGGTACTGTGGTCCCTCCAGCACTGGTCTTCTGGATAAGGTTTTTGTGCTTCTATCTGACTGGTTTTGGGGTTTTGTTGTTGTTTTGTTTTGTTTTGTTTTAATTATGGGATTAGAGTGGGAGGTGGATTGAGTATGTAGATTACTCGTGTAATGTAGTCATTTTCACAGTATGAACTGTGATCTGTTAGCATAAGCAGCCTTTTCCTCCTTTTAGTGTCTTCTTCAGTACTTCGTTCTGTCCTTTGACGTTTCCATTGTAAAGACTTTCATCTCCTTAGGTTTAGTGCTACATTCATTTTTGTTGTTAATTTCTTTAATTTGTCTTGGAATGGTAAATGGAATGCCTCCCAGATTTCCTATTTGGTGATGCATTATTGATATATAGCTACCAGAGTTTTACTACAGATGTTGTATACTGGTACACTTTGATGAAAGTGCTCAGGTAAAAGAGTGTTCTGGTAGGATCTTTGGAGTCTTTATAGTAATGAATCCTGTCATGTGCAAGTGGGGACAGTTTGACCTCCTCTTGCCTGCCTCTGTTTCTCTTGTTTGGGGTCTTGCTTTAGCTAAGCCTGCATGATGGACGGTGTATCCAGATTGCTTCTCCATCTAGTAAATCTTTGTGCAGTCTTTCAAGGCTCTTACACTTCCATTCTGAATTTCCGATGTTTTTCCTCTATTGCTGTCTTTGGAATGGAGTGTTTCTTATACTGACCCTCTGCTCCACCGGCTCTCGTGGAAGCATGGACTGCTATTTCACCGAGAAAGTCGCTGCTTATTTGAATAGGGGAAAGTATTCATAAGTATGATTCAGTGAAGTGTGAGAGAAATGAAGAGTCCCACATCCCAGGATCAAAGTTCCTCACCCAGAGAATTCATGTGGTCACCGCACCCTCCCCATACATGCCACGATCCTGAGCCTGTCACTGGAGAGCTTCTCCTGTCCTTGAGCTATGCACACACTGAATGCTATTTACACTTCCATCAGGTTCCTCTCTGGTGACAAAAGGTATTGACATTCATCCACATTATGTGAATAACTAGCTTATTATTTTAATTGCTAAGTAATATTTTATTGCATCAACATTTTACACATTGTATGAATATTTCATTTAATGGACATTTCAAACATTGTATCATTGTATGAACAGTTCATACAATGTATGAAATATGTGGATATTTGCTATTCACTTGAGTTCTTTCCATTTAATACCACAATGAATTCATTGTTTGTGACAAAACTGCATAAGGATCTTATACAAGCCCAACAGACATCTGTCTGTTAGCGTGTGTGACAATTTCTCTTACCTGAATGCTGAGAATGGTTCAAATACTCTATTTATTAATTTGTTTTTGTTTCCCAACAAGAATGTACCACTTTATAGCCCTACCAACAAGTGATATAGTTCTGGCTAACATTTGGAGAGTCACTATTTCTAGCTTAAGATAAGATTATAAAATGCTCTGCTCTCAAGGTTTGTTTTGTTGTTGTTGTTTTGTTTTGTTTTGTTTTGTTTTAATTTCTCTGATAACTAGCCTTGCTTACTGATAATTTGCACATCATTTTTTTTTTACAATGAGTTGGTCTCCAAGTTCCTGGGACATTGAAAGATAAAACTTTAATCTCTCCACTAAAGTCAGTTGGATATTTTTTCTCTTCCAGTGTTAACACCAATATGGACCAAGCTATACCATAAAGTAACACAGGGACTTGGGACCCAGACTTTCAAAAAGGTTCAATCAAAGTATTTATAACAAGTGAATCTAATGGTTGACAGTACCTAGAATATTCTGTATTTAGAAGATATGCTTTAATTTCATATTTAAATATGAAAGACATGCTATTTCGAAGAGGAATCAAACTGCCCTCCACAGGCTTGACAAAAGCATAGAAGAGCTCCGAACAACATTGAATGGCGCTCAGTGAATATGACATGTCAGGTAGCTGCACGCCTGCTTTCACGAGAGTCTGAAGGATGAGAAAGACGAGTGAGCAGGCTAATCAGAGAAACTTCTAGCAAAGCCTACAGTTGGGTGGAAGTTGTTCAAGTGGTAAAGAAAACCAGGGAAAGCCTAGGGGTGAACTCTTGAGACAAACAGTTGGCTTGTGCTCTTGGGAAGCACAACTTAGAATTGGATTTAATGAGTGTGTTAGGAAGCACAGACATCTTAGAACATGACATTAAAGGAGTTTTGAAAAAACTGATTGATGCAACCAAATTAAACTCGTAAGGGCTCGTAAAGATAACAGGAAACAAATGTACGCTCAATTAGCAGCACAGAATAGAGCAACTGGTGCACTTAATGATCATATTAAAGTCTCAAAACTGAGAAAACTTAGCTTCAGACAGAACGGGGGTTGGAGGGAGGAAGGAATAAAAAAGAAAGAAAGATTCTTCCACAGCTACACTTGAAAAAATGAGTTTTTACCAAATATTCAACTTACAGAAAAGGTATACTGGAAAAGTAGAGGGGAACCCTTTCAAAGAAGATGAAAAGATTGACCAATACATGTGTGAAGTCAGACACATAAAATAAAGACCTTATTTTCCCTTTACTTTTTGTTTGTTGTTGGTCAAAAAAATCATTTGTCCTTACCAAAGCTAGTTATGTCAGTCAAGAAATACTTTCTTATCTTAGAAAACAAAGACATACATTAGACTAAAGAAGGAAGAGGTGCTAAAAAGAAATACCCTTATATGTGCTGTGTTCCAGATAGAGCACTAAAGCAGAGGGATATGTCAGGAATGTTCTAGACAGGCAGTTCCCTGAGAAAGCAAGCACGTGGGCCTAAAACAGAACCCAAGGTCCTGGGCCAGATTCAATCAAGATTGAGACCATCCCAGGACCCGGACCTGGGCCCGAGGAGCAAAATCACTCCACCAGGTGAAATGAACAAAGCTGGCTTTTTCTACCCCCCACCCCATACTCCAGACACTTGGGGCAGACCTGAGAGTCAACATATACTTATCTGACTACACAGGGTCCTCCCCATTCATTACACAGATTCAGGAGGGAGCTTGTGAAAATAGAAATGTGGGAGACAATGTCCCACTAATGCCCCACACCCACACACCATCCTGCCTCAGCGCACTCCCCAGGGGAGTGGACCACACCCAAGGACCATCCTGCCCACGGGAGTGGATCACACCCAAGGACCATCCTGCCCAGGGGAGTGGATCACACCCAAGGACCATCCTGCCTCAGCACACTCCCCAGGGGCTCTACAACTGATGGGCATGGCCTTCTGCCACAGACTCTAGAAACAAAAGCAGTTCTTCCTTTGATGTTACTTCATCTTGCTTTGAAACTGCTTGTGGAATCCAGACTCATGGAAACACACTTTATTTTTCCCTCTTCATGTAATTTTGAACTTTTTTCTTTCAGCTTTACTGCTAATAACAATTAGATTATAACACAATGACTCAAATGGAAGACATTATAATTTCTTAGAATGGTCATATAACTACAACATGTTTTAACCGAATCTTAAGCTAATTGCATGTATTTTACCCCACTTGTAGGTGACATAATTAACATATTTGTTGTTGTTGACATGCTTACTGAAATATTCCAGAAACACAGCAAGAAAAGGTCTTGCTTTTTAAAACAATTTTTCTTAATTGCTTTTATTTTATTAATTATGTATCATCTCAAGTTGAAATGGGGCAAAATTATAATCGAATTTAAATTACACATTATAAAAATATGAATTATATTAGTGCATTGTTTCTGTCTTACATGATTTCCAGATAGTGCCCAAGTCTCTTCTGTGCATCTACAAACAAGGACTTCTGCTGGTGCTCAGGGGTAGAGGGGGGACCTAATCAGCTAGAAACAGAGATGGAAATTTCTTAAAAAAAAAAAAAAAAAGTTTCTGTTTTTCTCTTCAGTGCACACTACTGTAGATAAATAATTATATACTTAGTGAAAAAAATTAGAACATCTGGATGAGTAATTGTCCGATAGAAGAATTTATATTAACGTTAACTATCAGAATGGAACATAGTCATATAGTCATTCAAACTTCTAGATAGCCTCAAAATCATATTAGTCTAACTAGACTGTCCAGATAAATAGCGCTGATAAGGCATCAGAGCCCGTTAATTACCTGGAGTCTGGAGTTGGTGCTTTTGTTGGTAGTAAGTGCAATTTATCCTGCGGAACTTCAAAGGTCAGCAGCAGCAACGGGAGGTCAGTGCGCTTCATCTTATGGACAGCATGGACAGCCTTCTGCTCTCCTTCCAGGACAAGTCAGTAATTCTTCCCACAGAGCGTCTTTCCTACTATCCTGACCACGGAATAGGGTGACTTCTAATATTTTCTCCATGAACACCTCCTCTTGTCCTGACCTCCTTAAGCTATTTTTATTTAAGAGTTCATTATAATTTAACTCATTTACTCTTTAGTAGTTGGGGGGAGTTTGAACCCAATACTTTACACATGCTAGACAAGCTCTTTGCCTATGAGCTATATCCCTGGCCCTCGTGTTATTCTCCATCTGGAGACAGAATTACACAAAGTTGCACAGGCTGGCCTTGAACTCTCTCTGTAGCAACCAGGCTTTGAATTTGTGTTTTTCCTGCATAACTGAGATCAGAGTCCTTAACCATCATGCCTGGCTTACATAATTTATATCCTCTAGTCTGTTTACCTCACTGTACTTTGATTTCTAACTGGTAAATCAAAAGACTTTGCCTCATTTCCTTCATACAAAAAAAAAAAAAAAAAGAAGTCCTTTCCTCTTTCCTCTGGTTAAACATCTTTATTACATTTACTTATCTGGGATGGGAGTGCAAGGGGCATCTTGCTCATGGAGGTCAGAGGATCACCGACAGCATCGTTCTTTCCTTCTGCCATGAGATTCTAGAGGATTGAACTCAGGCCCTCGGGTTGGCGCCCGTCCCACTGAGTCATCTCACTGGCTCATCTCTCCTCTTACCTGTGACAAGTCCTTCCGTGGCTCTTTGCCCACAGACCTTTCTCACCTCCCAGTCTCTCTTCCATGTCACAAGCTGAAATTACTCTGGTTGCTTGCTTTGCTTTTGAGACAGGATTCCATGTAGCCCAGGCTAGCCTTGAACTCACGATGTCTATGAGGATGACTTTGAACTCCTAATTCTCCTGTCTCTATTATCTAAGATTAGAAAGTGTGAGCTACCATGTCGTAAGATTTCTCTCACGGTACGTGGTAGACGGAAGCAGACATTCAAAAGTGAAATGAGCGAACAAGCAGTGCTGGTGAGAGAAGGTGAAAGCAGACGTAATGAATAGCTCACGCCCAAGTACCTGATGACTCACCATTTCACCTCCAATACGAACATTCTTCGTGAAGTAGCATGTCCTCCCGAACTAGGGTTTTGACATTGTTGAGTAAAGCTCAGCTGTGTCCTAACTATAATACTGTTCATGATTTTAAAACTGAAGCTATAGGGCCTGGGGATAGGGGTCAGTGGATAGATGCTTGCCTCACGTTCTTTGAGTTCAATCTCAAGAACCATATGAATGGGACAAAATAGTCCAGGCTGCAATCCTAGCACTCAGGAGGCAGAGACAGGAGAATCAGAAATCTGAACTTATTTTCAGCAACTTAGTGAACTCAAGGTCAGCCTGAGATTCTGTTTCAAAAAGAAATAAATAAACAAACAAACAAACAGACAAATAAATAAATAAAAACACTTAAAAATGAAGTTATAGGGGTAGGAGGGAGAGGGGAGCAACTGGAGAGTGGCTTACCAGTTAACAGTAGTTGCTGTTTTTCCAGAAGACCTGGGTTCAGCAGCCACATGGAGACTCATTTCCTTCAATAAATGTAGTTCCAGGGGGTCTTGTGCTGCCTTCAGACCTCCTCAAGCACCACACAGATGTGGTGCACAAGAAAACATGAAGACAAAACACCTATAAACATCTCAAAAAAAGTTTTCTTTTTAATTTTTTAAAAGCTGTGAGAACAGCCCTGAGCTAAATGATATTAGTTAGCTTGAACTTTGCTGTGTCTCTGCTTCCTGTCATCTGTGAGCTAGAAATAGTAATGTCTGTATGCCCAATGGGTTGTGTCAGGGTTTGACTCTAAACTAAATGATTGTGTGTCTCCAAAGTTCATCTACTACAATCTTTTCTGATATGACTATATTAGGAGATGGGGTCTTTGGAAAGTAATTAGAACAGAAGAGTAGAGTCTGTGAGATGGGTTAATGCCCTCATGTAAATGGTCTGAGGCAAATCTCTATTCCTCTTTCTATTATGTAGGATATAGCAAGGGCTGGTAGGCTGTGATGGAGACATTCTTCATAAGACTACATGAGCCCTCGAGTGCAGATTCTTAGCCCCAAGCACTATGGGAAATAAATTCCTCTTGTTTATAAGACACCCCTTTATGACAACTCATAAGAGTAACCTAAAGTTAAGAGAGGGCCACATTCAATACTGTTTTCTTTCTTGTATACTCTGACACATCCAATACAACTGACTGGTAATTCTTTGGTAAGTTGTTGAAACTCCTGGCCTCTCGAGTTCTTCTGGAACCTGGATGCTCCTTCTCCTGCCTCCATCTTGTGTGGCAAAGGCTAGATCACTCACAAAGGTCTCACTCAAACATCTCCTCTGGCCAGCATCACCTCACTTCTGGTCAGTTGAGCAGCAGTAGCTGTACTTGGGCCTCTGTGCCCTTAGTACGTCTCCATCCTGAATCACATCCACAATGGTTCCCTGTCTGGAGCGTTCACCAGGCTTCATGCCAGGAGAATTAAGAACATGTCTTACTTCCTTTTCTTGTCTATCACCTCCCAAATTCCCAGGGCCTACCGCAGAGTTTGATACATAGTTAGCATTCAATAGATATTTGTTGATTGTTAAAATTGCATCTTTACTCCTATTACCAACAGATGTCCACAGCAACCTAACTGCCGGCTGACAAATGCATAGTCTATTGTGCAGAAATTAGGGCAACATGGGCACTAATTCCAACTCAATGGCTTCCACTTGTTGGAGCTATCAGAAAATCAAGATGCTATTTCAGTAGCATGTGGGACTATTTCCAAACCAAGAATCTTTGACAGACCCCATGGTTCCCTGTTGGATTGTGTTAACTCGGTGTTGACCTATTTGCATTTCAGCAACTAGATCCTCCCTTACTAATAATTCAGCTGCATTAATTTTTCCACATTCAGGGTAGTGAGTATTCTCTCTTTAACCTTGGTATTTGGGGTTTGTGAAATAGGATATTCATATTAAAACCAACAAGAATTTGTGGTTACATGGCTTTCAGTATACCAGGAATGGCGTTCACATTTTTAATGTGTCTCAATCCATGTTGTTTATATACTTCCACTTGGTCATGTCTGAAATAAATTTTCTGAAATCTAGGTATTCATCATAGACCATAAAGCAAAATAAATTAAATTATAACTTATTTCTGGGTAATAAGTAAGCTGGGGATGATGTGTTCCATCTTTTGATGGAATGCAAATTTACCATTAAAAGACAAATTCTTCGCTTCCAAAGCTTGACTAGGGTGGTGCTTTAAAAAGCATTCCATCTGGTTAAATTTAGGGTGCTGAAAAAAGCCCACTATAAGAATATTCTCTGGCTCTGGACCCATAACATTTTTACTTGATTATGAACTGGATCCATTTTCATTTACTTGAAGCACTTCCACGGTGCTTTTTTTCTCCCCTTCTGCAACAAGGCAAACTTGTCACCATCCATGTTGACTTTGGTAATATTGTCTTTTCTGAATAATGCATTTCAGATGCATTATTGCCAGGAAAAGAAGAGCCTGTCTGCCCTGGCTGAGCTTTGTCGAGGATGCTTCTGAAGGGTCTGTGTGTATGTTGTTCTTCATGTTCCTCGTTCCCTTCTCTTCTCTGATGCCTTCCTACAGCAGCACCTGCAACCTGAATGTGTTAATCTATTAATACACTATGCTGTTCTAACAGAATAGCACAGAGAAGGCAATTTACCAGCAAGGGACGTTTCCTTGGCTTGTGACTCTAGAAGCTGAATTCACAATCGAAGGACCACAACCAGCAAGTGCCTCCTTCTGCATCATAAAATGACATCACATTAATGGCTAAGAAAGCAGGAGGAGCCTAGCACCTTATTATTATTTGAGACAGGATCTTACTGTATAGTTTAGGCTAGGATGGCTCTCCCAAGGCCCCTATCTCTGCCTCCTAGGAGCTGGTATCACAGGTAAACGCATCACATTAGTAATAATTCCATTCTCATTATTACTGAGCCAACTCTCTCAGCAATCCATATAAGAGGTCTGCCTGTGTCTTTAAGATCGCCCTGCCTTAACACTATCTACTGGGGATTAAATTGCCACATGTGAACTGTGGGGACATCTCCAAGCCACATAAGCTCATAAGGTATACATAAGCTCAGTAGGTATACTGAGGCTCAGTGAACAGCCTTTAGTCTAGGCCCTGTCTCAGATGTTAATCATGCTCTTCATTCCCTAAATCTCAGAATTCCTACTCATTATAGACACACATACAAAAAAAAATCCATACATAAAATGGACGATTAATCAAATGGACCAATACCCCATTGTCTTCCATCTGCTGGCTGTTTTATTATTAACGTCACAGGACTGACCCTCTCCTCTACAGAAAGGGTCAGTGACTCTACATGTTACAGAGAGGGAAAAATCAAAGTCATTAAAACCATTGAAAATCCTCTCCTCACTCTTCTAAAAGTCCTTCCCCAAGACACTGTGACTGTGGCAAGCCTCCCTGGAAAGCTTTCAGGCCAGGGATCAGACAGATGCAGCAAAATCCTGCTGGTAGGACAAAGGCTAGGAAGCATGGGAGAAAATGAGGTCAGAGGTTGGAGAACAGAATGCAAATGAGAGAGGGGCAGGTAAGGACAGTGTCAAGAAGGCCAGATCTAGGATGGGATCAAAGCACTTGAAGACATGTTTTTCTCAACTCTAATACCTAAAAAGCCATCGAAAATTTCATGCAAGTGAAAAAGAAAGACTGACTGTGAAAATATTACCCTGGCTACCCTCTGAGGACAGGACAGGCAGATATGTGGCACCTCTTATACAAGTAGTACTTTCGATGAAAATGGATAGGGTTTGTTTCTTCATAAAGCCCCAAACCACTGAATCTAAATGACATTCAGATTCATTTGTTCATGTTAGCTAGGAATTGGGGGTCTTATATTCAACACTCTTCTTTTTAAAATAATGTTTTTATTTGTTCTTTTAGTATTTTGTAGCATAGGGACTGGTCATGTTCGCCCTCCTTTCTCAGCTTTGCTCCCAGAAGCCATCAAAGGCCCCTACCCATTGAACATCATGTGATCTACTCATCTGTCACCTACTTATCTACATCTCTCTTTTAAAAGAAAAACAAACAAAATCTATGAAGTCCAGTTTGTGTTGGCCAACTATTCCTGACCTATTATGGAATATGGTCAACAAATACCATGTCTGTCATTCCATTAAATAAAACTGACTCCCTCTCTCAGGAGCAAATGCCTTGACTGGGGATGGGACTTTGTAGCCCTATGCCTTCCTCCATGCTGGCGTTTTGTCTGTCTTGAGCTTACTCAGGTCTTCGGAGTTGGCAGGAGGTTGTTAAGGTCTCTGAGCTCGTATGTGCACTCTGATGTGCACATAGACATAACATGTGTATAACAGGTTACCTGCAATGCTCTCTTCCTGTGGCAGTAACTTGTCTTCTAAAACCTCAACCCTGCTGTTAGTCAAGTAGCCTTCAACAGGTAAAGGAGTCACCAGGAAACCATGTATTGGAAATGTATTGGGTATTAATTTCTGCCACCATTTTGCTTTATGAAATTTCTTCCTACTCCATTTGATTCCTTTACAAATAAGAGCTTATAACAAAGCTTCCGAAGGTTTCAATTTCTATCAGAGATTCTCGATGTCTTTAAGGACAGTGAGTAAAGAGGCTGTTTCTTATAAGTCGAGTAGAGACAAAGATGGTGTTCCATCCTAGACAGATACTAATAATATAGAAGAAGACTGAATTGGGAACCACGTAGACGTCCCACCATCTAGGCTCTTCAAGATCTTGCTGCCCTAGTTTCTCAGTTCATCAAATGTAGATTTGAAAACCTACGTCATGGACAGGGTATGAGAATTAGAAATAACTCGCAAAGGAATAGACCTAGAAACTTTTATACAGAATAAAGTAACCCAGACTCATAAAGACAAATGATACATGTTTTCTTTTGTACAGATGCTAGCTTGGAATATTTAGATGTGAGTACATACCATGCAGTAACTGTTAATGTCAGGAAAGTAAAGGGGGTCATGGTGAGAGTGGAGGGAAAGGAGCTTTAGAGAACATAGGGCATAGTAGGACATGATTGCTGTGAAGGGAAAGCAGAAAAAACATGAATGAGGGAGACTTCCAAGAGGAGAGGGGAGGGAGACCAATGGAGGGAGAGGAGAGGACAAGAGATAAATTACACTAAGGACATTTGGAAAGGCCACAGGGAGTTATTGTATTTTAATCTTATATTTACTATAAATATATAGTGTATAAGTTTTGTATATACAAATATATAGTTGAATTGGTGTTACAACACTTGCGATGACAATGCTTCTCCCTCAAACCCATGGACTATACGACAAAAGCACCACATTGTATAAAGGGCACTACATAGTGGACACAGGTCTTGGAGAAATTGATAGGAATCGGAACATGAAGCCTCCTTGTTGGATACTTGCTCTCACAGTACCAGAAGAAGATGCGCAAGCTCCTGGGAGAGAGAAGCCACCGAGAGTGCTATATATCCGTGAGAGCCGAAAACCACAGCAATGGCAAACATGGCAGAATGTTCTGACCTGTGCAATACTGGCACTCTTGGAGGAAACCAACCACCTTCTAATTGTGTTTACCACCTACAAAGAGAAATGCATGCTTGACACTGTAAACTGAGCCAACTACCTGTGGCTGGTGAAGCCGTTGAACCTAAAAGAAACACTACTATCCTCGAATTCCTAAAGCAGTATGACCTCTAGCTGTATTTTCACCGACCAGTAAAACAGATGTGACCCAATACTAGCATGTGAGACATGGCCCTTTGAAATTTCTGGGAAGAATTTTCTTCGACAAGACAGATGGGAGAGAAAGTCTTCTTTCTTTTAGCCTTGTTTATTCCTATTGGGGAAAAATGATAGTGTGCTACTTCAGAAGGTTATAGTCCTCCTTAAGAAAGGAGGAGAGAAACCATCAACTCACTATGACAAAGACAAGTGTGTTGGAATGAACCTATAATTACAGCATCAGTTTATAAACAATTTTATGAACAATGTAAGTCGTTTCTAATTCTCAAGCCCTGTCCATGAGGTAGGTTTTCAAATCTACATCTTGTGAATCAAGAAACTAATGGCTTACAAACTCAAGGCCAGCCTGAGCTATAAAACAAGATTCCAGCAATTTTTCCTTCTATAAAAGAGAAAACTCAGTTCTGACACCAGCATTGAACATTCTGTAGGTCTAGGCCCCACTGCAAAGGGCTTGGTGGTATTTTTTTTAACCATTTCAGAGCATCGCTAATTCCTAAATGCTGGAGATACAGCTCGTTTGTCTTGTTCTTAAATAAAGTATAAGTAAACACATTGCGGACTCTGTCATTCCCTCAATACCTGTGCTACGCTAGCTTTCGTGGGAGCGTAAAGACTGTCAGGCGTGGGGGCCAGTGTGCTGCCCTCCTGCTGCCTCTCCACCTGTCCACTGCCAGGTGAGCATATCCAGTCAGGGTTTCCTGTCTACCTTAGGCCAGCTGATGCTTCCCTGCTGACCCATCATGCTTCCTGTATCTCCATATACTCTCTCCCACTAAGAACCCCTCAACCCTTTCATCAAGTCTATTCTTTACTCTGGATTTGGTTTTTAATGAAGGTCCTACAAGGCAAGTACCCCTTCCCTAGAGTCCGCCGTGAAATTCCATTCCCATCGGAAGTGACGTAATCAGTGACAGGGATAATCCAGCCTCAGTACAGATGTTTTACGGCAACAAATCACAACAACTTCATTTGTCATCTTCTCTCCCAAAAGCTTGGAGTTAGTTGAGAATAAAACCCAGGGTTTGTTTTTTTTTTTTTTTTTTTTGGTTTTTGTTTTTTTTTTTACTTTCCTGCCTCCTGTTACATCACCTGCATAAGGTGCAAATAAAATAGCATATGAAAATCTTGTGCTTTCCTCAGCCTATGAGGAAGGAAATTGTGGATCTTAAAGAGAAAAGCAGAAGAGTCATGTACAGATTTTTTTTTTAAAGAGCAGAATTAAAGCAGGGGTGCACTGAATGTAAGCTCTGATAGCTAGCGAGGTTCTCGCTTTAAGTCAATAATGACTTGAGGGCATCTCTTTCCCACCAGGAAAAGGGCTGCCCTATGCAAATGAGCATCTTGCCAGCCGGCTGCATTGGGGCAGAAACAATTGGTCTGCAGTCAGCCAGAAAGAAAAACAGCAGCTAAGATGCACAGTGTTACCTTTCCCACAGTGAAGGAGGCATTAACTTCCAGATCTCTGACCCTTTAAATCTGTGTGACAATAATTAATGTGAGAAAGATAACTAATATTTACGTTTGTACTGAAAGCTTCAACTAATAGGAACTTGAGTTATGCAACGTAAGAGAGGAGACTTGCCTTCCCTTGCACTCGTTTCTGGCAGGTGAGGTATTAACCTCTTTTTCACTATGTCTGTACGTAGGCCAGAACAGAGACCCGAGTGACACAAAAGAATTGTACTTGATAATTATTAGGTCATGGCCTTCTCTTTAATGTCCTAATAAAAGCACACAGGGCTGTGAGTGCCCCTAACCTTAGTCTCCAGTAACCGGCAGCTTCCCATTTCCCCCTGTGCTTCAGAACATCCACCTTTTGTACAAGTAAAACCTCCCACATCCAAACCTTCCAAACATACAAACCCCAAAACTCTCACCTCCAACTTTCTAAACAAGGTTCAGAGACCTGAAGAATAATTTACATTTTTAAGAAACTTCCCAATTAAATATGATGCCCAGCTGAAGTTGAGGACCATAGGTTTAATTAATCTACATTAATTGTGCTCTAGTCAGTCACTGATACTCCATTCTGAGTGAAATCTCCTGCCTGAAATAAAAAGACCAAAGTGTACATTGACTCTACTACAATGCCATTCAGGGAAATTTTGAGGAGACACGAGTGTGGTCTGATAAGAAAGTCATGGAAAAGATCAGTTACGAAAACATTCAGAAAACCAATCTGTGTCCAAGTTGCTCCAAATGCTTTCCTTAATTACATTTGCTCTAAAGAATTTCAGATTGTGTGATTACTCCTCTTTGATTTTTACAAATGCGGTTTCTCTCTTTCTGACTTTCGTCTTTTGCATTCGTGAAAACTTCTTTTAGTGTCTGACTTATTCCTGTCTTTTGAGAAAAATAATCAAAGTGAGCAGGAAAAGTAGTCTTTAAAATCATGTACGCTTTCCTTAATTTTTTTTTCCAACACAAAGTAGCTTCTCTCCCTGTAGAAGCTCTAACTGGGCCACATTCCCTTCTCTGTTGCATTCATCTGCCAACCACTACTTTACAGTCACCCTCACTGCTTGCCCAGGAAGTTCCCTACTGAGAGGCTGAAGAGCACCCTAGCATTTCAGGACACTTGTGGCTAACTTTGAAAGACTTCAACCTATGGTTGATCCTCTCCACACTCTGAAATAGAAAAACTGAGAGTTTAACCTCAGCTTCTTCAAAGCGATTTCCAAGTAAGACTGAAAACCCTAGCTGATGGAGGAGAAAGAGAGAGAGAGAGAGAGAGAGAGAGAGAGAGAGAGAGAGAGAGAGAGGAGAGAGACAGAGAGACAGAGAAAGAAAAAGAGAGAAAAAAGAGAGAAAGAAAGAAAAGAAAGAGAGAGAGGAAGAAAGAAAGAAAGGAAAAAAAGAAAGGAAGGAAGGAAGGAAGAAAGGAAGGAAGAAAGAAAGAAAGAAGTCTGTAAGCTGTAACACATACCCTGCAGCATGGCAACCTGGTGTGTTCCAGGGTATTGGGTATGATGTAGACCTAGGGTTGCATGAGCTGATGGGAAACTCCGCATCTAATCATGAGCACCATCACAGTCAGTCCTTTTATTATCACAAGTTAGAACCCATGCCAAGCTTCAAAAGTTGTGTGTTGGGGGGGGGGTAGGTAATACAATAGCTTCATTCAACAAGACTTCTGGAATTCCTATCATATTTCAAGCCCTCTGTTCAGTGCTATGGAGGCAACAATGATCAAGAAAGAAAAGAAATTTTGACATTACTAAAAGCAAAGGTGCTTTTACACAGGGCAGCTATAGCCCCCAAAATTCTCAGATAGCATCATTGTGTCTTCCATTTATGTACTGCTATTTCTTACCAGTGAAAATGGCCTCTGAGATAGCAGGGCAAATGCTATTGATTTCATCTTAAATATACTAATGGCAATATTATCATGTGCTTGAATACTTAAAATTATAAGAATAAGGCCCCAAAATGTAGTGCTTTCCACATTGTGAAAAGCATTTTAGATAAATTTTTTATACCAACCTGAATTTTATTATTCATGTAATTTAAAAGTTACACACATTTAACGATTGGGGGGCATCCATGTGCCATGGTGTGCATGCGTAGAGATCAGAAGACAACTTTTGTGAGTGGGTTCTCTCATTCTACTATGTAGATCCCATTATGAAACTTGGGTCATCAGACTTGGCATGTGCTTTACATACTGAGCCATTATGCTGACTAGTTTTATGTCAATTCGACATGAGCTAGAGTCATTAGAGATGAGGGAACCTACATTGAAAAAAAATGCCTCCATAAGGTTGGTCTGTAGGCAAACCTATAGGACATTTTCTTAATTAGTGATTGATGTGAGAAGGCCTAGCCCATTTTAGATGGGGCCATTCATCCTTGGTCTGGTGGTCTAGGGTCCTATAGGAAAGCAGGTTGAGTAAGCAGCACCCCTCCATGGTCTCTGCATCAGCTCCTACCTCCAGGTTCCTGTCCTGATTGAGTTTCTATCCCAACTTACTTCAATGATGGGCCACAGTTTTGGAAATGTAAGACAAATAAACTCTTCCCTCCTCAACTTACCTTGGCCATGATGTTTCATCACAGCAACAGAACACTAACTAAAACAGCCATCTCACCAGCACTTATTCGCACCCTAGATTTTAAAAACTGAAACGTAAGGCTGGACACAGAGTGAGTGAAGGGATAGAGCCAAGATTCAACCCACGTCTCTTCCAGAATTCGACTTCTTACTGAATTCACTGAGGTTAAATGATGTATCCAAAACAATAAAGCAAGTAGAAAGTGATTTGAACTCACAAATTCTGTTTCTTTTTATATTACAAATTTTTCAGTGTACTGATACTTGCTACACAATCATATAGCTTGTGTTGAGAGGAAAGATTCCATTGTTTTCCATGCCAAATAACTCAAGTGGACTTTAAAAGGAGTGCCACCAGTTAGGGAAGGAGTCCAGAGTCCTTCGGTGTCTGTTAATAAACTATATAAATTATTTGCCAACATACAAAATGCAAATGATAATTTTTTTAAAGAATTAAAAGTTCCTTGACTATCAAAGAACTGTTCACAAAACCAAGTACCACATGGAAAAGAAAGGTAAGAGGGGTGTTCCTATAATCTACTCATTAAAATGGAGTGTACCAGGATTTTGACCTTCAGACTTCAGTGTCTACTTCTGACATCAGGGAGAAAATAGCCAAGAGTTAAAGGAAAGAACCACCAAGAGCCTATTAACCACACAGGTACTGTGATCGAGAAATAGACTACCTTGAAAACTGTACCAAAGAGAGTTTGAAAAGAAACAGCTGTGGTTTGCAGGTAAAAAGACTGGCGTGTTATTTAGCATTCAGGCTTTCATCAAAGGTGCTACAATTAACATGTGAGCTAAAAGGTGTCATGGACCAATCCTTAATTAAAAAAGAAAAAGAAACCCAAGAAAAAGCAGCTTAGCAATTATTCTCCATGGGAAAGATGACTCTAAGTAAGTGCACCTCATAAATTATTTGCAGACATGTCCATATTAGAATGAAATAGGATCTCTCCGAGGGTAACACACCTGTGCCATGGGTAATTGCCCTCATTCACAAATAATAAGTGGTCTACCAGATGTTTAGCCCCACACAGTCATATGCGAGGCAAAGCAGTAGGAGAGGGTATCTTAGCTCAGACCAGGGATGAGCTTTTTATCCTCTACAAGCCCTCAAGCTGTGTCAGCAGCTTATCCAGGAAGGCAAGGGAAAGCATAGAGGACTCCCACTGTTAAGCACTAACCTTCCATCTCAGTGATTAAACTACTGAGGAGCACTAGGGGTTGCCAGACATCCCGATCTCAATTAGATACCTATGGCTCTTTCCTCTAGTTTGTAATTTTACCTGAGGTAAATTGAATATTTTCTCTCAACAGTTTCATACATGTGCTGTGACCACATTCACCCCATTTCCCTCCCCATTCCCCCGACCTTCATCTGCTTCTCATCTACTCAATTCTCTTACCCCTCGTCTTTATGCAGGTCTTGTGCAGATAGCCATAGATGCCGCATTCATTATTTCGATGACCCTATCATGTCTAGAAGATAGCTTTTATAGCCTCCTTTCCATTCTCTAACCCTCAGTCTTTTCTCCCCCACGCTTCTGTGATATTCCCTAGGCCTTAGAGGGAATGTCCTATTTAGGGCCAAGCATTCAACAGCCATTTAGTCTTGATACTTTGTCCAGCTTTGAGTCCCTTCATTAGCTGCCACCCAGTGCAGAAAGCAACTTCTTGGTTGCAGGTCAAGAGCAGCACTGCTCTGTAGCTGGAAACACAAATATTTGGAAAGCTGTTTGACTACATGTCAATTTAGCCAAATGGCACTTGTGGATTTGACACAACAGCCTGTGGCCTTCTCAGTCATAGGCTCTTGATCAGGTTTACTGTAATCAGAATGAATTTTCCATGGAGCACATCTCAAATCGAATCAGAACAGTCAAATGCACCAGTGGGCATGTCTTGCCTGAACCATAAGTATTTTTTCAGGAGGGGTCCACGAACAAACAAAACCACTGTCAATTTCTCTCCCAGCAGCCTGCATAGCACTTTCTAGTAGATAAGGTTTTCCTATGATTTAAAGATTTATCAAGATGGATTCTATTTCAAAACTGTATACAAGCTAGGTGAGTAAAGAAAGAAACAAATTTAATGAATATAGTACTAGAGAATAAATATTACTTTGTTAGTAGTTCTCTTTGTACTGTTTGTATTCTTTATAACATTTAACAACAGAATTATAATAAAGGTAAACTCTCGGCAAACACTGGGGATCTGGGTCAACAATAGACTGGGTATAATCAGTGGTAAATATAGAAATCATCTTACAGTTGCTTTTCTGGAGAAGTATGTCTTGAAAATAGTTGTGTCCTGAAGTTTGAGCATTGTGGTAACACTATGCATGGGATATAAGCATATAGTGGTTGCACTCAGTGGATAAACAGTAAACAGTATATTCACACACTCTTCTTCACAAGGCCCATTCAAATGGGTTTATAGTAGCAGGGTAAATATATGTTCAGACAAGCTATTTGAATCATCAAGGTGAATATAAGATTGTTTTTTAATATGAAAATGTTAATGTGTGAAAATGAGGTTGCCTTCCATGGCAGCAAATTCAGAAAAGTAAGCATCCAAAGATGGTGTTAACCGCAGTCCATTTATAGTACTGATGAAACATGCTTGTTTCCCCGTCCTTCACTTGAGAACTGATCACAACCATACTCCAATACCCCGTATACCTACACTTGAACAGGGCCCTTTTGCTGGGACAGAGTGAGCTAGGAATGGATACCTAACCTTAGCTACACCAAGCAGGGGACTCGCAGTACTCTGTGCTCTCTAAACTCAGCTACACCGAGCAGGGAGCTTGACATACTCTGCGATCTCCTTCATAGGAGATCATAAAAAGGAAGAGAGACAGAATCACCAGAAAGAAGCAAAGTTCAGATTCGAGTCTAATCTGTGTAAACCTGCTTTGTGATCTCAAGGTCTCAAGGATGAGTTTCAGAAAACCCAGTGATAGGAATCAGCCACATTAAAAAATGGAGACAACCTGGAGGCAACTGGAAATATAACCTATAAAATCTTTCTTAAAATAGCATGTGACTTCCACCCAATATAATGCTGGTGAGCATTGGAGAAGAGAAACATAAAAATGATAGATAACATCTTAAGTGATTAAAATGGTAGTTCTAACTGAGGGAAAGCATTTCAATAATCCAGGAGAGGAAGAACAAGAGCTATCTGGCCTAGTTTAAGTTTGGTGAGGTCAAAGATCATGTCTGCTCTATACATAATTTGGAATGTGTTGGAGAGATCATCACATTTCAGTAGTCATCTTAAGGTTTTAAAGTTGTTAATTGGGATGGGCCTTGAGAAGCTTACAAAATGCCAAGAGGTCTCCAAATTATAAGAGAGAAGTAACTTTTTAAGTTCAGGATGGTCAAGATCTACTTGGCAGTTACAGAAAACAGAACTCATGGATAGAATCTTAAAATGGCGAAAGAGTCCTGCATCATCACCTTCATCCTTTCCGCTGCTAAGTTTTGAGTGAAGAAACTGCCCTCATGCAAAGCTGAAAAAAAGCAACTGTTAAACTGTGGGTTTTCCAGACTTCTTTCACAGTGATGTTGCCCCAAGATGTTTGTGATATTTCCCAATGGTATTCCTCGGAAAGTTGCAGGTAGGAGGTTGGAGGTTGGAGCAGGCAGGTACTGGTTAATTCTTTTGTTGTTGTTTGATTTTATTTAGTTTTCATTTTTTTTTTTTGGATTTCTGTTCTTTACCAGTAGATCACCTCCCCATTTGACTTCCTCAGATGACATGCTAATAATAAACCATCTATTACTGACACAGTAGAAGTCAATCAAAGCTTCAACAGGCTCAGTTTGCATGACAAGAAGAACAAAGACGGAAGTTGTAGTTGGTTTTAAAGGTGAGCAGATATATCTTTGAAAGAAATCAAGTCCTGCCATCTTGATCAAAGATTCAGAAGACTTCAGTTTCAGGACCACTCTGCATAGACCCTGCAAGAGAAGTACACAAATTAAATGTATAATAACCCTGTTGGATTTTATTCATAATGTTGTTATTTGGGAAAAAGATTCTACCTTCAGCTTTTCCTCTCTGATTTCGAGGTCAGCCTGGTCAACAAAATGAGTACCAGGACAGTCAGGGCAACACAGAGAAACCCTGTCTTGAAAAACTAGACTGGGAAAAGGAGAGGGAGAAGGAAAGAGAGAAGAAACAAACTAGGGTAGTGATACTAATAGGGAATAAAATAGACTTTCAACAAAAAGTTACCAAATAACGTAAAGAAGGACACAAAATACTCATCAAAGGAAATAGAAACTAACAGAGACACAGTGAAACTAACCAAAATTATGAACCAACTGGATTTAACAGCTATCTATAAAACATTTTAAACTAAAACCAAAGAATATACATTCTTCTCAGCAACTCATGGTACCTTCTCCAAAATTGACCATATATTGCGTCATAAAACAGTCCTCAACAAATACAATATGATAGAAATAATCCCAGGAATCCTATCAGATCACCATGGACTAAGGCTGGTCTTCAATAACAAAAACAACAAAAAGCCAACATACACATGGAATTTGAACAATGCACTACTCAAAGATAGCTTGGTCAATGAGAGAGAGAGAGAGAGAGAGAGAGAGAGAGAGAGAGAGAGAGAGAGAAATTTAAGACTTTAGAATTTAATGAAAATTAAGGCAAAACATACCCAAATTTATGAGACACAATGAAAGCAGTGCTAAGAAGAAAACTCATAGCTCTGAATGCCTTCAAAAAGAAACTGAAGAGAGCATATAGTAGCAACTTGACATGATAGGTGAAAGCTCTAGAACAAAAAGAAGCAAATAAATCCAAGAGGAGTAAACTACAAGAACTAATCAAACTCAGTGCTGAAATCAGCAAAACCAGGAGCTGGTTCTTTGAGAAAATCGACAGAATGGATAAATCCTTAGCCAGACTAACCAGAGGGCACAAAGACAGTATCTAAAGTAACAAAATCAGAAATGAAAAGGGAGACAAAACAATAAAAACTGAGGAAATTAAAAAAAATCAGATCCTACTACAAAGCTTATACTCAACAAAACTGGAAAATCTGGAGGAAATAGACAATTTTCTAGACAGATACCAGGTACCAAAGTTTAATCAGGATCAGATAAACCCTGTAAATAGTTCCATAAACCTTAAAGAAATAAATGCAGTCATTAAAAGTCTTCCAACCAAATAAAGCCCAGAACCAGATGAGTTTAGTGCAGAATTCTAGCAGACCTTCAAAGAAGGTCTCTTCAAGCCAATACACTTCAAACTATTCCACAAAATAAAAACAGAAGGAACATTACCCAATTCATTCTATGATGCCACAATTATGCTTTTAGCTAAATCACACAAAAACACAACAAAGAAAGATAACTTCAGACCAATTCCCCTTATGAACTTCGATGCAGAAAATACTCAATAAAATTCTCGCCAACCAAATACAAGAACACATCAAAACAATCATCCATCACGATAAAATAGGCTTCATTCCAGGGATGCAGGGATGGTTCAATATACGAAAATCCATCAACATAATCCACTATATAAACAAACTCAAGGAAAAAAACTCACATGATCATCTCATTATATGCTGAGAAAACATTTGACAAAATTCAACACCCCTTCATGTTAAAAATCTTGAAAATATCAAGAATTCAAAGCCCATACCTAAAAATAGTAAAAACAATATACAGCAAACCAGTAGCCAAATCAAACTTGATGCAGAGAAATTTGAAGCAATCCCACTAAAATCAGGGACTAGACAAGGCTGCCCACTCTCTCCCTACCTATTCAATATAGTACTCAAAGTTTTAGCCAGAGTAATTGGACAACAAATGGAGGTCAAAGGGATACAAATTGGAAAAAAAGAAGTCAAAATATCACTATTTGTAGACGTTATGGTAGTATACTTAAGTGAACACAAAAATTCCACCAGAGAACTCCTAAACCTGATAAACAACTTCCGCAAAGTGACTGGATAAAAACTTAACTCAAATAAATCAGTAGCCTTCCTCTACGCAAAGGATATACAGGCTGAGAAAGAAATTAGGAACATGACACCCTTCCCAATAGTTACAAATAACATAAAATATCTTGGTGTGACTCTAACCAAGCAAGAGAAAGATCTGTATGTCTCAACTTCAAGTCTCTGACAAAAGAAATTGAAAAAGATATCAGAAGATGGAAAGATCTCCCATGCTCATGGATTGACAGAATTAATATAGCAAAAATGACCATCTTGCCAAAAGCTAACTACAGATTCAATGCAATCCCCATCAAAATGCCAAGTCAAGTCTTCACAGAGTTAGAAAGAGTAACTTGCAAATTCATTTGGAATAATAAAAATCTCAAAATAGTGAAAATTTTTCTCAACAATAAAAAAGCTTCTGTAGGAATCACCATCCCTAACCTCAAGCTGTATTACAGAGCAATAGTGACAAAAACTGCATGGTATTGGTACAGAGGCAGGCAGGTAGATCAATGGAATAGAATCGAAGACCCAGAAATAAACCCTCACACCTATGGTCACTTGATCTCTAACAAAGGAGCTAAAACCATACAGTGAATAAAAGACGACATTTTCAACAAATGGTGCTGGTTCAGCTGGCAGTCGGCATATAGAAGAATGCAAATTGATCCATTCTTATGGTCTTGTACAAAGATCAAGTCCAAGTGGATCAAGGACCTCCACATAAAGCCAGATGTACTGAAACTAATAGAAGAGAAAGTGGGGAAGAGTCTTGAACACATGGGCACAGTGGGAAATTTCGTGCACAGAACACCAATGGCTTATGCTCTAAGATCAAGATTTGACAAATGGGACCTCATAAAATTGCAAAGCTTCTGTAAGGAAAAGGACACTGTCAATAGGTCAAAACAGCAACCAAGAGATTGGGAAAAGATCTTTACCAATCCTTTATCTGATAAAGGGCTAAGATGCAATTTATACAAAGAACTCAAGAAGTTAGACTCCAGTAAAATCAAATAATCCTACTAAAAAATGGGATACAGAGCTAAACCAAGAATTCTCAACTGAGGAATACTGAGTGGCTTAGAAGCACCTAAAGAAATGTTCAAACTCCTTAGTCATCAGGGAAATGCAAATCAAAACAACTCTGAGATTCCACCTCACACCAGTCAGAATGGCTAAGATAAAAAACTCAGGGGTCAGTACATGCTGTCACAAATGTGGAGAAAGAGGAACACTCCTCTATTATTGATGGGATTGCAAACCACTCTGGAAATCAGTCTGGAGGTTCCTCAGAAAATTGGACATAGTACTACCCGAGGACCCACCTATACCACTCCTGGGCATATAGCCAAAAGACACTCTAACATGTACAATGACACATGCTCCATTTTGTTCATAGCAGCCTTTTTATAATAGCCAGAAGCTGGAAACAACCCAGATGTCCTTCAACAAAGGAATGGATACAGAAAATGTGGTTCATCTACACAATGGAATACTAGTCAGCTATTAAAAAACAATGACTTCATGAAATTCATAAACAAATGGATGGAACTAGAAAATATCATGCTGAATGAGGTAACCCAATCACAAAAGAATACACATGGTATGCATTTACCGGTAAGTGGATATTAGCCCAAAAGCTTAGAATACCCAAGATACAGTTCACAGACCACATGAAGCTCAAGAAGGAAGACCAAAGAGTGAATGCTTCAGTCCTTCTTGAAAAGGGGACAAAAGTACTCACAGGAGGAAATATTGAGAGGACATGTAGAGCAGAGACTGAAGAAAAGACCACCCAGAGACTGCCACACCTGGGGATCCATCCTATGTACAGCCACCAAACCCAGACAATATTGTGGATGCCAAGAAGTGCATGCTGACAGTTGCCTGATATAGCTGTTTCCAGAGAGGCTCTGCCAGAACTTGACAAATACAAAGGCAGATGCTCACAGCCAACCATTGAACTGAGAAAGGGGTCCCCAGTGGAGGAGTTAAAGAAAGGACTGAAGGAGCTGAAGGGGTTTGCAGCAATATCCACCAACCAGACCTCCCAGAGCTCTCAGAGACGAAACCACTATCCAAAGAGAACACAGGGATGGACCTATGGCTCCAGTTGCATAAGTAGCAGAGGATGTCTTTGTATCACATCAATGGGAGCAGAGGCCCTTGGTCCTATCATGGCTCGATGCCCCAGTATAGAGGAATGTCAGGGAGGGGATGTGGGACGGAGTGGGAAGGTAGGTGGGGGAGCACCCTTATAGAAGCAGGCAGAGGGGAGATCAGATAGCGGGTTTCTAGAGGGGAAATCAGAAAAGGAGATAGCATTTGAATTGGAAATAAAAAAAAAATCCAATAAGAGAAAAAATGGCAAGAAAGAAAGAAAGAAAGGAAGGGAGGGGGCAAGAAAGAAAGAAAGAAAGGAAGGAAGGAAGGAAGGAAGGAAGGAAGGAAGGAAGAAAATGACTTGTCTTGCCAGGTCTGCATGTATTCTGGGACTCCAGATACCTCCAAGATCATTAAGGAACCTGACAGTCTAAGACGATAAACTTTATCGAGTTGACAAGGCTAATACAGGGCACGGGAAACTGTTTTAATGAGGCATTAAACTTAATGAAGCAGAAAGAGAAGGTCTTGTTAGGGATAACAGCACTGCTTGAGTTAAGGCAGTTGGGTTTATTTGGGTTTTACCTTGGTTTTGTTGGTTTTCTCTCCAAGTAGAGAGAGAGATACTATGATATAGATAAACACTGATCACAAATCAGTTGATCTGAATATGTCTTGTCTTGAGTAGATGACTAGCTCTTCTGGCCTCATTTTATATATCCATTAAACAAACACACGCACTTCAATGTCCAACAAGGCCTTTCCACATCTCCTGGAGATGCTTCTGCCTTTGTGAATTCCACCCTGAAAACCGCACTTTGGTCAGCCATAGTAAGTCTTATGGACTTTTGGGTTGGTTAAGAAAAGGATAGAATTTTTGTTGAGACAAACTAGGAAAAAGTGTTGCTTCCAAGGCCTGGAGGCAGAGGAAGGAGTTGATCAGATTTGCTACTGTAGACAAATTAAAATTTTGGCACTAGATTTCCTCCAATATCCTTAGACTACCAAATGTATGGGGGGTGACATCAATAAAAAAGGTAATCCTCTATACCTTAAACAGTGACTTGGAGAACAACACAGACTCATAGACTCAGCTGAATGATGGATGGTCTACTCTGACATGAACAATTCTTCCCTGAAACATTATTTTTTCCAACTAAGAGTCTTAAAGCCATGCTCAATAATAAGGGGGATAGAAGTTATAGAGTTGTAAAATCTAAAACTGGATTCAAAAGTATTTAAGTCGTGCTTGTGGAACATCAGGGTCATTTGAGATAAATATGGAAAATCAACTTTCAACTTGAAGATTAAATATAAATTTTAAAAATATTAAAGTGACTATTTCCCTTGCCCAGTCCATTTCAGCAGCAACTTTCCTTGATATCACCTATCTACATTTCTGTAAACGCTGGGCAGAAATCCACACATGGGCACTGGAGACAAAACTGAAACTGATGCTGAAAATTCCATCTCCTGCTACTCAAATTAGCTGGTGAGGGTGCAGAGAAGAACTGGAAATTTAAGTTTAGGAAGAAATGTTGAAGCTTTTTTTTTTTTTTTTTTTTTTTTTTCTTTTTTTTTGGAGCTGGGGACCGAACCAGGGCCTTGCGCTTCCTAGGTAAAGCTCTACCACTGAGCTAAATCCCAGCCCCAATGTTGAAGCTTTTGAGTCTTCAAATTATTTAGATGCAGACATTTCAATCACGATACAGAAGTTTCTCACCCCTTTAACCCAGGGAGATGGACATGATCCTGAACTAAGCTGCAGAAATGCATTCATACTTATATATAATTATATATGTTTATATACATATTATAGTGCATTTCTATCGTTGTTGTTGTTGTTGTTAATATTATTACTATTTATCTAGTGTTTGTATGCACTGCAGCATGTATGTGGAGGTCAGAAGACAGTTTATGGAAAGAGAGCCTCTCCTTCCACCATGGGAGTTTGAGCGATCCAATTCAGGTTGTCAGCCTCGGCAGCAGGTCCCTTGATCTGCCAAGACACCTCACCAATACAGGAACGACCATTTATATCAATCACTCTGATAATGCTGTTGCATGTGGTTCGGGGACCATGCTTGATGAAGAGCAATTTGAGAAACACTGAACACGTATGAAGAGCCTTCATAGCTGCTCTGGGTGGCTGCCACAGCACAAAAGAAGCTGAGAAGGGATTGAAAGGGGACTTCTTGACAGAAGTTGGTTATTGAAAACGCCCCACGTGAGCAACTGTGTAGCAGTGAGCTCTGTTAACTGTCGGAAGAATAGAACGAGAAAGCAATGCTTGTTCTTAAGGAGTTTAACATCTAAGCTGGTCATATTTTTTTTCTTTCCTTTTTAGGAAAATAAATATGTTTTTAAATGAATACGTCTCATTTTCAATTGATTTCTAAGTGGGTTTACCATAAATGTTTTAAAGGAAGAATGTAGCTTGATATAGACAGAGTATTTTGTATTGAAAATTGTTTTTTTCTGTTTATAGACATAACAAATATTACCCAATTTTTTTTGCCTCTTTTTAAATTTACATCACAAACATTGTTCCCTCTCCCAGTCCCCCATCTCTCACAGAGTCCCTTCCCCACCCCCTATCCCCTTCTCCTCTGAAAGTGTGCACACCCCTTCTGTATCCCCAGACCCTGGCACATCAAGTCTCTGCCAGATTAGTCATATCCTCTCCCACTGAGGCCAGACCAAGTAGCCAAAAAGACTGAGCTGCCTGTCTACTACATATGTGCAGGGAGAGTCCTTGTTAGAGCCCATGTATGTTCTTTAGTTGGTGGCTCAGGCTCTGAGAGCTCCCAAGGCTCCAGGTTAGTTGGCTCTTTTGGTCATCCTCTGGGGTCCCCATCTCCTTCAGGGCTTTCAATCTTTCTCCTGATTCTTCCATAAGAGTCCCCAACCTTTACCCAATGTTTGGTTGTGGTTATCTGCATCTGTCTGAGTCGGCTGCTAGGTGGAGCCTCTCAGAGGACAGTTATGCCAAGCTTCCTTCTGCAAGCATAACAGAGTATCATTAATAATGTCAGGAATTGGTGTTTGCCCATGGGATGAGTTGGGGCACTGGTTATTGGTTGGCCTTTCCTTGGGTCTCTGCTCCGTCCCTGTATTTCTTGTAGACAGGACAAATTTTAGGTCAAAAGTTTTGTGGGTGGGTTGGTGTCCCTATTCCTGCAGTGGGGTTCCTGCCTGGCTACAGGAGGTGGGCTCTTCAGGTTCCATGTCCCCACCATTAGGCATCCCAGCTAAGGTCACCAGCATTGACTCCAGGGAGCCCCCCATACCAAGTGTCTGGCACTTCCTAGAGATTCTCCCCACCCTTACCCCATCCCCCCACTGCCCCACTCTCCCACTTTCCCACCTCCTCACCCCCCGTACAACCCACACATCCAGCAGCGATAGATTTCTATTCATTCTCCTGACCCTCTATGACTCTCTTCTGTCTCTCCACATACTTGATCCTGCTCCCCCATTCCCTCACCCTCACCCTCCCCTCTCCCACCCAGTTCCCTCTCACACTCTGCCTCCTATGAGTATTTTGTTTCCCCTTCTAAGTGTGATTCAGTACCCTCCCTTGGGCCTTCCTTCTTGTTTAACTTCTTTGGTATGTGGGGTGTGTCGTGGATATTCCATGCTTTATGGCTACATATACTCCAATTATCAGGGAGTGTATACCGTGTATGCCCTTTTGGGTTTGGGTTACTTCACTCAGGGTGATTATTTTCTAGTTACATCTATTTGCCTGAAAATTTCTTCATGTACTTGTTTCTAATAGCTGAATAGCATTCCATTGTGTAAATGAACCACATTTTTTGTATCCATTATTTAGTTAAGGGACATTTGGGTTGTTTTCAGTTTCTGGCCATTATAAATTATGAACATAGTGGAGCATGTGTCCTTGTGGTAGAGCATCTTTTGGGTATATGTCTAGGAGTGGTATAGCTGGATCTTGAGGTAGAACTGTTTTCAATTTTCTGTGAAGCCATCAGATTGATTTCCAGAGTGGTATTAAGTTTGCACTCCCACCAGCAGTGGAGAAGTGTTCCTCTTTCTCCACATCCTTCCCAGCATGTGCTGTCCCTTGAGTTTTTGATCTTAGTCATTTGGATTGATGTAAGGTGGCATCCTAGGATCCTTTTGATTTGCATTTCCAGATCAGATGACTAAGGATGTTGAGTATTCCTTTAAGTCCTTCTTGGCCATTCCAGATTCCTCTGTGGAGAAATCTCTGAACGCATTTTTTTTAATTAGGGTATTTGGTTTGTTGGTGTCTAACTTTTTAAGCTCTTTATATATTTTGAATATTAGATATCTGTCAGATATAGGGTCAGTGAAGATCTTTGCCCAATCTATACGCTGCCGATTTGGCTTACTGACAGTGTCCTTTACCTTATAGGAGCTTTGCAGTTTTATGAGGTCTCATTTATCAATTGTTGATCTTAGAGCCTGAGCCATTGGTGTTCTGTTCAGGAAATTTTCTCCTGTTCAAATATGTTCAATACTATTTCCTGCTTTCTCCTCTATTAGATTTAGTGTATCCAGTTTTATTTTGAGGTTCTTGATCCACTTGGACTTGAGTTTTGTCAGGGTGATAAATATGAATCTATTTGCATTCTTCTACATGCAGATATCTAGTTAGACCAGCACCATTTATTGAAGATGCTGTCTTTTTTTCCATTATATGGTTTTGTAAGAGGGTCATTCTTAATGTAAGATCCTCAGAACAGCACCATGAAGACAGCAGGAGAACTTAAAATGCAAATAATCAGGCTCGGTTCCAGTCTTACTAAGTCTCAAAAGCTGAGTCCGGAATCTTAACACCCTACTAATCCCCAGCAAGTGATTCAGATTGAACAAAATTGGAGATCCACCACACAGAGAGATGAGAACACCCAGTATTAAGGGAGCTAAACAAATACAATATGTGACATGTCAAAAGAAGAGGTTTCTAAAACTCTGGCTCCCTAGTCCAAGGGCTGTTCAAGTCTGGGCGAGTAACTGAGCTACAAGCCCGTTTCGCTAGCAGAGTGGTTGTAGAACCTTCATTTATTGTGTTAGAACAAATGCTGAGGATCTAAAGAGAAAAGGTGTTTAAAAACACCTTGAAGTGTGGAAGCTCCAAGTAAGTGTTTAAGTTATTAATAAGGTGATAACCCCAGTACTTAGAACTCATGAGTTGGAACCTACTTATTATACAAATACTAATGACTCTCTTATCATATGACAGTTATTGTCCTCTATGATAGGAACATCTAAATGCATGCAGGCTCTTGTTTGGAGGAAGTTGGGGAAATAAAACCTCTGTATTTAGGAACAAGGTACCATAATTTCAGGTAAGGACTGAGTGCTAACCAATTACATCACTGGAGCTCCTCAGGTACCATAATTTGGGAAATAAAACTAATAAGGACAGAGAAATGCCACACTGATGAATCTTGAAGATACTTTTCTCTTTCAGTGCCTAGAATAAGACTGAAGGGGTAAGAATCAGTGTGGAAGCAAGGTTACGAGAAGTGAGCACTGTGCATTTAAGGACAATAGAAGAGACTCTAAAGGAAGGCTTGAATGAAATCGGAAAGTAAGCTTATTTTATGGAAGTAACGGGTCTACCGTGAAAGTAAGGATAATAGGTGCTGTTAAAAAAAAAAAGAAAAGAAAAGAGAGAGAGAGAGAGAGAGAAGAAAAAATAAAAAAAGATGTTTCTTACAGTGTTAAAACATCAAGAAAAGGGGTAGCCTGAGTTTTCTAAGAAGGTGTTAATTTAAAATGACCTCTTTTGGAGGTCCTTTGCCATCCATAGTCACACAATGCTAAACCATAGATGCATATGAAGACAAAACTACTGCCTCTGGATCATCTCAAAATATAGATGCTAAAGTTACACACAGTCCTCATTCATGGGTACCATGATCACTGGATGAATAAATTATTTAATTGATTCCAATGAGAAATCCTTGTGTTTTTGTTTTGTTTTGTTTTGTTTTCCTCTGCCACTGGAATGACAATGACATAGCGATGGGCTATTCTGGGCTCTTTCCATCCAGCTCCATAATGATGCATCTTTGTTAGCAGAAAGACTCTTAAAACAAAACAAACAAATGTCTCTGCTTTCAATTCCTAATCAAAGTCTGTGGACCCAGATGGAAAGCTTCAAGGACAACTTTTGTTATCCAGCTTGCCTGCAAATGTGGAGTTTGAGGATGGGGAAAGGAGTGTCACATGGTAAGGCTCCCTTTGCAAAGAAGGGAGTGTCTGTCACTTGAGTTGATGGCTAAAAACATCCCATCCACCAGTGACTGATGAGACACACATGCAATTAGTGATTCTCATTCTAAAAGAAGATGAAATCCATTAATAAATCATTAGGGATTCTGAGTTTCTGTGTTCACCACTTCCCCTTACCACCCACACACTAGTGGCAAAATGGTCTCCAGCTATTATTTTTAACACAGAGTTTGGAAGATTCTGAGTTCTCTCAATTTAGTGGGCATTTAGACCTCACAGCTCAGAAATTATTAACGTTAATTGTGAGGTCTTATTCTTTTTCTTCCCAAAGAGGGAGTTCTGGGCTGTTCTGTTAATTTTTCAAATAACTTGATTTAGCTTTGGTTTAGAAACTGGTTTTTTTTTTAATGGTTTTAATTAGAGGCGGAGCCTTCTAATTATAACCTGCTCTCCTAAGTACCCAGTGCACCCCAAAAATACTTGTCAGTAATACCTAGGAAGTGACTCAGCCTTTCTCCACAGACTGACTCAGACCCCTGAAGAGAGAATACAGAAGCCCAAGAGCAGAGATTCCAGGAACTGTAGTTCGGATGCAGATTTCTGACCCATCTCTAGTTCCTCCTCACCTCCTGTGAATCAGCCATCTGCAATGCAGTGGCCCTCTCTGCCTCTGGGTGAACAGATGCTCATTGCCTTGGTGCCTATCACGAGCTTATGGGAGCACATGTTCCTCCATGCCTTTTCTACTCCTCTCAACCCCTTTATGCAACTCCATTAAAGGCAGATGTGCTACTGGTGCATTAAACAAGATGGGGAAAGTCAAACTATGATGGGCTCCGTTCCTTACTACCTACAAGAAAACCCAAAGTTCATAATCAGTCCCTGTGACTCCTATATTTAAAAGCCAGGTGTTAGTTTGTTTGTCTCTGGTCATTTTGATTTTTGTCCAATTATATGTCTGTCACATCACAAAAACACACATTTTCAGACTTAGTCACAAACATGATCACTAAAAAATGGTTATAACCATGATTTAACCTTCATAATTTGCAAGGATATTCAGTACTGGGATTCAAGATAATAGGGTGTTGAGAAAAGGGATCTGGTTCCTACTCAGAGAGTCATGACCCATTTTGTAAATATCATTTCCAAAATTGTATTCCTTTATTGGAAATGGTTGGGGTAGAAATATACAGAGAACAGATTGAGTGAATTACAATGCAGTCCAATGTGCCATCCAGCAATGGCCTTAAGGCCTATGCATAATGATGATAGAATGTTTAAAACATTTGGATTCATCTCATACAATTTGGTTTTCAGAACTTCTGCAGCTCTCAGGCTTCCACTCTCAGTACCATTGAGGTCATCACAGGTCTAGAAGGAGCAATTCATGTCTCTCACAGCATTTGATATTGGCTTTGATTGTTTTCTATTTCTTTCTTGTCACCTCCTCCTCCCCCTGCTCTTCTTCCTCCTCCACCGTCCTCTCTTTCTCCTGCTCCTCTCTTCATTTTGTCACAAAAACAATGTTTTATCTAATTGCAGTTTTGTAATTGAAGCAAATCTATAATCCAAATGGATTTTTTTTAAACAGCGTAATATGCAAAAACTAGACTGTGGCCTATGAAATAGAAGGCTCTATGTATGCTTTGGTTTTCATTGCTGCCTTTTCACCCTTGACTTATAATACAGCCCATGAAACTTGGCATGATAAAAACAGGACTGAGAACAAATGTCTAATAAAATATGGGGAAAATACAGCCTATGTTTCCTTTTCTACAGTGTACAGAGTACCATTTGAACACAAGTGCTTTGGAAAGATGAAAATGTAAAGATGTAAAAAAATTGGCCCAAAAGCATTTTTTCCCATCAACATTTTTCCTTTTTGTCCCCATTCTCTCTCTCTCTCTCTCTCTCTCTCTCTCTCTCTCTCTCTCTCTCTCTCCCCCTCCTTCCCTCTCTCTCTCTCTCTCTCTCTCTCTCTCTCTCTCTCTCTCTCTCTCACATTTAAAATAGAGCTATGTTCTTTTATCTTTTATTCATAAATTAAATTTTAATTTTTAAAAATACAAGTTGAATAGTAAACTTATTTTTCCTTTACATAGCCATAGGAAAACGTGGGAATGCAAGGTAAATGAGGAAGGAGGTAGGCATACAGAATGAAGCAGTCTAACATTCTTCAAGAGAAATCCCAAAATACATCAGAGTCAAGCAAGTAGCTCAAAATCTTGTTGTAGGTAAGATCTGATATTTGTAATTCGTTTCGAAATGACTTCTAGCTATGGCTGCATTATTCAAATCTCCATCCTGATATGGCCATTCTAAACGCATTTGCCTGGAAGAGTTTGTAAGGAGTAATGAAAATAGTCCTGAGGAAAGTATATTCTTAGGTCACCACAAACACTAGGTAGGGAATCACCAGTGTCCTAGAAAGCCAGTCCATCCCCTGGGGATCTTCAGGCCAGTCAAAAAATTTCCTACTAAGCAACACATAGTCACCACTCTCTCCTAAGAATGAGAGAGGGCAATGGAAACTAATGAACAAAACACCCACCCAAACTAGGATAAAATCATATATTAGTACCTAGAATTACAATCTACATAAAGCCAATGCCTAGACACTGGCTTAAAAACAAAACCAACAACCCTATCAAAGTAGGCTATAACTATTGCAACATGGCTGAAGCATAAGAAAAAGAATATAGAATATCCTTAATGAATATGATAGAGGTTCTTTAAGAGAAAATTAATAAATTCCTTAGAGAAATTTATGAAAACACAAACCATGGAAGGAAATGAATAAAATGGTTCAAGACTTGAAAATGGAAATAGAATCAATAAAGAAACACCAAACGTATGGAATATTGGAAATGACAAATTTGGGAACTTAGCAGGAGCCTCAGAGGCAAGCTTCACCAACAGAATACAAGATATGAAAGAGAAAACCTCTAGATTGAAGACATGATAGAAGAAATGGATACTTTGGTTGAAGAAAATGCTAAATCTAAAAAATTCCTGACACAAACATCAAGGAAATCTGAGAAAAGACCAAACTGAGGTTGAACTGAAAGAAAGGAGAAGAAACCTAGGACAAAAGCAAGGAAACTATTTTCAGCAAAACAATAGAAGAAAAAAAAACTAACTGAAAGACAGGCATAAAGAAACTGAAAGACAAAAATAAGATCATCTCATTAGATGTAGAAAAGCCCTTTGACAAAATCCAAGTCCTTCAAGACAAAAGTCCTGGAGAAATTAGGGATATAAAGGACATACCTCAACATAATAAAGGGAGGTTACATCAAACCCACAGCACACATCAACCTAAATAAAGAGAAACTTGAAGTTATTCCACTAAAATCAGGAATAAGATAAGGTTGTCCACTTCCACCATACCTGATCAATATAGTACTTACAGTCTCTACTATAGCAATAAGACAACTGAAGTAGACAAAAATATCACTATTTGCAGATGATATGATAGTATACATAAGTGACTCCAAAAATTCTATCATTGAACCCAAATAGCTGATAAAAACATCTTCAACAAAATGGTTGGATACAAAATTAACTCACAAAAATCAGTAGCCCTCCTATATAAAATGACAAATAGACTAAGAAAGAAGTCAGAAAAACAACAGCCTTCACAAAATATAATATATATAATATATAATTGTTTTATATTTATATATTTATATATGATTAATATTACTTCTATATAAATGTATATGTAAACATATGTTTATATTTATATATAAACCCAAAGTAACCCAAGTATAAATATAGGTTTATATATATAAATATATAATATGCAAATAATATATAATTATTATATAGAATTATATAATTGTATATAATTAACTTATATCTAATCACTATATAATTAAATTATATATTATTAATATATAATATACAATTATACTATCTATTTATATATACATATATGTATATATGTATAATATGTACACATAAATATATAATATATTTGCATATTATATTATATGTATATTTTATACATATGCACAAATATTATATGTATATATAAATATATAATATATACTTATATATATCAAATATATAATATATAATTGATAGTATATTACAATATATAATTATATCATCATATGTAATTAATATCTATATAGAGATAGATATTACATATAATTTTATATGATAATTATATATAAAATAATTGTATGTGTTATATGTTATATAATTTATAAATATTTACATATAACTATATATGGTATATCATATATATCTTATGTTGCAGTAACCAAGTAATCTCTACTCAAATCAATGTCAGTGGTGGTGGCACCTTCCTTGCTACTTGCCCCAATGTTCTGGGTTCCCAAATGCAAGCCTTATATTTAAATTGAGCTGCTCAATGGTTGGTTCACTCCCAAATCTCCACATGGCTAGCACCTCTATTCCAATATTCCTGAGTTATTACTTACTAAAATCTATATTTCATCATGTTGCCCTGGACCCAATTGGCAGGAGGGTTTGGGCAGGAATGAAGGGATCTGGGCACAGTCCTCCTCAGCTCTTACATGTTGGTTGTCTCTCTGTCCTCTACTTCTCAGGTGTGGCAGCCACTCCTTTCCAGACATGACAGCTAACTCCTTGCCTCTCCTTCCTTCATTGCTTGCTGGGAAAATCTAAAAGTCCCAACTCTCTCTCCCTACCCACCCATTAGTTGCAGGCAATTTTATTTACCAATAAAACCCAACTGGGGTCAGGGACCCTCAGCATCTCAAGTGCAAACCTGTGGATTCTTATGCAATTTTGGGAACCCAATTAATACAATATAAGTAGCATTAGGCCAAATTTACAACAATCTTGGAATTACACAAATGAAATTAGTAAAAAACTTGAATGATAAAAACATTAAGTACTGAAGAACAAAATTGAAGAAGATGTCAGAAGATGGAAAGATCTCCCATGTTCATGGATCACCGTGATTAATACTGTAAAAATGACTATCCTACCTAAGCAATCTACAGATTCAAAGCAATCCCAATCAAAATTCCAGCACAAGTCTTTACAGAACTTTAAAGGAAATAGTTTTAGCTTCATATGGAAACACACACACACACACACACCACAAAAAAACAAGATAGCTAAAATAATTCTGAAAGATAAAAGATAGCATCACCATTCCCAAATTTTGAGTTGTACTACAGAGCTATAGCAATAAAAACGACATGGTATTTGCACAAGAACAAACATGTCAATCGATAGGATTGAATTGAAGATCCAGACATTAGTCTACACACCCATGAACTCCTAGTTGGTTTGTTGCTTTGTTTGTTTGTTTGTTTGTTTGTTTGTTTGTTTGATAAAGAGGGCAGAAATATACACTGGAATAAAAGACAACATTCTCAACAAATTGTCCTGGTTTAAGTAGACAGCTGCATGTAGAAGAATTCAAATAGGTCCATAACATCACCCTCAACAAAACTCAATTCTGTATGGATCGAAGACTTAAACTCAAACCAGAGATACTGGACTTCATAGAAGAGAAAATGGAGAATAGCCTTGAACTCACTGGCACAAGAAACCATGTCCCATACATAACATAACATAAGCACAATATCAGCAGTTAATAAATGGAGCCTCCTACAGCTCCCTGTTCCCAAACCCATGGGAGAGAGAGCTGATCGCCCAGAAGTGTGGGCAATCCTGAGACTGCAGGGCAGGAGAGACTGCCACTTCTGCCCACCTTCGCCCACATCCTTGGCCCAAGAGGAAACTGTATAGGGACTCTGGCATGGAAAGATTGGAGCAGTCAAGCTGCAGGAGCCCTACACTCCAGACTGTGCCCAGATCTGAAAGGACCTGGTCAAATAGCTCCCTGCACCCAAATCCCTTGGGAGGGAGAGCTAGACCTTCAGAGGGGCAGACACGCCTGGGAAACCAGAGGAGACTACTCAGCCCACATTTCTGACTCTAGAGGAAAACACCTAGTGCCATCTGGGCCCCTTGTGCACAGGGACCTAGGAGAAGTAGGGGCGGACCCTTCTGGTTCCTGCCCACAGGGACAGCTAAAAGCCAGTAGACAGGAACGAATACACGCATGAGAGCAGAACACTCCGTTCCCATAACTGGCTGAAAGAAAACAGGAAAACAGGTCTACAGCACTCCTAACACACAGGTCTATAGGAAGGTCAAGCCACTGTCAGAAATAGCGAAACAAGGTAACACCAGAGACAACCTGATGGTGAGAGGCAAGTGCAAGAACCCAAGCAACAGAAACCAAGACTACATGGCATCATCAGAGCCCAATTCTCCCACCAAAGCAAACACTGAATATCCAAACACACCAGAAAAGCAAGATCTAGGTTTAAAATCACATTTGATCATGATAATGAAGGACTTTAAGAAAGACATAAAGAACTCCCTTAGAGAAATGCAGAAAAACACAAGTAAACAAGTAGAAGATCTTAGAGAGGAAACACAAAAATCCCTGAAAGAATTACAGGAAAACAGGTGAAGGAATTGAAAATAGAAATAGAAACAATAAACAAAGCACAAAGAGAGACAACCCTGGATATAGAAAACCAAAGGAAGAGACAAGGAGCCATAGATACAAGCATCACCACCAACATACAAGATAGAAGAGAGAATCTCAGGAGCAGAAGATTCCACAGAAAGCATCGACACAACTGTCAAAGATAATGGAAAATGGAAAAAGCTACTGGCCCAAAACATACAGGAAATCCAGGACTCAATGAGAAGATCAAACCTAAGGATAATAAGTGTAGAAGAAAGTGAAGACTCTCAACTCAAAGGACCAGTAAATATCTTCAACAAAATCATAGAAGAAAATTTCCCTAACCTAAAGAAAAAGATGCCCATAAACATACAAGAAGCCTACAGAGCTCCAAATAGATTGGACCAGAAAAGAAACTCCTCTCATCACATAATAATCAAAACACCAACTGCACAAAACAAAGAAAGAATAATAAAAGTAGTAAGGGAAAAATGTCAAGTAACATATAAAGGCAGACCTATCAGAATTACATCAGACTTCTCACCAGAGACTATGAAAACCAGAAGATCCTGGACAGATGTCATACAGACCCTAAGAGAACACAAACGCCAGCCCAGGTTACTGTATCCAGCAAAACCCTCAATTAGCATAGATGAAGAAACCAAGATATTCCATGATAAAACCAAATTTACACAATATCTTTCTACAAATCCAACCCTAAAAGGGATAATAAATGGTAAAACCCAACATAAGGAGGCAAGCTACACCCTAGAAAAAGCAAGAAACTAATCTTTTTGCAACAAAACAAAGAGAAGCACACAAACATAATCTCACCTCCAGGAGACAGGAGAGCGAGGGAAAGAAGCCATTGCAGGTGACATTAAGATTCCGCTCTGTATATTTACAGGTTGTTATTAATGTTCTTAAGGGATGGATGTGTATTGGGCTTTGTATCATTAGGTGGGCAATTACATCTTACCAATTGAGCCAAAGGTTATTGTGTTCTGTGTTCTTTAATGTGTAGATTTAAGTGTAATGGAGTGTGGGGTGGCTGGTCTGGGTTGCCTTGGGGTTGGGATGTGATGGAAACCTGCCTTGGGAACTAGATGGGCAGAGAGATTGCTGCCAGGCTCAGAGAGAGGCCTTCAGCAGTGTGATATGGGATGGAGCAGAGTGGGTGAGAGGCTTTGCTGACTGAGAATTGAGATGTCCAGCAGATACCTTGGGGCACTGTAGTGACAGACCTGGTGAGGTAAGAGACAACCATACTTTTTTGTTTTTTATATTTTTACAACAACAAGACAGGACCTATCCTGGGTCAGAAACTCTGACTGTTTAAGTAACCGAGTCCCTCCACTTGAGACCCTGTCTACTGGAGGTGGGGTCTTCTCATTCATTCTCCCCAATGTTAGGCATCTTGGCTTGGGTCACCCCCATTTAGTCCTGAGAGTCTCTCACCTCCTGGGTTTCTGGTACTTTCTAGAGGCCCCTCCACCTCCCATCCCACCCCCAGACTGCTTATTTCCATTCATTCTCCCGGCTGTCTCAGCTTCTCTCTTTCCTCCCATACCTGATCCTTTTCCCCTTCTCCCCTCCTCCTCCCCTCTCCCACCCAGGTCCCTCTCTTCCTCTGCTTCCAGTGATTATTTTCCCCCCTTCTTAGTGGAATTGAAGCATACTTGCTGGGGCCTTTCTGCTTGTTAAACTCCTTTCAGTCTGTGGGCTGTATCCTAGGTATTCTGTATTTTTGGCCAATATCCACTTATCAGTGAGTACATATCATGCACATATTTCTAGGTCTGAGTTACTTTACTCAGGATGATACTTTCTAGTTCCATCTATTTGTAAAACTCATGTCCTAGCTTTTAATTGCTGAAAATGTTCCACATTTTCTGTATCCACTCTTCAGTTAAGGGACATCTGGGTTGTTTTCAGTTTCTGACTATTACAAATAAAGCTGCTACGAACATGAAAAAAAAAATCTTACCTCCAAATACAAAAATGACAGGAAGCAACAATCATTATCCTTCAATATCTCTCAACATCAATGGATTCAATACCCCTAATAAAAAGACATAGATTAACAAATTGGATACATAATGAGGACCAATGCAGCATTTTGCTGCCTACAGGAAACACCTCAGACACAAAGACAGACACTACCTCAAAGTAAAAGGCTGGAAAATAACTTTCCAAGCAAATGGTCTGAAGAAGCAAGCTGGAGTAGCCATTCTAATATCAAATAAAATCGATTTTCAACCAAAAGTCATCAAAAAAGATAAAGAAGGACACTTCATATTCATCAAAGGAAAATCCAACAAGATGAACTCTCAATCCTAAATATCTATGCTCCAAATACAAGGGAACCTACATACATAAAAGAAACCTTACTAAAGCTCAAAATACACATTGCACCTCACACAATAATAGTACGGAATTTCAACACCACAATCTCATCAATGGACAGATCATGGAAACAGAAATTAAACAGAGACATAGAGAGACTAACAGAAGTTATGAACCAAATGGACTTAGATATTTATAGAACATTCTGTCCTAAAACAAAAGGATATACCTTCTTCTCACCACCTCATGGTACTTTATCCAAAATTGACCATATAATCGGTCACAAAACAGGCCTCAACAGATACAGAAATATAGAAATAATCCCATGCATGCTATCAGACCACCACGGGCTAAAGCTGGTCTTCAATAACAATAAGGAATGAACGCCCACATATACATGGAAGTTGAACAATGCTCTACCCAATGACAACCTGGTCAAAGAAGAAATAAAAAAAGAAATTAAAGACTTCTTAGAATTTAATGAAAATGAAGGTACAACATACCCAAACTTATGGGACACAATGAAAGCTGTGCTAAGAGGAAAACTCATACCTCTGAGTGCCTGCAGAAAGAAACAGGAGAGAGCATATATCAGCAGCTTGACAACATACCTAAAAGCTCTAGAACAAAAGGAAGCAAATACACCCAGGAGGAGTAGAAGGCAGGAAATAATCAAACTGAGAGCTGAACTTAACCAAGTAGAAACAAAAAGGACCATACAAAGAATCAACAGAACCAAAAGCTGGTTCTTTGAGAAAATCAACAAGATAGATAAACCCTTAGCCAGACTAACCAGAGGACACAGAGTGTGTCCAAATTAACAAAATCAGAAATGAAAAGGGAGACATAACAACACAATCAGAGGAAATTGAAAAAATCATCAGATCCTACTACAAAAGTCTATATTCAACAAAACTTGAAAATCTGCAGGAAATGGACAATTTCCTAGACAAATACCAGGTACGGAAGTTAAATCAGGAACAGATAAACCATTTAAACAACCCCAAAACTCCTAAAGAAATAGAAGCAGTCATTTAAAGTCTCCCAACCAAAAAGAGCCCAGGTCTAGATGGGTTCAGTGCAGAATTCTATCAGACCTTCATAGAAGACCTCATACCAATACTGTCCAAATTATTCCACAAAATTGAAACGGACGAAGCACTACTGAATTCCTTCTATGAAGCCACAATTACTCTGATACCTAAACCACACAAAGACCGAACAAAGAAAGAGAACTTCAGACCAATTTCCCTTATAAATATTGACACAAAAATACTCAATACAATTCTTGCAAACTGAATCCAAGAACACATCAAAACAATGATCCAACATGATCAAGTAGGTTCCATCCCAGGTATGCAGGGATGGTTTAATATACAGAAAACCATCAACATAATCCACCATGTAAACAAACTGAAAGAGAAAAACCACATGATCATTTCATTAGATGTTGAGAAAGCATTTGACAAAATTCAACACCCCTTCATGATAAAAGTCCTGGAAAGAATAGGAATTCAAGGCCCATACCTAAACATAGTAAAAGCCATATACAGCAAACCAGTTGCTAACATTAAACTAAATGGAGAGAAACTTGAAGCAATCCCACTAAAATCAGGGACTAGATAAGGCTGCTAATTCTCTCCCTACTTATTCAATATAGTTCTCAAAGTCCTAGCCAGAGCAATCAGAGAGTGAAAGGAGATCAAAGGAATACAGATTGGAAAGGAAGAAATCAAAATATCACTATTTGCAGATGATATGCTTGTATATTTAAGTGACCCCAAAAGTTCCACCTGAGAACTACTAAACCTGATAAACACCTTCAGCAAAGTGGCTGGGTATAAAATTAACTCAAATAAATCAGTAGCCTCCCTCTACACAAAAGAGAAACAAGCTGAGAAAGAAATTAGGGAAATAACACCCTTCATAATAGTCCCAAATAATATAAAATACAGTGTGACTTTAACCAAGCAAGTGAAAGATCTATATGATAAGAACTTCAAGCCTCTGAAGAAAGAAATTGAAGAAGATCTCAGAAAATGGAAAGATCTCCCATGCTCATGGATTGGCAGGATTAATACAGTAAAAATGGCCATTTTACCAAAAGTGACCTACAGATTCAATACAATCCCCATGAAAATTCCAATCCAATTCTTTAGAGAGTTAGACAGAACAATTTGCATCTGGAATAACAAAAAACCCAGGATAGCTAAAACTATCCTCAACAATAAAAGGACTTCCAGGGGAATCACTATCCCTGAACTCAAGCAGTATTACAGAGCAATAGTGATAAAAACTGCATGGTATTGGTACAGAGACAGACAGATAGACCAGTGGAATAGAATTGAAGACCCAGAAATGAACCCACACACTTATGGTCACTTAATTTTTGACAAAGGATCCAAAACCATCCAATGGAAAAAAGATAGCATTTTCAGCAAATGGTGCTGGTTCATCTGGAGGTCAGCATGTAGAAGAATGCAGATTGATTCATTTTTATCACCCTGTACAAAGCTTAAGTCCAAGTGGATCAAGGACTTCCACATCAAACCAGATACAGTCAAACTAATAGAAGAAAAAGTGGGGAAGAGTCTCAAACACATGGACACTGGAGAAAATTTCCTGAACAAAACACCAATGGCTAAGATCAAGAATCGACAAATGGGATCTCATAAAACTGCAAAGCTTCTGTAAGGCAAAGGACACTGTGGTTAGGACAAAACGGCAACCAACAGATTGGGAAAAGATCTTTACAATCCTACAACAGATAGAGGGCTTATATCCAAAATATGCAAAGAACTCAAGAAGTTAGACTGCAGTGAGACAAATAACCCTATTAAAAAATGGGGTTCAGAGCTAAACAAAGAATTCACAGTTGAGGAATATCAAATGGCTGAGAAGCACCTAAAGAAATGCTCAACATCCTTAGTCATAAGGAAATGCAAATCAAAAAAACAACCCTGAGATTTCACCTCACACCAGTGAGAATGGCTAAGATCAAAAACTCAGGTGACAGCAAATGCTGGCGAGGATGTGGAGAAAGAGGAACACTCCTCCATTGTTGGTGGGATTGCAGACTGGTACAACCATTCTGGAAATCAGTCTGGAGGTTCCTAAGAAAACTGGACATTGTACTACCTGTGGACCCAGCTATACTTCTCTTGGGCATATACCCAAAAGATGTTCCAACATACAACAAAGACACATGCTCCACTATGTTCATAGCAGCCTTATTTATAATAGCCAGAAGCTGGAAAGAACCCAGGTGCCCTTCAACAGAGGAATAGATACAGAAAATGTGGTACATCTACACAATGGACTACTACTCAGCTATCAAAAACAATGACTTTATGAAATTCATAGGCAAATGGATGGAAATGGAAAATATCATCCTGAATGAGGTAACCCAATCACAGTAAAACACACATGGTATGCACTCATTGATAAGTGGATATTAGCCCAAATGCTCGATTTACCTAAGTTGCACAGAACACAGGAAACTCAAGAAGGATGATGAAAATGGGGATGCTTCACTCCTTCTTTAAAAAGGGAACAAGAATACCCTTTGGAGGGCATAGGGAGGCGAAGTTTAGAACAGAGGCTGAGGGAATACCTATTCAGAGCCTGCCCCACATGTGGCCCATATATATATATATATCACCACCAAACTAGATAAGATGAGTGAAGCAAAGAGGTACAGGCTGACAGGAACCGGATGTAGATCTCTCCTGAGAGACACAGCCAGAATACAGCAAGTACATAGGCAAATGTCAGCAGCAAACCACTGAACTGAGAACGGGACCCCCATTGAAGGAATCAGAGAAAGGACTAAAAGAGCTAAAGGGGTTTGAGATTCCATATGAATAACAATGCCAACAAACCAGAGCTTCCAGCGACTAAGCCACTACCTAAAGACTATACATGGTCTGACCCTGGACTCTGACCTCATAGGTAGCAATGAATATCCTAGTAAGGGCACCAGTGGAAGGGGAAGCCCTTGTTCCTGCCACGGCTGGACCCCCAGTGAATAGGATTTTTGTTGGGGGGAGGGTGGTAATGGGGGGAGGGTGGGGATCAGAACACCCACATAGAAGGGGAGGGAGAGGGGTTAATTGGATGTTGGCCTGGAATCGGAGAAAGGGAATAACATTTGAAATGTAAATAAGAAATACCCAATTTAATAAAGATGGAGAAAAAAAATAAACGGAGCCTCCTCATGAGACTAAAAAGCTTCTTTAAGACATAGGACACTGTCAGTCAGAGGAAAGGTTTTGACCAACTGCATAAGGGATAGAAGCCTGATATCTAGAATAAAATAAAGAATTCAAAAAGCTAGATATTAAGGAAACAAATCCAGTCCCTTTTTTTTTCTTTAATGGTGTACAGGTCTAAACAGAGAAATCTCAAAAGAAGAAATTCAAATGGCTGAAAAGCAGGTAAATGTTCAGTGTCCTTAGCTATCAAGGAAATGCAAATCAAAGCTACTTTGAGATTTCATTTTATACTTGTCACAATGGCTAAGATCAACAAAGTATGTCAAAACTCCTGCTGGAGAGGATTTGGAGGAAGGGAAACATTCATCCATGGCTGATGGGAGTGCAAACCTAAAAAGTGGCTATGGAAATCTATTTGGCAGGTCCTCAATAGTTGGGAACTGATCTTCTTCAGGAGATAGCTATACCCCTCTTGGGTATGTACCCAAAGGCTGCTTCATCCTACATCTGAGATACTTGATACTATGCTCATTGCTGCTCTTTTCATAATACCCAGAAATTGGAAACAACCTAGATGTCCCTCAAAACAGAAGAGTAGATAAAAAAATATGATACATTTGCACAAGCAGTGTTATTAAATCATTTAAAAATGAAATTTGCTTTGAAGTGGATGGAACTAGAAAAAAAAATCATCCAAAGTGAGGTAAAGCAGACCCAAAAAGAAAAATGTGGTATGTGTTTCCATATATGTGGATATTAACTGTGAAACCAATGATGACTGTCTTAGGGTCTTACTGCTGTGAACAGACACCACAACCAAGGCAGATCTTATAAGGACAGCATTAAATTGGGGCTGGCTTATAGGTTCAGAGTCTCAGTAGGTTATCATCAAGGTGGGAACATGGCAGCGTCCAGGCAGGCATGGTACAGGAGGAGCTGTGAGTTCTACATCTTCATCTGAAGGCTGCTAGTTCCAGGCATCTAGGATGAGGGTCTAAAGCACCTACACCCACTATGACAAACCTACTCCAACAAGGTCACACCTACCACAACAGGACCACACCCTTTAATAGTGCCACATCTTGGGCTGAGCAACCATCACAATAATCAAGCTATTATCCACAGAGCCACAGAGTTTAGATATCGAGTAGCAGAGTTGGGAGGGGGCAGATGAACTTCCTTAGCAAAAACAAACAAACAAACAAACAAACAAACAAACAAAAGGATAGTTATGGGTGTGTGGGTTGAGACTTAAAAGGGAGAATGAAGTAGAGAAGGGAATGGGGAGAGTAGAGCAAAATGAAGGAAGGGAATATGAAGAGAGACAACTAAAATCCAGGGCCATTTGATGGGTAGTATGAACTCTAATAGAGTAGAAGCGTAGTGTGTGTGTGTGTGTGTGTGTGTGTGTGTGTGTGTGTGTGTGTGTGTGTGTGTGTGTGTGTGTGTGTGTCTGTATACTCACATGGAGGACCTAAATGAAATTATCAAATAATGGTGGACACAAAGCCTCAAGTTAGCATCTATTGTCACCAAATGAAGTTTCCAGGACCAAGATTGGGTTGCATCTAATTGAGTTGTTGGCCAAAGGGATCCTATGAGAATCCCAAATACTGAAGACTGTCATCAAGTCTATATGCTCTCTACCAACTGCCTGCATGGGCCTGTTGCAGAAGACAATGCCTATACAACTCATTGAACACAGAATTCCAGGTGGTGCCTACATAGAGCCTTCGCCCCTATGTTCTAGCATCTTTAGTATAGATAGGAAAGTACTCTGCAGGTTACCAAAAGAGAAATATAAATACCAAGCCAGCAACAAACCATTTGATCTGCAGTAGTGTCCTCCCTGCAAGATATGTCAATCAACAACTGATTTTCCATAAGGTGCATTCCAAACAATGGAACCAACACCCTATAGAGCTTGGGTGCAAAAGAACCTGAGAAGAGATAGCCCAGGAACGTCGGGTAAAACTAAATACTACTAATATAAAAGCAATGTTAAGAACAAAAGTAGTGATAAAATGACTCCTAATGATGCTCTAATCTGCTCTTAGGCCAGTGCTGTTCTCAGGCATCATCAGATAAGCTTCCTCCCACAACAGTTGGAAAGAAATTCAGAGACCCACAGCCAGACATGAGAGAGGCAGACACACACACACACACACACACACACACACACACACACACACACACACACACAGAGAGAGAGAGAGAGAGAGAGAGAGAGAGAGAGAGAGAGAGAGGCCCTAATGAGGATATCTCCATCAAACCCTTCCCCCTCAGGGCTCAGGGCTCAGGGCTCAGGGCTCAGGGCTCAGGGCTCAGGGCTCAGGGCTCAGGGCTCAGGGCTCAGGACTCCCTGTGGAAGTGGAGGCAGAAGAGGTGTAATAGCTAGAGCGGATGAAGGTCACTAAGGAAACAGCCTCTAAATCAGTGTTCTCAACCTTCCTAACGCTGCAGCCCTAAGACAGTTCCCATGTTCTGCTGACCCCTAACCATAAAATTATTTTCTTTCTTCTTCATAACTGTAATTTTGCTACTCTTATGAATTTTCATCTAAATATCTGTGTTTTCTGATGGTCTTAGGTAACCTCTGTGAAAACATTACTCAACCCTCAAGGTGTCCTGAACCACAGGTTGAAAAATCACTGTTCTAAATCAACATGATCAAAGCTCGTAAGAACTCACAGAGACTGAGGCATCATTCACAAGGGCCTAGGTAGGTCTGTACCAGAAGGTGTCTCTAGGGCTAAAAGAAGTGGGCACATGTCCCCATCCCTAACACAGAAGTGATCTCCAATTGATAACCACTTACAAGGGAAAATTTAGTTTCCTTCAGCAGAGTCTCCCTGCGGGAAACAAATTACTTGTAAGGGTAGGCTGTATGCCCAGCAGTAGATGGACAACAGAAAACAAACCCAATGGCACCTTTGCAGGGTCCTTGTCTCACAGTGTAGTCTCAAGACTTTTCCCTTTTTTCTGAAGTTTTATCTCATTAGTCTTTCATTTTTATTTTATTTTTTTCCTCTAGCTTTCAACACTGCAAGTTCTTTGTGAATATCTTATGACTTCTAGTTTAATATTTTTATGTGATTCCAGTGTGTGTTAAGTAAGTCTGTTTCTTGTGCTTTCTCTGTTTTATTCAATCCTCTGTGTGATTTTTTTATCTTATCAGATTATATTATATTATGATTTCTTTTAAAAGAAGAAAGATATCCATTCCTTTACTTACTGCTCACAACTGTCAAACAATCGTGTAAGGATGAACTGAGATTTACGTTATCATGGAAACTCATGTCCACTCATGCTGTCTATAGAACAACAAAACTCTACTAAAAGTTCCTTGCATTCCTATTAATCTTCTCATCCTGTACTCATTGTTGTGCCCAGAAGTCTCACTTTCCTTCACATCTAAATAGACACTCATTGATTAACATACTCTGCACTATTTTTTTATGAATAGTTGCAATTTTTCTAAATCTTTTTCTCAAAGTGTAGCTCTGGACATACACACTATCTAGGAACTTGTTAGCACTATAGATTTTTGGGTGAATTGAACTAGAAGTTGCTTCTTCACAAACTCCTCCAATGATTTAAATATACACATAATTTTGGGAAATACCAGTCTAGATATTTATATAATTAGAAGTCAGAGCAGTACTATAATTACTTTAGAATAAATTAGAAACCACAACATTTTCATTCTTGAATCCATTATTGTTTCAGGGAAATAATTACTATGTCATGATTAAGCATTAACTCTAAAATCATTGAGGCAAAATCCACTTAATTCTATATGTGTCTTTATGGATATATGTCACTCTGTGTATGCAAATTCTGTGTATTATATACACAGAATATATTATATACATAGAATATACTCTTTTCCATACATATTAGCCTCACTTAATAGGTTTTCTAAAGTTTATAATCACATCCATTTCTATGACCATAAATTGTTGCTTAAAATATATTTCTTGCGTTATGAAAACTAATGAAAAGTAACCAGAGGTTAAGTTTTAAGTAGCTTTTATTGAAGAATGAAATTCCAACTTTTTGTACTCCATCTCTGAGGTAGAAAGGTGTTTTAATTTACTTTTCTGTTGCAATGATCTGAAAAAAAATAAAAAGAAAAGAAAAAACAAAGAACAAAAAGAAAAACTCTGACAAAAATAAGTTGGGGAAGAAAGGGTTTACATGACTTATACTTCTGAAGTCACAACCCATCACTGAGGGTAGCTAGGGCAGGAGCTCAAGTGGGAGCCATGGTGAAACACTGTTTGGTACCTCTTCAATTGAGTTCCTGGTCAGCCATCTTGATTATACAACTCAGATCCACCTGCCCAAGGTGAACACTTGCCATGAGCTGGGCCCACCCCTATGGATTGTCCTTCAAGAAAATGCCTCACAGACAAGTCCATAGGCCAACTGCTGAGGAATTAATTCCTCAGCTGAGGTTCCTTCTTGCCAGATATGTCAAGTAGACAACCAAGATTGGTCATCGCAGAAAGGTATAGTGTACAAGAGTGTGCAATGTTTCTTTAAAGCAGGGTATACTGTAAACTTCTGTCAGATAGTGAGTTCCTTCCATCTCTGCCCGCCCATTCTATGGATGATATAGTCAGCATCTTTTATCTGAGACTCAACTTCTTGTTGACCGTTTCCATGCCCAAATTCTACCCACAAACGTAGTTCCCCACGTCACTCAACAGATTCCTGATGCTATTGACTTCATTCTTTGAGAGAATATTATGCTTGTGACTAACAAGAAAACTGTTGACTTTATTTGACATCAATTCTTATTATGTTTTTTGGTTTTCTTAAATGTCTTTTCCCTACTAGAATTTTTCCCATATCGTTCCATTTGTCAATGAAGTCATGTTTACCTTGTATCTGTTTGAAGTTATGAAATCACAAATGGGAAGAAAGCAGTGCGTCATGTAGTCAGTCTTGAAGGGGGTGGTTCTAATGCTATGGAACTGTTCCACAATTGGTTTTTAATCTGTCAGTAAAGAACGCCAGGGCCCAATTGCTGGGTAGAAGGTAAAGGCGGGACTTCGGGGTCCCAGGAGGAAAAACCAAAAATAAGGAAGGAGAGGAGAGGTTTTTTGCAATGCTTTGGAGGAAGATAAAAACAGCAACCATGTGAGTTCTTGGGGGAGGTGGGAGCTGGGGCCTGTGGCCACTGTTATAGGTGTGTGATCAAGGATGTTTGACAAGTGACTAGCCAGTGAGGTTTAGGGCAGATGGGAGAAGCGAAGATAAAAATATTAATAAGGGCACACTTTTCCAAGCAGGAGACAGTAACACCTTGATTTTGTCCTAAAGCAAGTTGAAAAGGAACAAACGGTGTCTGTGTCTTTTGTCCAAGGATTTGAGGGTGGGGTTTGGTAGCACAGCTGGTCCCGGAGGTAGCCTAAAACTACACGCAGCACAGTATGGCCAAACTATATAAAATAATCCGCTAAAATGAAGGACTTGAAACCCAGGGTCTGTGTACATTTGTTTGCTTATGCTGACATCAGGGTGTGTTCACTTCGTGTTTTACTTACCTATAACAGTTTCTTCTTCCCCCCCCTCCTCTCTCCCGTTTGTATCCTCTCCTCCTCTTTCTTTAGGACGTATATTGTTACTATTTCTCCTGATATGCGAAGTTTTCCACAGCTGTACATAAGACATTGATGTAACTGAAGAGCATTGTCAACCTATTAGAACTACAGTCAGAAGAAAGAGCAAACCCCACCCAGACATCCTTGCCCTCACACGATGTTCCAAATTCTATAACCTCACTGGTTGGAAGGACTGCCATTAGCCTACAAGAACCCATGACAAAGTCAAATATTAAAGACTAAGAAAATTTATAGTGATACAATAAACATAATTGGTCATTATGATTTTTTTAAAGTATTAAATGAAGTTAGACACAGTGTCATTTACCTGCAATCAGTACCCAAGAAGCTAAGGCAGAAGTATGATTTATAAGCCAGCATAGTCCAGGCTACATAGCTAGATCCTGTCTCAAAAATAAAAACAATTTTAAATGATGTGTTGTGTTGAAATTGAGTTGTAGTGCCAAGTAGTTATGCTTTTAGGCCAATTCATGTTATAATTACATGAAATATTCTGAGAACTTTAGAAGAAATGGTAGAAATTATATATTTTATAGAATCATTTTTAGTTGTGTTACTTTATAAAAATATGTGAACTAATGAGATTTTTTTTAATGTTACATATCTTAACTAGGCCTTAACTTCTCCCAAAGAGCTACTACATCTTCTAGAAAAGTAATCAACCTCCCCGTTTGTGCCATCAACCAAGGGTTAGTAGGAGCTAAGAATGACTTCCATACACAAACACACTCTAGTAAGAACCACTGTATTAATTTCTCATGACCAGCTTAGTCACGTGATAATTATTCCCTATAGCCTATAAGTGCTAGGCTTGCCTTAACTACTTCTGGATCTGGCTTATGAAATAATTGATGTTTTGAAAGTGCTTATTTACATTAAACAAAGTGTTATCTACCTATACCGATTTTAAGATATGTCACATTCTGCTATTTCAACCAGTGATAGCTTTGGGCTCTTCTTCCTTATTTGAAATGGAAATAAAATAAGAATCTACTATAGGAAATTGATTTAGGAGTGAGAAGCTTGGCCTTAGCAGAGGTCATCAGGAAGTTCTTTAGACTGAATGCAGCGGTAACTAGGTTTTTATGTCAATGTGACACAAACTAGAGTCATTTGGAGGAGGAAACTTCAATCAAGAAAAGAGCCATGTTTCTTGTCCTCCATTTTCTTGTTTGATGATTGATATGTGAGGTCTCAGCCCACTGTGGGCAGTACCACTTCTGGGATGGTGCTCCTAGGCTCTGTAAGAAAGCAAGCTAGTAAAACATGAAAAGCGAGCAAGGAGGCAGCACTCCTCATGGCCTCTGCATCAGGCCCTACCTCCAGGTTCCTATCCTGTTTTAGTTCCTGCCCTGAATTCATTCCATGATAGTCTGGATGTGAGACTGTGAGTTGAAATAAATCCTTTCCTCTCCTAAGTTGTTTTTGGTCATGATGTTCTACTATAGAAATAAAATCTTGACTAATACATTTTTTAACTGATATGATGGGTTCAGGGCCAAGGTTGGCCCTAGATACCATGCACTTCAGAAACAGAGCACTGACCCCCCTGAGTTATAACTGACTTTAATGCACACTGTCTAAAGGATTAGCTGTCATGATACCTAAAGGCTCCAGGAGATGGTTAGGTCACACTTGACGTGCAAGGCAGCTCATGGGAATTTAAGCTGAGTGAGATTTCTAGTCTACTCAGTTAAAAGAAGGGAGTTGTCATTTTTCAAATTCAGAAAGACCCCGGGGAGGAATGGCTTTCAGAGACTACACATTTACTTTTAAGCATGATTATTTTAAGATATCGAAATAAATCTTTTAAGTAGACAACTGAGTCTGAACAGTGATGTTCAAAAGTTACTTGAAAGTATATTAAAATGTCATAACCAGCCAGGAAAATGGCTGTGTGGGTAAAGGTTTAAGATTGTTGGTTTGATTCCAACTCCTGGGATTTAATAATGGTAAGATGTGGTGTTCATTTTGTGGACCAACTGTGGTCCTTAGTCCTCTGTTTCCTCCCTCAGGGTGTCCAGGCATCTCTGACAGGCTGGAAGGATGAATTGAAGTATGGAATGGGTGGAGAAGGCCTTCTCCAAGGATTTTAGTGTTACAGCTCTTTTAAGATGGTACTCAATGAAAACAGATCTCTTAGACAATCTTTAGGGAAACAGCTGGTTCACATACAGTTATTCAGGGTGACTGTGGGCTATATATGAACCTTAGAGAGTAGAAAAGAGTTTTCAGGTGAATGAAATCATTGACTGGAGTTTAAATTACTGTGAATGCCTCATTTGCATGGAGAGGCATTCCAGGAATCCTGGGTAATTGCTTGGTGGGATGGGGAGGTGGAGTTGGGCGGGGTTCAACTCTAAGTTTGCCCAAGGACTATGTGACATTCCACAGGTAAAAAAAAGATTGGGGGGTTGGGCTCCCCAGATCAGGCAGAGAAGAGAAGCTCTGCTAAGAAGAGAGTCCTCCATTTTGTACCAAGCTCAGAAGAGCTACCCACACATTGCAGAATGTAACCTTAAGTCGAAAGGCGCCACAGTAGGAAAGGAGAATCTCTTCAAGTTGACCACTCCCTGTGTGCTGTGACGTGTACACACCTGCAAAAGCATGCAAACACACAGAAAGCCATACACAAATAGGCAAATTAATGCATGTTAAATTTACATATATATTGGTATATACATATATACCATTACTAAAGAAGATCAAGATTGGCTGTGCTGCTAGAGTGCTGCTTGGATCTGAGAATATGGAAAAGTCCTACAGGAAGCCATATTTAGGAAGCCAGACCAATCTTCAAGCTGCGTCTGTCCCTGACTTGCTGCATCTGCACTGGGATTTTTCCCTCAAAACCTCTCCCTTTTCTTTCACCTCCTACCACCTTTGACTTTTCAATAGAAGAATTACAACTATTCTTTTAAGTAAGGATTTCTTGCCCATTTTGGGTGTCTAAAAGGGCCTGTGGTAGGGCTCTGAGCCAAGGAATTTTTCTAAGAAACAGAACACAGCTTCCTTAGGCGTGGAGTTAGCAACTCCATGGGAAGAAGCTTGCTCAGAGACAGAACAGATAAAGGCCCCAGCATCTCTCCTGACAGAACATCTTCCTCTTCATCCTTTCTCACCTCCTACCACCTTTGACTAGATCATTTCCAAGGACTTTTCCAATAGTGCAGTTCTTACAACTACTAAATAAAATGAATGGCTCAAGAGATTTCCACGTTAATTTGAACCAAGTGCAGAATGTGGCATTATTCGTATCAAACTCCAGCTGTGATCGTCTATGAACTGGACTGATTGGTCACCTGAAGTGTCTGGGCACCTGCAACTGGCCTTGCAGCTTCAGCTAGAGCAGAACTATAGCCTTTAGAACAAGCAAGAAAACAATTCTCAGGAGCCTTTTGCATATTCAAGTTCAATAGTATTTAGGAATTGAACTTGTTTATTAATAATAACTATTACATGCTAGTCCATATTAATAGTTTTCACCGTGACATTTTCATATATGCATATATCATGCCAACCTAACTACCTTCTCTCCTCCTTCCTTCCCCACCCTTGGCCCATTACCCTTCCTTAATATTCCACCTACTGCTTTCAAGTTATCTAAATTTTCAATATAGTTTACACAGATGAGAGACATCATGAAATACTTGTCTTTCTGGATCCAACTTGCTTCACTTAACAAGATGACCTCCAGTTCTATCCATTCTCCTCCACGTCACATGAGTTTGTTCTCGTTTATATTTAACTAAAACTCCATTGTATGTTTATATATTTTCTTCATCAGCTTATCTGTTAATAGGCACCTAGGTCAATTCCATAGCTTGATTGTTTCCATGTTAACTTGAACCAAGTGTAGAAGGAGGCATCATTCTTATCAAACCCTAGCTGTGACCATCTATCAGCTGGACTGATTAGCCACCAGAAGTCTCTTGGCACCTGCATGGAGATTATCTTGTTAACTGAGGTAAGTTAGATGCAGGAAGACAAGCATTTCATGTTTTCTCTCATCTGTGTAGACTATATTGAAAATTTAGAACGGTGTTACAATACACGTGGTGTGTGGGTATTTCTGTTGCATGCTGACTCTGTTTCACTGAATATATAACCAGGCATGAGACAAATGTATCGTCTATGGCTGTTCTACTTTTAGCTCCTTGAGGAGCCTCTACACTGCTTTCCATAGGAGCTGTGCTAATGCACACTCCCACCAAGAATGCATAGGGTGCTTTGTCTTCCAGGGAGTCTTCTGTAGGTTTTGTTAAATGTGTTTAAGTGCCCTGACACAGCAAAGCACAGTAGAGCATCAGCACGATGAATTATTACTTGGGATTATGAGGCTGAATTTCCTTCTGATTCACAGAATAACTTCTGGGTTCTTATTATGAAGGGCAAGCAAGGATGCCAAAATGCCTTGATCCCACACAGAGTTGCTTATTTTTTGAAAATTTAACATTCTATAAATATCAATCATTGAACCAACTTTTAAAAATAAGCTAATTTATTCCAGCAGTGAGTGGAAATCATTTTTATTAATATTAAAATGACTCTTCTCCCATGATAATAGCTGTTAATATAATATACTAAGAATAACCTCATGTTTACTTGTACATGGGAATTTCTGAGAACGGTCAGAGTCGCTGGGAAGGAGCAGAAATACCCAGGAATAGAGAGCAAAGAAGCCATTTTGCAAAGCTTGGTTTTCTCATGTAGAGTTAATTTTCAGACCCATATAATCCAATGAAACTAGACAATTTAGGGAGGGAAAACAGACTCAAGCTAATACCTGGGATGCTCTGCTTCATGTTCCAACAGAATCAATTTTCTGTACAGTTCTTTTCATACCCTTGGTGTGCACCTCTGAAACACACAAACGGAAAATAGGGCAGAGTGAGACTGCATCAGACAACGCTGTCTTATAAAATGTAATCACTGATGTTTTCTGTTTTGTGTTTCTGAATTCATGGAGAGGAAAAAGAAAAGACACCTCCGTTATGTTTCTTTATAAATGAATTTACAACCTAAGTTCTCAACAAGGAAAGGGCTTTACACCAAATGAGAAACCGTCTTTGATCATGGGGCTAGCCACACTTCTGTCAGGTTCTGAATTTCCATTCAATACACAGGTTCTTTTTGTTAAAAATCTGTGTGTAGTTTATATTTGTGTAGCAAGGTGTATGCTTGATTGTGAAAATCAAAGCAGAAGTAGCAGATGGCTTTGCTTCAACCCAAGAGACCTCTCACTGAGCCAGCTCAGAGCAAAAGCCTCCTTCCTCCTGCATGGAGATAGGATATTTAGAATTCCTGACTCTTTTCACTATCAAAACATGAGAGAATGAGAGCTGGATTTGTACAAATTACATCCAATCATCAAGATTCTAGCCTCTGTCCATTTATTTGAGCTGGATACAATGATGGTCAGATACTCACATAATCCAGAAAGGAATAGTACCTGTTCCTAATAACGACTCCGTTATACTGACATTCTCTTTCATCCAAACAAGCTGGGGCCTGCTTTCACATTTTCAGAGAAATACAAGAATGCCTTTGTTTTTAAGAAAACTTGCTATCTAAATTACAATTTAAGATATTTGGAGAACGGTAAATTTTCAAATTGCAAAAATAGTTTTCCTATAAGAGATGAGGTCATTTGAATGATACACTTGCAATAGGAATTTTCTGTGTCAGCCTTAGGTGATAAAGTATATCTCAGGCATCAAGTTCTTTATCAAAGACCAGCCTATGTAGGCAAGAGAAGGAAACCAGAGGACATGTGCGTCTCCTTGGCCCCCTTGCCTTGTACGACACTATTTTCACTCAAATCACCATGGGGGAAATGATGACACACTCTGATCTTAGTCTACCATGTAATGCCATGGTTTCATATAACAGATTTGAAGAATCACAGCTTTTACCCCCAAAAAAGAGCTGGTAGCTGCATGACTTCATTCTAAAACTAGCTAACTTTATTAATGATTATGAGTGGTGTGAACACATGCACAGCTGAAAAAAATGATCTGTCTTCTACAGAAATGCTAGCTAGTTGTGTATGAATCTTTCAACAAATGTTTACCGCTAGGTGACAATGGCAGATACCATCAAGGCTCTACCCATGTTCTGATGTCTTCAGGATGTTCATAGATTACAGCCCCACCTCCCCAACCACACCCCCCATACCTCTATATCTTTTTTGTCTGGTCACTCCTGCTGTCAGTATTCCCTTATATCTGTACATACTGTGAGACAAGAGTACCAGGATTTATATCACTTCAAGTATAGCACTAACATAGATCAATTGTTGCAGGGTAATTGTCTAATTCCCATACCCCTAATCAGGACATTTTGAAGTATGGTCTGTCCAATTTCTTGCAGGGGGCAGATGAGGGTTGAGCTAGTAACCTTCTTTGAAACATTTAATACCAAACTTCTGTTGCCTTCTTTTCCTTGTTTGTCGCATGTCCCATGCCCTTAGAGGCTTTTCCAAACAAATCTCTTCTATGTTGTTCTTTCATACATGTTTCTCTTTCAAACAATACAAAAGCAGACAGTAATAGCTATACACTCATGAGACGTATCCTCTGTCCATAGAATCCTGAATGAAAATGGACCATGCACTGATCAGAAACTAACAGGAACCTTACTGGGAAAGTTAGTGGGTTGAATATTCTAACTGCTATAATGTGATGGTCAAACAGAAAGACCTTTATCTGTGGGCCAGGTTAAATATTTGGTCACATAAGATCCACTCTGACCTCCCCATTGACTTTTAAATCTATGATTAGGATGGAGTCTCAGCATGGCTCAAACTGAAAGGTGCAGAAATACATGAACTGTTCTGTGCCTCCCACCTGTAACTCATATGCTAAATCTTAGTAATGAATGTGCTAATATTTGGAAGTAAATATTGTAAAATTAGAATGAGTTATAATAGAAGGATCAAAAGCGCGTGGGTCAGAAGGACCAGGAGGGTACTAGACTAAATTAGAGGTGGCAGACAAAATGTACACTGGAAATGGAATTGCACTGATAAGGAGGTGATCTTTCCTGACCTGGGACTCTAATATCCTGGCAAAAGCATCTGGATCACATCATACCATAGTGATAAGTGGTTCCTAAAGACCAAAATGATGATGATGATGATGATGATAACGATGACGATGACAACGACGATGATGACGACAACGATGATGATGACAACAATGATGATGACGACAATGATGATGATGACATGCACCCTTAACTCATCAGAATTAAAGTCGATAGGTTCACCAGTCTGTAGAACACATTCACTCATGCTGCAGTATAAAGACCATCATGGGAGAAGGGCATCAGTTCCTCAATACCAGTTCCCAATTTTCAACTTGGCTAAGATTGAAAATCAAAAACAACAACCTATTCAGATGGAATAAAAGGTACTAATATCATTCTAAAGATTTAATAGATGCTGGGAAGGTACTTTCCAGAACCTTCCTTCTCAAACTACCCGGCTGATACCCACAAAAAGCAAGTATATTATGCTATATGACAGGCACCACTAAAAATTTAACCAAGTTTCAGTGACCATAATATATTTACTACAGCAGATTATCATTGCCTCTAGTAGTTGGCATGCAACTCTACATCTGGCTAATGCATTATTTCCAACACTCATCTATAAGAAATGTTAGAAGCAATTTTTATTCACTTGGAATAAACAACAGTGCACAATCATGGTCTTATCCCAAGACTATATTAACTTTCATCATGCCCACTAATGCGTTGCAGTACACTTAGACAGAACTTAAAAATGTACCTGCAATTTAAGAAAGAAGTAGCTTGTGGTAAATACACACACACACACACACACACACACACACACGCTACTGAGCAGTGGAAAATACGTTGACTGCTTGATCATGGATTACAAAAAGATCAGAATGCAGAGAAAGAGAAAACTCGCGTGGGTGTATACATAGAATAGAATGAATTGAATATTTGATGCAGAGATTCTTCATGAACTCAGTGTCATGGATTCCTTCCTCAAGAAGCTAAACTGGATAGAGGAGTTGTGAGCATGTGGACAAAGAGCAACAGGAGTGAGCCCTGGTATGTTGCTCTTTTCAGGACTCTAAGCAGCCTCTCCACGGTTCATCGTAAAATGTTTCATTATACCAGGCTCTTCGCCATTCAGGAAGATCATCCGAAAGGTTTGAGCAGCCTAATTAGATGGCTCAGAGAATGTAAGTGTTGGCTTCCAAGCAGGGTGGATGACCTGAGTTTCATCCCCAGAACCCAGCTAGTAGAAGGGGGCAACTGACTCCAGAAAGATGTTCTCTGCTCTCCAAACTTGCATCATGGCACGTGTGCACACACATAAAGAGTAAATAAAATAAACAAGTCAACATAATAAAAATTTTCTCAGGACTAAGTGTCAGTCAGTGTTGTGCTGTTGCAATAAAGACTGAAAGAAGCAATTTGAAGTTTAAAAGAAAGAAAAGTTTATTTAGTTCTTCTTTTCAGAAGTCTCAGTACAGGCTCAGTTACACCCATGGCTTTGGGCTGAACTAAGACAGAATATCATGAAGAAGGGCCTACTGGGACAGTGCTGTTCACTCTATGGTAACATGGTGGCTCAGAAACAGGGAAGTGACACAGTAGGGGCCCACAGCAAATAAGTCCTTCCGTTCACACCCGCAGTAACTTAGCTCCTCTAGCCAGGCTCCACCTCTGCATAAGGACTTAACGGGATAAATCTATCAGGGATTAACGCATTGGTAAGGAAACTGGGTGGGTATAATCTTGGTTTAGCAGAATCTCCATTTAAGAAAGTCACACACACACACCCCCCCCAGCAAAAAGGAGCATCTGATATAAAGGGCAGAAAAGAAAGTGACTGTCAAATATTGTAGTCACAGGACAGTTAATGGTTCCAAAAAGAAAACCTCAACCAGCAGTTTAAGTATTTTAATTTTCAAGGTTTTTATTCCTTTTTGCGTTAATATGCTGGCCTGTTGATTTTGTGAGTTAACACTCAATAAGAAGAGATTAATAAATAACCGTCAAGTGATACAAAGCAGAAAAGTCCACTTTTTCTCTCTTTGAACATTAGGTCCACTAACCCAATTTCCTTCCAGAGTCCTTCAAAAGTGTCACCAATTTAAAGGACAATCTGATAAACATCACAATGAAGAGATGCTTCTCAAGGAAAGTCCAGACTACAGCCTGACCCTCACGGAATGCCTAGCAACCAAGGTTTATTCCCACCTATGGATTGTGTCAGAGCTCAACATGAGTGTCCAGGTGACTATTCCCCGTCCATATTCTCTTGATTTGTTTGCCAAGCCTTCTTTCTCCTAGGCTTTTGGAACTTGAATGTCCTTTTCTCCTTTTTGATGTCAAGCGAAGTTCAAGTGTCCGTGGGTTTAATAAGAAGTAGAGGAAGATGGGGTGGTTAGTGCCAGTGACTTTAGTAGGCTTTGTTAAGAGCAACAGGATTACTTAAAACATTACCTCATACCTAAGAATGCTTTTTAAATTAATTAGTATGTAAGGATAGTAAATTTCTCAAGTTGCTATTATCTCATCCCTTAGGTAACTATTTAGAAAGTAACTAATCCAAGACTCTGTTTATAAGGCTTAGGAAAGACTGGGCATTGCTTTAGGAAAACAAAGCATACTTTTTTCAATCTATATTTTGAAAAATATAGATTTCTGTAAAACTTAATTCCTAGAAATTAGCTCAGCGTGTATACATGTCCATAAGTATCAATAATCTAAAATTGTTTATACTGGTGATCCTCAGTCAAGTCTCAGCTGTATCTCATTTAATTATTAAAGCATAAACTCACCCACGGTCTTCATACTGCTTTTTCCCATGACCATTCAGCATCCATAACAGAGAAAGCCTTTATGTACAGTGCTAGCTACATTCTCTCAGGGTTCACTTCCAGCTAATTGCATAAATATGTACAAACTTGAACTAGAGCATTGCAAACTCGACTCCCTTAGACTAGGGGACCATTCCATTTCTCCTAGGAAGAAAAATAGTAAACATACCCAAAGAAGAAAGGATATGTATATAGTAATAGTAATTAGTCATAGTAATTAGCTGTGATCAGCTGTTGACCATTAACAGTGACATAAACATCTCCCATGAACGTAAATGATGCTCAGTATAAGAAGCTTCTTCAATCACCACATCCCTGTCACTAGGATCCTTGAGGTTAGGGCCCCACATAACAGGCATCTCTTTGACCTTTCTCCTGAGCTAGCCCTGCCTCTCAGACCTTTAGCAGAAGGTGGAATTTAGCATAGAACTAACTTTTTGAGGCATCTCTTTTTGTTGATAGCATGGACTTTGGGCATCATCTAATTATGATACTTCCCAGTTTAATTAGATGGAAAGCCACCTGCTGAAGTGGGATAGGTTAAAATTTAAAAAAATAAATAAATAAACGAAAGACAAAGAAAATTGTAGTTCTATTTCCTGTTCTATTTTTCCTACATTGTGTTACCTGTAAAAACATTATTTCATATCTCTAGTCTTCTAACTCTTCCTGAATGTGACCTTTCTGCTCTCCCCTATTTTTTAACACATTACTAAGCAAATGTCTGCTAAGACACTGAATGTAATACTATGGTAATACCTCTACCACTACTGTCTTCTTTGAGGGCCCTAGGAAAACACTATATAAACATGCTACATTCACTAATTTGTAATCTTTTCAACCATGAAGAGCTCCTGTGAGCCTCAGTTTCTCTGAACAACCTGGCTATCCCAGCTCACTGCTGTATGTGAGGGAATGTTCAAGGACGTGTGTGCTGAACTCAAGTGGCTCTGAGCACTGCTCTCTAGGAAAAAACAGATGATGGTGTGGAAGAGAGAGGAAGAAATAATCCGGTTGCAAGGATTATTTTACTCTCCAGAGATCTAACAAAATCCAACTCGAGGCTATCAGAGAAGGAAACACTAGGGAAATTGCTTATCAGCTAAGCAATTGGTTAGTTGATAATGGGAATTCAGTGATTTGTATCCTGCGCTAATTCCATCAAAGCCAAGGTCATATAGGTATATAGAAAAAGGTACATAGAACCCACAAAGCCAGAGGCTGCTATGCAGAAATTCTCAGTGCTCTTAAAATCCTGGAGAATGAGTTTTACAAGACCCTATCCTCCAAAGTTCTGCTGATGTCATTGAGGGATGTTACTCACTGAAGGGCTAACAAGTAAGTATAGATGGGCTCTGTGCAAACTTGGCAGGATTTTAGAAAGATAAGAGGCAGGTCAGTTTCTAAATTAAAATATTCAATTCCAGTTTTAAAAATACTTATGTACGATAAGGAGTAAATATCCCACCTAATGCCATGACAGAATCAGGAACTCTGTGTGTCCCACATTAGACAACCAGAAGAAATTACTACAAAGAATTTTAGTTTTACATTCTTCTCTCCTCTCCTCTCGCCTCTCCTCTCCTTTTTTTCCCTCTGCTATCCCTTCTCTCTTCTTCCCTTCCCTTCAGTCCTATTTCTACCCTTACCTTTTCTCCCCCCTCTCCATTTCCCTCCCTTTCCTTCTCCCTCTCCCTAGCCTCCCACCCTTGCCATAAGAAATACAAGGATAAACATGTAAATGTACGGGACTTGTTTTTATTCTCTGGGTTGGTAATTCTTTCCTGCATCTCTTCCCAGAATTGGCATGGGTTGCATAATAGTTTCATTAACAGTGCTCTTATTAGATTTTAGGGGTGCCCCACCCAAAATGTGTAACTAGAGTCTGTGTATCTAAGCCAATCTACACAAAGAACTCTGAAAATTATGAAATTTTTAATGCAATTAATCAATATTTGAAAATGGCGAGTCATTTATTAGGGTACAATTAAACTATGATGCAAGAACATAATTTGTAAATTAGGAACAACATGGGTTGATTCATTACTTTAAAACTTAAATTGTGTTGTTTATCTGCTTTCCTCAACACTGGCATTTTGTAAAACTGGCACTAGGATTTAAACAGTCTCATGGCCTCTTTCTGTATATGCCCATTATGAGGCTCACAGTTCTATTAATAAATATGACTGTTTTCATGTCTGCTAAACAACTTCCTCTGTTTCATATCATAGAATAGCCATATATTAAACTATGATTCCACCATCCGTCAGTGTAGTTGATTTTACGAATTGCATTAATTGCTAGCCTTTGTTTGGTGAATGAAGCCCCATCCATGCAGCTATATTATTCTTTGATACATTTTGTTTAGCTATAAACTACATACCTTAAGCCACAGAAGGCTTGGATACTTCAGTTTGTAAATCCCAGATGCTGGAAGACAGTCTGGCAGAGAAGAGAAAGGCTAAAGGCAGTGAACAAAAACTTCAAAGAGGATATAAATTTTCTTCCAATGGAAATGATGAATGTAACATCATCAGGAAAGCACAATGGCAGTACTCACTCACCCACGTGATGTGGAAACTCACCAACTTGGGTGCCTGTCTTCTCCTGGAACAAGTGTAAATCAGGAAATTACTTTGATCATCATTCATAGCACCTATGAGGCAGAACTTCCAAGTATTGTCCTATGACCTATATTCCAGGTGCATGTCCTGCTAGAATGGAGGAAGATGATTACTAAAAGACAAGTACAGGAATGTTCATATCAAAGTTGTCAATACCCCCAAAGTTGGGAACCATTGGAACCTCTGTGGGTAGGAGAAGGGACATTGTAGTTTATGCATATAATGGCATACTACTCAGTATGGAAAATAAATCAACTCTGACCAAGCGTAGCGTGGATAATTCTAACCAACAATTTCGAACTTATTACATGCTTCCAATCACATAAAACAATACAAACTAATCTACTCTGTTAAAAGTCACCATGCTGTGGGTAGATACAAAAAAATTCAAAGGCAGTATGACACTACATCAATCTAGTTACATAACAGCAATAAGTTACGACTTGGGCCTATAATCTCCTCAGACATGGGTTGTCAACCAGGCTTACAATATCAGACACGAGTTCCCTCCCATGGAGCAGGCCTCAGATGCTTTCAGATGATAGCTGGTTACTCCAACAACAGTCAAGTCGCTATTTTATGGGTGGGCACATCTTGGCCAGCAAGTTGGGTTTTTTTGTTTCTTTGTTTGTCTGCTTATTTATTTGTGATGTTATCAACTGGGTAAAAACATTGATGCCTTTGTCCCCTAATAAGCCACATAACACCTTCCAGTGCTTTTAAAGCTCCACACCTGTGAGGAAATGTCCAACTCACTCCAACTCTCTATATGGCTTCCCAGTTTGTGATGTCTTGAGCAAGACTGTCTTCTCCTCTAGGGCCATGATGACAAACTCCTGTGAATGTATCCCACACTTGGAATGGAAGTTTTGTTTAGTAGCATTTTCATTTGGAGAAGTAGCATTACCTAGACATGTAGGATAAATCCCTTCCAATCCTCTTATAATTTTGATTTGAGTTGTAAGTATGCCTCTCTCTAGTATTTCATATACATTTATTTTATTAGTCATTCTCTACCTTATTCCTTCCCAATCCCCTTTCCTAAGACCTCCCACCTGCAGCATTCCCCGTTTCCTTTTGCCTATGTTCTCTTATCCCTCTCTAAAGCAACCATCTGCATGTCCTTCTTCTACTACCCTGACTTTCATGGGTACTTCACGTTAAACAAATCGAACTGAAAAGTTGAGATTAGAATCTACATGTGAGCATACACATGCAGTGCTGTTCTTCTAGTCCTGAATGATCTCGCTTGGCATGTCTTTCCAGGTATATATATATTTGTCTGCAAATTTTGTAATTGAGTTTTTCTTTACAGCTAAATAAAATTCCATTGTGCCCAGGCAACACATTTTCACTATCTACTTATTGATGCTGAGTTTCTCCTCATGTCCATAAGCTACCAAAATAAGAATTCTGAGGCTCAAAAATATTTGCAAATAAATAGGCCATAAGCTTTGGCTGTTCTCCAATAAGATCACAACCGAATATTCCATTAATTTGAATATAGGTTCTGCTCTGTGGCAGGTTACCTCTGCTCAGGATCCATGTGTCCTCCCTGCTGTTCCCAGGGACCCAATATTTCCACACCTGGGGATCTCAGAATCCTCTCTGCCTATTGGAACTCCCACTCCTAATTTCCTGTCTCAGCTACAGGCCAATCAGCTTTAGCTGGCAGGTTTGCATCTCTATAGTACACAAGGGATTTTCTCCACGTCTCCTGATTGACAGCTAACATCCACCTCATAACTAGTATAAATAGAGCAGGAATAAACACAACTGTGCCGGTATCTCCAAAGTGTGATACATAGGCCTTTGATATGGTATAGCTAGGTCACATGATGGTTTTATTCCTAGATTCATTTAAGTTATTTCTTTTAATAAAAGAAACGCCGGGGTTTACATCTACACCCAGAGCTGATCCTGTGCTAAGATCCCACTGAGAGGGAGCTGATCTCCCAGGAGTGCTGACACACCTGGGAGTACAGGTGAGATGACCACTTCTGCTCAGAGGGACCCAGCTGGAGCAGACTGGGACAGGATCCTTCCAGTTTCCATCTGTTCCCAGGACTGATCCTGTGCCACAGCTCTCTGTGCCTGAATTCCACTGAAAGAAAACTGGTCTCCCAGGAGCGATGACACACAGAATTACAGGACAGTCAGTGACAGCAAGACCAGCTAACACCAGAGATAACCAAATGGCTAGAGGCAAGTGCAAGAAACAAAGCAACAGAAACTAGGGCCATTTGGCATTTTCAGAACCTAGTTCTCCTACCACAAGTTGTGAATGCCCCAACATACCAGAAAAGCAAGATTCTGAATTAAAATCACATCTCATGATGATGTTAGAGGACGTTAAGGACATAGATAACTTCCTTAAAGAAATACAGAACAACACAGGTAAACAGGTACAAGCCCTTAAAAAGGAAGCGTAAAAATCCCTTTAAAGAATTACAGGAAAACACGACCAAACAGGTGAAGGAATTGAGCAAAACCATTCAGGATCTAAAAATGGAAATAGAAACAATAAAGAAAGCACAAAGGGAGACAACCTTGGAGATAGAAAACCTAGGGAAGAGATCAGGAATCATAGATTCAAGCATCACCAACAGAATACAAGAGATAGAAGAGAGAATCTCAGGAACAGAAGATACCATAGAAAATATCGACACAGCTGTCAAAGATAATGTAAAATGCAAAAAACTCGTAGCCCAAAACATCCAGGAAATCCAGGACATAATTAGGAAAATGATACCCTTCACAATAGTACCAAATAATATAAAATAACTTGGCGTGACTCTAAGCAAGAGAAAGATCTGTATGACAAGAACTTCAAGACTCTGAAGAAAGAAATGGAAGAATATCTCAGAAGATGGAAAGATCTCCCATGCTCATGGATTGGCAGGATTAATATTGTAAAAATGGCCATCTTGCTGAAAGCAATCTACAGAGTCAATGCAATCCCCATCAAAATTCTAACTCAATTCTTCAGAGTTAGAAAGAGCAATTTGCAAATTCATTTGGAATAACAAAAAACCCAGGGTAGCCAAAACTATGCTCAACAATAAAAGAACTTTTGAGGGAATCACTATCCCTAGCCTGCAGCTGTATTACAGAGCAATAGTGAAGACTCAGAAATGAACCCCAACAGCTATGTGTTGATCTTTGACAAAGGAGCTAAAACCATCAAATAGAATTGTACTGGCTAGTTTTGTGTGTCAACTTGACACAAGCTGGAGTTATCACAGAAAAGGAGCCTCAATTGAGGAAATGCCTCCATGGGACACAGCTGTAAGGCATTTTCTCAACTGGTGGTCAAGGTTGGAGGACTCAGCCCATTGTGGGTGGTGCTGTCCCTGGACTGGTGGTCTTGGGTTCAATAAGAAAGCAAGGTGAGCAAGCCAGGAGAAGCAAACCAGTAAGAAACATCCCTCCATGGCCTCTGCATCAGCTCCTGCTTCCCGACCTGCTTGAGTTCCAGTCCTGATTTCCTTTGGTGATGAACAGCAATGTGGAAGTAAGCTGAATAAACCCTTTCCTCCCCAACCTGCTTCTTTGTCGTGATATTTGTGCAGAAATAGAAGCCCTGACCAAGACAGGAATAAAGATGGCATTTTCAAAACATGGTGCTGGTTCAACTGGCGGTCAGCACGTAGAAGAATGCAAATAGATTCATTCTTATTGCCCTGTACAAAGCTCAAGTCCAAGTGGATCAAGAACCTCCACATAAAACCAGATACACTGAAACTAATAGAAGAGAAAGTGGGAAAGAACCTTGAACACAATGGGAACAGGGGGAAATTTCTGGAACAGACACCAATGTCTTATGCTCTAAGATCAAGAATTGACGAATGGGACCTCATAAAATTGAAAAGCTTCTAAAAGGCAAAGGACACTGTCAATAGGACAAAATGGTAACCAACAGATTGGGAAAAGATCTTTACCAATCCTACATCTGATAGAGGGCTAAAATCCAATGTATATAAAGAATTCAAGAAGGTAGACTCAAGAGAATCAAATAACCCTTTAAAAATGGACCACAGCACTAAACAAAGAATTCTCAAGTGAGACATATCAAATGGCTGAGAAGCACCTAAAGGAATGTTCAACATCCTTAGTCATCAGGGAAATGCAAATCAAAACAACCCTGAGATTCCACTTCACACCAGTCAGAATGGCTAAGATCAAAAACTCAGGTAGCAGCAGATGCTGGTGAGGATGTGGAATAAGAGGAACACTGCTCCATTGTTGGTGGGATTGCAAGCTGGTACAACCACTCTGGAAATCAGTCTGGATGTTCCTCAGAAAATTGGACACAGTGCTACCTGAGTACCCAGCTATGCCACTCCTGAGCATATACCCAAAAGATGCTCCAACATATAATGAGGACACATGCTCCATTATGTTCAGAGGAGACTTATTCGTATAGTTAGAAACTGGAAAGAACCCAGATGTCCTTCAATGGAGAAATAGATACAGAAAATGTACTTTTACACATGGAGTACTACTCAGCTATTAAAAACAATGACTTCATGAAATTCTTAGGCAAATGGATGGAACTTGAAAATATCATCCTGAATGAGGTAACCCAATCGCAAAAGAACACACATGGTATGCATTTACTGATAAATGGGTATTAGCCCAAAAGCTTGGAATACCCAAGATAAAATTCACAGACCACTTGAAGCTTAAGAAGGAAGACCAAAGTCTAGATGCTTCAGTTCTTCTTAGAAGGGGGAATAAAAATACTCACAGGAGGAAACATGGAGACAAAGTGTGGAACAGAGACTGAAGGAAAGCCCATCCAGAGACTGCCCCACCTGGGGGATCCATCCCATATACAGACACCAAACCCAGACAATATTACAGATGCTAAGAAATGAATGCTGACAGGAGACTGATATAGCTGTCTCCTGAGAGGCTCTGCCAGAGCCTGACCAATATAGAGGCAGATGCTCAAAGCCAACCATTTAACTGAGAATGGGGTTCCCAGTGGACTCTAAGAAGGGATTGAAGTAGCTGAAGGGGTTTGCAACCCCATAATAAGAACAACAGTATCCACCAACCAGACCCCTCAGAGCTCTCAGGGACTAAACCACCATCCCAAGAGAGCACAGGGATGGACCTATGGCTCTATCTGCATATGTAGCAGAGAATGCCCTTGGGAAGAGAGGCCCTTGTTCCTGTCAAGTCTTGATGCCCTAGTGTAGAGAATGTTAGGGCAGGGTGGTTGGAGAGATTGGGTGGGTAAGGGAGCACCCTCATAGAAGCAGGGGGGAAAATGGGATAGCATGTTTCAGGAGGGGAAATGGGAAAAGGGATTTATATTAAAATGTAAATATAAAATCCAATAAAAGAAAAAAGGTAAAAAAAAATGCAACCTCAAAGCTAAACAACAAGAAAATAGAAACAAATGAATTAAATATCTGCATAAATTAGGGTGACCCCTTAATGGTTCTGAAACAAAATTTATCTTTTTTTTTCTCCGTATTTGGCTTTCTCCTTGAATAAAAATAATTACAATATTTTATTAATTAGGGATAACTTATATTCAGATGCCAAATCCTTATAATTTTAATAAATTGAGATGTTTAATATGTAAAAAAGAGAGAGAGAAGCCCCTCTTTTCAGTGAATAGTGACAAATTTAAAGATTCATAGCTTCCCTAAATGCTAAGGAGAACTGATAGTTGATGGCTTAGCCAAAATTTACACCATGACGTCTAAGTCTCAGGAACATTGCTTGAGATAGAATGGGAAATACGTAAGAGTCAGAAGATAGACTGAAAAGACCGACAAAGGTCACCCTCCAAACATATGCAACCACTGCAACTATAAGCCCCCATTAGCTGCAGCTGCAGCTGCACGCACTGGGCCTAGATACAACAGTCCCTGTCAACAGTTAGTGATGGGAAGAGGAAGCCCCTGCTCAGGGGACCCAAGTCCTTGCTGAACTATCAATTACTGATACATCATGGGACAGCAGAGCCATTGTCTTCTGATATATCCTCTGCTGTCACTAGTGGGCTCCAAAGAGATAACTCCAAAGCCATAGTCACACAGACAGAACTAATTAAACCCGGTGGACCACAAAACCAAAAGACATGAGTGTGAGAAAGAGATTTGAAGAGAGGGTAGACGAGGGTATCAGGAAGATGGGAGAGCGGAGGGGTGGGAGTGGCTATTACATATTCTATACATGTATGTGGAATAGTCAAGCAACACATTTAATGAGCACAAACACATATATGTTTTTACTTTTGTTCCTTATAGGCTTTTCTTTATGCACCACTAAATGTTGGCATTGCCCAAGCATTGTTCCGGCCAATCACCTCTTCCTGAGATCTCCTATTTGTTGATGTCAATCACTACCTGTGCATGATGACAGATGCCCATATTCCAACATTTGCCTCACTCAGTCCTCTGGGTTCTGTTGTCCTCTCCACAGTACCTTCTGGGTGGACATTTCCTCCTGGACTCCCTCACACCTTAAAGTCATCATCTTCCCTCGGACAACCTCAGTGCTTCTTCCGCTTTCTCATCATTACCATTTCCTCAGACCAGATGTCTGCTTACAGCCGGGTCCCCTCCATCTGCCTCCCACCTACACCAGTATGTTCTGCAGTTCTTATTTATGAAGTAGTTTCCGCTCTCCATCGTATCACTGCATTTCTCCTCTGGTGACTGGAAGCTGCCTTGTCTCACTCCCTCTCAGTCCTGGAACCTAATCTTCTGCAGTTCACTTTCCTTCCCATACTCAGATCCTTGAACAGATGAATATGGTCAGCATCTTTTGCTTCAAACACAAAGAGCCCTCCCACCGTGTAGAGTAAAATCCAAACTTTTGTATCTGGCTTCAGATACACAATTTCAAGAACCCAAGAGCTCCCGAATACCCAATTTCATACCGACCCAAGGGGAGAGGAACTATGTACAAGTGAGAGTCTTAAATAAGGATAACATTGGGACATGAAACCTTTGTTCAAAATGCTCCAAGTGACATGCATGCTCCTGAGAGACAACAGCAATCTGCTCATGGAGCGAAGCTCTCTAGGATGTCTTTGCTCCACCTATCAGTGAACACCTTCAAGCTTCACAAATATAACTTGGAGCTTCACAGGGCCCATGCTTTCTTTATGCCTTGGTCCTCCGTGCTGATAGTGTCCTTCCCCCTTCACCAGCTACAGGATACAACACCATCTTTCAAGAAATAACTAAAGCAAGACTCCTAAAAAAACAAAACCAAAAACCGTCTAATGCCCATCTCTGCAGTTTGTTCTTTGTCCATCCCATCCCACACTTAGGTTCAAGAGGCAGAGTCACATCTTCTGCCTTCTGCCACAGTTTCTAATATCTTCTTAATGCCGAGAATTTGCTAGGGCCAGCAATATCCGAACCTAATGTCTTGCCCCTCGACTCATATACATAGTCTGTTCTCTGACTTCTCTATATAGAACCTTCCCATCGACTGTTATCTTGTGAGTCAAGTTGGTCACATGCCTTGAGAAACCCTGGGGTCCCAATGCCTAGATTCTGGTTGCAGAAGGATAGTCTAATGAACTGACATACATATCTGGAGTGAGACATATAAACACAGGCTGAGAAATATGTTCAGGACCCTGGGACTCTGAGAGGCTGTCACTGAACCCTATTGTGTGCAAAGGTTACTTTTTTGTCTTTGTTTGTTTGTTTGTTTGTTTGTTGGCTGGCTGGCTGGTTGGTTGGTGTTTGGTTTGGTTTGGTTTGGTTTGCTCCCTAACTATGTTCTGACTATACCAGTGACTCTGGTCTGACACACCGCACCCAGAAGCATGAACGAAGGAAAGCATCTTTTCTTCTGTGTTCTCTCTCCCTCCCTGTATTCAACAGAAGAAAGTCCTTCTACCTGCCAGACGCTCACAGCAAGTGTCAACCATCCTCCCCCAGTGGCTGGATGCCTCCCCTCTGGAGTTTTTCATCTTTTTTTAAGGTAAACAGCTCCTCTTCATCAACATTTTCCCTTTCCTCTGATCCCTTAGTGCTTGGACACTGTGGTCCTGCTTAGCATTCTGAATGAGGAAATGGATTTTCTTCATGCTGACAGAATCTTGTTTTTACTCTGACAACTGTCCCTCATTCATCTTTTATTCACTAGCCAAAGGGTCCAGGTGAATGAGTGAAATCAATATTGAAGAAGAATGTAGTGTAAGTGTGTTGTGATTGTGGCCTAAAAGAAGACATGTGTAGAGAGTGCACTTGCATTTAACACGATCAAAAAATAATTTACCGCTCGCACTTTTCTAAAAACTAGGTAATGTTTGAATTTCTTGTCATCATCAATGAATCACAGAAACTACCTTTGACCAGTGAGTAGTCCACAGTGGCCTAACAGATGAGATTGCATGGTGAGTGATTCCATAACTATGGTTAAAGGCTTGGGTTGAGGGAACTGCAGAGCTCAGATGCGTATACCATTCCAATTCAAGCAGGTGTCTAAAGGCCAGGACAGTGTATATTCTAACAACACAGATACATTTTCCTTGTGGTGAGACCATCAGTCCAACCAGATACAGCATTATTGACAATGAAGAACACAGATCTACGGGCTGTGGACATTGAAAAGGGGAATGTGAATATTTCTTCCCTTCAGTGTTCTATGTCAGTAAGTTAAAATACCTCACATGAGACCAGGATTCTGCAATACATATTTTAATCCAATCCTTTATGTAGATAGGGTCCTTGAATATTTTCCTGGAATGGCTATAATTAACCAAGGTATGATCTCTGCCAGGCATGTACTACAGTTTACTGACATAGTTCATCTGCCTGTCCCACACTCCAAGAAACAGATTCTGAATGCCCAAGGCAAAGGCAAAAGTGATCCTGCTTCTCCAGTACCAACATGTCTAGAGCATAAGGAGGACTAAACCCAAGGCTCATGTTTCCCTGAAAAATGAATATGTCTGCAGCTCTTTAGAACTGATTGATGTTCCCCCGCCATTTGCACTAAGCCAATATTCTCATCTCACCTGATCCCTTTGCAAAGGGCAGGTTTGCCAGCCAGGGTACACTTTGATCCTTATCCAGACCTGGGCCACCACCAAGCACAGCTAAGCAGAGAAGACAGTCCTGTCGTCTTGTTGACATTACAAACACTTCCATTCACCTAAAGCCAATGATCTGTACAATGAAATCCTAGACATCACAAAGGAAAGGACAGTGACACAGGAAGAAAGGAGAGATGAAAAGGACACTTCACAGTTTGTCAACATGTGAATACTGGCCCCCTTCATTTTTGACAGAACAAAGTACTGCCAAGGACTCTTGTCAGAAGTAAAATGGGTGGCTGGGGCAAGGTACGCAAGAAGTTCATTGACTCTTTGTGTTATAAATGTCCCCTTGGCTTCCCTGTGCATTGTCAGAAGAAAGGATTTTAACACTTCCTCTTTTATAAAATCCACTCTATTCCGAGCATGCACAATGCACCAGACGCTAAACAGGCAAGGGCTCCAACAGGAAGCCCACTGTCACACTGAGAAGCAAGTAGAGTTAGTTACTCAGGCAACTGAAGAAGAGGAAATATATGGGAGCGTGTTGGCCTTGCGTCCTTGGTGACTGTCCATATGTTTAATTTTCCTGAGTTGATGTTCATGGCAAATTTGATTTAGTGATTTTATGTACTCTTACCCACTAAAGTGATACATATTTTAAATCAACTGTCAGTAACCTTCAAAGAGTGAAGCACATAAATGAAAAGGAGTTAATGAAATACTACAATATGTATATTGCTGCCCCAAAACAATGCCATTTCACAAGGCTTTTTTCCTCTTTGTTTGGAATACAGAATAAGGAATTACCTTCAATAATCACTTCATGTGTTTGCCCGTTAAGTGCTTCTGACCGAGAAGATATAAAACAAGACTTGGCACTAGGAAAGGGGTCTCCCCTGCTGACTTTTAAATAAACATTTTATGTTTTAAAAAGCTGAGATAGAAATGTGCCTGAGAACAGAAACTGCCCTTATTTTGATTGATGCAGAAAAGCTTCCTGAATTCACTATAGGGTCAACTGGGATATGACACACAGCCATCCACTCTCTTCTTTGCAGTATAATTGCCTGTAGAAAAGATGTTCAGACTGAATTCCAGGGAGTCTATTGATTTCTCCAAGCCACCTCAGGTCCAAAGGAGAAACCTTGGAGCTCAAGCAAGGATTCAGTCCATCCTGAACACCAAGCTTACCTGTGTACCCACTCCCACATCCCACATGCTCTTTTCAATTGCAACCAGAACCCCGCTGTTCATGTTTACAGATCAAATTAATATTTTCTTCATAAAGATATTTTTAGCCTTAAATACAAAATTTATAAACAGCTCCAGTTTGACTGGAGAATTATTCACTTATTTTTTAAATGCCATGTACAAAGAGCTGAGTTCACTACAGGGAATCCAGGAAGAGAGACTAAGGGGAAGGGAAAAAGAGGGTGAACAGAACATGGTAGTCATACCAAGCGACATGGAACAGGACTCTGCAGTGGGAAGGAGGTCACTTTTTTTTTGAAGGTACAAAGACGGTCACACATCAGAAGCCAAATGATAACATAAGAACTAAGAAAGCAGCTGGTAAGACAGTGGTAGCAGCAATATGAACACAGGAAGTCGCTGTTCAGTCCATACTATCCTTCACTGAACTCACAAACAGATGCTCACTATATTTTGAGTATATGGTGTCAAATGCTATGCTAAAAAAAGAAAAATATTCATTCTTCTGTAGACAGCGGGAAACATCTAGGGTTTTCGAAGAAGATTACTAAAGGTGAAGTGAGGTCGGAAGGATAGCTGATATGGGTGGAAAGGTCTGAAATCACTTGGCTATTTTGAGAATAAGGACTAACCCTTAGGTCTCATAATAAGGTATGGTAGACTTTGATAATAAAACAGCAGTTCTGGCAGCGTGGAGAATCCATTAGACAAATTGGAGCTAGAAACATCAATTAAGAATCCATGACTAATGGAAGAAAACTATTGTTTTAACTTTTCCCTCTCAGGGATAATACCAAAGTCCCAAGGATTATTACTGACAGCTATTTAAATCATAATACTATTTTGGGGACCACATTCCAATCTCTATGAAAAGAGATCATTTTGAACCTCAGTAAGCTTCCTGGGATTTATTCTAGACTATAACAATCCAATAGATAATAAATAATAGTCATCCTCGTTAATATAGTGGTGAGATTCCCTACTTGCCATGTGGGAGACGGAGGTTCAATTCCCTGATGGGGAGACACAACAATAGCTAATAATGAAAAAACTGAGGACTTTTATTATCTCTATAACTGTTTGTAAGTCAAAAGGAAGCTGACGTCCTGGTAAATTATTTTCACGTGATATTTTTAACTGTGATGGGCTCATCATAAAAACAACATCGGCTTACCTGTTTCCATGGCTGTTGGACCTGGACTGAGTCACAGCATTCCAGGGTGTCCAGTCAACTACAATTATGAATTCTCCGTGACTATGACAATCACATAAACCAGTTCCTCTGGTGAGTCTTCTCTCATCCATTCACCTATCTATCTATTATTTATCTATCTATTATCTATATGTCTCCTACTGACCCTTTCTCTTTGTAGACCCCTAACATTACAGTATGAACACTAAAATAGGCATCTTGTTTAATGTTCAGAAGGACCTTCTGAACCCTTCTTGATTTCACCAGTGTCACTTTTCCCATAGCCAGATTTGGTCAATCCAAGGAACCAGCTAACCCATATATTCTTGGGTGTGTATAAAGCTGAGTTTATTTGCAAATCCCCTCCCCCTTCTGGGAGGTAAAGAAGAGGAAATGAAAAGATTATTTTCTGCTTGGAAGGTCTTGTAAGAAGAACTTGCTGGTTTCACACAGAGGTGCCCCATTCATAATCACCACACCTAACAATGGGCTGGCTGTTCCCGGCTGCTTTAAATTCAGATGAGGAGATTGACTCACATCTCCAAAGCATTCCTCACCCCTAATCTCCTTTTAAATAAAATAATTGTTTTCAAAGCCTTTCCTTATGTTTCTCTAGCAAACAGGTACAGAAGATAAACAACGTGGACCATCAAGTACGGTTTCCATGCTCCGTGAAGAGAACTACATCAGGAAAGCTACAGGATTAAAGAATTCCTTTATGGATAATTCTAACACAAGATGCACAAGTACTGATTATCCTGTGCTACGCCACAAGGTTTCAAAGTCCTTCACAACATGAGAATTGGACTCTCATCCCAGGGTGCTTTCCAACTTAAAATACAGGCATTTCACAAAACTGCGCACCCTACCCTTGTGTCATATACATCTTATACCGTGTCATCTCGGACTACTCTTGCAAGGTATAGCATAATAAATTGGAGAAATTTGATGAAAATTGAGCATAATTGATACACAATTTCTTAATGAGCTTAAATGAAGAGAAAACTTCCTGATAAATCTCTTCTTTTGAAATAGGCAATAAGAGAATTATATTTCTAATACATTCCAAATGAGGCATGTTATTACAGCTGGATTCTAGCAAGAGGCCACTTTGCATGTAGCCATGCAAAGCCATATCTGCAAAGCAAGAAGTCTCTGGCTTCCTAAGAAGTGCATGGCAGTCACATGTTTTCTTGTTTGTTACCCAAGTTCTTGGATTATTTAATTTTAAGTGTCCTCTAATAGGTGGACCACTTAATAGGTGATGTCTTAGAACAAAGCATTTTATGGTTATGTTCTGTGGTAACTTAAAGGGGATAAGAAAACTGAGAAATATAGAAAATGAAAATCATATTGCAAGTTTCATTTTTTGTGTCCTGGGAAATACAAGCATTGTCACAAAACCCAACATCATGTTAAAGCCCTTTCCTGGCAACAGATAACTCTCCTGATCTTTCTCCTTGCTATCTGTTTACCTGCTTGTTATTTATTTCTTGCTTTCTTTGGCTTCCTCTTTAGTTTTCTTCCCCTCATTTTCCCTCATTGTGTACCTATGTTTTGATGTTTTCTACCAGAGAATTCTCAAGCAGTATATCCATCCATGTGGCCATCAGCAAATTGGAAATACTTTGAACTTCTTTGCCTCACTTCATTTATTTATCATTTCCTTTGAGACCTATACCATTAGACAACCAACTAAGATGTGACTGATAATCAGGTAAGTATAATTACTCCAACACAACTTTAGATGGCTGGGTAAGTGGTGCACTCCAGATGCTCAATTCAAATATTCTAACCCTCTCTCTGGACACATTAGCGAATAAAGAAGATAGTCATTAATTGAATATAAAAGAAGTGGGGGGAGAGATGGGAATCACATGTGGAAAATTGAATTTGAGCTGAGCTGTATAAGACTAAGTCACATGAGCCACGCTGTGATGGTGCATACCTTTAGTCCCAGCATATGAGAGGCAGGAGTGGGCAGATCTCTATAAGTTCTAGGCCAGCCTGATCTGCAGACTGAGTTCCAGGACTGCCAAGGCTTCCCTATCAAAAGGGGTGAGGGGGAAGAATAGGTCCTATGGATGTGTGGTGGAGAATGCTCAAAGGGAATGACTAGTGCAAAAGGTCAGAGGCTGGGGCAGTCTTGATGTGTGGAAGCAGCATGGACAAGCTATGTGAGGCAAGGCCTAATGATGGAACCAGCTTTGACACCATGATACTTTATGGGAATTCTATGTATGTCTGATGCAACGGCATTAGAGGGCTTCAATAAAGTCTTGAAAATAATCATATCACTGTTAATGGTGTAGTTTTAGAGCTTAAGATACAAATAAGATAGTCACAAAAGACCACAACTTAGATTAATGCATTTATATGAATGGCCTTGGTGTATCTATAACTCAGAAGTAAATTAGTAGATAGAGTGAGGAAAGAGAAGTGAAAGGAAGACTGGGAAGAAAGGAGGAACAACTATCAGTGAATATGGTATGTTTTCTTTTGTATTTGAGGTGGGATGTATGAATTAAAGTTCTTTAGATAAATTCCATATATACATTTATATATACACATTTATATCTGTAGATATATAGAATATGTGTATATATAATATATATAAATGGTTGTCCCCTAATGGAAAGATCAAGAATCCAATAGTTGTTCAGTTCATGAGGCTGGATGTCTCAGATGGTCTTCAGTCTATGTTGAAATCCCAAAGAACCAGGTTCTAACACCAATTTAAGAATGACTCTGCAACGGGTTGGGGATTTAGCTCAGCGGTAGAGCGTTTGCCTAGCAAGCACAAGGCCCTGGGTTCGGTCCCCAGCTCCGAAAAAAAAGAAAAAAAAAAAAAAAGAATGACTCTGCAATAGGATAATGAAATTCAGTAAGAGGGTGGGCCAGCAGGCAAAAAGCAAAAGCTCCTTTCTTTCATTTACTTTTTGCATGGCCCAGATTTAGAGTGACTATTCTAACCTTAAATGATAAGAAAATTCCTGACAGGTGTGCCCAGCTGCTTGGATTTTAGTCGATGCCAGATGTAGTCAGGTTAACTATCACAAGTTCACTCCTTGTCAACTTGACATACAATCACATCTCCTTATGCCATGCTTAATGTCCAAACGAAAACAAAAACCAGGACATAATTCCACCTGCTATGATATGACTATCCTACGTACAACTGAAAACACATTACATATTTTAAAATAGTTGGCAATGTCCCTTGAGGAATGCTTAGTCTTTTAGTGTCTCATAAAATGTTGTGACCACTGATAGTATTTGATGTTACATTACACAATAAAGAAATAGAGAAAATGTGGAGTATTTGCTTAGTATGTCTTGTGTATATATACAAAATAGGACAAAAACCCTCTGTCCGTTGCAATCCTCATGTCTGCAGCTGACCCTGGGGCTTTGACTGAAATTCATGACCCACTTCTTCTACCAGCCATTCTGTTTTCCCTCTACCAACACCAAGTACCCAGGGCTTGGTAGTTTTTCTAGAGCAGTAGTCTATACCTTCACTCCTGAAGGGTCTGGGCCTTCTGTCATCTATCTGCAATGGGATGTGGGAGTTTCCCATGTTTGGACATGGAAGCATCAACAGATGTCCTAAAACAACTCCTGCACTCCAGACATAATCTTACTTACCTCCATTGTGAAGAAGAAACTAATCTCCACTTGGTGATCTGGACCAACCATCTCTCAAAACAGTTCTTTCTCTCTTAGCTTGTTGGCTTAAGGACACCAGAAGTCCAAACTGGTCAGGGGGAAAGTCTGAGCTTCCAGTTCAGTGGGATGCTTGCTGTGGCTCCTGGCAGGAGTGTTCTCTCATTTAGACACAAATTTCTAGGCCAGAAAAACTTAAGGTCTTGGAAACAAGAAACGAACATTTTCCTAGTGCATCACTAGGGATGATGGTGAGTAGAACCATTTATACTTCCATCGCTTGGTTCCTAGACCCTTGAATCCTAGATATGGGAGAAACCATACCATATATAGGGTATTGACTCAAAGCCTACTTGAAACAATTGTTCAGGCCCCCCAGATCAGGCAATGGGCTACTGCTGTGGTGAACCTGGCCACGTGGATTTTTGTAGAAATGTGGAAGATTTTAAGAGTTTGGACTAGAAAAGTCACCGAACATTGTAAACAGTTTAATGGGCCATTCTTATGGGATCTGGAAGACAGTAGAACTGAGAACAATACAGACTATGAATATCCAGCTCAATATAATTTTAAGAAGGAAGGAATATGGGGCTGGAGACTAGTCTTATGATACTTTAGCAAACTTTGTGGCTGCTTCAGACCTCCATCTTAAGGATTTACTTGAGGCTAACTTGAAAAATGATGGACTGGTTTCTTTGGTTTCAAGGCAGCCCAGTGTTGACTCTGTCCCATGCACAATTGTTAGTGCCAATATTTGTGCAGGTCTACATGAAGGAGGGCAAGTGGAACAAAAATGAAACAATCTACGGTTGAAGAGAAAAAGGGGCATCAGGAAACTAGATGTTGGAGCCACTGTCTGTGCTGAAAGAGATAGGAAAATTAAGGAAAAACCTGATCTGAATTGTAAGAAAAGGAGGGGTAGAAGACCCCACCCAGTTAAGCTTCCAAAGTGTGAAAATAAAAAGCCTAAGGAACTGTTCTGCTTCTAAAAAGAAACAATTCAAAGCTATTACAGATGTTATTCAAGAGTACCTGCATCACTCCCAGTCGGTAGCCTGACTTGGCAGTGTCATCCACATGGTACTGATATCAGAATCAGGAATGGATGAAGAGCACACTAGTAAAAGGACAATTGAACCTTCCTCTGATTATAAAGATCTGCTGCAGCCAAACATATGCCTGTGTGGAGGTCCTCAGAGGCCGTTGCATACAGCTATGAAAGTGAAGCCTGGGTTGCATTGGGGACTTTAAAGTGATAAAAGTGGCGAAGCTGTAGAACATGTACCTCAAAGAGCTGCACACAGAGAGTGCACAGAGCCCAGCAGAGAAGTGTATCTGCCTGCTTGCCAGACTTCTTGTTGCCCTGAAACACAGCAGGCATTTTGCTTCCTTGCAAAGCAGCAAAGGCAGAAGAGTAGAGACATCTGAACCTTCTGACATCAGACATGGAACCAAGGAATTTGGCATTTTCCTTACTGGATTTTAGATCTTAGTTTGGTCCATATTTCCTTACTGTACCTCAATTTTTCTCTTTTGGAATGATACTGTATATTCTGTGCCATTATATGTTGGAAGTATGTAATTAGATTTTTGATTTCACAGGAAGGTTACAATTAAGAAATTACCTTTAGTCTCAGAAAAGATTTTGAAGGAATTCTGAATGGGCTTTGTAAGAGTGTTAAGACTCCAAAAGACTATGGGGAATTTGGAGGCTGGACTAAAGGTGCTGTATATTATGAGATGGCCACAGGCCACAGAGAGAGCTAGAAAGAGACAAAGACAGATTTAGAGACAGACAAAGACAGAGATCAATTTAGAGACAAAGAGAGATTTGGAGAGAGAGAGAAAGAGAGAGTAGTTAGGAAGTAACTTCAAGAAACCAAACCGTCAATGGCACAGGCATGCAGCCATATATGACATGTCTTCCTGTTTGCATTATGGATGATTTTCACTCTGGCTCCTGGTTTACCATAGTACTTTAAAGATGCCTCTGTATTAGGGTTTATAGGGCTATCCTAACAAAGTAATCCAGAGGGTAGGGCCAGCAGAAATTTTTTTTAATATCTGGAAAGTAGAGGTTTGAGATGAAAGTGTCAACAGGGCTGATGTCTTATGAGACCTGTCTCCTTGGCTTATGCATAGCCAACTTCTTGCTGTCCTTCCATAATCTCAGAGCTCTGTTCTGTGCTGTAGACCTATTCTCATAAGAACACCCATCATATTAGATCTGGTGACCCTGATGACCCCATTTTAACTGAATTGCCTCTTTAAAGGCACTATCTCTAAATAGAGTAGTCTTTGCTTAATGGTGGCATTATTACACAGTTTCAGTTGCCCTCCGCTAACCACAGTCCAAAAGTATTAAGAATTTCAGAAATTAAATAGAGAAACTAACAGCATGTAACTTTCATTAAGATATACTGTTATAAATTTCTACCTTATCATAATCATTACTCTCTTGCCACATCTGATTCATAAATTAAATTCTGTCATTCTGACCTAGTTAGGGTTACTGTTGCTCCAAAGAAATACCACCATCAAAAGCAAGTTGGGGAGGAAAGGGTTATTTGGCTTACATTTCCACATGGTGGTTCATCAATGAAGAGAGTCGGGAAAGAACTCAAGCTGAGCTAGAACCTGGAGACAAGAAGATGATCTAGAGACCATGGAGGAGTGCTGCCTCCTGGCTTCCTCCCCATGGTTTGCTCAGTCTGTTTTCTTGTAGAACCACCAGCTCAAGGGTGGCATCACCAGGAATGGTCTGGGACCTCCCACAGCAATTACTAATTAAGAAAATACCCTACAGGGTTTCATATAGCCCAAATTTATGGAGGCATTTTCTCAATTAAGGCTCCTTTTTCTTTTATTTCAAATTGACATAAAACTGGCCAGCACACACAGGTACATATATACAAAAAAAGCAAAATAAAACAAAAAACAAATAAACAAACAAAAGACCCCACCTCTCTGTGTGTGTGTGTGTGTGTGTGCGTGTGTGTGTGTGTGTGTGAGTATACATGTATCAGCAATTTCAGGTCTGTAATAAACATCTTAGATACTGAAGACTAGGATTTCGGGATGAGAAGCAGTAAGTACTCAGGTCAGCCTATGCTACCGTCCATCTTCCTTGACTGAGGACTGCTAATTTTAGCCACTTCATTCTGGTATCTAGTGTTCCTAACCAGACTTCAGCTAGCAGCAATGAGAGGCATTCACCAACTTCATTTTAGCCATGAGTTTCACCACCATCTTTCCTACACACCATGGAAGACTTTCCCAGAATTTCTAGAGTTTGCAAAGTAAAAAATGCAAAATCTTAGGTTTCAAAATTCATAAATCATTCCATATATATTCATTGTCTTTTACTCTACTGTCCCAGGTACTAGGGAGATAAATAGACTTTGTGATTTTATTTTGTTTAGTCAGACATTATAGTCAGCAGTGATTAAATATCATCCTGTGCCTAAGCAGGGTACATATATCAGAGGAGTGGTTTTTCATTATACAGGAATGAATTTTGAAGAGAAATATGAACAGCTAGGGTTATGTTCAAGATGAACCAAAACTAATGGCTGAATGAACCAGGATGTTCTCTTGGGTAGCATACTCCTTCCAATACTTATTCTCCATCTTCAACAGTAAAACAAACACTGTTTGGATTACATAACTAATCCCTTCTACCTCCAAAACAAACAAACAAAAACCATCCTTAGAGTCTCCTTTAATACTCAAATGTCATATTGCCCATGAAGTCTAGAGGAATCACAATGTTGTCGAACACTAACTAGGAAGTCTTATTCTAAATGTTTTGCATGGGTCACCATTTTAGTGTACAACACAAAGATAGAAATACATTCCTCACCTAGCAGCCCAGTGGAAGGAGATCCGCAGCTACTGTGGTAGCTTTGCTCTACAAGATCATGCAGGAACCCAGGCTTATTTCATTTTACCATTCTACCCTTTAAAGGGTGCTGTTGTTAGCCAGTACATATATTGACATTTGATGATTGCAACAAGCCACAGGAGTCCTACTTTGCCCAAGTGAAAGAGTTAATTACAAACATGGGCCTCCATGCTCTCCCTCCTGCGGATCCAACATGCTGTCTGCTTCCACTGAGCTGTACTCTCATGCAATGCATGGTTCTCTGTACTTCATGATGCACATTTTAATGTACCACTTTCAAATATTTTAACAAAGTAAGCTGTGATGTGCCTTAGAACAAGCTATATGTGTGGTTCCTCTCTGCTTCCCTCGTTCTCCATGTGGTGCCCAGCATTCAGTAATGGCAAACAAAGGTCTACGTGAATGAATTTATCCTTGCCCTGAATGCTTTTTATATAACAATCCTATTGCAGCCTGCTGCTCATTGTGCCTTCCTTTTGAAATTATCTTGTTTCTAATAGAAAAATATTTAATTTTTCCATTATTCCCTATTGTATTTGTTAGCTTGAACTTCTTCCCCATCTTCTATTGACAAAATAGTGCCCGTACCTTGCAAAGACTAATAATATAGCAAGCCTTTCATTCTTTTTTATATGCATTTTTAATCTTTTTGTATAAAAGTCAAGATTCCTGGGAGTTTTGCTGGTGCATTTCTATTGTGTTTAGTGAGAAATATTTTATTTTATTTTTGTCCAAAAATATGTATATTTAAGATCAGAATCAATACACAAATCCTTTTTTCTGCATATATTATGAATGTTTGGCAGACTATAACCCAATTGAAATTCTAACATGAATTCAATTGCTAGTGACCATTATAAAACCAGGGAAATAGCATTGTTCTATGTGGCAGGCTGTTAGAAAGGATCTAAGAGAGCGTTAACTAAGGGGCCAGGGACATTACTATGCATTTGTCTATTTAACCTTGATTCAAGCAATAAGAGCATTGTAAGCATTTCTATGGAAGCTCAACCACCCAACATAAAGCCTAGTAAGAAAATAATAAAAATCCTCATCCACCTCTACAGGCCTCTTAACACCTGCCACCAGTGAAGATTCCTGAGGTACCCAACTCCCAGCTCCCTCCTCACACGTGTATTGTTGCCTATAACAAGGTCCATGAACCATTCTAAAGATGCTGCCCACCCTTTAATAACCTGCATAACCCTAAATTGTGCACAGCTGAGCCAGCAGCAGCTAAGGAAACGGGTTCAAAGAATAGCCATTCACGGAACAGCCACAAGATGCAACACAAGGACCAAAGGGCAGCAGAAGAATGAAGACTCAGAGAGCGGGACGTTGGAGAGACCAGAGAAGCTCTTGAGAAAAGAGGAAACTTCAAGAAGGCACTTTTACACAGGACTGAGACAAGCGACCCTGCTTACCTCCAGAGGAGGATGCCTTTCTTTAATTAGTGGTCTGTGTAGGAGAACGTTTGATGGGGAGAATGACAAAGCCGAGGCAGTATTCTGACGACCCTCTTAAGTATCCTGGAGACCTTGGTGCATCCGACCAAAGAAACAACTTTGAAGGGCTCCAGCTGGCGAGAACTGTAACAATTTAACAAAGTGACTTGCTAGCTCGCTATCTGAATTTACCCAGAGGCAGCTCATGCATCTATGGTGAATTCTACTCTAATCGTTTTAATTCCACAGAAAATTATTTGTCTGAGGAACGTACCATATTTTTTAAATGTATTAGAATCATACTTCCATCTAGAAAGTGTGTGTGCCATAGCAAAGCCTTGGTATAGGTCAGGCATAAATTTAACCCCTGTAACTTTATAAGTGTCCAACCAAGTTCGAAACAGTCCAGGTGCTAACAATAGTAACTTCTCTTTGAGTTTTTCACAGTGCGCCAAGGGCTTTGAGCAGAAGGTAAGCTTCGTTTATGAAATAATTTTGAGGGCATTCCACAAAATGTCATAATGATGATATCTGCTCATGAAAACACGTGTTTCTTATAAGAAATAACATGGACAAATTTAAGTATAATTAAAAACACGTCAGCACGCAAATATTCCAAAGGAAACTGATAAAAGTTTGCTAACTTTCTTTCAGGAATGTCCTATGTAATGTATTTATACCTTGTCTGGGTCCAGAAAGGATTTTATATAGTTTACAATGAAACACAAGAGTAGCAAAGAAAATAAGACCTATTGGGGACAAACAAGGAACAAAGTGATGCTGCTATGAAAAAGTAAACGCGACAATGTTAATTCCTGCCGCCGCCCATCCCCCACCCAGGGTCTCCACAGCTTTGATACCTTTGTCCAAGCACACAGTTTACTGAGAGGATCTTGGGGTTTGGAGGATGAACAAGCACATTTCTTTAGCAAAGCCTTTTTCATCCTTGTATTCCTTCTATTGTCTTCAGAGGAGCATTGCAAGGGAGGCAGTGAATAACGGCGATGCCAGCCTCTGGAAGATGTGATCCTGACTCTCAGCAAGCTGTTTCCAAGAGGATCCTTCGATATAGAATGGCAGTACCAGGCCTCAGTTACACTGGATCTATACACACAAGAACAAAGGCTTACTTTAAAAAAAAAACTATTATAGTAGGCATTTAAATTCTTTCTAGTTGTTCACTATTTTGAATAATACTGGTGAGGCTGGAAAGTAGGCTCAGTGGTTAGAACACATAGGGCTCTTCCAGGGGACCAAGGTCAAATCCCAGCATCCGTCCACTCAAGCAGCTTACAACTTCCTATAAGTCCAACTCCAGGGAATCAGATGCCCTCTTCTGACTTCTGCAGGCACATGTGGACAAACCCATATATATAATTTTAAAATATAATAAAGTATCAACTTAATAGTCTTCTCAGTTTTTACTACTTTTAATTTTTTTTGCAAGGTTAAGAACAAAAAGGAGAGAAATGATAGATTGTGTTCCTCTTGGGCAGATCTCCTAATACTTGATGGTCTGATAGTTTGGTTTTATGTGGCTATCCTCTGAGTCACTCTCTGAGAAAGAACGCAAGTACACAGCCTCTCAGAGCCCAGTTCAGAGCCTGCGATGTAACTGCTGATGGGAATTATTCATTGGCTGCCCAAATGGTATAGAAAGCATCTGCTTGCATAGGCACTGCTGTGTGAAATTTGTGCTTGACTTAAAGTAACAGAGATTCCTTTCGTGACCAAACCCCAGTTAAGTTCCTTGGGGCCTTAACCTTGGGCCTGAAATCTCCATCATCAGCACAAATGGTTTCATCCATCCTTTTCCACCCACAGTAAATGACTTAAGCAAACACTAACATAGTTTCTAAGGGCCCAAGGGCTTCCCTAGCAGGAATCCAATTTCCCCTCAAAGTCTGCATGAAAAAGCCTAAGGCGGCCGAAATAATATCTTCTTTGTTCTAGGGACACCTGACTGTGGGGGGTCATTCTGCCTTCTAAATCCATTTAGTTAAGGGGTTTGTGAATGTAAATTCACACACACACACACACACACACACACACACACACACACACACACTCAAACACTATAAGATATCTATGTATGTTCCACAACTAAAGAACAACTTTCTCATGGACTAAGAGGATCATGGGGACTACTTTCCAATGGAATCATGAAGAAGGAATGGCTTCTCTCTCCCAGTCCCTTTGAAAGGGTAACATCAGGTAACTGGTCCAGTCAAGTCAGGTAACTGCCCACTAACAGAAGCTGATGTCATTACATCTACACTGGCCAGTGTCTTCTGATTGTTCTCCACTACTATTCTATAGAATCTACACATTTCCCCCATCCTTCTTCACTTTCCCGTTGTCATTTCTGCTCACATCTTCACAGATACAAGTTGAAATTAAGTGCATTTCACTCTAGACTTATTTCCTAATTCAAAGTGTGTTGAAGATTAAATTTTTCCTCACAACTAGTGAGGACCAATGGATGAGAAGAATTTGAAGGGAGGGGGGATAGAAAGTCAGTGGTATGAATGGGGGAAGAGTAATAACAGAACAAGAAGTGTTTAATATCAGAACAAAAAAACCCAAAAAACAAAAACCAACAAAACAAAAACAAAAACAAAAAAATTAAATAAATACAAAAAATTTAAAAAAAAAACAAGAAGGGTTAAATGTGGTAATGTGTGTGTGTGTGTGTGTGTGTGTGTGTGTGTGTGTGTGTGTGTGTGTGTGTAAATAAAGAAGTGAAGTTACCCAATAATGGAAGGACAATGCTTGGTCCAGAAACCATGAACTATCAAATAAAAATTCTAAGGCTAGATAAAGGTTGCCCTATTTCAACTTGTTGGCCAATGGAGTCCCAGAAATTCCCCTCCAAATAATTACAGACTATTGTCACTGCTATAGATACCCTCCAGAACTGATGGTAAGAACGTATTGCCAAAGACACCGAATACTTGAGTCACAGGATGTAGAAAAATCAAATTGATGACTGTCTGGAAGCTTCATTCCTACAGGTTAGTTTCCATGGTGCTACAATGTTCTGAGCACAGTAGCAGGAGAGAAAAGTAATCCATGATCTTATCCAGCTGTGACAGCATGAGCTACAGTAATATTTGTCCTGACAAGGTATACCCACTGCTGTAATAATGGTACAAACGTTATGGGAGTAACCAACCACTTTATACTTGAATTTAAAGGCTGCTGTACAAAATGGAGTTCATTCCTGGTACCTATAACTCAGACAAAACATTTTGGCTGGCTAGGTCATGGATGCTGGAGAGAACCTAAGAGTATTGTTCTCTTTAATAGGTAGAGTATTCACATTTCCTGTAAGTCAGCTATTCTCAACCTGTGGGTTACAACTACTTTGAAGGTTGAACAACCCTTTCACTGGGATTGTTCATAGATATTTACATTACAATTCCGAACAAAAAATTACAGTTAAAAAGTAGCAATAGAAATAATTTTATAGTTGGGAGTCACCATAGCATGACAGACTATATTAAGGGGTCACAGCATTCGGAAGGTTGAGAACCACTGCCCTAGGTTATCATCTTTATAGATTAGTTCAACCTTTTAATCATCATCAAGAAGTTTGGTTTTTTCAATAGATGGTAATTAATACAGACACCCTCAAATGGTAAACATGTAGAGAATAAGAAATTATGGCGTGCTCAGTTCTAAGTAGAACATCTATATCACAATCTGTTCCCTCAAGACCCAGAGATAAGCATGGAAGAGGAGATAGAAAGGTTACAAGGGACAAGGTGTGGACATCTCCAATGAAACATCCCTGGCCTGGATGCACATATTAACTCATAGAGACCATGACTGCACTGACTGCATGCATAAGGCCACACAAGATCAACCAGGTAAAGTCCTAGCATGTATGTAACGGAGACTCAAGAAGTCTCACTCCTAGCAGAAGAGCTATTGACAACTGGGAAGAAGAGGTTTCTTTAGGGATCTAGCCCCTGAGAGGCTACCCATGTCTCACTAAATGGTCTTATGCACGTGCACACACTGGCAGAACTAAGTGCACTTGGACTGAGAACGAGAGTGTATGAAGTTGGGAAGAAAAGGAAGTAGGAGAATGGATAAATTGAAGAGGAGAGAATAAAAGGTAGATTTGATTAAAACAAGTACCCAATTGTTTTGTTTGCTTCCCCCCCCCCCGGTGCTAGGGATGCAAATCCAAATCCTCTTCTTCCCATGAAGCCATCTCCCCAGCCCTGCAACAGACATTTTGTGTGTGGTTCGATATATGTTTTCCCATATATACCTGATTATTTACTTTCTCTTAATTGGGGCTGAAAGGCACATTGTTAATTCCAATTGACACAAATCTGATGACTGCCCTTTAAAGGGGTTTTCACACTGGCCCATCATTTTCTGCATCTCCTTCCATGTTTTAATATTCGACAAACAGTAATAATAGACATCAGTGGGCCCAATGTTATGTGGCCCGGGAACGATGTACCATACATGTCACTTGAAAGTAAGCAATAGTCAAGTGAGCTTGACAGTCCTCAAAGACAGAGAAAATGAGGGTTAAGATGAAAATCCCCCCAGATTACAGAACCTGTAAACAGCCTTGTTTGGTTTAAATGACAGACTTCTCAGTCTGTCCTTCTACCTACACAAACCAATAGAGTCATGTAGATTTTTTGCTCTTTCATAATTCACGCCCCTGACAAGCACATATAGTTGCAACAAAAGGGGATGGGGTGGAGGTGGGGACAGCACTTTGGATAAATGCTTCGATTATTAAAGGAGAGGGGGGAGGAACAGGCAAGCTGTGACAAAGCACACTACAGAGCAATCTAGAGGCTTCTAAAGTCTCGGTTTTCTTCAAAGAAGCTGTATTTCTTCCCTCTAAAAACTCTGGCTTTGGAAGGAAGGTGGCATACTGTGGGAAGACCAAGGAAATTAAAGTTTTCTCATCTTATTGATTCCTATTTCTTTCATTCCATCTGTTTCCTTGGCATGATGTAGGGGTTGACGATCAACACAGAGTAAGCCGGCTCTGTCACTCAGAAGATAGGAGCTGACAAACGAGACACAGGCTTGGGAAGGCCTCCGATGAGGGAGAGACCGTGCCAGATGACAGGACTCATGGAGACTTTGACAAAATGTTACAGACAATCAGGAAGCACAGGCTCCAGCTTCCATAGATAATAAGCAGTTTCCTTCCTGGGTGCATGCGCATAGATTTGAATATTTCTGATCAAGTGCCTCTCCTTTTTTTTTTTCACATAAGAGGAAGTACATCACTGTAAAATATAAAATGAGAGGGGACAGAAGGAGAATATAATGAAAAAAAACCATTCAAGTCGATAGCACAGAAAACTTGAGTTTTTCTGCATCCATAGAATATCCATAGTGTGATGGCATGAGGGGAGAGCGTTGTCGAAGATTGCAAATCTCATTGCAAGGGTGCATTTGCATAATAGTTTCAAAGCCCGTTTGCTATAGGTTCACACTTTCTTAAAAATCCTACCCCATCCAGTTGCTGATCTATCACGAGGAGCATTGTTTGTGATTTGCATAGGGTCATCTCTAGCCAAGACTCTAAATAGCCATAGAAAACATGAGACTTTGAAAGTCAAGAGCAGCGACACAGACAAAGTCTTGTGACTCTGTTCTAATAAGAGATACAAATTCCCTGTCCTCAAGATCTCCGTGCAGAGGATGTATCTACTTCGGCAGAGAAAAGACCAAAAGGAAAAAAAGGGGAGAAAAAAAAGCAGTTCATCAAAGAACACTCTCGTTGGAAGCCAAGAGACCCATATATGGTGGAGCTGGAAAATGAATCCGTTTGCCATTCCGTTGCCCCCGACACCAAAAGAAGCTACTGTCAACAGCAAGAAGTATGATGCGACTTCTTCACGGGGTCTGGCCTAGACTTGAAAGCTCTCATGAAAATAGACAAATGTCAAAAACCTGCAGCTCCCTGAAAGCACAGGCCTGAGTGTAAAATCAATATGGGAAAATCTTGGTGATAAAAGGGTTGGGGAGAGAGAGAGAGAGAGAGAGAGAGAGAGAGAGAGAGGCAGAGAGAGAGAGAGACAGAGAGAGAGAGAGAGAGAGAGAGAGAGAGAGAGAGAGAGAGAGAGAGAGAGAGATGAGGATTGGGGAGGGGGCTAACATCTCAGAATGTGACCATTATTTGGAGGCAGAGTTTTAGTAAGAGGTAATGACATTAAAAGAGAATCATTAAGATGACATATGTAAATAGCACTACAGACAGGGTACTTTAGGGCACAGAGAAATCCATACAGGAGAGAGTGACAAGTGAAAAGATGCCAGGGGAACCTGACTATCTCTGAGTCAAGGGAAAACTCCTTCCCACGGTCTTCAGAAGCCAGCCCTGTCGATGCCTCTGTGTCAATCGAATGGTGAGGCAATAAAGTCCTAGTGCTCAAGCTGGACACTTTATGGGACTGTCTGGGGGTAAGTTTCTGCTAAATTAATGTGAATTTGTGTATCAGCTAGTGTAAAAGCAGCTTTGAAACTGGTAGAAAGTGTAAGAGTTTTGAGATAGATGACCCTAAAAGTATGCCTTGAAGAGAAAAATAGAGCATTAATGGTTCTCTGGGTGGGGATGGGAATAGGGTCTCAGGTAGCAGTGAAGACACATAACTAGAGAAAATGTCCTAAAATGAGAAAGGACTTCACTGACTGTGTTCCATTGAATGGATTGAAAAGGTTGTAAGGTCAATCTTGTGTGTTAAATAGTAGGTTTCTAGGCAAATGTTGCTGCACCTTGGTTTGTCCTTGTTGCTTATAGTTCAAACACAAGAGGAAAGAAAGAAAGTGAAGAAACAAAGACAGAATCACAACCTGAAGATTTTGAAAAATGAGATGTCTATCCACAGTGGGAACCAAAAAAAAAAAACAAAAAACAAACAAACAAACAAACAAACAAACCACCAAGAATGTGGCTGAACAAGCCTTTATCAAAGAGATCAGGCATGGGTATCGTAGACCCAGCCGATTTTCTCAGCAGAAGCATCAACCTAGAGGGATGAGAAGACTGGCTAAAGTGAAGGAAGGCTTTGGGATTCTATAGGCAGAAAAATCAGTCAATCCAGATCCTCCACCACAAACGTGTGACCCTTGTCCAAAAGGAAAGAATGAAGTCATTTGGAATTCCAACACTGGTGGAGCAGCCGGTCCTGGTTTCTCTGATTTTTGTGGTCTCCCTTGCAGTGACCCAACTTCAAGTGCTGTCATCAGTGATTTCTTTCCCTTCCTCCATATTCAACTAGGCATTAGCATCTATTCTTGCTTCCACCTCCACAATTGGATCTACTAATGGGGGCTGGACTTCAAGTAGTGAAAAGCATTCTTAGCTCATGCCACTGTGCTAAGAAGCCCGTGCAATTTCCGTTTTACATTTTTCTAACAGTTCACTGAGATGAATATGATATTCCTATTGATTTTACAGGCAAGGAGACTGAGGCTTAGAGAGGTACTAAGGTGCTCTTGGTGAGCTGTGTCCACTACAGGCTGACACTAATCCACAGTGGCACTGTTTGGAAAGGTTAGGGAACTTTTAGGAAGTGGAACCTTGCTGAAGGAAGTGTGATACTGGAGGTGGGCTTGGAGAGGTTATGGCCTTGCTCTTCTTCCTGTTCACCCTCTCTGCTGCCAGTATATACCTGAAGATAGTACTAGAATCCACAGCTGTCCACTCCAGCCACCAGGCCATGTCTCCCCAGCCATTGTGGACTCTAGCTCTCTGAAACTGAGTCAAAATAAACTCTGCCCTCCCTTGATTTTAGCCATAGCATTTTATCCCCGCAACAGAAAATTAGCCAACAAGTAGGATTTGTTCAAGAGCAGACATGATATGGCACCAGAGAAAGCCACCAGACCAATCTTCCTGCTCTGTGAGCCACAAGGCTAGCTAGCACTTTGCCTCTAGGCTTGTTTCTTTCTTCTGGCTCCTAGTGTCATTCATTGATCTGGACTTCATAATCTCTCATTCTTTTATTACCGAAAGGAAAGCTTTTTATTTCTCCTTAAGTTTGGGATTTCCTCTTTTCAACCTATACATTTTCAATTTACATATTATGCAAAATAAATCTGCCTGGAAGTGATTCCTGATTCAGTGTCTCTCTCTGCTAAGCTCATGACAAGCCCTGTCCCTTACTTTGACAGTTTGTCTTTACTTCTCACAATGCCTGCTACAATTATGGCTTTCTAAACACACCACGTGCAAACTTGTCTGTTGACCATGTATTTGAACATTGCACTGGGAAAGTCTCCTTTCACAAAATCCTGTCATTTATCTTAGTCATATAAATTGCCCTCCAGTTCAATATGTCATCACAGAAACCAAAGCCATCAGCCTCCCTTAAAGAGCCCTTTCGTAAATTTCCCTGTTCATCTACCAATCATTCATCATGGCATCCTGGTGCTGCCTCTGACTCTTCCTCTCCTCATATTGTAAGGGTCCATGATTCACTGAAGAATGACACCCCAGACTCAAAAAGTATGTAAGTGCAGAGTGTTTTATTTTGCAGAAGTCCAGCATGTTATGGGGTTTCCCATTACCAAGATAGAGAGGCATCGAAGTGAGCTTGCAGGCCTGATTAGGGAATTCTGGGGTAGGTGACCTCTATGTTGATCTGTTGGGTCCATCTCTATGAACTTTCCATTCCTGGGGTGTTGGGGCTGGAAACTGTCTGGGGAGGTCCGGAAACTTGCTGAGGAAGTAGCTGAGGAAGTCTGGAAACTGCTGCTGACCCATTGTCCTTTCTGCAGGCCAGGCCGTGGACTTGCCTGGAATTGCACAGTTCTTGGAAACAGAGATTGAGGCCTTTCTTCTTAACTGCCAACTTGAAGCCTGTCATAGAATCAACCTAGCCTTCTCAATATTAGGTGCTGCTAAATTCTATTATTTGTACTAAATCTCTGTTCATCTGTCACCTCTCCTCCATTGTCATCACCTTAATCCTCATTCTAGCTCCATAGGTAAAGATTAATGGGCCAAGGGGGCCTGTTGGGAGGAGCGAAGACACTCAGGAGGGAGATTATTCAGGAGGCAAGTACTCCTTAGCTGAGAGGATGGGAAGCAAAAAGGGAATCGAATCTGTATGGGGGCATGGGAAGGTAGCTAGGACTTAGGAGGAGGAAAGGTGGTGGCAGGCTCCACTGAGAGCTTGAATATAAAGAGAAGACCAAAGCAGAGCAAACAGGACTGGAATTGTGGGTCAGATTCCTTACACTTAATAAGAGTTGGCTTCCTTTGCATGTGGTATCCACTGTACTTCTTCAACCTGTTTCCTATAAACCAAGCAACACAGTCAATCCTGTGGAGATTTAATCTGCTGCTACGTATTGGAATGCTAAATTCTCTACTGGAAGTTCTGGGCCTACAAGTGACTTCTCCTGTTCACAAGCTTTTGTTATGCAAACCCTTTTCCTTGATTTAAAACTATTGGTTAAATAAATTGGTTACAACCAATTACTGGAGGGATTAGAGGTAGGTGGGTTTGGAATGACCTGGTTGGAAGAGGAGAGACCAGGGGAGAAGGAAGAAGATGAAAAAGAGGGAGGAAGTGGCCATGAGGGAAAAGGAAGCATTAGCACATGGCAAGGAGAAACAGCAAATATGTGGGGTACACAGACCTGTAGTTAGAAGACTAGATTAGGGGTGACCACCCCAGGAATTGTCAAAGCCAAATAAAATAGCCATAGTCTGAGTCTCCTTTATCTATAAGGTCGTCAGGGATAAGCTTAAATTGTTTGTGTTACACATTCCTATGACTACTTTCTGCACAGCTCAGCTCTTAGTTTCCTCCTGAGTCTACCTTTGCTCAGCAGTAGCACTTCTGAACCAGTGGCTCCAATGGCTACCTTCCCTTTCCACCACCGTACACTACCTGTTTCCTCCTCTGAGTGTGTTGTTATCAGTGCACACCTCTCTTGAATTTAGCCTAAGCCAAACCAAGTGGCATTTCATCCACCAGCCTCTTCTATTATTGCTTCTATTAGGGCATGAGTTGAGTTGGAATAAAAAAAAATGTTCTCATGAAAAACTATTACTTGTTTATTATACATGAAGCATCAGCTAAAGAGCACAGAGTACCTCCATCTGAACGGAGACTATATCTTGGAGTCCAGACCAAAGAAGGAGACAAGTTTAAAGCTGTACAAACCAGCAGTGGGAGGACCATCTATACTTAGTGACTAGTCTGTCAGAGTGAAAACCTCAAGTGGGTTGTAAATATAGGGTTGATTCTTTGGGGGAGGGGGGTTTCTCCTATCTGCTGATTCAGCTCCTACAATCAAGAGATTTTTGTTGTTGTTCTGTTTTACTCATGGCAAACTAAATCGACTGATTTCATGTATATTCCTGATCTTTATTTTTCTTACACTGACTGATCCCTGTATTTTGTAATACCCATTTAGCTTCAATGATGAGAAATAGGCTTTTTAAGGCAACTACTTCACATATGTCTGTTATGAAAAGCCAACTAGGTTGTTTTTATCTTTTTTTTAATTTCTAGGAATTCCATGGACTTCTGCATTCTCATAGACTGGACTCTGGGCTCTCACATAATCATAATTTTTTTCATTCCCAGGATTCAGTAGAATGCTCTAGAAACACACATCTCTACAGCAAAAAGGCACATGGATGGTTGAGGTACCATGATTACTTAGATATTTTGAATCTCAAATGCACTAGTATAATGCTTCTCTTAATTATTCTTTAGAAATAGAAGAAAAAAATGAGTATCTTTTGAGGACTGCTCATTTCATGAAAGTGATAGCTTTAAATGGGGAAACAAACTGAACTGCCATGATTGAAGTTCTCTGGCATTGATTGGGTGGAGCTTTGAAAGAGCCGCATGGTATGTGCATTAAGTGTTTAGAAGAATAACTAGAAGATTTGATGGAGCAGACCAGCAGAACCCTTAACCTGCCCCAAGATGGGAGGACAAAAAAAGAGAGATTGAGTGAAAAGAAAAGGGAATGGAAGGGAAGAAGGGGAGAGGGGAGAGGAGGGATGCCTTATCCATGTCTTTCACCAGCAAATTGTTCAGATCCAACTTCCATCTGTCTAAAAAACAAATTTTCAAGTCCAACGTTCTAGATTTTGACAATTTATCCCCATTTTCAAGCACCAATGTATGTATACAAAAAGATAGACAGGAACACACATACATATACTCCTAGCTTTGCATTTAAATTTACAAAAGGGTGAGAGGAAAGGATGAGGACTTTTTTCAAAAGAAAGCCAAAAAGGAAATAGAGAGGGAGGGAGGGAGAGGGAGAGGGAGAGAAAGACAGAGGGAGAGAAAGAGAGAGAGAGAGAGAGAGAGAGAGAGAGAGAGAGAGAGAGAGAAGGAAGAAAGAAAGAAACCCCAGTGGGTTTGATCTGAACAAAATGGTTATTCAAATGGACCCCGTACTAATTTCACAAAGATGCGTGATAATATCCAACATATGGCTTTAACTATGCTTTTTAATATTAGAAATTGAATGCACATTTAAGGCATAAGTTTTGCTGATATGCTGTTGATAATACAGGAGAACTATTTTCCATTTGTTTCTGATTATCTTAAAGACAGCCTGGGGATCATTTACCCATGGTTTAAGAACACTGTGATAAGTCCACAGATGTGACAGGCAGGCATCTGTGTCAGCTACTGCGGGGAGGCTGCATGAGGGTGGCTTAGCCAGAGACCTCCTCTTGCCTGTAACCGTTCCTAAGGTCAAGCAGAATTGAAAGATAAATGTGTTATGGATTCTGGAGGCAGACTGACTAGCAGGAACTACAGGTTGAGTGACCAACCGTAAGCAAGTTAGTTAACTTCTCTTTGCCTCAGTTCATTCATCTGAAAAATAGGAACATGCCTGCATGTCTGCTGTTGGGAAGACGAATGTACCTGGAATGGCAGATCCACAAAGCCCTTGACCCCCTGCTTCCTTGAATCTATCAGCAAGATTTATTCCAGTTTTCCAACCAAGGTCTCCTGGGACATTTTTCTCTCCCTTTCCTCTATGTTCACACTCTTCCTCAGGGTCTCAATGAAGATAGCCCTCACCTCTCTTCCCACAGTTTGATGCCTTTCTACAATCCTTGCCAATGCAATTTTCCATTTGAATATTGTGATGGTTTGTATATGCTCGGCCCCAGGGAGTGGCACTATTAGGAGGTCTGTTGGAGTAGGTGTGTCACCCTAGCTGCCTGGAAGCTAGTCTTCTGCTAGCAGCCTTCAGATGAAGATGTAGAGCTCTCAGCTACCTGTCTGGATGCTGCCATGTTTCTGCCTTGATGATACAAAACTGAACCTCTGAACCTGTAAGCCAGCCCCAATTAAATGTTGTCCTTTATAGGACTTGCCTTGGTCATAGTGTCAGTTCACAGCAGTAAAACCCTAACTAAGACAAATACCTATTGGTTTCTTCAACTAGACCCGAAGACCAAAGTCAGAGACTGAATATGTCTTGTTCACTGTAGTAATCCATCTTCTAAATACTTTGTACTGGAATTAACCATACCTACAAACTTAGTATGTGTCTATGCATGCAAATGTATTTCTTGTAAAGCCAGAAAAAAAAAAAGGTAACTTTTCTTCTTAGGCATGTTCATCTAATACAGTCAAGAGAGTAAACAAAAAATGTTGCTTTGTTTGCTCTTTAATTTATTCTCATACATCCATACACATCCACGCACATGCACACACATGCACACACATCTGTATGCACCCATACACATCCGTGCACATGCACACACATGCACACACATCCGTATGCACCATACACATCCATGCACACTGGCAGGAATACACACGCAGACACTCTTCTGGCCACCACTTCCTTTTATATTTTCTGTTTGTCCTCGGCTAGGAATGTTCGGTTTTTCTGAGTCTACCTTCTTTTTCTTGAATTCTATCTTCCCATTTATCACTTTCATTTCCCTTCCTTGTACCTCTCTGCTCTGCGTCTGAGACCACGCTTCTGTTTGGACTTACAGCTCACTCATTCTGGTTTTGGTGGTATTTGATCCCTTCTATCCCATCCACTAGCTATTTGAATCTGGGGGATTGTCATTTCATGGGTCTCATCTTTCCCCTGAGCTCTGATAAAACATTCCGATTTCTTTCTCTGGTTTGTCTTTGTGTCTTGAGTTTCCTTTACTTTTGAAATCGTCCAGATATTGCTCACACTTCTTGGATACCTTGGATCGTGTTCTTGATCCGGTCAGGTCCCATTATGATCCCCTTAGTTCCATGCTCCTGGGACTTGGGACAGTAGCTCCCCTGTAAGGCTGGATATGAGGTGCTGGTACATGCTAGGAGCTGACCAGGGGGTACCTGGTCCAACAGCTATGGGATTTGCTCTTCCTGGCCTCTGGCATAGAAGCCATCCCCCTCCCCCAAAGTCCTGAGTTTCCTAAGGATCCAGACCTGGGAGGCTCAACTTTGTTCACACTGGTATCCTGCAGGGTACCCAGAGGCAAATGGTAATAGTGTATGAGGACTGCCATTTACCATTTAATTTAAAAATTATCTGAGGGGATGAGGGTAGACAAGGACTACGACAAGCTCTTTTATATTAAAGAATTTTTTTATATGAAAGAAAAGTTGGAATGAGCAAAGTTAAAGCAACCAATTAGGAGCAATTTCCAATTTTTAAGAGAAAATTACAAATTAAAACGTCTCTGAAGTTTAGTAAGACACCCCGTAAGACACTCAGATTCATATGGGAAAAATTAGCCTCAAAGCTTTATGTACTCTTTGAAATACATCACGGCCGGCCTTAAACACCCCCTAGAGAGGACACAGGGAGATTATTAAAAAGCTAGACTGCAGAATGTGTCATTCTGCCTCCCGCTGCCTCAGTTTCCCTACCTGTAAAAAAGGGGGGCTGCTAGTAGTACCTACTTTGTAGAGGTAAAATGAGATAGTGTCTGAAAACTGTTTAAAATTGTGCATAGAGCATAGAAACGTTACAAATGTGTTTGTTTAGCAACATAAAGTCAAGTATAGAAAACGAAAGAGCAAAAAACCCAGTACACAAAGCTTGGGACATTACAGAGGAAGTTTTGCTGTTCAAGATGCCATTGGCTTGGTTTTTGATTTATTTAAAAAAAAATCTCTGCCATCAAAATGAATTTGTTACTGTCCATTTGACCACAATTCTTAAGCTGATGGTATAAAAAGACAGAGGATGTAGGCAGATCTGGAGTGAGGAGAATTTCTAGTTAGGAAGAAAGAGGGTGTTTGTCTTTGTTTCCTTGGGCACTTGCTCATTTGCCTGTTCGATGGGCTTTGGCTCTACAGGGAGAGTGGCCTTGAACTCACCGTGGCTCCCTGTGGTCCAGCCTCAAACATGTGATCCTCCCAGTGATGGGATTATAGATCACAGACAACCTCACCTAGCAAGGAACATGTTTTCATTTCAATCTCAGGTTGATAGTAGAAGAGAAAAGGGCTGTCTCGAGAATATTAAAATGGCCTGAAAGTTCCTATGATTTAGAGATCCATACTCTTGTAAGATATCTATTTCCCATCTTTTAAGCAGACCCACAAATCCGCACATTTGGTCCATTATTTTCTAACAGAAAGCTATGTTCAAACAAGTCAAAGTCTGGCTGTCTCTTTCCTAATTCTGCAACCACACTATTTTAAAGCTGATAAAATATTTCTTTCATCTAAACATTGGTAAGAATGCCAAAATCAAACAATTCAGAATGACTGAGTGTAGAGCACACAATCTGGGGGGCATCGTGATGGGCATACATGTGGATCGTTCCATCTGATTTTCTGGCAAGAAAGGTTATGAGCTTTACTCTCCTCATGGCCCTGTAGCTCTTCACAGCCTCAGAGGCAGCAGCCTGTCTTTTTTCCATCCTGAAAGTTTAGGAAACAAAAGAAGGAAGTAAATTTCATTTAAATTAAGTCATTGTGGTGGTTAATTCTGCTCTTCAATAGATCTGGTCAACTAAGAAACAGGCTTCGCTATTCACTGGAGAGATTAGCTAAGTGGGGAGAGTTTCCCCTTGAGTGAGATCACCTTCCAGTGGTGTCCCCAGTATGAAGAGAACTGAGGAAGCAACCCATCCCTCTGCCTGTCTTTGCCCCTCACTGGTAGCATCTACTACTCTCTTGCTTCCACTGCTGCAGCCGTCCTCCGCTGACATCTGAATCCATCCTCTTCAGTCTTGCAACAGGGACCTGAGGCCAGTGACTCTCCAGAAACCCACCAGGCCATGAGCACTAGCTCAGGACCACTGAGGCAACCAGCCTTGTGGACTGAGCAGTTAGCACCTTGTCAGCCTCACCAGAGCAAAGACAGCCACTGTTTGGGTTACCCAACACAGATGACGTAAGGCCACCAGGTAAATTCCCTTTGTGATATCTAGTCATCCCATCCAGTTTCATTTCTCTAGAGAACCCCAACCCATCCAATAATCCAAGAACCAAATGATATTGACAGAGGTCTAGGATAACAATGGGTTCTGATCTGTGCATAGGAGGGGTGCTAAACAGGGCAGTGATTATGAAGCTCTGAGCAAGCATCAGTCAACTGTATAATTAGTCCACGCAAAGCACTCGTGCTGATCCAGGCAGGCAAGAGCAATGTGAGCTTTTATCCTCTTGCTCTACCACAGAAGCACGAACTCATCCCATTTCTTGTCAGCCCTCTGTGTTATTAATATCATATAGACTCCAGTTCTAAGATAATCTTCTCATAATTTGTCTTTTTAAAGAGCAGCCAAATCTCATGCTTTTGAGGGAGAGGGCAAATGTCTATGACACACAGGCAAAGCATAGGTCAAGTCAACTGCAAATTTGGATTTTCAAATCTATACCATTGCCCAGGCCCCGACCCTCACCTTCTGTCTCCACTGACAAAGAGAACCAGAGTGCTCTGCCTCCTGGACTCCTGTAACACGAGAAACCACTCTTCTGTGTCAAATCCACCATCAATTTTGCAGTGGCTTGCTGCCATTAACACACTCCAGGTAGGTAGTTGTCACGACGCATTAGCTCTGAAAGAGGCTGACAGCATAACTGCAGGCGAGCTCAGGGCTCGGTCCAGGCCAGCACCTGCCACCTGCTCAGGCAGGAGCAACCTCTGTCAAGACACAGGCTGGCAAGAAGCTTCAGGAATCATGTCGGTGCCCTTCATGGACAGCATGCTGCAGGGCAGCCTGTCTAGTAAAAGCAGGACAGAAACCTTTGCCAGCCACCTGCCTGCCCCCATATGGTGGCCATTTAAAAACCCGTCACTTTCACAGAGAAACCCTCGAATTATTCACTCATCAGATGCAGTTTTGACTGGCCCAACTGCCTCAATACAGTCACGTGGCGGTGGTTAGCCCTATTGTGTTCTGTAGGTTTGGGGCGTTGGTGAGGAAGATATTGCATGCACCTAGCTAAGCCAATGAGTCTGGCTCACTTCACTTCCAACACCCTCGGTACTCCAATCTGGGAGCCAGGGCCAAGGAGTGGGAGAGCTTCAACCCAGTCCCATCAACCTTCGAGGTTTTATGGACCATGGAGGGAAGTGTTGGACAATGTTGCAGTGTTTCCACGCTCTCCTGGTTCCAAGGGAGAATGTTCGAAAGGAAGAAGGGGAATCCTTTCAGAAACCATAATAAAACTCTGAAAACCTCTTAAAAGTTCCTTGGATAAGTCAGCCAATGGTGTAACAACAGCAGCTCACGTTGCAGGGGCCCGGTCTTCCGGTATTAGTTGCATGTCAAAAATCGTCTATTTTTTGTTTCGGTTTGAATTATGTTCACAAGACAATTTAAATGTTTGGCAAGACTTCAATAGAAACAATGATATTTTCCTCTTTTACTTTTTGTTTTTGTCTGCTTGGGTTTTTTTTTTTTTTTTTTTATTTTTTGTTTTATATTTTCTGGATATCCCTTCAACTCCCTTAACACCGTAAGAGGAAGAAGGGCCTTGGTCACTGTCAAGATGTTCAAAAAATGTTTTGGATAAATGAAAACAAAAATTGAATGACAGGCCAGGTGGTAAGACACCAGATGTCTTATGGGTTTTTCAAATATTGTGCAACGGTTGTTGGGGCAGGGGCTGAGTGACTCACCGGACAGAAGCAATGAAGCAGTTTAGACCAGTTTGGGAACATGTTAAAGATGTTAGAATTCAGATTCATATGGTTGTGACATCACACTAAACAAAGCCTGGTAACTTGGTCCCAGATCAAAATCCACTTTAATGAAGTTTAACAAAGGACCTCAAAGCCCACCCCCACGGGGCTGAACTTCCTTCAACAAAGTCACACCTACTCTGACAAGGTCATAGCGCCACTTTACATGGGCCAAGCATATTCTAACCACCACAAGCAACACAACAGGCCAATCAATTCTGACTATGTACCTAAGATTAAGAAAGAAATTGAAGAAGACCTCAGAAGATGGAAAGATCTCCCATGCTCATGGATTGGCAGGATTAATATAGTAAAAATGGCCATTTTACCAAAAGCGATCTACAGATTCAATGCAATCCCCATCAAAATACCAATCCAATTCTTCAAAGAGTTAGACAGAACAATTTGCAAATTCATCTGGAATAACAAAAAACCCAGGATAGCTAAAACTATTCTCAACAATAAAAAGGACTTCAGGGGAATCACTATCCCTGAACTCAAGCAACATACAGAGCAATAGTGATAAAAACTGCATGGTATTGGTACAGAGACAGACAGATAGACCAATGGAACAGAATTGAAGACCCAGAAATGAACCCCACACCTATGGGCACCTGATTTTTTGACAAAGGGCCAAAACCATTCAATGGAAAAAGATAGCATTTTCAGCAAATGGTGCTGGTTCAACTGGAGGTCAACATGTAGAAGAATGCAGATCGATCCATGCTTATCACCCTGTACAAAGCTTAAGTCCAAGTGGATCAAGGACCTCCACATCAAACCAGATACACTCAAACTAATAGAAGAAAAAAATAGGGAAGCATCTGGAACACATGGGCACTGGAAAAAATTTCCTGAACAAAACACCAATGGCTTATGCTCTAAGATCAAGAATCGACAAATGGGATCTCATAAAACTGCAAAGCTTCTGTAAGGCAAAGGACACTGTGGTTAGGACAAAACGGCAACCAATAGATTGGGAAAAGATCTTTACCAATCCTACAACAGATAGAGGCCTTATATCCAAAATATACAAAGAACTCAAGAAGTTAGACCACAGGGAGACAAATAACCCTATTAAAAAATGGGGTTCAGAACTAAACAAAGAATTCACAGCTGAGGAATGCCGAATGGCTGAGAAACACCTAAAGAAATGCTCAACATCTTTAGTCATAAGGGAAATGCAAATCAAAACAACCCTGAGATTTCACCTCATACCAGTGAGAATGGCTAAGATCAAAAACTCAGGTGACAGCAAATGCTGGCGAGGATGCGGAGAAAGAGGAACACTCCTCCATTGTTGGTGGGATTGCAGACTGCTACAACCATTCTGGAAATCAGTCTGGAGGTTCCTCAGAAAATTGGACATTGAACTGCCTGAGGATCCAGCTATACCTCTCTTGGGCATATACCCACAAGATGCCCCAACATATAAAAAAGACACATGCTCCACTATGTTCATCGCAGCCTTATTTATAATAGCCAGAAGCTGGAAAGAACCCAGATGCCCTTCAACAGAGGAATGGATACAGAAAATGTGGTACATCTACACAATGGAATATTACTCAGCTATCAAAAGCAATGCCTTTATGAAATTCATAGACAAATGGTTGGAACTGGAAAATATCATCCTGAGTGAGGTAACCCAATCACAGAAAAACACACATGGTATGCATTCATTGATAAGTGGCTATTAGCCCAAATGCTTGAATTACCCTAGATGCATAGAACACATGAAACTAAAGATGGATGATCAAAATGTGAGTGCTTCACTCCTTCTTTAAAAGGGGGAACAAGAATACCCTTGGCAGGGAACAGAGAGGCAAAGATTAAAACAGAGACAGAAGGAACAGCCATTCAGAGCCTGCCCCACATGTGGCCCATACATATACAGCCACCCAATTAGACAAGATGGATGAAGCAAAGAAGTGCAGGTCGACAGGAGCCGGATATAGATCTCTCCTGAGAGATGCAGCCAGAGTACAGCAAATACAGAGGCGAATGCCAGCAGCAAACCACTGAACTGAGAATAGGACCCCCGTTGAAGGAATCAGAGAAAGAACTGGAAGAGCTCGAAGGGGCTCGAGACCCCTTATGAACAACAATGTCAACCAACCAGAGCTTCCAGGGACTAAGCCACTACCTAAAGACTACATGGACTGACCCTGGACTCTGACCTCATAGGTAGCAATGAATATCCTAGTAAGAACACCAGTGGAAGGGGAAGCCCTGGGTCCTGCTAAGACTGAACCCCCAGTGAACTAGACTGTTGGGGGGAGGGCAGCAATGGGGGGAGGGCGGGGAGGGGAACACCCATAAAGAAGCGGAGGGGGAGGGATTAGGGGGATGTTTGCCTGGAAACCGGGAAAGGGAATAACATTCAAAATGTAAATAAGAAATACTCAAGTTAATAAAAAAAAATAAAAGTCATTTTGAGGGGCTAAAGAGATGGCGCAGCAACTGAGAATACTTGTTGCGTCTGCAGAGAACCTGGGTTACCAACACCCAGATGGTGGCTCACAACCATCCATAACTCCCTGTCACTCATGTAATAGAGAGTTATGTACATAAAATAGCCTGAAAGAGTATAGTTTCTTTCTACTTATTGTTACAATGAAACAATAATAATAACAAAAACATCCAGCACATAGAAGAACGATTTTGAGACAACAGAAAATGAGCTCACTTTTAGCTAAATTGTTCTTCTCTTCAGCAGGTGTTAGATTATGAGAGATTGGCCAAAATGATATCATAAATACATCACGTGACAGAAGGAATGGATACTAAGGGACAGGAACCTGTGCCCTTAATTCTTGTAAGTCCTTATGGTCAAATTCAAACAGAGAGTTGGGGTACCATAGCCAATTGGTGGTAACTAGGAAGTGACCCAAGCCAGGCAGGATATCACTGACTAACAACACCATGTTGTTTTCGGTGCAGCAACAACAGAGCTTCAGGCTGTCTGATCCTGCTAACACTGCTAACAGTTCTGAGATGAAGCATTCTGTCTCAGAGGGCCTGGTTTTACCCTCCAGAGGCCAACCGCTGCTCAGGGCCTGGGCTCAGATAAAGGCTCACTGCGCAGGGTTGTGGTTTGTACAGGAGAAGCTGTGACTGTGTTGACTTCCATGTCTGAAATCCCTGGTGTCCCTAATAATTGTAACTCGTGCTTCGATAAAATGCACAGATAATGTTACTGAACCATTTCCAGTCTCAAGGTGTTAATTTGGGTCTGGAAGACTTACAGCCTTCAGTACTTGAAAAGAGAGTGTCAAGATGGTCTTACCTTTGTCTGAAAGGAAACAAAACTCCTAGACTTTTGGCCAAGCGCCCATTCCTGCATATCATCTATTAGGGCGGTGGCAGCGTAAGGGCATCAGAGTGACATTTCCATACAAGTCAGGGCCACATTGAGAGACCATGACAGTGTTGCAATAGACTATAAGCCAGGAGCTCTATGCAGGTAATTGTGCATATACGTATGGGAGAGGGTGGCCAGGAAAGGGGCACTGAGCAGGATGTAAAGTGAATAAGTAAAAAATAAATTAATTAAATTAAAAATAAAAAATGAAATGAAAAGTAGTAGTACTGCCAAACCTAATGATGTCCTTGGCATGAGTTCTGCACGTGGTTATTTTTTCCCATTATATACTCTTAATTCCCCTTTCAAGCATCAGTTGAGCACGTATGTCTGGCTTTATATCTAGGTTTTCTATTTTGTCCCATTAGTCAATATGCATGTTTTTATGCACCATTCAGTTTTGACTTCTGGGGCTTTGCAATATACTTTGACAGCAGAAAGTGTGATTTACCCAATTTCATTCTTGTTTAAATCACTTTGGCTGTTCAAGATCACTTGTAATTCTACAGGAGCTCTAATTCTTGCAAGAAGTCATTGGGATTTTGAGACAAATTGATTAAATCTGCAAATGGCTTAGAGTTGACATTTTAAATTATCTATGTTTCAATCTATGAATATTTTGCCTTCTTATTCTCTGTACCTATATTACTTTCCTTCATCAGGGTTTTATAGTCTTCATCGTATAACCTTTCATTTTTGTGATTAAATATATTTCTAAGTGTTTATTAGTTTTATGCTGTTGTGATATTATTTTCTTTTTAAAGGTTTTAAAGATTTATTCATTTTTACTTTATGTGTATCTGTAAGTATTTATGTGTGTGCATGTGTGTGCCTGTGTTTGTTTGTGTGTGCGTGCGGATGGGTGCACATGTGTTTTTGTGTGTGTGTGTGTGTGTGTGTGTGTGTGTGTGTGTGTGTGTGTGTGTGTGTGTGTGTTTACTATCTGCTTGGATGCCTGCAGAGCCCAGAGGAGGGTACCATTCTCTGGAGCTGGAGTTTAGGTGGTCGTAAGCTGCCCAGTATGAATTCTGAGAACTAAACTCAGATCCTCTGCAAGAGTAGTTCATGGACCTCTGAGCCATCTCTCCAGCCATGGCTTACTGTTACCATATCCATGTTTATCGAGAACATTAGCCTGTAGTTTTCTTTCATTTTATCTTTAGTTTTGTTATCAGCATGATACTTTCTTTATAACAACTATTTCTTCTATTTTGGGGAGAATTTAAGAAGTGTTTGTCATTAATTTATCTTTAAATATTTGGTAGAATTAACTTGCAAAGCCGTCTCCCCGGAGTTCTGCGTTGGGGCATTTTTTATGCTAATCTCTCCATTTATTATTATCAGTCTGTCTTGACTCAGTCTTGGCAAGTTTTTGTTTGGTTGGTTTTTGTTTTTGTTTGGTTTTTTGTTTTTTGTTTGTTTTCTGATTTTGTTTGGTTGGGGTTTTGTTTGTTTTTTGTACACATGATGCTTTGTAACAGTCCCTTGTGCTCTTCTTAATTCCCATGGCATTGGTTGTACTGTCTTCTCTTTTCATTTCTGATTTTGTTTATTTTACTCTTCTCTGCTTTTTACTTGGTCAAGTGAAAGGCTTGATAATTATATTTCTTTTTTTATTTCTTAGCTAAGATACCAAAAGCCCCAATGACAAAAGCTGAAGCAAACAATTGGGATTACATCAAACTAAAAGCTTCTGCAAAGCAAAATGAACATCATTGAACCAGAAGGCATTCTATGAATAGAAGAAGTATGTGCCAATGGTCTCACACTCATTCTCAACCTGTGGGTCACGACCGCTTCAGGGGTAGTATGACGCTCTCAAAGGGGGGTAACATAAGACGAACACAAAACACCAATGTTTACATTGTGAGTTATAACAATAACAACAAAATTATGGTTATGAAGCAGCAATGAAAATAACACAATATGAGGAACTATACTAAAGGGTCACAACATAAGGAAGGTTGAGAACCACTGAACTATCAGAGAGAGAGTTAGGATCCAAGGTATACAAGCAACTTTTACAACTTAATATCAAGAACTATTCAAAACAAGCAAACAAACCCACCAAAACAACAACAACAACAACAACAACAAAAACCCCAAAGACCTAATTGTAAAGTGGGCAAAGGAACTGAGTATACATTCACTCAAAGAAAGCACACAAATGTCCAGCAGTTTTTTGAAAAGGTTATCAGGATCACCTGTGTGCCCGCACCCTCATTTCTGGATATTTTACAATCAGATAAGAGAATGGCCCTTACACTAAGCATCTATCTGCAAAGATTACAATAATGACAATAGGAATAATAAGGAACTTTGGGGGTGACAGGTGGGTTATTATACACATTGCGTGGTCATTGTGAAGGCCAGCAGCTCCAAATTTGCCAGGCTCTACATATTACACATGTACAGTGTTCTGTAGGTCAATTATATTTCAATAAACTGACTTAAAATTTAAAAAGTACTGCAGTGGAACGAATCAAGCAATGTAGAAAATAAAGTGAAATGGAAGACTTCGTGTTAAGCCTTTAGCACTGCAGAGTTCACATGCCCAGACCTCATGATGCAAGCCATGCAAACTGGAGTTTTCCTCCAGCTCTACCTGATAGAAACCCCTCAGTATAGTCAGGCAACCAGTTCACCGAGTTCATCAGAGGACTCACATACCCTGCAGACCACCATGGCCAATGGCCAAGAACTTTGTCTGTGTCAGTCAGTCACGAGGCTTCACATGGAATTGCCCACCAACCCTTGTTCAGATGAACATTCCTCTTGGAAATATGTTTCTTCATTGTTTTACATATCCTAGACTGTACCAGAAAAGATTTACTGGGGCACATGGGGAAAAGATTGGTTACTACATAGACTTAGAAAAAAACGGTAGTTAGTATCCAAGTCAGTTAGACTCATATTTTACCTAATGTCCATTAAAGCAGAGACTGAATTTAACATCCTGTCTGTGGATAAATCTTAGTAGAAGGAAAGCTAGTCACCTCGGCTGAAGGGTAAGTGTTGTCCTAGGAGACATCAATGCCTCCTTCTTAGCCAAAAATAGATGAGTGCCAGGGTTGGAAAACTTCCTATGCTGTATGGGATTATATTAGATGAAGATAAAATACATAGAAATCATAAGGAATTATGGAAAATTAGGCAATAGGGCAAAATAAACTCTTCACGTTTGAGTCAATTATTAACATTTCTCCAGGAAACAAACAATTGAGACTATTGTCTTCTTTGCAGAGGTTGCCCAAGAGTGAGCAAAACAGGTAACTTCATTAGACAAAATACATAATCCAGGGTAGTTACTTAGTCATTATATGCAAGTGTTCCTGACCATAAATGTACCTTACATAGGTCTTAGGCACTTTGAGTTGTTGAAAGGCTCAATGTAATAGACGGGGAAAGAATGTTACAAGAGGATCACAAAATGTACTGTGAATTAAAACATCCTATGATTTTGCTTGCAGGTTAATATTTTAAACAATAAAAGATATAGTAAGCTATACTATTTGCAATTAAGAAGCTTAAACGTATAGCACATAGTGGAGAAGACATAGATTTCTTTGGATGGCCATGGTTCTCATTCATTGGCCAAAATTGTGTGTTAAACCTTGGAGTTATAAATTTCAAAGACCAGCAAGCCTGGATCTGTAGATGGAATTATGTTTTTTTCCATGCCTGGGACAAAAGACATGTTGAAGTTCTAATCCTAAATTTCTCAGAATATGAGCTTATCTGGTAAAAGATTCTTTATAGAGTGATCAGGTAAAGTGATCTCTTTAGCCCCATACCACACACAGAGGGAAGACAACAGGAATAGACAGGATTGAAGAGATACCTACAAAAGCCAAGAGGTACCAAAGATACAGACGCTAGGATGAGGCACGGAAGGATTCCTGACTGCGTTTAGAGGAAACACCTCCTGCAAATATTCAGTTTTCCTTCTGCCTTCCAGAGCTGTGGTGCCATACATATCTTTTAAATGCTTGGATACTTCAGCCATTGGAAACTTGTACACCTAGTATGCTGGTTAGGTTTTTGTTTGTTTGTTTTGTCAACTTGACAAAACCTATGCTCATCTAGGAAGAGAGAATCTCGACTTAAAAAATGCCAGTCATTAGTCTGTGGGACATTTTCTTGGTTCATAATTTATATAGAAGGGTCTAGTTTATTGCAGACAGTGCCACCTCTATACTGGCGGTTCTGGGTGGTATAAGAAGTCTGGCTGAACAAGCTATATAAGGGGCAACCAATAAGGAGTGTTCCTCAGTGGGCTCTTCTTTGGTTCCTGCCTCCAGTTTCCTTCCTTGAGTTTCTTCATGATGGACTGTAAGCTATAAGATGAAATAAATCTCCACCCTTCCTCCTCAAGGTGATTTTGACCATGGTCTCTATCACAGCAATAGAAAATGAACTAGGACACCTGGAAAATGAGTTTCCAAGAGACACAGGTCCCTGCCTCTGCTTTATTTCCTATCACACGTCCCTCTCCTTAGACAGGTGAGGCAGCCTGTAAGAATTCTAGCCAATACACAAGCCCAGTGTCAATGATCAACTGGCATTTGTATTATGATCATCAGTTCTTGGGATGAGCCAAGCTCACAAATGTATCATATATCTTATAAAACAATAGGAAAATGTAGAAAACCATCTTCTGCCATATGTCCGTTTTAGTTACAGGGTTATTAATTAGTTGGTCTCAGATCTTTCTTGGCTGATTATGAAATAATGTAATTCTAAAGTGACACAAAAATGATATAGGGAAAAGACGATGAAAGCATTCAAAGGCACTAATTCACACTCCAGCCCATGCCATATTAATTACATTCCCCTTAGAGTTTAATAACTTCTTCTTTTACTTGACTTCCTTTGCCCTGGATCGTGCTCCTGAATATGTGGTCATGAGTCTCATAGCAATGATAGCAGCTTATATGCAATATCCACCATCTACTGTGTCAAATCTCTCATAAACTTACTTGATTTGAGTGTTAGAATTATCTATTGATTTTTATAGTGGAGAAATGAAATCTAAAAGTATAACTTGCCAAAGTGGCAGAACATGAACTTTAGGTTTTGACGCCAAAGCCTCACCCTTTAAAGCACTGTGCCCTGGATTCCACCTGGCATGCCATTTGGGTATAGCTGAATACTAACAAGATATATGGATGCTCTCCATTTTGATTAATAGCTCTCATTCTCATCCAGTCAGCCTAGAGCTCTGCAGGTTGGGAGAGGAGAGATCACCCACTAGTTAAGAGCACTGTCTGCTCTTTCAGAAGACTAGGGTTCAATTCCCAACACTCACATAATGGGTCACAGTTATCTGTACCTCCAATTCCAGGGGTCCCAATACCCTCTTCTGGTCTCTTTGGGCACTGCAGGCATTTAATGCACAGACATATACATAGACAAAACATTAAAAACATAATATAAAAATTAATCTCAAAAAATTAAGAAATTTTAAAATAACAACTGCAACACTTATTTGAAGATGTTCATCTTTTCCTAGATTACTTCACTTTTTAACTCTTGGTGAGCCAGTGAGGAGTTATTTTTCAAAATAATTTGGTAATTTATAAATACTTAAAGGTACTCAGAGAGTTGAATTTGGCTTCGGGCCAGTTATTAATATTAAACTAATATTTGCCTGTGTGACTAAAAGGTTCAAATGAAATTGACCACAAATGCACAGTTGCATAATAAAAATAAATAAATAAATAAATAAATAGCTAAATAAATGAATACAAACCCTACATTTTCAATTCTCTTGTGACTCAACAAATGGAGCCAAATTTAGGTCTATTAAGCTCTGTCCCACAGAAGTATCGTGGCAATCACTACTCACTCCTGGTGAGACACTTTACAAGAAGGAACAACCTGAGCAAGCAACAGGAACTCATGCTGTTGGATGAGTGCCCGCTTGGTGTACATGTCAGGGACACCAAGGCTCTCTATACCTGACACCTGACTGTGAACCCATGACTTTGTGTATGGATAGGTTGGTGGTCAGAGGATGTCAGAACCTGGAAGATCATCGGGCATTCCTAGAATTTCAACAAGGACAATTTGATCTGTAACTGAGTCACCATCTAGATGCTTCCCTTTTCTATCAGTGACCTGGGGACAGATAAAAGCATCTAGTGACTCATGTGGAGCCTGTCACCAACATCACTTCCTCTTCCTGAAGCTTGTTTTGTCAGGCGAGAAAATGAAGAGAATTAATTTACCATTAATTGTGACGATAATTCTGATTAAATCTTTCTGCCTTTTAAGAATCTGGTTTTTTGTTTGTTTATTTATGTTTGGTTTTGGTTTTTGTTTTAACCTAGATTATCCGGGATACTCAAAAAGTTACTTGATCCTCCAAATCCTTCATTTCCAGTCACAAAAGGAAATCTGTATAAGAGGGTTTCCACATAGCCATGCTTCTCAAAATGTCCTGATCCCATCTAACAGAAGGTTGTCAAAAATAATACTTTTGCTTGTTAAAAAGACGTCTGCTACATGATGTCTTTGGTACAGATCTTCTTTTTGACCCAACTTTTAAGAAAGATTAATGGAGGAGAAATTGAGGGATGGGGATGAGAGGAGGGGAGGGAGAAGATATTAGTGTTGGGATGTATTGCATGAGAGAAGAATAAACAAAAATATTAAGAAAGAAAGAAAGAAAGAAAGAAAGAAAGAAAGAAAGAAAGAAAGAAAGAAAGAAAGAAAGAAAGACAGACAGAAAGGAAGGAAGAAAGGAAGGAAGAAAAGTAGGTAGGTTAACTTTGAAACCTTTCCAAAGTTGCTTAGTAAAATCACTACATGCCAATCTCAGAAATAAAAACAGAGACTACAATCTGAATGGCAGGGCATCATATCTTACTGAAATGCTTTCTCAAAGTAACAAGCCAAAGAAGGAATAAGCCAGGTGAAAAAGGAATTCTAATTGGTAATAGCACACATCGGGATGGTGATTTTTGATCTTGAATATTTGACTTTAGTTTGGAATTTCTCTTTTCATTCCTGGGATTATAACCTCAATGCTGTGCAGTTATTTTGTGCAGTTCATTTTATTTTCCTTAGTGTCATTCAATGTTCAGAACAACATGAAACATATCTTCTTCACATGGAGAGTGAATTCAGTGACAACTCAAGCACATAATTCTTCTCTGCATGGAAGAAGATGCTGGACATCTGCTCGCTGTGATACACAGAACAGCACAGCACACAGCCACTGAAGAAGTATGGAGGAAGGGACCTCCTTGCATCACACAATTCAGCTTTATTAGAAGGAGACTATTGAACATCCTTTCAAAAAATCTCATTTGTTTACCTGACTCTTTGAGAATGGAGACTGAAAAAAAAATCAGTATTTTCTTTTCACGCTGAATCTCCTAACCCCATAATAAGGCTGGCCCATGGTAGTTGATGTGGAGTGAAGTGAGTAATTAAAAGAAAATAAATGAAAATTTTCTATTTTTAAATGCCAATCATAAAAGCTATACTGGATTTCCTTTCCACTCATACTGCAAAGATAACTAAAATGAGTCTTCCTTTCTTAATTGTCACTGAACACTATTTTGTTTTAGGAAGGGCTCTGAGTGGATAAATTCTATCCTGAAAGAAACTCTTTAAAATACAGGCACTCTAAAGGGAAGGCCTTGAAGACTCAGAGGGTAAACAACTGAGAAGCTTCAGGAAATCCTTGAAACCTATCAGGTGCAGTGAACTCCCTTCTCAAGCTTTGTACAAGCAGTAGAGTAGAGAGAGACACTCATGTGCACGTGAAGCTGCCTGAAAGACAGAAAGGATGAGATACTTGGAAAACAGACCACTTGTTCTGGAGTTGGACTTTTAATTTAATTTAATTTCTTCCTTTCTTTCCTTTCCCTTTCTTTCTTTCTTTCTTTCTTTCTTTCTTTCTTTCTTTCTTCCTTTCTTTCTTTCTTTCTTTCTTGCTTGCTTGCTTTTGTCTGTAACCCCAGTGAGACTAACTGATTCAGCAAGTTAGATGTTAGTGGGACCCTAATTTTTATCTGTCCTCAATTCCTTATCTGGGGTGAGACTTTTTTACATATCCCCAGCCATAGTATCATAAACACTCCAATTTCTATACACATACCAATTTCTAACCCAAATAAAATGCCACTGCTTTGTAGGCCTCTGTCTCACTTCTTTAATGCACATATCCTAGAAAAACTAGATCCCTCTTAGGGATTCGGCACCCTTTCCCCAATGGTCTACTGTTTCTATCAAAGTGTTCCACAGAAATTTTTACCACCATATTTTACTTAACTTTTTGGAGCTCCAAGCCTCAGATTTCTCACTTTTTTGTATACTAGTTTTATATTTATTGGAAAAATGAACAAATTATATAATATTCCCATATAGAAGTTTCCTAAGCCACAATTCCCTTGTAACATCTTGTAGTTGTATAGTGTGTTTCTTTAAATTAATGAACCAATAGGATATATAATATGAACTAAAACCTGGTGTTGACATTAAACATCAATCTTTATATCACGTAGTTCTTGATATTCTAAATGTGTAATGTCACATTTTCAGCATTGCATATATAGAGAAGTAGCATTACCAAGTTCAAAATCTCTTCTCTTGGTCTATGTTCCTCAGCCTTTCTTACTGTGAACTCCTGCAAAGAATGGATCTATTTATTGCCTTCATAGTTTTACCTTTTCCACAGTGTTCTTAGTTAGATTCACACAGGATGCTGCCTTTTAGCTAATTTCTTTCATTTAGTAACTTGAAGTTCTTTCATAGAGCATGAGATTGCCTAGTGGTAGAGCACCTGCCTAGTGTTTGCAAGGCTCTGGTTTTACTCTGTAGCTTCACATATATAACATTCCCCATGTCTCTTTGTACTTCAATTCCTGTTTGTCACTGAACAAGTCTCAGATGCATGGATATATCAGTTTATTTCTTCTTTGATCAATGGATATCATGGCTGTTTATAGGTTTGGGCAATTATAAATAAAGCCGATTGTTGGTTACCTGTCTTGTTACTGAAATAAAACATCTTACAAAAGTAAGTTATAAAACAAAAGGTTTGTTTTAAGGGTATAGGCCATCGTGGTAGGGAAATTCATGGAGGCATCAGCAGTAGAGAAGCAGAGAGAAGTGAGTGCCACTTAGCCCCTGTCTTCATTAGGGTTTTCATTGCTGTGAACAGACACCATGACCACCGCAACTCTTATAAAGGACAATATTTAATTGGACTGGATTGCAGTTTAGAAGTTTAGTTCATTATTGTCAAGGTATGGTGGCATGCAGCCAGACAAGGTACTGGAGAAGTCGCTGAGAATTCTACATCTCAGCAGGCAGGCAACTGGAAGAGAGAAAGATGCTGGGCCTGGTTTGAGTATTTGAAACCTCAAATCCCACCAGCAGTGAGAGTAGGCCACACCTCCTGACAGTGCTTTTACCTAGTAACCAAGCATTCAAATCAATGAGCCTATGAGGGTCATTCTTGTTTAAACTACCACAGTTCCTTTTCACCTTTTCATTGAGTTTTGAACCTCAAACTATGGAATAGTGCCACCTACATTCAGGGTGGGTCTTCCCATCTCATAAACATGCTAAGAGATTTGTTTCTATGGTGATTATGAAAACATACTATGTTGACCATCAAGATTATCTATTACAGCTGCTATAAATATGGGTGTGCAATGTCTGTATGAACAGATATATTCAACTTAGTTGAATCAATAACTACAATCAAGCATATGGTAAAGTTATGTTAACCTTTATTAAAACATGCTAACTTAGCTGAGTATGGTGTTATGTACCTGTCATTCCTGCCCTCAAAGAGAAGAGGCAGAAGTTACAGAGTTCAAAGCAGCCTCAGAGATATAATGAGTTTGAGGCCAGCCTAGGATGAGAGCAAGTTAACTTGTCTTCCAGTAAAATTGTACCATTATGCTCTCCAACAAGCAATGAATGGAGTTCCTGGTGCTACTCATCTTTGTCAACACTTCGGATTTTAGTCATTCTAATTAAGTGGATAATATCATTGCACTGCCGTGCTAATCTACATTTCCTGAATCAAGTGGGGACTGTGTTTTCTCTGTTGTTAGCCATCTTTCTTCAGTGAGGTATCTCTGCCCTCTTAGCTACTTCTGATTGAATCATCCATTTCTTCTTGTTGAGGTCTAGAGTTTGTCTAAGATTTTAGATGTTAGTGATTAATGATACTGTTTTCTCCAGTTTGAGACTTAACATTCTTCTTTCAACAGAGTATACAGCAGAGAAGCTGTTACCTTTAACAAAGTCCAACTTGTCAACCGTTCTTCTGTCACCAAATCTAAGGTCACCTAGATTTTCTCCCATGTTTGTCCTGTAAAAAAAAAAAATCTTACAATTTTGTATTTTATACTTAGGTTTTTGATCCACCTAGATTTAAATTTTAGGAAAGATCAAAGGCCTATGTCTAGACTGATTTTGTGGTATGTGATGTCTGATTGTTCCTGCGTTACTGGTTGAAACCATCCTTCATTTACTTGGTTTCAATGTGTTGATAACACCAGATGACTGCATCGCATGTGGATTTCTGAACCAACCCTCTATCCTGTTTCATTGTTTCTAGACTTTCTTTGCCACCATCACACTATCTGACTTACTGTCTGTCTGTTGTCAATACTGGACTTGAGTCAGTCATCTAGCTTTGCTCTCTCTCCTCTTTCAACACTTTGCTGCCTGTTATGGGTCTTTGGCATTTTCTACCTACATTTGACAGCTAAGCTTTTGTATCTACAAAGTAATTTGCAATCTACAAAGTAATTTTGTATCTATAAAGTAAATGATTTGGGTGGTATCTAATCTGTCAATCTTTGGGAAGAACTAGCATCTCAATCATGCCCTCCACAGAAGTCCTGACACTTTCCCAACGAATTATCAATCACTTCATTGCTTTCATCAATTTCATACTTTTTCCATAAAGCTTGCATAAATAATTTTAGTCAATTTTAGCAACCAATTTCAATTTAGAAGATAAAGCATGATTATTATTTTGTTTGAATTTCTTGTTTTCTAGTCATTATCATTGTCTTAAAGAACAATTGATTTTCAACATCTTTTTTATTATTTTTAATTTTTTAAACTTTTCTTCCCCTCCTGTTCCCCTTCCCGACAGTTCCACATCCCGTACCTCCTTCTCACCACCACCCCCATGTCTCCATAAGGATGTCCCCACCCCACCTACCCCACCAGACCTCTAAAAAGTCGACAGTCTCTTAAGGGTTAGGTGCATCTTCTCTGACTGAATCCAGACCCAGGAGTCCTCTGCTGTATATGAAATGGGGGCCTCATCTCAACTGGTGCATGCTGCCTGGTTGGTGATCCAGCATGTGAGAGATCTCGGGAGTCCAGGTTAACTGAGACTGCTGGTTCTCCTACAGGGCTGCCCTCCTCCTCAGCTTCTTCCAGCTTTTCCCTAATTCAACCAGAGGGGTCAGCAGCTTCTGTTCATTGGTTGGGTGCACATATCTACATCTGACTCTTTCAGCTGCTTGTTGGGTCTTTTGGAGGACAGTCATGATAGGTCCCTTTTTGTGAACATCCATTGCCTCAGAAATGGTGTCAGGTCTTGGGGCCTCCCCTTGAGCTGGATCCCACTTTGGGCCTGTCACTGGGCCTCCTTTTCCTCAGGCTCTTCTCCATTTCCATCCCTGCAGTTCTTTCAGACAAGAAAAATTATGGGTCAGAGTTTTGGCTGTGGGATAGCAACCCCATCCCTCACTTGATGCCCTGTCTTTCTGCTAGAGTTGTGCTCTACAAGTTCCCTCTCCCCACTGTAGGGCCTTTCATCTAGTCCCTGCCCCTGCCCCCCCCGTTTGAATCCTGAGAGTCTCTCACTTCCCAGGTCTCTGGTACATTCTAGAGCGTCCTCCCACCCTCCTTCCTCCCGAGGTCTCCTGTTTCCATTCTTTCTGCTGGCCCTCAGAACTTCAGTCCTTTTCCTACCCCCACCCAATACTAGATCATGTTCCCCTCTCCCCCGCCCTCCCTCCCTTTTCCCTCCCCTGTCCTTCCCTCTTCCTGCTTTGTGGTTGCTTTCTTCTCCCTCCCAAATGGGACTGAGTTGTCCTCACTTGAGCCCCTCAGCTTGTTGAACTTTTTGAGTTCTGTGGACTGTATCTTGGGTTTTCTGTACCCAAGGCCACTATGAACATAGTGGAGCATATGCCCCTGTGGCATGGTGGATCATCTTTGTGGTATATTTCCAAGAGTGGTATTTCTGGAATTTAGGTAGGTCTATTTCCAATTTTCTGAGGAACCTCCAAATTGATTTCCAGAGTGGTTGTACCAGTCTGCAATCCCACCAGCAATGGAGGAGTATTCCTCTTTCTCCACATCCTCAATAACATGTGTTGTCACCTGAGGTTTTGATCTTAGGTAGAATCTCAGGGTCTTTTTGATTTGCATTTCTCTGACCACTAAGGACTTTGAACATTTCTTTAGGTGCTTCTCAGCCATTCGAGATTCCTCTATTGTGAATTCTAGTTTTAGTTCTATACCCCATTTTTTGATTGTGTTGTTTGTTTTTTTGGCAGTAAGCTTTTTGTGTTTTTATATATTTTGGATATTAGCCTTCTATCAGATGTGGGGTTAGTTAACACTTTTTTCCCAATTTGTAGAATGCCAATTTGTCTTATTGACTATGTTCTTTGCCTTATAGAAGTTTTCCAATTTCATGAAGTCCCATTTATCAATTCTTGATCTTAGACCATGAGCCATTGGAGTTCTCTTTAGGAAATTTCTGCCTGTGCCAATGACTTCAAGACTCTTTCCCACTTTCTCTTCTGTTAGATTCAGTGTATCTGGTTTTATGTGGAGGTCCTTGATCTACTTGGTCGTGAGCTTTGTGCATGGTGACAGATATGGGTCTATTTTCATTTTTCTACATACAGACATCCAGTTAGACCAGCAACATTTATTGAAGATGCTTTCTTTTTTTCCATTATATATTTTTGGCTTCTTTGTCAAAGATCAAGTGTGCTTAAGTGTGTGGTTTCATTTCTGGATCTTCAATTCTAGTCCATTGATCAAACTGTTGGTCTCCGTACCAATGTGATGCAATTCTTATCACTATTTGTTTAATTATGCATGTGTATGCGCAGCTGTGAGTGAAGATACCCATAGAGGCCAGGAGGGAGAGTTGGAGCTGAAAGAGCTGGATAACTGCTGAGTCATCTCTTTGGCCTACACCTGACTTTTTGGTATTAAACTGGAATCCTACAACTTTGCCACAGTGGCTGATTAGTTCCGGAAGATGGAGAGGCACGTGTTGTGGTGTTTGTGGCAGTGGAGATTTGCAATGCATCACTTGCAAACAAACAAAGGAAAATTATTTCTTTTTCCTAAACTTATACAGATTGTCTTATTGCTAGGAATGCCAATATGATTTTCAACAGGATGATTCTTGTGCTCTTGAATTTAGAGGAAAATGTTTAGTTTCTCACCTTTAAGGAAGTCAGTTATAAAGATTAATGCATGCTCTTAATTTGAAAAAAATTAATCTCTCTTCTATGTGTATGAGTTTCTTTATGGTAAACGGATATTAAATTTGGTTTGTTGAGCATCTTTTGCCACTGATACTATGTGATTTCTCATTAGCCTGTCGATATAGTGGATTAAAAGAGTGGATTCAAATACTGAGTCGGCCTTGCCTATATAGAATAAATCTTACTTAACCATTACCTTGAAGAGTTTGTTTTGGGTGTATAAGTAGTTTTGCATCTATATTCTTGAGAGGTGTTGGTTTACTATTTTCCTTTCTTGCACTATCTGTAGCTGATTTGGCAACACAGTGTTACTGGCCTCATAGAATGAGATAGAATGTGGGGTTTTTTCTGCCGTTATTTTTTTACTAATAAATAAAGGTCAGTTCAGACACCTGTTCTCCTTTGAGTTTTGGGAGTTTGTACCTTTCAAAGAATTGGTCCACTGACCATGTATCAAAAGTGTAGGTATGAAGTTGTGCATAATATTTATTTATTACATTTTTGATCCTCACAAGAATGATGCCCTTGACCCCTTAGTCTCACTATTTACTAATTCACACCCTTCCTCTTCACTCATTTATTCTAGATGTGGGCTATTAACTCTTTTCTTTTTATATGTATTTTTATTGGATATGTTATGCATTTACATTTCAAATGTTATCCCCTTTTCCCTGTCTCCCATTCCCCCTCCTCCTGCTTCTTTGAAGATATTCCTACTTCCACCCACCTACTCCCTCCTCAACGCCCTTTTGGCTAAGATCCAGTGTAATATCTGTTCTTATAAGTTTAACTCTCAAACAGACAACTTTGGGTTTGTTGGGTTTCTTTATTGATTCTGTCTTCATTGTTTGCTTTTTCTCCCTTTATTGAGGCTCATATTGTTCATCTTTCTGCAGTTTTCTAAAGTGTTAAGTTATTGACTTCCAATCTTTTCCCATTTCTAAAATAAGTATTCATTGCTTCAATTCCTCCACACACACCCGCCCCAAACAGCTTTTGCTGTATCCTTACCCATTTTGGTCAATTGTATTTTCACTTTTATTTAGGTAAAAGTTTTCAGTTGATTTCTTCTTCAATCCACTTGTTGAAAAGTATTATTTAGTTTCAAAGTATTTGTAGAATTTCAATCTACTATTTGGTTATTGATTTATAACTTAATTTGATTGTAAGATAGGGACTTTTATTACTTCTTAAATTTGAGGAGGTGTGTTCAATCTACGTGTGTGCTCAGCGTGAGTTTAAGAAGAATGAGACAAATATTCTTACTGCTTTTCTGTAGGTAAACTTTGCTTTGCCTTATTCTCTGAATTCTTACAAAATTGTCTCTATGTCCACAGCTTGAGTGATATGCATAGGTACCATAGGAATCCAATTTTGGGGTCTTTGTTCTGTATGATATCCTGCTCTCTGTCAAAAGTATTGACATATTCTCACCAGTATTACTTCAAATATTTCTTCTGTTCCACTTTCTCTTTTTCCTCTTTGGTTTTTATCACTGTGAAAATCCTACACTTTTTAAAAATAATTGTCTTCACTTCAGTTTTTTTAAATAATTTTTCCTGTTCTTTTTTCTTGATCTCTTCCATTTAGCTTGTAAAGTTTTGTGATGTCTTCAGAACTATTGATCTATCTGTCCTTCTTCCTTTTTACTGATAAGCATCGTGTATTGATTTTATACATTTTAAGTGACCCATCTGAGAAATCCAAAATCTGTGTCAGATCACAGTCTAATTCTGACATTTGTCTTCTCTCTTCACACTACCATTGTTCTTTGTGTGTGTTATGATAGTAAGAATCGAAGTCAGTCAGGATTGGCCTGGGAGATGTTGTATCCTAACAGCTGCTCTGAGTTTACCATTTTTTGTAGGTGTAGAAGCCAGGGGCTCGAATTTCCAGAAGTTTCTCTGTTAGCTCATCTGATGTCCCTGGAATTTCCTAAGAATACCTGAATGCTGTCTGTCTCTTACAGGGCTCTGATGTCAAGGTTGTTGCTGTAGTAATGGCCCATGATGGCCCATGATGGCAGTGAGCTGTAGAATAGATTGAATCATCTATAATTCTATGATAAAGTACCAATCAGGTTGTTTAGAGGCCTTGGAGTCCTAAGTGGCCAAACCCAGAGTTGTGCCTGAGCTTCACTTTTTAGGGCAATTACCTGAGCCTGGAGTTGTGAAAGTAGATGACTCAAACCGTGGACACAAAGATGATTTTTGAAAGAATTCAGAAAATAAGGCAAAGCAAAGCTTACCTTCCAGAAGAACGGTATGAACATTTATCTCATTCTTCTTAAACTCACACGGAGCACTAGTCAAGATTGAACACACATTGAGATATAAGACACACCTCCCCAAATTCAAGAAGTAATAAAAGTCCCTATCTTACAATAAAATTATGCTATAAATCAGTAACCAAAAGGTAGATTGAAATTCTAAGCTTTTCACATCTCAGATGGAGGTTCACTGACCCCAATGAGGGGTAGAACCTGGTTTTGGAGACTATTCTGGGAATGTTTCAAGGGTGAATTACCAATTCTTTCTCGGAAGCTGAAGGGAAGTGTTCTCTCAACTTCTGTTTGAGGACAAAGCAGAGCTCCTAAATGTAAAAATCTCGAAAGCTTCCCGTCTCTCCCTGCCCCTCCACCTTCTTTTTTTTTTTTTTTTTTATAAAGTAGTTATTTAAAATAAAATGAAAACTAAACTATCCATTATTTCAACATAAAAGTATTATTTTTTTTTATTATTAACTTGAATATTTCTTATATACATTTCGAGTGTTATTCCCTTTCCGGTTTCCGGCAACATCCCCCCCCTCCCCTTCCTTATGGGTGTTCCTCCCCACCCTGCCCTATTGCCGCCCCTCCCCCAACTGTCTAGTTCACTGGGGTTCAGTCTTAGCAGGACCCAGGGCTTCCTCTTCCACTGGTGCTCTTACTAGGATATTCATTGCTACCTATGAGGTCAGAGTCCAGGGTCAGTCCATGTATAGTCTTTAGGTAGTGGCTTAGTCCCTGGAAGCTCTGGTTGCTTGGCATTGTTGTACATATGGGGTCTCGAGCCCTTCAAGCTCTTCCAGTTCTTTCTCTGATTCCTTCAACGGGGTCCTATTCTCAGTTCAGTGGTTTGCTGCTGACATTCGCCTCTGTATTTGCTGTATTCTGGCTGTGTCTCTCAGGGGAGCGATCTACACTTCTGCACTTCTTTGCTTCATCCATCTTATCTAATTGGGTGGCTGTATATATATGGGCCACATGTGGGGGCAGGCTCTGAATGGGGTGTCCTTCAGTCTCTGTTTTAATCTTTGCCTCTCTCATCCCTGCCAAGGGTATTCTTGTTCCCTTTTTAAAGAAGGAGTGAAGCATTCACATTTTGATCATCCGTCTTGAGTTTCATTTGTTCTAGGCATCTAGGGTAATTCAGGCATTTGGGCTAATAGCCACTTATCAATGAGTGCATACCATGTATGTCTTTCTGTGATTGGGTTAGCTCACCAGGATGATATTTTCCAGTTCCAACCATTTGCCTCATTTGAATTTCATAAAGTCGTTGTTTTTTATAGCTGAGTAATATTCCATTGTGTAGATGTACCACATTTTCTGTATCCATTCCTCTGTTGAAGGGCATCTGGGTTCTTTCCAGCTTCTGGCTATTATAAATAAAATGTAATGAACATAGTGGAGCACGTGTCTTTTTTATATGTTGGGGCATCTTTTGGGTATATGCCCAAGAGAGGTATAGCTGGATCCTCAGGCAGTTCAATGTCCAATTTTCTGAGGAACCTCCAGACTGATTTCCAGAATGGTTGTACCAGTCTGCAATCCCACCAACAATGGAGGAGTGTTCCTCTTTCTCCACATCCTCGCCAGCATTTGCTGTCACCTGAGTTTTTGATCTTAGCCATTCTCACTGGTGTGAGGTGAAATCTCAGGGTTGTTTTGATTTGCATTTCCCTGATGACTAAAGATGTTGAACATTTCTTTAGGTGTTTCTCAGCCATTCGGCATTCCTCAGCTGTGAATTTTTGTTTAGCTCTGAACCCCATTTTTTAATAGGGTTATTTGTCTCCCTGCGGTCTAACTTTTTGAGTTCTTTTGTATATTTTGGATATAAGGCCTCTATCTGTTGTAGGATTGGTAAAGATCTTTTCCCAATCTGTTGGTTGCCGTTTTGTCCTAACCACAGTGTCCTTTGCCTTACAGAAGCTTTGCAGTTTTATGAGATCCCATTTGTCGATTCTTGATCTTAGAGCATAAGCCATTGGTGTTTTGTTCAGGAAATTTTTTCCAGTGCCCATGTGTTCCAGATGCTTCCCTAGTTTTTTCTTCTATTAGTTTGAGTGTGTCTGGTTTGATGTGGAGGTCCTGATCCACTTGGACTTAAGCTTTGTACAGGGTGATAAGCATGGATCGATCTGCATTCTTCTACATGTTGACCTCCAGTTGAACCAGCACCATTTGCTGAAAATGCTATCTTTTTTTTCCATTGGATGGATTTGGCTCCTTTGTCAAAAAATCAAGTGACCATAGGTGTGTGGGTTCATTTCTGGGTCTTCAATTCTGTTCCATTGGTCTATCTGTCTGTCTCTGTACCAATACCATGCAGTTTTTTATCACTATTGCTCTGTATACTGCTTGAGTTCAGGGATAGTGATTCCCCTGAAGTCCTTTTTTATTGTTGAGGATAGTTTTAGCTATCCTGGGTTTTTTGTTATTCCAGATGAATTTGCAAATTGTTCTGTCTAACTCTTTGAAGAATTGGATTGGTATTTTGATGGGGATTGCATTGAATCTGTAGATCGCTTTTGGTAAAATGGCCATTTTTACTATATTAATCCTGCCAATCCATGAGCATGGGAGATCTTTCCACCTTCTGAGGTCTTCTTCAATTTCTTTCTTCAGTGTCTTGAAGTTCTTATTGTACAGATCTTTTACTTGCTTGGTTAAAGTCACACGAGGTACTTTATATTATTTGGGTCTATTATGAAGGGTGTCGTTTCCCTAATTTCTTTCTCGGCTTGTTTCTCTTTTGTGTAGAGGAAGGCTACTGATTTATTTGAGTTAATTTTATACCCAGCCACTTTGCTGAAGTTGTTTATCAGCTTTAGTAGTTCTCTGGTGGAACTTTTGGGATCACTTAAATATACTATCATATCATCTGCAAATAGTGATATTTTGACTTCTTCTTTTCCTATCTGTATCCCCTTGACCTCCTTTTGTTGTCTGATTGCTCTGGCTAGAACTTCAAGAACTATATTGAATAAGTAGGGAGAGAGTGGGCAGCCTTGTCTAGTCCCTGATTTTAGTGGGATTGCTTCAAGTTTCTCTCCATTTAGTTTAATGTTAGCAACTGGTTTGCTGTATATGGCTTTTACTATGTTTAGGTATGGGCCTTGGATTCCTATTCTTTCCAGGACTTTTATCATGAAGGGGTGTTGAATTTTGTCAAATGCTTTCTCAGCATCTAATGAAATGATCATGTGGTTTTGTTCTTTCAGTTTGTTTATATAATGGATCACGTTGATGGTTTTCTCAGATATTAAACCATCCCTGCATGCCTGGGATGAAGCCTACTTGATCATGGTGGATGATTGTTTTGATGTGCTCTTGGATTAGGTTTGCCAGAATTTTGTTGAGTATTTTTAAGCCGATGTTCATAAGGAAATTGGTCTGAAGTTCTCTTTCTTTGTTGGGTCTTTGTGTGGTTTAGGTATAAGAGTAATTGTGGTTTCATAGAAGGAATTCGGGTAGTGCTCCATCTGTTTCAATTTTGTGGAATAGTTTGGATAATATTGGTATGAGGACTTCTATGAAAGTCTGATAGAATTCTGCACTAAACCCGTCTGGACCTGGGCTCTTTTTGGTTGGGAGACCTTTAATGACTGCTTCTATTTCCTTAGGAGTTATGGGGTTGTTTAACTGGTTTATCTGTTCCTGATTTAACTTCGGTACCTGGTATCTGTCTAGGAAGTTATCCATTTCCTGCAGATTTTCAAGTTTTGTTGAATATAGGCTTTATAGTAAGATCTGATGATTTTTTGAATTTCCTCTGAATCTGTAGTTATGTCTCCTTTTCATTTCTGATTTTGTTAATTTGGACACACTCTCTGTGTCCCTCGTTAGTCTGGCTAAGGGTTTATCTATCTTGTTGATTTTCTCAAAGAACCAACTTTTGGTTCTGTTGATTCTTTCTATGGTCCTTTTTGTTTCTACTTGGTTGATTTCAGCTCTGAGTTTGATTATTTCCTGCCTTCTACTCCTCCTGGGTGTATTTGCTTCTTTTTGTTCTAGAGCTTTTAGGTGTGCTGTCAAGCTGCTGACATATGCTCTTTCCTGTTTCTTTCTGCAGGCACTCAGCGCTATGAGTTTTCCTCTTAGCACAGCTTTCATTGTGTCCCATAAGTTTGGTATGTTGTACCTTCATTTTCATTAAATTTAAAAAGTTTTAATTTCTTTCTTTATTTCTTCCTTGACCAGGTTATCATTGAGTAGAGCATTGTTCAATTTCCACGTATATGTGGGCATTCTTCCTTATTGTTATTGAAGACCAGCTTTAGGCCGTGGTGGTCGATAAAGGCACGATGGGATTATTTCTATCTTTCTGTACCTGTTGAGGCCCGTTTTTTGACCAATTATATGGTCAATTTTGGAGAAAGTACCATGAGGAGCTGAGAAGAAGGTATATCCTTTTGCTTTAGGGTAGAACGTTCTATAAATATCCGTTAAGTCCATTTGGCTCATGACTTCTCTTAGTCTGTCTACGTGTCTGTTTAATTTCTGTTTCCATGATCTGTCCATTGATGAGAGTGGGGTGTTGAAATCTCCTACTATTATTGTGTGAGGTGCAATGTGTGTTCTGAGCTTTAGTAAGGTTTCTTTTACATATGTGGGTGCCCTTGTATTTGGGGCATAGATATTTAGGATTGAGAGTTCATCTTGGTGGATTTTTCCTTTGATGAATATAAAGTGTCCTTCCTTATTTTTTGATGACTTTTAGTTGAAAATTGATTTTATTTGATATTAGAATGGCTACTCCAGCTTGCTTCTTCCACCATTTGCTTGGAAAGTTGTTTCCCAGCCTTTCACTCTGAGGTAGTGTCTGTCTTTGTCTCTGAGGTGTGTTTCCTGTAGGCAGCAGAATGCAGGGTCCTCGCTATGCATCCAGTTTGCTAATCTATGTCTTTTTTATTGGGGAGTTGAGCCCATTGATGTTGAGAGATATTAAGGAATAGTGCTTATTGCTTCCTGTTATATTCATATTTGGATGTGAGGTTGTGTTTGTGTGCTTTTCTTCTCTTTGTTTTGTTGCCAAGACGATTAGTTTCTTGCCTCTTCTAGGGTATAGCTTGCCTCCTTATGTTGGGCTTTACCATTTATTATCCTTTGTAGTGCTGGATTTGTAGAAAGATATTGTGTAAATTTGGTTTTGTCATGGAATATCTTGGTTTCTCCATCTATGTTAATTGAGAGTTTTGCAGGATACAGTAGCCTGGGCTGGCATTTGTGTTCTCTTAGGGTCTGTATGACATCAGTCCAGGATCTTCTGGCCTTCATAGTTTCTGTCGAGAAGTCTGGTGTGATTCTGATAGGTCTGCCTTTATATGTTACTTGGCCTTTTTCCCTTACTGCTTTTAATATTCTTTCTTTATTTTGTGCGTTTAGTGTTTTGACTATTATGTGACGGGAGGTGTTTCTTTTCTGGTCCAATCTATTTGGAGTTCTGTAGGCTTCTTGTATGCCTATGGGTATCTCTTTTTTAGGTTAGGAAGTTTTCTTCTATGATTTTGTTGAAGATATTTACTGGTCCTTTGAGCTGGGAGTCTTCACTCTCTTCTATACCTATTATCCTTAGGTTTGATCTTCTCATTGAGTCCTGGATTTCCTGTATGTTTTGGACCAGTAGCTTTTCCGCTTTACATTATCTTTTGACAGTTGAGTCAATGATTTCTATGGAATCTTCTGCTCCTGAGATTCTCTCTTCCATCTCTTGTATTCTGTTGGTGAAGCTTGTATCTACAGCTCCTTGTCTCTTCTTTTGGTTTTCTATATCCAGGGTTATTTCCATGTGTTCATTCTTGATTGCTTCTATTTCTATTTTTAATTCCTTCAACTGTTTGATTGTGTTTTCCTGGAATTCGTTCAGGGTTTTTGCGATTCATCTCTGTAGGCTTCTACTTGTTCTCTAAAGGAGTTCTTCATGTCTTTCTTGAAGTCCTCCAGCATCATGATCAAATATGATTTTGAATCTAGATCTTGCTTTTCTGGTGTGTTTGGATATTCCATGCTTGTTTTGGTGGGAGAATTGGGCTCCGATGATGCCATGTAGTCTTGGTTTCTGTTGCTTGTGTTCCTGCGCTTGCCTCTCGCCATCAGATTATCTCTATTCTTACTTTGTTCTGCTATTTCTGACAGTGGCTAGACTGTCCTATAAGCCTGTGTGTCAGGAGTGCTGTAGACCTGTTTTCCTGTTTTCTTTCAGCCAGTTATGGGGACAGAGTGTTCTGCTTTCGTGTGTGTAGTTTTGCCCCTCTACAGGTCTTCAGCTGTTCCTGTGGGCCTGTGTCTTGAGTTCACCAGGCAGGTCACTTGCAGCAGAAAAGTTGGTCTTACCTGTGGTCCTGAGGCTCAAGTTCGCTCTCGGGGTGCTGCCCACGGGCTCTCTGCGGTGGCAGCAACCGGGAAGATCTGCGCCGCCTCTTCCGGGAGCCTCCGTGCACCAGGGTTCCAGATGGCCTCCGGTGTTTTCCTCTGGAATCAGTAATGTGTGCAGAGAGCAGTCTCTTCTGGTTTCGCAGGCGTGTCTGCCTCTCTGAAGGTTTAGCTCTCCCTCCCACGGGATTTGGGTGCAGAGAACTGTTTATCCAGTCTGTTTCCTTCAGGTTCCGGCGGTGTCTCAGGCAGGGCTCCTGCCTCTCCTGGGCCCTCTCCCACGGGAGCCCAGAGGCCTTATACAGTTTCCTCTTGGGCCAGGGATGTGGGCAGGGATGGGCAGTGTTGGTGGTCTCTTCCGCTCTGCAGCCTCAGGAGTCGCCCCTCCACCTTCTTACTCCTCCCACCTTCCCACTCCTTCCACCTTCCCAATCCCGCCCTCCACCTTCCCACTCTCCCCACCTTCCCACTCTCCCACTACTTCTCACCCCCTCCCACCCAATTCAATGGGCTCTCAAATAAGTCCTCGACCTTCAGAAACTTGTCAATTATTACTAAGAGTTTCCTCCTAGTTAGTGGCTTCACTGGCTCCTGCTCCTGCTAAGCGCACCCTGGCCATGATTCTCAGTATTTTCTTTTTCCAGGTCTCAGAGCTAATGATTTGTCTTGCAACCTTGGTTCCCTGATGAAACTAAGAAAAGTCACTGATATATAATGTGTTTAGCTTTTGTTTTATTGAGAAGTTTGGTCTGATAACTTTTGAACTCTTCATATCTCTAAGCACATTTTGGCTGGGGGTGGTATTTGTTTTTTTGTTGTTTTTGTTTTCTTGTTGCCTTGGATGTTGAGCCTAGTTGCTTTGTGCTTACTGGCAAGCATTCTACCTATGTGCCTACCTTTTTCAATTATTTTAAGACCAGATATCATTAAGTTGCTCAAGCTGGTTCTCAGTTGCCTTAACACCCTGAGGAAATTATAGGCCTGTGCCACCAAACCGGAGTATGCGTCTTAACCCACAAGATAGCTTAAAAAAATAAACAAAAGATAACTTAGATTTTTATAGAATTTGTAACATGTCTTGCCTATCAAACAGCAAGCCAAGATATTTATAATAGCTAGTCACTGTCACATGTATTTTACATATGTCCCCAACCGATTATCACACACAACAGAAAGCTATAAGGTAGGCAAAGGCTATTACTCCCATTTTACATGCATGAGGCTGAAATGCAGAGAGACTCTAGGCCTAACCGAGGACTCTAACCTTCACCTGACATCCCTTTACCAGCTTCTGCTTCTGCTCCCATCCTGTGACTTCATCAGTCTTGAGTGGATGGCTTTGAAGGGCTCATTGTTTTGGATCCTGAGACTTTCTGAATCTACCCCATGGTCCCATCTGTTCCCCCTGGCTATTTCACAGCCCTGACTGATGATATGTTTAAGAGCTTGCCTCCTGATCTCACCCAGGTTGTAGACACAAAAGCTGAAGGGGGGAATCTAAATGCTGAGGAAGGAGATGCACACACATATGTGCATGTGTGTGCACAAACACAGTCTGTGAGTGTTTTTCAGAGATCCTGTCTTTCCTAGAGTGAGGACAGAGGCTGGGAGAGAAGTGAAAAGCCAGTGAAGACAAACAAGGTAACTAATGGAGAGCAACATTTAATTAAAGGTCTCAGTATCTCTGGCTGACTATGCCAAATTACTTCCTCCATGAGCAAGAAGGTACCTACTTCCAGGAGAGGCAGCAAGGAGGCTGGAGCACTGTGAAATTGTTACCCCAGGCTAGAATCTAATAGGTTTTCTTTCTTGCTTTTCTCCTGTGGATGACATGTGTTTCCTACGAGTTGTCTTTGTAGGAGCCACAAGGAACTGAATATTGTTGGAGACTCCACTGAAGTGGAAACTTAAGGGCTTTTGGAAAGTTGATTGGATGGTGTTTTGTAGGGGAAAACATGTGAAGGAACGTTTTGTTAAAGTGGACACAGGTATGAAAGGCTAAGGCAGATTCGTGAAGGAACATTTCACTGAAGCAAATGCAGGAGAGTGGATGTTTAGTTAAAGCGTGGATGTGAAAGGTGATGAAGGATTTTTTGTTGATGATCTGCAAAAAGAGATCATTTTTTTGACCTGCATTTGTCAGAACACTATAGAAAGAAACGCGACAAAAACTTCTGCTGGTGTGCTGCAATTTCCTGTCACTTCCACTGACTCAGGCCGAGTGGCTGAGTGGTATCAGCTGAGACAGACTTCTGTGTTGAGGCAAGGCACATGGAGGACACGTGCTGTTTGAAGAGTATAAATAGGACTCGATGGCCAGTGACAGGGGCTCATCTTAGCTTGTTTATAGAGCTAGCTGTGTAATGCTTGTGGGACTCGCATCTTTGTTGATCTTTGCTTCCCTGAGAGAGGCACAGATGAGAACTTCTCTTAGCATTTCTCTGGGTCCCACTTGTTGTGTTGAGGCCGAGGCCTGGCTGTCTCTGCCAGCTCTTGTCACCATTGTTGATTTGTACTTTTCTTCCTACTCTATCCAACTGGACTCCAGTTGTATCTGGTTTTGAGTGGACCGAACTGCCACTACTGACCTGTGAGCTGAACTGCTGATTTCCACACAACATGGATGAGCTTGTCCCAAAGAACCTTTCCAAACAGGTCCACTTCCCCCATATCCTTTCTTTCCTACTACCTCTGGTGTGTGGTGGGCTAAAGGGAGGTTAAAGCATCTAAGAATCATCATTAAAAATAAGATTTAAAAACATTAAAGTTATACTTTATCTGTGGTCGGTCTCAACCTAACTTGACTCTTAATGTCTTCTGTTCTTAGCAAGAGAGGAGAAGAGAAAATGGAAGGAAATAAGAGAATGGAAGAGAGGGAGGGAGGGAGGAAAGGAGGGAGGGAGAGGGAGAGAAAGGAGAAGAGAAGAGGAGAGAGAGAGAGAGAGAGAGAGAGAGAGAGAGAGAGAGAGAGAGAACTGTCCATCACTACCTCTCCCATTGATCTATACAACCCTTTCTGGGAAATCAATTTACATCAGATCAGTATTCTGGTGTTGCTGTTCATTAGAGTTCATTAGGGGCTAAAATCAATTTCCCATTCTTTGCATTTCATTGCCCTGAAATCATGCACCCAACATAGCTTTCTGGCAATATTGGTTCAATTTAATACCTAATATCTCACTGTTGTACTAACAGAAAAAGATCAATGTCCAGCCAGTAGTGTCATGGGCATTTAACAACCTGCTCTTCCCAAAATAAAGTGGAGGGGTAGGTAAGGGCTGCTTTGTAGAATTTGCCATGTGAATGTTGCTATCATGGCCAGCTATAGGTTACAGGTACAATGTCAGCAACCATGGAGATGGAAATGTGTTAACTGTAAAACGGCATCCCTTAATTTCTCATGTGGATGTATGTAGTAGCTTGATTATAACATCACTAAATACTAAACGTGATAAAAGCTGTTCAGAGTAGGTTCTGATGTATGACCAAGGCATGGAATGAGCATTTCATTAAGAAAGGCTCTTGGTTTTCATTTTTATTTTCTGGTCTCAGAGGCCAGAGTACGTAATCTATTCTGATCCGTGACTCATTCCATACCCCTGGCGGGATTCTCTGACTTCACTGTCTATGATTATCACCTCAAGGAAGTCTCTGTCTGCCCAATGCATGTCATACTCGCCGACTCTTTTCCATCCATATACGAATAGGGTGAATCAATTATAACTTCCAATAGCAATCATAGCTAAGATTTGTGAAAGCAACTTTTATTTGCCTGAAGTAAGTGTCATCTTGGCGGCTCACTGCCTGTCTGTTAAGCTAGTGCCGGGAGCTTCTAGCCTCTGTAGTCTTATCTAAACCTAGAATGCCTTCAGCCTCTGAGACTTACTGCTGAGTAAGCTCACTCTTTCTAGGTCTGGCTGGCTGGTTCACTCAGCTGTTTTGGCTCAAAATTCCTCTCCATGGTAACTGATTCAACCTGACTTCTCTCAGCTTCTCCTGAATTGCTCTGCATGGCCTCAAGCCAGCTCTAGCAAATCTTCTCTTTCTCATTCTCTGACTCATTCTGTCTTCCCCTGTGTCTAGCTTGTTCACTTTTTAATCTGTCTTTTTAAACTCTTCCAGTAAATCGGCCTCCTTTTCTTCTTCTTCTTCTTCTTGTTGTTCTTCTTGTTCTTGTTCTTGTTCTTCTCGTTCTTCTTCTTCTTGTTCTTCTTCTTGTTCTTCTTCTTGTTCTTGTTCTTGTTCTTCTTCTTCTTCTTCTTCTTCTTCTTCTTCTTCTTCTTCTTCTTCTTCTTCTTCTTCTTCTTCTTCTTCTTCTTCTTCTTCTTCTTCTTCTTCTTCTTCTTCTTCTTCTTCTTCTCCTTCTTCTTCTTCTTTTTCTTCTTCTTCTTCTTCTTCTTCTTCTTCTTTTCTTCTTTTTCTTCTTCTTCTTCTTCTTCTTCTTCTTCTTCTTTCTCTGCTTTTCTCTTTCTTATGTAGCCTCTTTTTAATCTGTTCTTCTGAGAGTTGGGTGTATCCTATTCTGTCAAATCTTTCTCTGATTCATCACTTTGTCTTACACTCCATTAGACATCACTTCCAACATGGATGTTTCATTCTATAAACTAACTTTATCTTCATGGAGATTAAAGCTGTGTACTAAGGGCATGCTTACATTACAGCCAGAGAGGAATTAAAGGTGTGTGCAAAGGGGTGAGCTACATCACAACTATAAATTCATTTGTCCAGAGAATAACACAATCTCGGGTTTGCAGCGTAAACAAATATCCTGCAAACAAACAAAGGGAGTAGCGTTCACTAGGAATATGTAAGATGACTGAGACCCTACGTCTCCACACCATCAATGCTGTGTGTAAAGATTTCAAAGGTGGATAAGCAGAACACACAGAGGGGTAGACGGCACAGGATCTTGTATCCCATGGCCTTGGCACATGGGTGTTAATTATTGTGCTCTAACTAAATCACCTCTACATGTGTGCTACTTGGGGGACACGGACATGCTTGGGATTATTTGGAACAATGATTTCTAAAGGAAAATCTGGCAAAATAGGGGCAGAGCAGATAAATCAAGAGGCTTGCCATGCTTTCAGGGTAAATTTTGTTTACTAGCTCAAATCGTAAAAGGTTTCTGAACATGATGCATGACCCTGTCCTTTTTACCTTTCATCTACAGAAGTTCCTGACAAGAGAAAATTCTTATTTATTTTTAGTAATTCTTCTTTACTACCGGCTGAGAAAGATGGCAGTGTAACACAAACCTCCATAAACAAATTAGATAGTCCCTTATCCCCCCAATAAGATCGTATAAGAAACCACCAATTACCGTGAGAATTATCTTCATTTCAACCATCTGGTTCTTCTGAGTAGAAGGAGTGTATGCGCATGAGCCAGGGACATAAGACAGAGAACTGTTGTTATCTTGATATATTGCCACATATGAAAATAATTGCTTTTCGTGTGGTTAATACTCATATCACACACACTACAACTTTAGGGCAAAATTCTTGTCTGTGTTCCATATAAATAATTAGACTCCAACGTTCAACTTTCCTTATATGTACATGGCCGACTAGACATTCTAAGACTGACTTAATTTTGCATAAAATTTTCCAAGTGAACCTGATGATGAAAACCCATACACCGAGCGAATGCAGAGTCAGTTTATGATTTCCAAAATGTACATGAACATGTGATATGAGTTTTTGGATAACGATAATGTATGTGGTCTGTGTGCTGCTTGGTTAATCCCTGTTTACTACTCAAATGTATTCCTTACCCTCTATGGGCCTGCTCTGCATCTAGAGAGATGATCACATCTTTTATCTCGATGGGTCCTTTTGTACTTTGGCTTGTGGTGCACGGGGTTGGGTAGACTAGTCAAATCAGAACATGGAGAATGCAGATTTATACTCCTGCCTGTCTGCTAAGACCACGTGTCATGTGCTCTTTCTTCCTCTCTCCATGTGGCCCTTCCAGATTTATGGAGATAGTTACCCGCTTTGCTGGTCTTCTGAGTTCTGGGTGCCTCTGGCTGACTGCCTTGATGCTAACTCCAGCTCTTTAAATATGCTGTCCCTCAGCTTCACATAATGTATACACCATCTACAATCACTGAAATACTATACTTTAAAGAAGTTAAATATGGATACCAACATTTCTTGCATACTGTAAACTTGTTATATCTGACATCTTGTCATTAATATACACATATGTAGCTCAGTGGGTAGAGAGCTTGTGTGTCATTCACAAAGCCCTGGGTTTGAATCCTAGCACTGCAGATACAGGATGTGCTGGCACATGCTTATCCTATTAGCATTTGGGAGGTAGGGGCAGGAGGCTAAGGACTTTAAGCTTATCCTCAACTATGTGTAGACATATTATGCACATATGTGAACAAATCCTAATTTAGTCTAAATGAAACTGAATGCAGGCAAATTTTCAGGAACATACTATAATTAGTTACTTTTATGCAGCAGAACTAAAACAACTGAGGGAACATCTTCAAAGAGAAACGTTCTCTGCTCACAGGCTCAGAGGGTACACTCTGGTTGCCTGGACTCATGGGTATCATAACAACAGAGTACATGATGGGAGATACCCCTCACCTCATCATAGCTAGGACATAAAGGGAGAGAAGTAGGGTGAGAGCCAAAACGACTTTCCAAGACACACATCCAGTGATCTACTTCACTAAAGTAGGCCCCACCCCTCAGTATTTTCAGGACCTTCATAAATGACATCTAGGACTGAGTGCTTGTCACTTGAACCTATGGGGGATTTAATATTCAGATTTCAGCACTTGGCTCCTGGCCCCCCAGATACTCATGACCAAACACATTTAGGACATCTCCAAGAGTCCCCAAAGTCTAATGGTTCCAACTTTGTTCACAATTCTCATTTCAAAATTTTCTCTAAGATATGCTATAAACCATTTGCCTGCATCCATTCAAAAGGGAGAGTTATATACTCCCAAGTTATAGGACTCCATCAATGGCACAGAGTAAACCTCCCCACCCCTGTAAGGATGGATAGGTGTGCAGCAAGGATGGTCTCAACCAAAGCAGAGTTTCTTGAAACTCAGCAGGACACGCAGGGTGTTATCAGCAGGACACATGGGTGTTATCACGTGGCCTTAAGCAAGCTCATGCTGGTGGCTCTGTCAGCTGTTGGCTGCATTGCCTCTTTCCCTTATCCTTGCTTCTTATGCCTTGCAGCATCCCATAGTAGATGACCATGTTCTCCAATGCAGCTCAGGTTTTTCCATCACAGCTGCACACAAAAAACAAAACAAAACAAAACAACCTCTAAGGGGCTGTGTGCACGGAGACTGACTGGTCGTTGTGTCATTGCTGTGACCAGCTGGCTACCTGACAGGAAGAACTCTTGCTCTACAAGCTCCGGTGCTCTGAAAACACAGTTACCTTCTGACGCGGAGGATGAGAAGAGCTTACGATGTGCCTTGGCCTCTAACCATGCTTTTGCAATGAAATATCAGAATTCATAAAAAAATATTTTTTATTCTGTTCCATGCTGTCCAGCTCCGGTTTCACGGTTTTCTCTTGTCACTCTAAAGTACCCTGTTCTGTGGCCCTCCCTGTCCACTTGACAATCTGAGTTCTTCCCAGTGAACAACGAAAGGAACTGAAAATAATTTTCAAAAGCAACAACGAAATAATAGCACTTGATGAGCTGCAAGGGGCATCTGTACATGAAAAAACACTCATTTATCAAAAATTCAAACTTAACCAGGTAGTCTTGAATTTATCTGTTTTGGTTTTGCATGTGTGAGTGAGTACCATGCTGGACAGAATGGATATAAAATATTTTTATTGTGTCAGAAAAAATATAATGGACAGTTCTGTCCTGCAGTATTATAAGTTCAATTTTTATAATGTGCTTAACGGTTCATTTTTAAAACAACGACAACAGCAGAGGTTTGGGGACTGGGATGGCTCATCCAGTAAAATGCTTGCTATGTAAGAGGGACCTACCTGAGTGCAGATCCCTAGAACCCATATTTTAAAAAGACAGGAAGGGGTTACAGAGATGGCTCAGTGGTTAACAGCACTGGCTGTTCTTCCAGGGGACCAGGGTTCAATTCCCAGCACCCACATGGCAGCTCATAAGAGTCTGTAACTCTAGTTCCAGGCAAAACACCAATGCACCTGAAAGAAAAAAAAAAAATACTAAAAAAAAAAAAAAAAAAAAAATGGTCATGGTATACACTTGTAATCCCAGCTAGGAAAGCAGAGACAGGAGGATTCCTAGGACTCATTGCTCAGCCAGTCTGGCTCATTGTTGAATTCTAGGCCAAATTCAGTTCCCATCTCAGAGACAGTAGCAGGCTCTCCCGAGTGCCACTCTAGTGACTGTCCTCTGGCTTCTGTTCCCCTCACACCTCTCACACATGCACTAAATAAAGCACAACGTCAATAATAAAATGATGCAAAAATCATATCTCTGTTTCTAAAGAGTCATATTTTGACAAAACAGGCAACTTTTTTGTAGTTGAGAAATGGGCTTTGCTATGTTTGGGTAGTGACCAGATCCAGCCTTCTGACTGCTAGTTTGTATATCGCCAGTTTAGCCCATAGCACTGACATAATACCTAAAACTCCTATACAGTCCTAAACTTCACAGTAAACTACAATCCTCATACAGAAGTGTGCTTAATCCACGTTCTAAGGATGCAGATCAGCCTGGGCCTGGCATTCCTCTGTGGTTTGACAAAGCCAGGTCCCTACTCACTGAGCCTCTTTACTTTCATCCCTTCTCTTCTAGGTCTAACCAGAATTATGTTTTCTTCTGTTTAAACAAACAGCATTTAGTAAACATATAACTCGAATACTCATGACATTGTTACCAAAAGAATGGAATGAGCTGTGTCTAGGGAAGTTATTAAGACAATTGACCTCTGTTTCCCTAATAAAAAATAGGAGAGAGGGGGCCGCTCCAGCCCAATCAATGGCATTAATTGGTTATTGGCACAAACGAACGCTGCTCTGTCTGCCCGCCTCCACATTTAGGAGAAACTAATGGAGTCCATTAACTTTAGCATCGTGAGTTTGAAGTGATTTGGAAGAGGCTACTCTTGTATTTCCCTGGGTTGTTCTTTTCCATGCACTTTAAGAGGAAACGCTACCCAAAACATTCCCCTAAGTCCAGAAGGAAGCGTCCCAACTCTCCTAATACTTGGAAGTGAGAGTGACAGGCAGGCGGCGGGCCTTTATCTCTGAGGGAGACAGCTGGAGGGAGCTCTCTCTGAGGGGCTGCGAGCATCTTGCTCTTTATTCAGCTCTTCTGATGAGGCCTTTCGTTGGGCATCAGTTTACCCATTGGTAAATGGAGTTGAATAATATATACTTACCACTCCATAGTAAATGAATATTGAAGATCTTTGGCTAAAGGGGGCTATGAATATGTAAGAGCACTGGGAATACAAATCAAGAATTCATGACTTAGGAAAAGCTCAATATGTTGATAAATCTTGAATTTTTGCAAATGCTGAGATGTTTCGCTTTTATTCAGAATATATAATAGTTAGGGATTGAGGTCTAGCCAGAGCGGCTTTATGCAAAGGACACATATGTAACTATGTACAGTAAAAAGCTGTACATCTGGCATGTTGGGGAAAATTGGAGGCACCAGTCAGTCAAAAGTTCTGACTAACAATTTCATTGCTTTTCATATTTCTTGTTTTCTGTCTTGGCCTCTCTGCTAAAGCCTAGATGGGGGAATAAGTGACGGTTTGGTTCCATGTTGCCAAAAGTCTACTGCAGCCGAGGTAGGGCTGGGTCGCACTCCCCTGGCAAGGCTCAGAACAGCCTAAGAGAGGTCCCAACGAACAGGCTGCGGGACCCAGGTGACACTGTGACGAAAGAGGGGCAAAGGAGAAACATTCAAATAAGTTTGTGCCGGAAGGTGTGCAGAGCCATTGCTGGCCTGCTTTCACATGGGTACAAGACACAGAGCCTAATTGTGACAGTACGAAGTAATACACATTCAATAGACTCAGTACTTCGAATTTTGACTGTGATCTCTGTCCAGGGTAGTTAAACACTCATGATGCTGGCCAAGGCAGTGAAGTACAGCTCCCAGTGGTCATGTGATTAGGAGGGAACAGAGCCAACACTGCAGTGGACAGCATTGCTACACTACAGTGCCCAATAAGCAAGGTGTGTTAAATGCATCCCCAATTTGGTGGATGCTTACTGTTATTCTAAGCTAAGGAGCATCTGCAGCCAAGACCACTTCCTTGAGCAGAAGCAGGTCTCACCACGGCAGGCGGCTGACTGAGTCTTTCCTTGCTGCTTCATGTGGATACCTATAACATGAACAACCGGCATAGTCATGAGATGGCTGGGATAGGAACCTCAGAGAGCCCTTTGACATCTCCAGAAAGATGGATCTGTCTCTGGAGAGAGCTTATCCGACTTAATTTTGCAATTGTATGCTAGTGAAAATCCTATATTATTCAATTTTAGTTTTCTAGGTAACTTGAGTTTGTCTCCTTTTTTCCCATTTAGAAGTATAGAAGTATAGAATTAATTCAGTAATAGCTGTTGAGCATAAATCGTGAAGTTCCTAATAACAAAACGTGCCAGCTCCAAATGTAGCTGCCCATTGCAAGGAGAAACGGTGATTTTTTTTTATTGCTTTCAGGGCAGGGGAGATAACTCAGTTATCAGTGCTCAGAACCACAGCACTTGTCTAAGAAGCCAGTAACGTGCAATGCTAGGGCTAGGGAGGTAGATATTAGAGGATCTTAGAGCTTGCTGGTCCCCTAGTCTGGCCATATCAGTGAGCTTCAAGTTCAGAGAGACTCTGACTCAAAACTAAGGTAGAGAGAAATAGAGAAAGACACTCTACAATGACCTCTGGCCTCCACCATTTATGTGTGAATGTGTGTGTGTGTGTGTGTGTGTGTGTGTGTGTGTATTTCTGTGTGAGTGTCAGTGTTTGTGTATATGTGAGTATGTATGAATGTGTGTGAGTGTGGGGTGTATGTGAGTGTGTGTGAATGTGTGGGGTGTGTGTGAGTGTATATGAGCATGTTGGGTGTGAGTGTGTATGAGTGTGTATGTTTGTGTATGCATGAATGCATGAGCGTGAGTGTCTGTGAGTGCATGTGTGTGTGAGAGCATGTGTATGTGAGTGTCTGTGAGGATGTATACTGTGAGTGTGTGTGTGATAGTGCGTATGTGTGAGTGTGTGAGTGTATGTGAGTATCTGTGAGTGTGTGTGTGACTGTGTGTATGACCACATATGTGTATGTGTGTGAATGTGTGCATGTGTGTATGTAGGTGCATGGCAAACCACTGTCCCACACATATTTCTTGTTTTTAAAACTAATAGAAATTTCTTGTGTGGAATTTCACTTGGGAGCCACTGACAGCTTTTGTAGGTAACAGCTGCCCCCACAATTCAACAGCAAATTCACTGGCAAGAAACGTGCAGCCGTGCTTTTTCGCTGACAAGCTTAAATTAATTTGGGGTTAAGTGTGGAGCCTCTGGTGGCTGCCTCAGAGGACAGAGTTTCTGGGACAGTAAATATTCTGCCAAATCCCTAGAATAGCAGTTCCCATGTGTCATCTGTAGTAAACTCTGGGAGTTGATCCTCTCCACTGTAAGGTAAGACAGAGACATGCACATTTACAGAAAGTCGATTAAAACTTTCCACTCCACAAGCTGTGCTTAGTTGTAAGACTATGAGAGGGTTAACCTTGTCACAATGTTTTTTTGGATCAAATAGTACTTTCCCGTTTTGCATTGTTATGTTTATTTGCCAATGTGAAATTGAGCATTCTGTGTTGGCTTCCAAGTCAAGTTCTTACTGGTCTGTGAAGTCCCAGTATCTGGCAATGACTGCTATGCACTGTCTTCACGGAGTAGATTTCCCCATGAAGCAGGTAGGTGAGAGACACCACTGTAGCTGAGGCTTGGCATGCATGCTCTTGTTCTTGAATGGGCTGGAAACTACATGCTTCCTCATTGCCAGTAAAGTAGGTCTCTTTGTTGCCACTGACCTGAGGCTCAAGGCTATTCACAGGGAGCTTCAGAAATGTGTGATCGTGTCCATGTAACTGTTTAACACCCTATCGGTTGACTGTCTCATTGTGGAAGCTTCCAGAACAAAGCTACCTTTAACTTATCTGTAATGTACAGAAGGTTCTTGTATGTTTTCGGGGTCCTTCACAGCCCAAACCAATGCTTGTCCATAGTGGAATTGGTTACAACATGGTTTCTCCTAGATCAATGTTTCTCAACCTGTGGATTACTACAACCCTTTCAGGGGGCTCACCTAAGATCATTGGAAAACACAGATATTTACAGTGTGATTTATAACAGAAAAAAAATTACAGTTATGAAGTAGCAACGAAAATAATTTTATGGTTGGGGTCACCACAGCATGAGAAACTGTATTAAAGGGTCACAGCATTAGGAAAGCTGAAAACCACTGTCCTATATTGTCTGCATGGTTGCTCTGCCACTAAAAATGTGTAATATTGGCCAAGTGACCCCAGAACAATCAATGGCAGTGGCTCACTTTCCATCAGTCCCATTCCACTTGCATCGAGACAGAAGTCTGGACTGAGACTGAAGCTATCCCAAGTTGCAGCTGACAGGCACAGGCATCCTCACAGTTACAGGAAGAGGTATCTGTTCCTCTCAGGATATAGGTCTTCTTATCAACTAGGAGTCTAGATTACTTTTCTCTGTATTTCAATATTGTTTGATTCTTATATTAGCAAATGATATATATGCTTTTTCAAAGTCAAATACCGTAAGTTTTAACAAATATTTCTGTTAAAAAAAATGGGGGTTGGGGATTTAGCTTAGTGGTAGAGCACTTGGCTAGCAAGCACAAGGCCCTGTGTTCGGTCCCCAGCGCTGAACAAAAGAAAAAAAAAGTATTTGGCTAGAAAGATGGCCCAGCTATTAAGAGCCCTTGCTGCTCTTCCCAGTGGCCACATCAGGCAGCTGACGACCAACTCTAACTTCAGATTCAGGAATTCTGACACTCTGTCTTCTAACCTCCAAAGACACCCACATACATGTGTGCATGCACATGCATGTACACACACACACACACACACACACACACACACACACACACACAAGTGCGCACATGCATGTGCACACCCACAAAGAGCAAGGATGTGGGCTTCCACATGGTTTCTGGTAACAGCTCAGACCATGAATTCTTTGCCCCTTCCAGCTACAGTACAACCAACCATGAACCCAAACAAAGCCCTCAGAGGCAGCCTGGAGCTCAGTTATTAACATGACCTCAGACAGCAGCCCAGATCATGGACATCAATGTGGCTTTGGTGGTAGCATGGGCCATAGACATCAGAGACACTGACTTTGAACCCAGACATAACCCTCCATTGCATGTGCTAGAATTCTGGATTCTCGGCTGGTGACAGACTTCAACCAAACTCAGAAGTGTGTGTGTGTGTGTGTGTGTGTGTGTGTGTGTGTGTGTGTGTGTGTGTGTGTGTGTTGGGTGGGATACCTTCCCATTCCCATGTCTGCCTAATCTCTGCTGTTCTATTCTACCTCAGTCAGAGAAGTTATCATGGGGATGCTGGCTTTGCTCACACTAGAGAAAAACAGTGAGTAGCTGTCAGGAAAAGGGGAATTCTTTAGAGAGAAGAGAATGGAGGCCAGTGAGCATGAGGGAAAGGATCAGAAAAGAGGTCATCCAAGCGTCTGATGTAAGTACCCTACTGAGCCCTAGAGGTTTGGCAGGGCAAATGTGGATGGTGATTAAGCACTCCTGCAACTCAAACGAGGGAGGACAGCATTAAACTTAGCACCCAAGTAGAGATGTCAAGGAGGCAAACAGATTTAACTCTCTCTGGTTTAAAAGGTCTGAATCTGTCAGGTAGGGCAGCACGTGGGTTCATGTATTGTCACAGTGTTGCACAGAAAGGGAGTACCGTCTGGGGCAAAGGAGGAAGGGACTGAGGGACACAGAGAGGATTTCAGGCTGGAGAGAAGAGGGAATGTGCCTAAGAGAGCAGGAACAGAGCAAGCAGCTGCAGGGCTGTTAGTGTCTAAACGCCCATTTGGAAGATTTCAAAAGACTGCCAAGATGTTACATTCATTTTGTTTTTAATTAAGAAGGAAAATCATATGCCTCTTGACAGCAAGAAAGAGCAAAGAGGGGAGAGAAGAAAGGAATGGAAGGGAGAGGGAGAAGGACAGGGAAGAAATACGGATGGGGCACATCTCTGTGACTCGGTTTCAGCTCTTTGGGCAGAAGCTGGGCACGAATGTTTTAAATCACATTAAACAAACAAACAAACAAACAAACAAACAAAACCTAACATCAGATCTTATCCTAACTCTAAAACTCACCTGAATTCCCAAGTCAGCTAGAACATTTGAATACTTCCTGCTCTCTTTCTCCTTCAAAGAGAAGGAAGGAAGGAAGGGAATATTCTAGATATTTCAACAGAGTTGCTGTATTTGATTCTGTGAAGTTCAGGTGTATAAACAGCTAGTCTTGTTTTATGGATGGGAAAAGTAGAAATCCTACATTTTAGTACATTAAGCTACAAACCTGATAAGGGATAGGAGAACAGCCCATTGCATTTTCCCACAATCAGCTGGAGAGAGGAATGACTGCAAAATATGTTGCCTTACCTCTTGTTTCAGTGTCAGGCCTTAGAACTGCTCTGCCAAAGTTGCTACCAAATCTCCCAGGATGCCCTTAGCCTGTGCTGTTCTGTGTGGCCATAGGGTTCGATTTGTTAATGGATAGTTACGAAATCGCAGCTACCTCTTCAGTTCATTATTGCTTCATACTATTTCCTACAATATTAATAGAATAATTTTGTAATTATTTCTCCATATGAAAAATTTCATACTTTTAAAAAAATATTTCCTTCTTCTGGGATAGTTACACCAACAGGTTACAAACAACATGGTTTGTTCTTGCTGTTATTGTTTAATATTATGACTTGTTTCCTCTTCAAAATAAAGTCCATCAGAAATGCCAGTCAGACAAAACCATACAAGTGTGTGGAGAGAGGTACAATGATTAGCTCCAATAAATACATTCACAACTCACAGTGCCCAGTACCCTGATGCTCTATCATACAATCTAGGTCATTCTAGGACACAGAAACAGAGGTAGTGTGACACTAGAGAGATGGGAGCTTTGGGGTTATGCAGTCTGGACTTTCTAGTTCTGTAGTTTACTTCCTGGGAAGGCTGACTTTTACTGCTTCAAACTACCCATCTCTCATTACATCTGAGTAGGCATAACAGCCTTGAATGTCACCCTAAGGATGTATTATGGGCTACAGTTCATCACTGAGGGAAGTCAAGACAGGAGCTCATGTCAGGAACTTAGAGGCAGGAACTCAAGCCCAAACCACAGAGGAATGCTGCTTCAATGGCTTGATTCTAGGTTTACGTTCAATGTTCAACCCTTCTTCTTAGACAGCCCGGGCCCCTTTGCCTAGGGATGGTACCACCCACAGTGGGCTAGACCCTTCTACATCAACCAGTAATCAAGAAAATCTTCCACAAACAAGCATATATATATATATATATATATATATATATATATATATATATATATATTCATAGATGGGGATGCATTTGATTAAAATCAATGCATCATGGGAATGGGCATGTGCAATGAACAAACAGTTACATAATCCAAGCTGTCCAACCAAACAAGGAAGCCACCTATGCTATTCAGTTTAGCAGTCTGCCTTCTTAAGTACCACAAACAACAACAGGGGTCTCGAGTACTTACTCTCAGACTCTTGACAGTAAACTTCTTTTTGAGTTTCACTATTGCATTGCTTTGACTGAAGTTTCCTTGCTACTTTACAATTTGTGTGCCCCTTTATCTCATTTTTTAATAAGACAGGAAGAAACACCTGATACAGACCCTGACCACCATAAAATAGTTCTTCTTATATGCTCATTTCTAAGAAACTCCACAGACACAAACCACTGTAATTAGTCATTTCTTATACTAGTCAGCTCCTTGAAGTATAACCTTCTCATGTTACAGAAAACAAAAATCCCTTACAATAATTTTGAGACAGGTTTCACTCTGTAGATTAGGTTGGCCTGAAGGTTATATGATGTTGCCCAGACTGACTTCAAGCTTGTTCTATAACCCTCTGTCTATCTTCCCAAGAGTTGGGATCAAAGATGCATGCCACTATGTCTGGCTTAAAATAATTAATTTAAATGGATTCAGAAGTGAATTGATACTGCAGTAAGAATTGAGGTCAGGGGCTGGAGAGATCGCTCAGTGGTTAAGAGCACTGACTGCTCTTCCAAAGGTTCTGAGTTCAAATCCCAGCAACCACATGGTGGCTCACAACCATCTGTAATGAGATCTGATGACCTTTTCTGGTATGTCTGAAGACAGCTACAGTGTACTCATATACATAAAATAAATATTTAATAAAAAGAGTTGAGGCCAATGCCTGTGCTCAGTAGATCCTTACAGATTCTCGGAGTTGATCACAGCATCCCATCACCAGGTCTTAATTAAATGTTTGTTCTAATCACACAAAAGTATATTCGCCACTTCGTTTTCATTGGAGTTCCTACGAATTCATAAACAAAATAACAGAATGAATGATGGAGTAGTATTTAGCAAGTTATGATTTGCAGAGTGTGGTATTTCTACTAGGCTTTGAGGTTTCAAAATGTTTTCACAAATATTGGACCATCCATACCACTACCAGTTTGGTTCATTTCCCGTGACTTTGGTTTGGTTGAGGGCTATACCCTTGCTAAGCATGTGTTCAGTGGCTGAACTCCAGTCTCAGTTTTTCCCTTCTGTTTAGATGAGGATGGTAGGTTAGAGACGTAACTTAGTCAGTGTTATGTGACCTGGGATGATGGTGCAACCCTGAGAACCCAGCTTTTTATGGTTCCAAACCCCACTTTAGTCTTCAGGGCTTTGCCTTATAAACATCAACCTAGCAGATGTGAACTAGTGACACAGGGCTGGCTCTGATTGTCCAGTGGAGTAAGGGATGGGGGATAGCCATCCCATGCACTAGAATCTTGGAGAATGGATCATTTTAGGAAGAGCTTTGTTAATTTTTCTTTTCTTTTTTGACAAGATCTCACTGTTTAGACAAGAACTGGCCTTAAACTTGTGACAGCTTTCCTTGCCCTCTTGAGAGCTGTTTTACAGACAAGTGCTGCCATGTCTACTCAGGTCTTCAGCTTTATTGTAGAGTATATTAGAAACACCACAACCAAATTTACCAATCTCGCCCCACAGTTTTCATCAGATTTTTTCATTTCACCTTTTGGAAAAACTTTGAATTAAAAAAAAAAATTAGGGGTCCCAACATGTATATCTTGAATAATTCTCTAAACGTCAGAAAAACAAAAACCCACATTGGAATCAGGAGTTTAGTCATGTCTGCTCTTCTCCCACAAGGCTAGCTAAAAATAAGCCACTATGGGACACAAAAGGTTAAAGACCTAGGAACATCCCTCTCTTCTTCTTCTTCTTCTTCTTCTTCTTCTTCTTCTTCTTCTTCTTCTTCTTCTTCTTCTTCTTCTTCTTCTTCTTCTTCTCCTCCTCCTTTCTTCTCTTCCTCCTCTTTTCTTCTCTTCCTCCTTCCTCTTCTAATTATCTTATTTTTGAGATTATATCATTTCACCTTCTCTTTTCTTTCTTCAAAGAATTCCATATATCTCTCCTTGTTTTGCTTTTTCAAATTCACAACCACTTTTTTATTGTTGTTATGTGTGTGTGTGTGTGTGTGTGTGTGCGTGTGTATTCCTCTTCACTATTGGACAGTATGCTTTCTATTTGAATACCTTTCTTTCTTTCTTTCTTTCTTTCTTTCTATTTTTCTTTCTTTTTCCTTTTTCTTTCTTTCTTTTTGTAGATCAGGCTAGCCTCAAACTCATGATGTAGCTAGTGATTTCTTGATACTCTAGTATCTACTACCTGAGTACTGGGCTCATAGCTTGGCCTACCATACCCAGTTTATGTGATGTTGAGATCAAAACCAGGGCTTCATGCAGACTTTATATCCCCAGCCTTTATCAACCACATAGTAAGCTTTCTTCCCCCCACCTCTGAGCCCTGCAAAGCATTGTTTTTGTTGACCATATATGAGGCACTGTCCTAGGGCTAGGTAACCCACTGACTGGAATGCAGATGCAAAGTTTGGGTATCAAGAAGAACACAGTATAAGAACTACAGCATGCTGTGCGATCCAGGATAGTGGGAAGCCCTGGGAACTGTGTGACCACAGGATTTGCAACACATCAGCAAAACTGTCTGGACAGACTTCATGATGTTGAAACAGGTTAGACCCCAGAATGGGGATAATGAATGTAGGGTGAGCAGGAGGTAGATAGATGATCCAGGGAAGATTGCTGGGGAAAATATGCCTCTTCCTTTTTTCCTTATCTATTATTTTCAGCATCCTTTTTGGATATTTGCTGGGACAGAAGCTATTAGCTGACTCCACATACACACTCTCCTTGGAGCTAATGGTATAGCCAGAAACACTTCCCCCCCCGTGGATTCCGATATAGGGCTTGTAAAAACTCTCCAAGATAGACGTATGGAATTGTTTATTACTCTCCATCCATGTCTATGGAAAGTAGAAGTAACAGTTATTATGGACCATGAAGAGTGAACACAGACCAACAAATGCAGGGAAAATGGAACCTTGAATGGAGGTCAGGGAACTCTGACAGCTTTGTGAAGCCAACTTACCTTAGTCATGTCATATACCTGAGGAGACAATGTCTTAGTATTTTTCTGTCCCCTTTCCCTCGTATATGCAGCTAAGCCTTTCAAAACCACTCTAGAAGATGATTCATATTTTCTCTTGTATTTATAGTCCACCCCACAAAGCAGTGACTCTTCTGGAAGTCCAAACATTTCTTTGAATTTCCTTGGAAATAGAAGCAGCTAGTACGAGGTTGTCCCCAGGCAGAGCTGCTCATGTGTCTGGCTGTAGTTTTTACTTTACAGTTTATCTCTGGTGAACTACAGCCTCTAAACGTGCAGAAGGCATGCGGAATGTGGAACTACCTTGTTAAAAGTCTAATTATCCCTCCATTGCTTTCCTTCCTGGCCTCCACGCCCCAAACCAGAGCTCACGTACATTTGTACTGAGAATGTGGGTCACCCCCAAGTTAAGTTCTTTCTAGCCCTCAAAAAAACTTCAGCTGTCTGCATTTCTGTAAACACCTAGTTTTAGCTGTCTGTCCTTAGGATAGAGTTACCGGGCATGTAGGCTACAAACCGTCATGGAAAAGGAAAGAAAAATTAATCTGCACACCCACCAAAGCAGAGGGATAAGAAAAGGAAAAAGGCAGGAAAAACTGACCTTATCTAAATACCCAAATCATTTTTTAAATTTACTTTCTCTGCAACTAAACATTTGCTCTTTCTTTATTAACTTTAGTCTTTGGAGTAATTTTTTCCATCGTAAGCACTTTCTAAAAAATCATTTTCGCACATTTCTCAGATACATCAATCCTTCCAGCATCCCTCTAAGCACACATTATGGTGCCCAAGCTCTAAATATAAAAGACTTTTATTATGTCCATTAACCATGGACATATGTGCTCCAAAAGTTTCCTGACACGCAGTCATTTGTGGTTTTTTAATTATAAACAGAAAATATTCACTAGAAAAATAAAGAAGTGGGCCCATAAATATATCTTTTCACACTTGAATTTTGTTCATATATGACAAGACAGTGGCTAAACGACTCTTCAGGTCGCCCATGATAGCAGGTGAGCATGCGTGTGTTCAGATATGCTGAGAGAGACACACAGTTCACATGTGTATGTTCAAATATGCTGAGAGACACACAGTTAACATGTGTGTGTTCAGATATACTGAGAGAGACACACACACAGTTTATATGTGCAATTAAATCCACACACTGAAAAGAATCGAAACATCTATAACTGTGGGTACCACGGTCTTCTTTCTAAAACATTTTTCTTAGATTCTCCAGGTCTTGTTCCACTGGAAGACTTAAAGTGGGAAAGGGGGAACCATGCCCAGTAAACTATTTGACAAACAAAGTCAGATTTATTGAATGCGTTTTATTTAACAACCAAAAAATTCTAACAGCCTAACAATGCACATAAGTTAAAAATTATCACTTAGTGATAACAAAGATAGTTGATTTACATGGAAAAAAGAACATTTACAATATGTTAATCCTTATTCACATTATTGATACTGCAATAAAACACAATTTGTTTTTTTTTTTTCTTCATTTCACACACACACAAAAAAAAGGTGGGAAATTGTGCTTTGTCAAGAGCACTACAAGAGAAAGTTTCTTCTTCCAAATAGATATTATATGACAGATATTGAATAAATAGACATATATGCATTGTAATTCGCAAAGATCTGGCAAGACCACAGGCTAAAATGCCCACAGATTCACTTAGAATCACTGCAAACTCGGCAGTGAAATTAAAAAATAAAAGGCAAGACTTAGCATTGAAAAATACCTAATAAATTTTTGGTTGAAGTGTAAAAGATACCAAATACGGATGCCATCGGTCGATGAACCACCTGTAAGAGCTTGGCAAAAAAATCGGTGTGGAGGGTGTGTACAGAGTGACTTCAGCAACAGTGTCAGAACACAATTTGGAAAGAGTAACTCGGAGATCAGGAAGCAGCAACGGTGAACTCTCGGATTAAAGCTGCAGCATCTACAGAAAGGGGAAGGGCAGGTCCAGGCCTCGATTGCAAACAGCCATCCTTTTGCAAAGACACGTGACACTCACGTCAAGGTTAACTGTTTTAAACATCATTATTTGAAAAAGTACAGGAAAACGTCCCTTTGAAAACTCCAGAGGTTACTAAGCAGCTAGAATTAGCTTGTATTGCAACGTGTCTTCTCCCTGTATAGTGTAAGTTCTGAGTTAATATCTACACATAGAGGTTTGTTTTTTTTTTAAACTCCTACCTCTTATACCTTTCAAATATATAAATAGTATTAACAGTTATATTACAATGTTTGTGTAGTAAACAGAAAATAAATTTCAAAGTGATATTGCATGAGGTCTTTGACAAGGTTGCATGAGGATACAACTCAAAAACAAGACAAAACAAAACAAAATCCAACCGTGCGGGACTGCTGAGTGGCCGTCTCAAGCCTGGAGTGGGTTCTGGAGGCCTGGCCCGAAGGGGCGGTCTCCTCTTGCTATCTCTGTCAGTGGAACTGGAAGGGAATGCTACTGTTTCTAATAGGAAACTGGAGGAGACTTGGCAAACGGTGGTAGACTGCAGCTTAACGCTTGTTTCACAAAACAGCCCGTTGGCATTAGTTCTGCTTTACGTAAGGTAAGCGCAATGTGGGGCACTGGGACAATTATTTCCTTTTCTGATGAGTAGGTGACTCTGCTGAAATTGCTTCCCTTTCTTTATTGCCTGGAGGTGCATAATGATTCCAAACCAGGTTCCTGTCAGGGCTGCCATGGCAGGGGAAGGGCGGAGGCACGTGAGCTCAGGGTCTGCAGAGGTTTGGCTAAGCGAAGGGGGTTTGTGAAGAAAAGAAGTCCAAACGGAAGAGGAATAAGAAACGCTTGGGGAGCGGGCCGGGTGCAGATTCATTTGAGTGGAAGCCCCTCAAACCGGGCAGAAACTTCTTTCTCTAACCTAGCATTACCTTGAACTATGCTCTATTTAAAACAAAACAAAATGAAAACAAAAACAAAAGAAATCCAGAAAACAGAAATGAAACGAAAGGAAACAGTAACATCCCAACATTTTTAAATGAGCAAGCTTAATAATTTTAAGATTTGAAGCCACAAGCAGGTAAATAAACTTCACGACAAAATGTGGCTCATAGCATGGATCCCATAGGTCATCCAACATCAGAATGTCATTCATCGAGACTGCGCTAAAGGTCAAGTTTCCCCTGCACTGAACTTGGCTCGGGATTCCACAGAATACACCTGCTCGCTACAGTGCTCACATGCTCAGTAACGGAGTGTGGAGGGTCACGGCGTTGCGTCATTGTCTGAAAGTGTGCATTATGTCCTTAGGAGTCATTTGCCTTACGTCGTTTTTTAACAGGCCCTGGTTGTCTCTCACTTTACTCTCTTCTTTCCTCTTTTCTCTCATTTTTTTTTTTTTTGGCAGTGTTATTTTGTTAAATACATACCTCAAAAATTACCCATTAAGCTGCCAGATAGGAAGCCATAGAATTAAAAAAAAATCAGGGACAAACACACAAAATAAATAGGAATTCAAAAATAGTTACCCCGCCCTGAGAGCAGGCCGCAGTTTCTCCAAAAGTCAAAGCGACTCACTGTGAAGTGGTATTATTTTTTATACATACACGAGTCTTTTGTTTAAGAACTCATTTCACAGTCTAGTCCTTCAAATTGTAAAGTTCTCTGTCCCATGCAATTTTTAATATATATATGTAAATATAGAGATATGTACATATACATATACACACACACTCGTAGCTTCCTTCATTTATTTCCTGGGTCTTCCCATCCTGGAACTTGTCTGGTGTCTCTTCGTAGGTCCAAGAATGATGGCAGGGTCTCCCGTGACTAGAATTACTATGGTCCAGTCAATTGTAAAAGTTTAACACTTAGTGTCTTTGCCAAGGCGACGTCTGATTCAGAAACTCTGAGTTCACTCAGTCTATAGGCTATCCTGTGCAACAGAGGAATGCCATTAAGGGTAAGAAAAATAAAACAGACATAAAATAAAAAACAAAATAAAACAAAGCCGAGAGGAACTTTAAAAGAAACTAAAGCGGAAAGTCCTTGGACCCATGTATTGCGCTGCCTGTGGAGCTCACATTATCTCTGGTCAGTTTCAGCAGGGGCCACCTTGTTCTTCTCTGCGCTCTCCTCCTCGGCCTCCACCTTGTACATCTCGTCCGAGCCTTCCTCGCTGTCATTCTCCTCAGACTCTGTCAGCAGCTCCTCGTCCTTATACTCCGCCACGTCCACCGCGGAGCCCAGGTGCTCCTTCAGCTTCCCATGATGCTTCACGTGGTACCTCTGGTTCTGGAAGAACTTGATGATGGTGTGTTTAGGTAGATCCAACTGGGCCGAGAGTGTGTGGATGGCTTCTTGGTCAGGATAGAGGCCTACATCATGGATGAAGCTTTGAAGGATGCCCAGGGCTTCCAAGGAGATCTTTGTGCGAGACCGAGGTTTTTTGGCACAACTGTCTTCTGTTGGAGGAGGTGGTGGGGGTGCTTCTTCTCTGGGAGGGGAGCTCTCCTTAGTCGGCTGGGACTGCTGTCGATGAAGGACCTGAAAAGCAGAAGAGGGAAGACTTAGTGTGACTGGGATCTTAAGTTTGCAAGGCCACCAGACCTCTGCGACATTCATTATCTCCTTCAGACTGCACTCAGACAAAGGGAAGTCTTGGGAAAGCTGAAATCATTTCTGAAGATTTAGATTCTCATCTATGAAATGTGAAATCCTGAGACTCATGGGAGCCAGGTAAGGTAGGACACGCTTGTATAACTCCAACGTGAAGGAGGTAAGGGCAGGAAGATGTCCACGAATCTGAGTTCATTGGGCTACACTGAAATTTGATGCCTGACTAGACTGCAGAGCAAGACTTTGTTTCAACAACAACAACAACAACAACAACAAGAAGGAGAGAAAAGAAAAGAAAAGAAAAGAAAAGAAAAGAAAAGAAAAGAAAAGAAAAGGATCGGATAAACTAAACCAGCATTGAAATTGTGGGCCATTGAGTAGTTAAGCCATGTACCTGAGGTTATATGGAGCAGGGCTTCATTGAGGAGCTTGGCTTTAAATCGCCTCCACTTGTAAAGATACCCAATTGCACTAATGACAGGTACCACAGTTCAACTTTAGACTCCTCTGCAAGCTGGGGGAGCTAGGCAGGTCTTTGAACCTCCATCTCCTCTTGTGTCAGAGAAGGATTAAGAAAGTACCATCCTGCTGGGAAGCGAGAGGCTCCCAGGCCCAACCAGGATGACATTAGCTGAAATACCCAACAAAGGGGAGAGAGAACCTCTAGAGACCACCTCTAGTAGATAGCATGGCTACCAGGTGAGGGATGGAGACACCCACCCATCTCAAAAATTTTAACCCAGAAATGTTCCTGTCCAAAGGAAAGACAGGGATAAAGTATGGAACAGAGACTGAAGGAACGGCCATCTAGAGATTCACCCGCCTAGGGATCCATTCCCTCTGCAGACACCAAACCCTGATGCCAAGAAGCGCTTGCTGACAGAGGCCTGGTATGGCTGTTCCCTGAGAGGTTCTACCAGCACCTGACCAATACAGATGCAGATACTCACAGCCAACCATTAGACTAAGCCAGGGGACCCCAATGAAAGAGTTGGGGAAGGACTGAAGGATATGGAGGGGATTGCAATCCCATAGAAGAACAACAGTATCAACTAACTGGATTCCCCAGAGCTCCCAGGGACAAAACACCAACCAAAGAGCACATATAGAGCAACTGTGGCTTCAGCTGCATATGTAGCAGAGGACGGCCTTTTCTGACATCAATGGGAGGGGAGGACCTTGGTCCCATGGAGTAGGGTAGGGGTCCCCAGGGTAGGGGATGCTAGAGCAATGAGGTAGGAGTGGGTGAGTGGGTGAAGGAGCACCTCATAGAGGCAAAGGGGAGGGGAGAGAGGGGGAATAGGATGGGGGGTGTGTGGAGAACATCATTGGAAATATAAACAAAAAACGAAAGAAAGAAAGAAAAAGGAAGTGGCGTCTCAAGCATGGCTCAGATATTAAATGCATACTGTATAAGCAGTACACTGTCCTGAAGGGCGGAGGCAACAGGGAACCTTCTCAGTAAGGGGCCATAGTCACTGCTCAGGGCTTCTTGGGAAAGCAAATGAGCTCAACTCTGCCCACTGAGACTGGATTTGGCCCAGGAAGTCACAACTAGCCTATCCCTGGCTTGGTGCAAACTTCCAGTCAGTGATAATCATTGGTCTTCTCGGCCACATCGTTCCCCAGGTGGTAGAGAGAAATAGTACTTTGAAATGGATAACACACCCTTCATCGAATGAAAAAAAAATCTTATCTTCTTTTAGTTCTGACTTTGCTCTTTAAATATTATTTTAAATATGTAAAAAATTTCAAGCAATTTAAGATTCTGTATGTTTAAATTTTAATTGACTGCTTTAACCACATTTAGATAGGCATTTTAATATCCCTATAAACTAATTAACCCTCTGTTTTGAACATACTTCCAAGTTTCTATTTCTTAATTTTTAATTGCAAGATTTACTAGCTAGCTGTTAAAATTTAAATATTTCTTTTCTTTTTTTCATAAGTATCCCTCTTTTTATTTCTACCTATGCTACACGTTCATGAAAGAAAACCCTAAGTGGGCCTCAGCCACCACCGTTACCACTGCATGAAATAACTTCCATTTTAATATGAACTTACTGACTCTACGAAGACTGGAAGGGAGAATGTCACCCAGCAAGGAGACATGGCCGACACTGCAGCTGTCTTGCAGCTGCATGTCACAGAATTAAAAGGCAGCAATGGTCATCTCTGCTGAGAGGCAGGAGGTCATGCACAGAGGTGAGGATCACAAGGCCTGTGCTAAGACGCTGCCCAACTTCCTGTGTCCTCTCTGGGCCCATTATAACGACAGGGTCACTTAAAAACGACACATGCTTCTTCTTTACAATTTTCAAATGTTTTGTGAAAGGTTCTCCCAAACCAGGGTCCCAGATTACACATTTCCAGAGTCCAGGGAGAATTAGATCCAAGCAACACAGAAAAAGAAATGTATGTAGCCACACTTAAAAAAAAAAACAAAACCAAATCACCCATGGTATCATCCCTGCCACATTCCTCCCAGCACGGGACTAGCCATGTGGTCCATTGCTTAACTAAGAACCAGCATCATTGGCCTCAAAGCAGCTAAAGGTGAGAGAATCTGCCATTTGCACCAGTCTCTGGGGCCTTTGATGAAAAGCCTACTTGCACAAGTGAAAACATGCAACTTTTTATAGAATTTAATAAATAGTAGAGGAGATAAAATATGGCAGCCACAGGAATAGGTTGTTTTTCAAATTACTACCACTATGAAAGCTGAAAGGGGCTCGGCACGGTGGCCCACGGCTGTATAAGCATGTGGGCAGCTTGGAGAACAAAGAACCTCAACCACAAGGCCAGCCTGGGCTACATAATGAGACTACCTACTGTAATCAGCTGCTGGCTGGTAGCAGAAAGAAACAGAAAACAAAGGACTATAAAACAGAGGACTAGCGTCCAAATAGCGCTGACCAATTAAAGGCAATGTTCTTAGCGTTTTCGTTACCACTTTCAACTAAGAACAAACTCATGTGGTCTGATGTGGTGAGCTGGCATCAGCAAAAAAAGTGAGAGCTCCGTTATTCCAACGTCCTAATTATCCCCGCCAGGGAGAGCGGGGCTGCATTGCAGGCTCCCACGGCTCTCGGTGGCTTTGACAACAGGAGGATGTGTGCTCAGGGCCTATGATGTGGGCAATGTGAGCGTGCTAATAAATAAACCTCTGTGTCAACAGGTGAGGGGCTCGGCTTTTGGTGAGAAAGAGGACTGGAATCAGGGACAAAGTACATTCTAGCCGGACATGTGCTCAAGCACGAGTGGTCCCTATTAGAGCAACTCTGTTAATTGGAAAACAAAAGAGAATTAAAGTGCTCCATTTTCTAAATTATGCTCGCCTTCTGTAGTAAAAGCCAGCAGAACGGTTCCATTTAATTGAATAATTAGATTGGTTCTTAAGGGGTTTCCATTGTGTGCTCAGTAGATTTAAAGAGATTTTCCAAAACTATACTTTGAAGTTACTATAATCTTTCTGCATGATAGCATTTGCTCTCCTTAGGCCCTACCAGTTGGACTACTCCACTTCCCCTCATTTCCTAGGACGGAGCACCACAACACAAATACACAAAGAGGACAAATGTGAGACGCAATAACAAGACTAGCAGAGCGGCTCACTCACGGCTTACTTGATTCTAAAATAGAGAAATAGAAAGGTAATCCTACAATTCTTCATGACAGTGTAGTCTGGACCAAGAACTAACTGGGAATGTACTGCACTGGAGGACACTCCTCTACACGGTCAGGAGAATAGGGAGAAATCAGGCTGGAAAAAAAGACTTCCAGGGGACTTTGCAGATCACAGACTAGTAAAGCATTTCTAAAAAGAGATACGGCAATAAAAATTCCCCATAAAATGAAATGTACTTTCTGACCAAGCAATACAGAAGAGTGGGTTGGTGGGCATGACAGTACAGGCATAAAGTGAGTTCTAGTATTTTCTAACAGACATGAAAAGATCAGTCAAAACACAGAAGACAAAATGAACATCTCTAAAAGTGATCTGCCTTATAAGTTACACAAAGGGCTGAGTCTTTTGCTTGTATCTTGCTACTGGCCAATGACTGTCTGCCTCCCAACCACAGCACGTAAAACATCTAGAAAGTAGTGATCTTCAAAGATGTCTACCACAACTATTTTTACTTTTCCAAAATGTTCTACCCCCACTAGTCGAATAACTACCATCTCTAGATAGTTTCTAGCAAAAGGTCTGAATGATGTTTCATCTATCCAGGGTCTGTGCATTCTTATTGGGTAGTGCTTTCCACAGTGAGCACAGTGCGTGGGGAAACAGGAAGTGCAGCTTCACACCTCCAACTGTCTCACTTACAAATGATCTTTGCCAAGAGCAAAGTCAATCCACGAACTCTCCAATTCCTCTCATCTAGAGGTTAGTAGGAATTCATTCTATCTATCTATCTATCTATCTATCTATCTATCTATCTATCTATCTATCATCTATCCATCCACCCATCCATCCATCCATCCATCCATCCATCCATCCATCCATCCATCCATATCTCTCTCTTCCTCCATTTCTTCCCTGATTTCTCCCACTAATAATTTTAGCTTCTTTCTTTCTCACAGGACAGGTTTATAATCTCACTTCAGTAAGTCATGGTTTTCCTGTCTGAATATGTTATGGCACCTGTCTGTTTCCTTTTAGTAAGTAGAATGGGTCAAGGTTAAGTCTGTGTCTCCAGAAAATACCATGGGAGACACCCCACTGATCCTTGGTGGACGCTTGCAAGCAATTCCATTCCAGAGTTCATTGGGAAGTTCTTGCATTTATTTATAACTGGCTAGGTTATTTTAATTTTTTTAATTTTTTGAGATTATAATATAATTATAAAACTTTTCTCTTCTATTCTCCCCTGTGCCTTCTATATGCTCTCTTCTCTGCTCTGTTTCAAATTCATGGATTCTTTTTCCTTCACCTCTCTCTCTCTCTCTCTCTCTCTCTCTCTCTCTCTCTCTCTCTCTGTGTGTGTGTGTGTGTGTGTGTGTGTGTGTGTGTGTGTGTGTGTGTGTGTGTGTGTGTTTTCAAGGCTGGACAGTCATTGGTGTGCTCCTCCCTAGGGAAGACTTTTCTTGCTCGTTCTCATTATTCTTTTGCTGCCTTTAGTTCTTGTGTCGGAGTGAGGCCCTGGAGTGTTCCTCCTTCGGCGTTGGTATGACAGTTGATGCCATCCTTGTTCTGGCTAGTTTTTAACATGTACAGTCACATAAAACCTGTAGTAACAAACACACAGGTACACATCTAGAGCCAGAAAGAATCCTGCAACCTCTGAACGGTATGTCCTAGGAGTTTCAGTCATAAACGCCCCTAAGTTGAAAGAATACAAGTGTTCCCCAGTGACAGAATAAGTAAACTATTATATTATATTAAGAAGGATGCCAAACCAACTAGCCCACCGTGGGGAACTGCCACAAAGTTACTGCTGTGCAAAAGGAATCAGGTTCGAAAGACTAAAGATTCTACTTATGGGAGAGCCAAGAAAGAAAGAAAAAGCAGAAAACACACTGCAATAAGAAAGCCCGAAGCAATTGGGCGGTGGTGCATGCGTTTAATCCCAGCACTCAGGAGGCAGGGCAGGCAGATCTGAGTTTGAGGCCAGCCTGGTCTACAGAGCAAGTTCCAGGACAAGTGGCAACACCATGAGTACACTGTCATTGAGAGTTACTGACTGAAAGGTTAGGAGACAGTCTTTGGGAGATGCTGAAAATATTCTCTGCATTGATGTGGGTATTGATTAAAGGGATGAAAACGGGTCTGGAAGATTATTCTGTATGTTCAAGAGCTATGATTTTTACTTTTGATTTTTACTGTACCACCACTCAAGAGGAAAAAAAACGCTATGGGTCCAGAACCAGTGTGATGTGGTGTAGCTGTGAAATATATCAAGCAAGAGGTTTGAGAATTCAAAGGCAGCTTGGGCTGCACACTGAGACCTGTTCTTACAACAGGCAAAACTTTTAGGGCCCAGTGGTTGATCTTTAATCTCTAATGCTGCACCATCTTCCTGTGATCTTCTGACATAAGGAAACGCATCACTTTGTACAGACAGCAAATGCCTCTACTTTCAACCTTTATGTACCCACTAATTCTTCTTGGTTCTTTGGAATTTTCTGTCACAAATGCATTTTTGGTATTTCTATAACGAGATTCCTGAAAAGCATATTTTCAAACCTCTCTATCATAGCATCATTTGTTTTCAACATGACTATGGTGGGAGGGGTCACAGTATTGACATATACAAATTCCAGTGGTAGAAAGTAGCAGTCAGAATGGATATTAGCGTCCATGAAATCTAAGCCAAATGCTTCAAATATATATATATATATATATATATATATATATATATATATATACTATGTATATTACATATGATATAGATCACATATATACTTTATTTCATGGTAATCCCATGTTTTGACCCACATAATAAGAAAACCAAATATGTTCAGCACCCACAGCTTGTGACAGAACATGCATTCTGTATCTCTCGGGTCTGAACATGAAGCCCATGAGCAGAGTGTACAGAGGGAAGCTGAGTAGGTCCTTAGAGCAGAGGGGAAGCAAACTCCTAGTCAGACATCCCAGAGGAGGATTGTGAGTGGCAGAAACACACAGGCGAAGGAGGTGCTTCAGAGAGGGGAGAGCTCACTGAGGAAGCAGCATAGGTGTATGGTCTGAAGGAGAGGGGGAAGGCAGGGAGCAGCCTGACATGTATGAAAAGCGCTCCAGACAAAGGAATGCTGGGAGAAAAGGACAAGCATGCAGTATCTGGAAAACAACAAGGCTAGCCCACTGGAGTACACTCTCCAATGCAGGGGCCATGGCTGCAGACAGCTTGACATTTATTCCATGTGTGTGCTAATGTGTGAGCATGTCTGTGGAAGGAGGTCAGAGGTCAGCTTTGGATGTCTATTCCCAGGCACCTTTTACTCCCCATGCTCCTGTTTTTGTTTTTGTTTTTTTTTTTTTAACACAGGGTCTGGAATGCACTGAGGAAGCTAGACTGGCTGGCCATTTAGTTGCAGGAATCCACCAGTCTCAACCTCTCCAGCACTGGGATTAGAAGCATACCACCATGGGTTCTGGATATAAACTCACGTCCTAGTACGTGTAGCAAGCACTTTAGCAAGTGAGCTATTTTTCCAGACATCCCCCCCTTACATTGAAATTAATTTAAATATATTTTTAAAACAGCCTTCAGTTCTTCAGCCTCTTAGCCACATCACAGGTGCTTGGACGCCTCCTGTGTACAACGCTAAGATGGACGGCATGGGCCAAGGTGCTCCTATATTCATATAAAGTACTTGGTCCTGCACTGCCAAGCAGTGACACCAGAGAGAGATGGATCCAGTCCTGGAGCATGCGGAGCTCAGGGTGATACAATCCCCGAGAGACCGTGATCATATGATCTATTCTAGCCAAAACCACAGCTTGAGCTGTAAAATACTAATATAAGACACAGGGCGAATAGCTGTGTGCTCATGTACTAAATCTGAAATATTCAAGTTATACTGTGTTCCTAGATCATCGGTAAATTATTCCACATAGGAACATTAGTGTAAAGTAGCCAGAAATGTGCCTAGACATTTCTACCCTCGAAGAAATAATTAGTCTACATTTAATTGACGGCTGCCTTCTTCAGCTGTGGCACTTACCGCACCTAAAAGGAATTGTGTTACACAATCTTAGCTTTGAGTTGGCAGAGAGAAAAGTAGATCCACTCACCAAATATTTGGGTACTTACAGGGCTACCTACAACAATTGAACCCATTCATTTAGAGGGCTTCTAAATAAGGAGGTCTAGGTCCAACAATTGAGAATTGGTGAATAAGTAAGTCACGGGCTTACTTAAATGAGTTAAAAGTTCAAAGCCTGGTAAAGTTCCTTTCTTTCTATTTTCTGAAATCTCTCTGAGCTGAGATATTAACACATGTGTACATGAATGAACATGAAACTAACAATTCAGGAAGAAAAGTTGTAGATATATTTCTAAGGGATGCCATCATCCAAACAGAGCCTTCCTGACCAGTTACAGAGCAGAGCTATAATATGGACACATGTTGCTTCTCTGTCTTAAAACTAAAACCTTGGAGAACAGAAGGAGCTCACGGTACCATGACAAAAGCCGACGGAGAGAGATAAAGCCCGCTTCTTAAAGCTCTCAGCGTTCAAATAGATTTTGAAGGCCTCAATGAAAACCAGCTGGGAGCCATGTGTAAAGTATAATGGTTCTTGCCTGCAGGGAAGGAAGTAAGATCTTGAATGATTAAGTTTAGGAAAGTATATAATTCACTGTATCATTACGGGGTGAACTGGATTACTTATAATAAGCCAAGACTTTGTGGTCGTTTTTATATAGAGAAAATGAGAAATGATTATGGAGGTGACTGTAGAGGGTGGTGGAAGCATGGTAACAGGTTAATGCAGCTTTCCAGGTGGCCAAGTGTGGCTCTCTAGGACAAGATTCACCCACACAAGTAAGCCTTGCTCACAGCATAAGGCACAGCAGCAGGAGGTGACTAGGACAAGACATCTTCTGTCCACATCTACTAAGCGTTAAAGTCAAAATCTTTTACCCACTTTGTTTTACCTCATCTATGCCAATAAATAATCAAAAAAATATTTCTGCATCAAAAATTCCAAGAAAAAATATATGAACCAACAAGAACAATTGGTTGAAAGCCCTTTGGCATACGTTCACTGTAGCACACCAAACACAGGAACGGGTGCATGGTATTATTTTTACCCGTTACTATATATAAAATGTCCTGTACTTACCCGTTACTATATATAAGATGTCCTGTACTTGAGGTTTCAACAACTCAGTGGCAAGTTTCCCTCCACCCCATCAAAACCAGCAGTAGAGACTATTAATTTGAGTCTAAAAATTCAGCAGGGGAAACACCTAACATTGGTGATTATAAACTGGAAGAATCGACTGTACGACCGACGTAGCTCACCCACTGGGCTGTGAACTGTGGATGTCATGCCTAGCTAAATGCTCAGGACTTCTTGGTTATGCTGCACTGAGCCAATCCCACATCCTCTGGTCTCTGTTTCTAGCTTTAGTTTTGCTTTTACCTGTTGAGCACTGGCTCTTCTTCCTGCTATTAATCTACACGTAGTAAGTAAGGACATTGTCACCAAGTGTAGGCATTTACTTCTAGCATCTATCTGAGAACACACAACACACACACACACACACACACACACACACACACACATATATATATGTTAAGAACAAACACTTATGAAGTTGATGTATATAGAATACATATACTTATGAATGAATATATATATATGTTAAAAACACTTATGAAGTTGATGTATATAGAATACATATACTTATGAATGAATATATATATGTATATATATGTGTGTGTGTGTATATATATATATATATATATATATATATATATATTGCTATTTCTGCTCTTCTAGGGCACTAGATAACTCATAACAATCAATTGTTTAGAAGTTTCAAGCAAGTTTGGGGTTATAAAGTTCTAGTTTCAAGGCAGGTCCTACTCCAAGTACCACTATTTGTCAGCCTTGAGAATCTGGAGCAAGCTATTCTGAGTCCATGTTTGGCACCTTGGAAGATCATTTTTGCAGTATTAAGAAGAAAGATTAAGCAAGATCATACCTATGAAATATTTGACAGAGGTCTGACCATAACCAAAGCCTTTTTAAAAAGCAATTTTCATTTCAAAGGATTTATTTTATTAACTATGTACATATGTATATGTGAATATGTGCATGTTGAATAAGAAGGCAGAGGGGACACCTACAGCTGGAGCTACAGGCAGTTATGAGCTGCCCAGTGTGGGTGCTGGGAATGAAACTGGAGTGTCTGGAGGAGGACAGTATGTGCTCTTAACCGCTAAGCCATCTTCCCAACTCTAAGCACGTTTCATTTTTAAAATGTGAGAAATACTTAAAGAACAATACTAAATTCCTCATGCATTTTTCTGTCAATATGCTTATTATTAAAAATAGCAACAATTTCAGGGATTGGCCCTTTCACCTTAAGGGTCCAGATGGATGAGAGGACACCTCTGTTAGGAACTTCTCTTCCTTCCTTCACCGCAGACTTCGTAAGTATTTGCTCTTACCATGGTACCTGGCACATGGAAGCTGCCTCAGGAGCATTTGTCACACAGAACTGAACCTCAGAGCCAGAGTCCCCTTTGAAATGGTTCATAGCTGTGTGAACTCTTACGGTCATATAGTCCTCTCTAGTGGTTCTTCAAACAAGATCCACGGAGCTCAGTGAAACTGCACTGTATTAAGACAGCCATGACATCAAGCCTATTTCCAAACAAAACTACAGAGTTACTGCTCATTGCCTTGATTATGCTAAAATTTGCACCAAAGACACAAAACTACAGACAGGGAAGTGTGGCCCGTGGTAGTCAACATGATGGTACCAAACACCTCACAGCAGCCTTTAGCTCGTGTTTACAAGCTCGTGTCTGCAGTGACATCACCTTTGTGTGAGAATAATCTTGATTAAGCGACACAACCTAATTAGTTAATACTAATTATTATTAATCTCACAACTTGAAAACACACATCTCTCCTTAACATTCTATGTGGGGAAATGACATTGGCATGAAGCTCTTCTGTGACACAGCAAAGTCATGTGGTGGTCTTGAGAAAGACTTTGCCCGCACTTAGTCTCCAAGCAGAATGCTTCCGTTACAACTGTTTATACTGAGGCTGAGACGCTCTTATGCCGTGGAATATCATGTTACTTGATGGGACAACTAATAGGAAACCTGTGGTTAGTCAGATTTGAGTAGATAGTTCTTTAAAAATGGAAGGTAGGGGCTGGAAAAAGCTTAGTGGGTAAACTTTTTGCTGTACAAGTTGAGGACTGAATTCTCATCACCAGCACCCAGGTACAATAGCATCTAGCAGGAGTCTGGGCAACACTGGGCAGGAGGAAGCAGGCAGCTCTCTGGGTTAGGAACTTGATAACCAATACTCTAGCGGAAACAGTAGCTTCAATGAGAGAGTGTCTCAAAAAACTAACATGGATCCTGCTGTGTGTCTTTAATCCCAGCACCTGGGAAACAGAAACAAACAGGCCTCTGAGATTGAGGCCAGCCTGGTTTACATAGTGAGCTCTAGCCAGCCAGGGCTATAGAAAGAGACTCACTCTTGTACGTGTGTGGAGCATCCAGTGTTATCTAGCTTCTCTCTATGCACACACATAGGTATATGTACTGCACATACAAGCACACATACATACATACATACATACATACATACATACATACATACATACATACATACATATACAGAGAATGAAGTAAGCCTGTCACTTTAAGTAAAATATCTAACAGCATTTACTTGTGATGGTCAGATTTGACCTTTTAAGTAAAAATGAGAGTTTGAAAAGCTTTAACCACCACAATAAGCTTATCAACATCCCAACACATAGAAACTTTCCTAACGAAAATTAGTAGTGGTTTAAAAGATGCTTTTTAGAAATGCTATATTCAGAAGTCTCAACATTTATAAGATCTTCATAAATGAACAAAACAATATTTCCCATGTGACCAATATATAACACTGCAGAGTTATACACTGGCAAAAGATCCAGTCAAAGTTAAATGGAGACCAATGATAAAGTATAAAACTATGAAATATTCACCAGTACATTGGCTCGATTACATTTGGAAAATTCCATTTTGCAAACAAAAACATTGTCACTTTCAAAGTCTTGCTAAAATATCAAAAGAGAATTTCTCAATTACCTGGAATGCCTGTTGAAATATCTCTTGCTATCCTAATTACTTTATAGCTTCAACCAGAAGTACATATTACATCAAGCACACAGCGTTTCTGCGAAATCTACTTGCCTTGCATTAAAAGCATTAAATATCATATCTGAGATTAAAGTATCTTCAAATGTATATAAATGCTGGTATATATTAAGTTTTAGCAATATGATTTTCATAAAATATATCCTTTACACACACACACACACACACACACACACACACACACACACACACACAGAAGCACACAGGCGCACACGTGCACCCGCATGCACACACTATGTACAATTATTTAAAACTTAGCAGACTCTTCAGCTGTAAAGGTTAATTTCCAGGGGGTAAGACTGATATACATTACATATTACTGGGGTCATCAGCTGCAAAAATGAAAATGGGTCACAAGACCAAAAAGATTGAAAACTTCCATATTATTTGAATCACGCTTGAGACATGAGCCTGACTCTCCCTAATGATTATCAAGTTCTTTACTAGAACATTCAAAATAGATTCTGCAGTTGAAAGCATCCTTGCTTGAGTCAAATCATGTAGGGCCCCAGAGCAGGGCTGTAGGGAAATCACACACACGTTATGATTTGCCTCTTGACTTTATCACTCAGAGACATTTTCACAGGCAAAACATATTCTCTTAGACACAACTCAGCACTATTTTTAGCTTCAAATGATGTTACTTATGTTGGCTCTTATGGCTGTAATTTCACATCCTAACATTATAAGGCTTATTAAAAACTATAGTTCAGTTCTGTTGCTTTTTTGGGCGATTATACTGTATCCTAAGGTCAAAACTCAGGAAATATGTTATTAAAAAAGAGTACCCATGAAGTGATGACAAACTGCAGACTACAGGTGTTAGATTACATTTTGACTCCAGGCAGGTTTAATATAAGTTGGTTTTCTTTGTACAATTGCTCTTAGCACATACAGCTGTAGGAAGGGGATTAAAAAATGGCAAGAGAGAGGGAGAGAGAGAGAGAGAGAGAGTGGAGCTCAATAAAGGAAGGCCATGTCAAAAGAAATCAATACAAACAAGCAAACTGATAGGAAGTCCAACATGGAAATCCATGTTCAATATCCTCGAGCCTTAGACAGGCTTTCCTGCAATATTGTAACCAAGATACTATGGGAAGACTTGTATGCTTTTAATGCAGGTTAATAATTGTTTCTCAAAATGAACGCTTTGGACAAAGATAAAAGCATTACAACATTGTGACACAATAATCTGTTAACATAAGCTTAGTGTTGGAGGAAACGTGGGACTTAAAACAGCCTTGGGCTTATAGCATTTCCTTCAAGGTAATAAATTGAGAACAACTATACCAACAACTTTGGAAATAGTTTGGGGTAAAATAAATAAGTTGCAGTTATTAATAATGGTCTTAGGAATGGACAGAATCTGTGACCATCCAAGAGGCAGCCCAGTAAAGCACTTCCTTCATACAACTGAATGAGCTGGTACAGTAAGAACAGCGAGGCTGAGAGGAATACCTAGGTCTCAATTAAATGGCCACCAAGTGTAAGATTAGGCCATACCTTCCTCTAAAACATGGTTCTCAACCTTCGTAATGGTGCAACCCTTTAGTATAGCTCCATAGAATTATCTTTGTTGCTGCCTCATAACTGTTATGATGCTACTATTGGCCATTATAATGTAAATATCTGCGTTTTCCAATGTTCTAAGCAGACCCCTCTGGAAGGGTTATTTGATCCCTACCCAAAAGGAGTGGCAACCCACAGGTTGAAAACCACTGCTTTAAGATACTTCATATTGCATAAACATGGTTTGTTTGTTTGTCTGTCTGTTTGTTTTCAGGTTCTTCCTTGCCCCAGACACTCCATTTTAAAATCAGCTTTTGACTCCATTTTGGGAGAAAGGAGTGACTGAAGCCTCTTTAATTTGTACTCTTTCTGTAAATGCAACCAGGTCTACAGATATATTCTCTGTGTGCTGTGTGATATGAACTAAGTTAATATGAGCAGTTATGATTGGAATAATGACAACAACAATAACAAAAACAACAACAACAACAACCTGCCTAAACAGGATTGTTATTGTTATTGTTGAGTTGTTATTGTTGAAATGGATAAATGATGTATTTACTCTTATTCAATAAATTATGACACTGTAGAAAGACAGAAATATGTTTGCTTATGTTTCTGGCATAAAGTAGTCATGATACCAAGAAACACATCAGGACCAAAACCAAATAAGCAGAGAGATCTAGAGAGAAGAGTTCAGTGCTTATGAGTACTTGGTGCTCTAATAGAGGGGTCAGTTCCCAGGGCCAACATGAAGGCTCACGACCATCTGTAAATCAGTTCCAGGGGACCCGAAGCCCTTTTCTGATCTCTGTAGGTATCAGGCGTTCACATGGTGCAAATATATACAGGTAGGGAAATATTCATGCACATAAAATAAAATTTAAAAATCTAAAAATTAAAAGCAAGCAGAGAAGATGTGTTCCACAGTTAGACATTAAGACAGGCAAAACATGGCCACACACTGAACCTAACGGGAGTCTATCCTTCCCTTCACGGGCCTCATCTGAGAACCAAGTTTATTGATCATTTATCAATAATGTAAGTGAAAACTGATTTCACAAACAAGACAACATATGTTCCAACCCATGGCTGTACATCCTGCCCTAGGAGGAGCCTGGCCCTGAGCGGTGTCACATGCCTACCAAACACACCCTTCCATTTCCTCCCCTTTGCACACCATTATCACCTTTATCATGGCTTCTTACAGGATAAAGCTTGGCTTACACAGTCACAGGAAAAGAGGCCTATCTTTTGAAGACAGATTTAAGGGACAGGCAATGACAAGGTGCTGCAAAGATTTCATATTTATGTTAAAACAGTAAAGAGGAACATGGAAAGGACTGGCAGTTACTCTGAGAACTGATTTTTAGGTGAACGTGTCTTGCTTCACTGGTATAACTGGGAAGAATGGTCCTTGTCCCAGCCCACAGGAAAGAAGTTCCTGAGTTAAAGATAACCAGAGTCACTGACCAGCAGGTGAAAGGTTAGGATGACTTGAGTCACAGGAATTCAAACAGCATTAAAAGAAACAGCCTGAAAATTCGTAATGGTTCCTGGATGGCCAAAGGCCAAGAGAGAAAGACATGTTAAGTTTTCAGGTTAAAATGACCACCAGAATTCTGAAGCAGTTAATCTAGGTGGCTAAATAATTCTCAAGAGAAGTAAAAATGTGACCGAAATGCAAACAACCTGGGCACCACCTGGGAGATGCGATTTGTGAACTCTTAAGTTGGGTTTTACTAAAATAACAAAACGGGGGTGGTGCTAGCCAATGACAGTCACATTGGTGCAACACAGGGTGTAAATTATTTGAAGAGAATGCTGAAAACATTTGGTTGCTTATTTGGGGGGCAAGGGGCAAAGGCGGGTTATTGTGTGTCTGAGGCCCGGGTAGGACATGGACTGGGCCACACTTTCTGTATAATTTTTACAGTGGGGACACTCCAAAGGCAGAACAATCTGACAGTTATGGTTAGTGAAAATATTAGACGCTCACCAATAATATACGACCTCAGCATATTTCTGCTTTCTGGATATAACCACTTAATAACAGGACTTGAGAAAACTGCACTGCGTGAATCAAACACATAAAAGTATGGACATGCCTTTTATAGAAAGCAGATCTTAGGCAGGGCATCATAATCAGTGACTCTGGTAAAGGACAAACTCTACTGCATTACCACACCACTGAGATATTACAGTTTATTATACCCTGAAGACCAGACTGGGTAAACCAAGTCAGATGATCTAAGCAGGGCTGTTCCTCAGACCATGAAGCAGAGGTCCCTGAGCCAAGATTCCTGGTGAGTTAGTTCTTAAAGGGTGTCAGATGAGGGCTCTGGGCTCACAAGGCTACTTTGCAACCTTCATTTACTCCCACCAGTGGCAGGCCTGCTGGCTATTTTTTTTCAAGAGAAGAACACAGGGACATTAAACGGCGTGAAGTAAAGCTTCCCAAGGGTAAATGAGCTGTCAGTCCAGGAGTGTTCTTTTTCAATACTAAACTCTTTAATATTAAACTCTAGAATACTAATACTTCACTGTGAGGATATTAGCTTTGCATCCTTCATATTAATGGTTGCTCTAACTTCAACAAGGTAAGGAGAGACTCTTACATCCCAACTTTGTGCCCGGATGCGTAGGAAGAGGTGGGGGCCTGGAAGAACTAGGCCCTCTTATTTAACCATGAAAACTGAGACAAGAAAACCAGTCTCTTCCTCCAGGATGGTGACTGGGAACAAAATCCTCAGTTCCTAATTCCCTAGGGCAAAGTAACTGGACGGGAGGTTCCTTTTCCCACAAGAAAGATTCTAGTCTCTAAGCTGTAGAAGACTTTGGTGTTCCCATGAGGCCAGCTATCCAGCCTCCTTATCTACTTGAATTCACACAGCAAGTCCACTCTGTCTCCATGCCGCATTGCCTTGGCTCTCCAGAGCGGATTTGCTTACCCCATGCCGGTCATCCTCATAAGCTGGAACTGTCGAGTGATTATACTTTCAAATGTGAATTTGCTTAAGGGTGGATTTAATTTAATAGCTGAGAACTCAGTACCAAACAAATATACTTACAAATGACATTAGTGGGGAATTAATCATTAACACTCTTGATTGGTGTTCCAAGGCCAACCCCCCTCATTGGCTACCACGATGATCATGGAGTTTCCACTGACTGATTCCTTCATTTTAAAGTCAACATCCAGCCTACTCCGTGTGCTGAAGAGGACTTCCTTCTAAACAGTTCTTGTGGAAAGGTTCCACTCTCCAGACATATATATTGATGCCACTGAGGTCTTTACAATCTCTTGCTTGAATGACCAACTCTTCCTCCTGACAGGCCTCCCTGCCACTGACCACAGGACACCTTGCCAAATGCCTTCAGTGGCCTTAAGTCAGGCTAAAGTCTCTTCGAGTGTCTAAGAAGACTGTCACCTGACTGGAGCTTATTCCTCTGCCCAATTCTCTTTTTTAATTTTTAAAATTTTTTTAATGTTTCACTTAAAAACAAAATGTAGGAACTAATGTCTTCAGTTGCTAAAAACATGGTACTAATGTTCCAAAAAGGCCTAATTAGGAGGAAGGACTATAGTTACAAATAAATGTCACATTCATTGCATTAGTTTGAAAGCCCCCAAGCCACTTTTAAGAGTTGGCAATATATGATCAGCCAGCTTACTAAGGCCAGTGGCCAGCTGAGATAAAAGTTCCACTGTAATCTAATGGTGTTCATTCACCTAAGCTCTGCCCACACAGGCTCTCTTGTTATCTGGACAGGTCTGCAATGTGAGAGCAAGACCTCATGGCCTACAAGGACCAAAACCTCCGCTGCCTGGCCCTTTGCAGAAAAACTCAGCCAAGCACGCATCCATGTATTTATGGGCAAGATTTTCTGGACCTGAGAGAAGACGCTCATCTTACCTAAGGAAACGTAACTGTGGCTAATACACTGTACATGTCAAGACCTACTAGCTATACACACACCTGGGACTACTTAGATTAAGAACGAGCTAGCACAAGTAATTATAATCTTGTTTTAATAGTTACAAAATAACGTGCCTATTTTTAATAGGAAGGTTTAAAAATAAGGCAAATTTCACATTTTGGTGAATGTTCAGGACCCAAAACAATCAGGTCCAACACAATTGCTTAAGATGTGCTTTAAAGTTGATTTTAAAAGATAATTTATTCTCAGATTACTTAAACTTACCAGGTAGATGTCACCTTTTAAATTTTTCTGTAAATATATGATTATTAAAGTCTAAATTGAAGAAAAAAAGCTTAATATATCCACAAAGAATTAAGGAGAGGTAAAGCACTGATATTCTGAATACCAATGGCAAGAAAACCTGAGATTAAAAACGCACAGCTCTAACCCGAGTCACACAGATAGAGCACCACCATTAGCAAACACTTCTTGTGTGTAAAGATGGTGACAGTCAGTGTTCAATGCAGACACACACGCCTTTAGGATTCATATATGAATGAAAAGCAGCAGATGAGATGCCGTGTGAACACAAACTCCATCTCCTGGTTGGTCTGCATTAGGTTCTTCAGCCTGGAGTCTCTTTGCCATATAATAGCATTAAAAATAACAAAAGAATGTACTTGATGAAAGAGTTTGGTAAAGTACTTCATCAAAAGACAAATTATTCCATAAAATTACTTTTTGCCTACTAACATTACCCATTATTTTACCAGTTCTATATGTTTAGATAACTTTTCTTCCACATTGAATACAAAATTTTCAAACAAAAAGGATTTTTAAAATGCCTAGTAAAAATCTACTTGCGCACCCAGATAATTATTGCATGTACTTTCTTAGTGTGTAACATTCTTCTGGGAGTCAACTTCTTACAATTCACCTTCCCTTTCAAAGGAGGCCCTCTGCCCAGTTCTTGCTACTCAGCCCCTGCCTTGCAGGTAACCAGACCCCTGTGGTCAGAACCCTCTTCCTCCTGACTCTTCCTTCTCCTGTAAGCGACCTGGACAGTCCCCCGCTGGGCTCCTCCTGAGTCCTCTCACCAGTGAAGTTTAGCATCCTGACACTGTATTCTGTGGTTCCCCCTGTATTCACCTCCCTCGTGGCAGTCATCTATTCTTGAATACCAACCACTTCACAGGACAAGGCACGAAGCCCTCAATGGAGAATTGAGACTTAAAATTTATCATAAAATGTTCTATCAAATAAACTGAAATCTTGTTAAAGAGTTTATGTTGTCTGAAAAGACTTGAATTCGAGTCGTTTGGAGCAACGAGTTGCGAGCATACAATACTATCCAGCTTTCTAACTCTCCCACACCACTAGGCTGGAAGAGACTGACGCTCAAGAGAAAAACCTTAGGCTGTTACTGGTGTTGATCACTGAAACTGACATCTTTACTCATTTGCTTCTATCTCTAGCCCTTCTCACACTGCAAAAATATTTATGTCTCAGCAGATCTCAAAAGGTCTACAGTAGGCAGCTGCTACGACCAGAGAGGTTGCTGCAGGCAAAATAAATTGCAAGCAGCACACAAGTATCCATGTAGGACAAAGAAAGGGAATCGTGAATCAAAAAGGAGTCTACAAAAGCAGCCCATGGTTTCTAATGAAGCCTATGGGTCTTAATGACCTCTTGAGAGGGTCCTGGCCCCTCACTGAGATATACGAGAGTGTTACCTAGCTATAAAATGCTGTGGAAGAACACTGAATGTCTTTTCCAAAACAAACATCAAATGTCAGTGTAGTTCTCCTTAGAGTGGAGTGAATCAGCTGAGAGAAGAAGAAAGAAAGTAACAAAAATCAATTCAAAGAGCATTTTCGCCTTTATTCTCACTCAGCTTCTCCAGCCTCAACAACCCACATTTCAAAATGAGCAAATGGTTCAAAATAAATTCTTTGCTGCTTTCTGGCTACTTTGTAGCTTATTTGTATTTTATCAAAATCTGTTTTTTTTTTTTTAAATATTTAACTAAAACATAAGTCATGGAAGCTAAGCATAGAAAGCCAAACATAAGCCACCTCCCGAATCTACAGAGATCAAAAGGCATTGGGACAGCATCAAAGAAGGCTTGTTTTAAGGTGTTATTCTTCTAAGGGACTGTGCAGCTTTTAGCCTTGATGGGGGTCTCTGTCAGAATTTAATTCCTAACTGATGAATAAAATGCTATTATCATATTAAAACACTCGATTGTGTATGACTTCAAGAATCCAGACTTTCTATTTCTGAGAAGAGAATGGATTTAACGAAATATTTTTAAAGTGGAGCAGGCAGAGAGAATATCGGCCAAGAGGCAGTTCAGATGGCAGATGCAGAGAAAGCACAATTTACCATGTAGACTGTAGCAATGGGCATTAAATAATCATCTCTGAATAAACTCCACAAATCAATATGGCCCCGTCGCTCTAAACGAAGAACGGTATTGCCTAAAGGAAATCTCTAAGGTCAACCAGCAATTAACTGAAAGGTTTTGATTGAAAATGCTATTGACTGCTTTCATATTGCACAGCTTCCTGGTTATTATACTTCATGGGCTAAGTAGGTGCCAAGACATTAAACTGTCAATAATCTATTAATACTGGACAGCTACACTCGCTCTCCCCGAATCTGCAGGCAAATAGAGCCAAGCCAAATACCTTGCTTAGAAGCAATGCAAATTCCTCAGCCCTGATATGGAAATCGCATCCTCATTACGCCATTCTGGATGCGTTGAAGTGTCACTCAGTGTAGGAGAAATACGCAGGTACAGACGCTTGTTCGCATGAGTTAAACTAACATTTGTTTTCTGAGAGACTGCTGAAGGGATAGAGTGTGTCCGGGACCCTGCCTTCCATTCTAAGTCATATTTAACAGTTCCTAAATGGAGCATAATAAACACTTTACAAAGAGGAATGAGAAGTTCTTCAAAGGGAGCCTGACAACCCCGTGCCTCTCGGCATCTGGAAAGCAGTTATATACAGGGAGGGGGGCTTTTAATGAATTTAATAGAGAAAAGCACTTTAATTAAATGCTGTCAAAGTGGATTGTATTAATGACTGTACACAGAGGAATTTAAAGGCAGCCAAGTTTATTTAGCAAATAGAAACTGGGCTTTCGAAGCCTGCAAGTATTTATGTTTCTACAGTTGGTGCACACTGAGAGGGTGGTGATGTCAAACGAAAGCACTGAGTTATTAGATATGATTTTATTTATTGTGTATTATAAAAGTTACAAAGGCCTCGGGGGAGTCAGTTTCATTTTCAAAATGAAGCACTGTATCTGATCAGGAGGGGTTAAGGAAAGAGTCCTGTCCCCAAGGTGGGTTTTCCTGCTCCTTAGACCCTGACTGCAGGTAATGGGTTAGCAGAGCAGGTGGGAGGCCGGCCTGGGGGCTGGCCAGTCAGAATTCACACCACTGGACAGCAGTGCAAAGACATCAGTGGCAGTGTTCCCCTCTGGCCAGATGACTTACCCCTAAACGTAATTCATTCTATTATACATAGCCATAACCTGAAAAATGACCCAAGCTATTAGAAATCTGCATGAAAATTTGGTTGCCATAGCCCATTTAATGAAAGCCATGAGGAGTACTGTGCTTTACGTGACTCGGGGGCAGTAGGGAAGGGGGTCTTCCTCGGTGTCGTCTACTTGGAGACCGATCATAGGACAGACCTATTATTAGTGAGAGTATTTTTAAAACAAACAAAGAAAACATGAGCCTTTAATGCATGAAAGCTGTAAAAGATTGAGAAGCTGGCCGGGCTGGAAAATACTATGTGTGTAGCAAAATGATTTTCTCTACCGTTTGTAAAAATGTAATTATCCACGATAAGCTATTATCCACGATACTACAGCTGTGAGGGATTTCAAGGAAGCCCATCGGAGGGAGGGATTCTCCATTTGATCTCCCGTCTCTGACACCACCATGTCTGAGATCACAAACCACTCCTTCACCGCATCCTCCTTGCAGATATGTATATAGCCTTGCAGGCTGTCGTAGATTTTAATTCAAAACATGAGGGGGGGGATGTGAGGATGAGAAAGAAAAAAAGCAAACCCCTAAACGGAGCACCTACTTCCTCTGAGAACAGAATAATAATCACAAATGCAGACTTTCAACTTTCTAAATAAATAATCTGATTTTTGATTCTCCCTGCACCCGAGCTATTTATTAATGTCAGATGTCTGGTCTGTGTCTTTGTAGCTCTGGAACTTGGACGTGCCTGTGCTTTCCCATCTGTGCCAAGATGTTTCAGACTAGGCTTTGAGATGCTGCAAGTGCAGATGAACAGGACATGGGCTAAGAGCTGATTACAGATACATCCTGTGTTTGAGGACGGGCAACACGGAGCACCGAGGACATTACACATCCATGTGGTGTAATGCAGTCCTCAGGTCCATGTGGGCAAGTATGCAGAGACAGCTGGAGTGCAAGCCACCGCGGCGCAGTTCTAGCTCTGCTCTGGGAAGGCAGAACATGTGGACTACTTTCTTCCAAATACAATGACAGTGGTTCCTGTCCTGGTTACTCAGTACATCTGAAGTGACGATGTATCCAAGAATTATCCACCCATAGGACAGGATGAGGCAACTGGTTCAGACTGTATTGGGCGAGCGGAAGACTCAGTCATTCTGCTCCTTCTTCAGAAGAAACAACTGTGTCCACAGTGTTACCATTGTTTGCTTCTCTCTCTTCCGAAACTCAAATGTAGATTTCCTTCATAAAGGAACCCTTAAATTATACCTGCATGGAAAAGCTCCATACAATTCCTTCTTCCCATTTCAATGGCTATACTTGAAATGTATTGTTAACCAAGACTTTCCCCACCCCTCCCCCACACAAAAATAGTACTCAGGAAAGTTGTGCATGAGCCAGGTGGGGGATGCACGCCTGTTGTCCCCACACAGAGAAAGAGGCAGGAGGAGACACAGTGAGGTCAACCTCAGCTACAGTGAGCTGAGCCTAAGTTCCAGGCAGCCCAACCTATCTCAGAAAGGGTGGGTGGTCCTGAGAGACACAGCCAGAATACAGCAAATACATAGGCGAATGCCAGCAGCAAACCACTGAACTGAGAACGGGACCCCCGTTGAAGGAATCAGAGAAAGGACTGGAAGAGCTTGAAGGGGCTCGAGACCCCATATGAACAACAATGCCAGCCAACCAGAGCTTCAAGGGACTAAGCCACTACCTAAAGACTATACATGGACTGACCCTGGACTCTGACCTCACAGGTAGCTATGAATAGCCTAGTAAGAGCACCAGTGGAAGGGGAAGTCCTTGGTCCTGCTAAGACTGAACCCCCAGTGAATGTGATTGTTGGGGGGAGGGTGGTAATGGGGGAGGATGGGGAGGGGAAGCCCATATAGAAGGGGAGGGGGAGGGGTTAGCGGGATGTTGGCCCAGAAACTGGGAAAGGGAATAACAATCGAAATGTAATAAGAAATACTCAAGTTAATAAAAAAAAAAAGAAAGAAAAAAAAAAAAAAAAAAGGGTGGGCAGGGCTCATTTTGATGTAGACACTGGGCCTACACAGCCCATACCCACTTTCCCTTTTTATTTACTCGGTCCACAGCAGAATTGGGAACAATTTTCCATAGCCACAAGAATTTGTCATTTCGAGTTTATATCACTGATTTCAGCTTCCAAAGTCTGAAGGACTTTGAAAACAAATAACCTAGTCATCGTTTTGAGTTATACAGTCTGGGCTCAGTTTATCTTGTCTAAAATAACAATTCTGCTAGGATAATTTGTTCGCATTTCCTACTTTTCTGAATGTTTGGAAACGGCAGGCTATGGGCTCCTCATTTGACATGATTTTGCACAGTGAACACAAGCAGATAGTCAGGTAAGCCATTGGAATGGACACAGACAAACCCTGAAAAGGAGAAATAAATAAAAACCACTGCCACTTTCATAAACATGCTTTAAAACCCTGGTTTCTAGTGTTACTTGGTTTCAGAAATAGCTGACTTTACTGTATATATATATATATATATATATATATATATATATATATATATATATGTGTGTGTGTGTGTGTGTGTGTGTGTGCACACGCACACACACACACACACACACACACCATGGTATTTGACAAAATTTATTCATAAAAAATCAAAGATATGAATGGCAAAAAAACATTTAATTTATCCTTTTCTAAAGTTAACTGGCATTTATTGATTCGTATCCATGGGTGTTTAAAGATTGGTTCTCTGGAATTAACAGCCCCAATTGTCTCCTTGGCAAATTCTCAAAGTAAGGCCACCATGATGAGTTTTATGCTCTCAGAGGTGTACCAACGAGCCTCCAAAATTCCTGAAAATGAAACGCGCTGCTGTAGACTACAGGATATGCAGACTCTACTGTGGAAAGCGATACCACATCCCTCCTTTGGTGAGCCGCACACGGCTTCCTGACCTTTCTCTCTGGAATCCCTTTGCTTGGCCTGGCTTAGCTGTCATTTATCCCAATGCCAATGTGATTATGATGACTCTCATGAAACAGACATTTCCACAGAAGATTGTATATCAAAAGGTGAAGGGTTATATGATTTACAGTGAATTTGATCACAAAACAGCTTGTGAGGAAATTGAACTTATGGCCCCGGAACTGTTAGCCTGGCCAGTTTGCTTGATCCCCCCATTTCTAGGGTCAAGCCAAGTAATAATAAAATAAATGAATGTCAGAACTTTGGCAGTTTCTCTTTAATTGGAAGTGTGCTTTTCTATCATTACAAGAGAAACTTCTAGACTTCCACTTAATAAAAATCAGCAGTAGTTTTCAGCTACATTAGATTTCCTCACTAAGCAGAAACAGCTGAAGAGAGACCTCCAAAAGAGATCTACTATAGGTAGGTTTGACTCGGAGTTTCAAACTCAGTGCTGGTTTTCTCTCACTGTAGTCTGAATTTTGAGTCACGAGCAAAGTGATTGGGTCAGAGTCTAAGTAATCTAAGCTGTTCAGAGCCATTACGCTCTTGCTAAAGTTCTTTTCCCTGCGTACCTGACTCTCCTGGGAGCAATGGGTTTTTGTTTTATTTTGTTTTGCTTTTGACATTCATTGAGATGAAGTAGACAAAGCAAACCAAGGAGTGAGTGTATCAAATAAAGAACCCCGAGATTACCTACCTTGTGTTATTAACAGTTTACAAAATTGGTATAGAAGACATTTTGGATCCTGAAATCATGCACCAAAGTCCTAGGGTGGCAACAAGCATGCAGAAAATAGGAAATATTTGGGGGATGTTATGATTTGGATGAGCAAACTCCAAAGCCTGTGTTAGAGGCCTGGCCGCCAAGGCATTGTTAACAGGAGGCAGGGAGAAGTGCAGGAGCAGAGCCTCCTTCGGTCCTGGAGTTGCATACCTCAAAGGTGCTGGGGGAAACACTGTCCTCTCTCTGTTCAGCTTCCTGGCTGATGAAGTAAGCAATCTGTCCCCACTCTTTGTTGTTGCAGACAGACAACCTGAGTGATGGGGCACTTCTTAGCTGGGAACCTTTAGAACTATGAGCCAAATAGCTCTTTTTAAATACATTTCTTTCCTCAAGACCAGCTAATATTTTAAGTCCAGAAAGACCATCACAGAGCTGCTTCAGATGCCTGTTTAATGTTGGACCAAAGATATTCAAGCTTAGCCACTGCATAGCCTTACAACACCTCAGTGTCAAAACCAGCTAAGTTCCTAGTAGTTATCAAGAAACGGATGCATCGTTTTGCTTTTTTAAGAGTGAAAGCATTGAAGGAGGAGGAGGAAGAGAAAAAGAAGAAAAGAGGAGGAGGAAGAGGAAGAAACATCTACTAACCAATCTTATCATCTACAAATGTCATTTAGTTCTTCTACACAGAGGGAAGTTTAGTCAGAGCAAACAAGTCTTCCAATGACTTTTGACAGACTTTAAAACATAGAAAGTCAGGAGAAAGTGGAGTGTCCCGAGTCTTTCGATCTGTCTTACACCAACTGTAATAACAAGCAGATCACTCTCAAATATTCCTGTTAGGAAACCACACACTGGCACCACCCTCAAATCAATTCTGGATTCACTTGAGTTGAAATTATTCTCCAAATCCTTAATGAAGAGGAATAAGAATACTACTGAGGGGCTGGGAAGATAGATGGCTTTTGCAGAGGACTCTGGATCGGTTCCCAGCATCTACATGGTATCCTACAGCTGTCTATAACTTCAGTTTCACGGATCCAAAGTCGTCTTCAGGGCATGATGGCAGCAGGCATGGATGCCATGCACGGACACACATGTAGGCAGCACACTTGTACACATATTCATGTTTTCCTTAATTATTACTCAGAGTCTATCACATTTCTCAGAGACCCTCAAGCAAACGGCAGCTCAGTTCATCTGCACTGAATCTCAGGATGAGGATGATTATCAGTAATTCTAAAGATATTTCAGCAGTCACTGTGCTCTTGGAGATTTGACCTTAGACTTCGGCCAGGATAGGGGCACTGTTCCTCTTTACCTGGCACTCACTGTGACGTGGCCCAGACAGGGATCCATGGGCTAGTCACAGAAAGCTCCTTCTTTGGAGATGGGGGCAGGGGAAGCACAATGGCCCTTTCATTTGGATGCATTTGTAAACGTTTTAATATTTCAATTTATGGATCAGGTTTGCAGATTTCATCAGGTATCTGGGGTACAGCTCCTAAACTCAGAAAGGCAACTGGGCCTGAGGGCCCAGAATATTTCTATGTCACTCCGGTTGGGACTGTCTCTTGTCTGTGACCTTATTTGAGTAACGAAGCCTAAACCAAAATGTGTGAAATCATCACTCGTCGTGCGGGTCAACAGAGGCAACAGTGGGGAGGTCCCACGTGGGAGAGCCCTTCTCTGGAGACCGCCCGCCCTGTGCTTCTTGGGTGAAGAGGAAGACTCCCTCTCAAACCAGCAGTGGTCCATGAGTACAGCACTCTGGTAGCAATGCTAAGGAGAAAATGTGGACCGGGTCTCCAGGAGTGTTTTTCTATGCTCAATACAGAGACTAGTTCATACCACCAACCTCCGAAAGGCCATGGCCTTGGTCAAGGCATGCCCAGTGAGCCAGGTGGTTTGGTTGGTGCGCTGACAATGATTTAGCCCTTCCCCGGTGCCACAGGAAAAGGCTGAAGAAGTCCCTCGGGGTGGTAAGACTGAATACAGCCAGGGCACAGACACGAACCAAGTGTCTGTGTGGTCAGGGACAAATTAAGGGTGGGGCAAACATACCATTTATGCATCTGTTTTCCATCAAAACCAGTTTTCAAAATCCTACTTGATTACTAATCAGCAGATATGATTGTGTAGAGCTATGTAAATCACTCGGGACTCCAGAAGTGACTCAGAATGTCTGCTAGGTTCACACCTTCAAATAGCCTGTGTATGTCTGCGTGCATGCAAGTGTGTGTGCTTGTGCTTCTTAAGGTAACGGCATTCCTGAGAGGCGCCGTATAGTTTAGAGTTGCTACTAGATTCGTTCTGAAAACAGAAACAAAACCAAAAGAAAGAAAAAGAAAAGGAAGGAAGGAAGGAGAGAGACGGGGGGAGGGGAGGGAGAGAGAGTGCATTGAAGCAAAGAGATATTGGAACAAACTAGTAAGCAGGAGCTGTGCGCCATTGTGAGACTGAATCTTGGGTTCAGGTAAAGGAGCATAGAAGAAAATGGTGGTGTGTTTGAAATGGGTCATATACAAAAGGAAACCCTTCAATATGTGTGAAATCCTATCTTGATCGCTTTTATATATGTAGAGCCTAGAAGAATATCTGCTACCCTGCTACCCTGGAGGAGTTCAGTAGTTTCTAGATGAAGAAATCAAAAGTATGAATAGAAACCACTAGAATCTTACAACAACTTGCACTTTGAGAACAGGTTTACTGGTCCTTTCAAAAGTTGTATTGGAGGACATCTCAGGAAGTATAAAGGAAGTACTTTCCTTTCCTTAGGTGAAATACTGTGCGGAGGCCTGGGCTTATTACAGTAACTGGTCAGTATCAATGGCAGTCTTCATGTTGGCTTTGGTTAATCATTGCTACTTTTATAGGAGGGGGCCAGGAAGAACACCTCCCACACACCCTCTACCTTGTCTCTGCTGAGTGTCTCTTTTTCTCATGGCTATGTCAATAGCATGAGATCAGTCTGTCCCTCCTCAAAATTTATAAGTTATTTCTCTCTACCCACTTGAGTTGAAAAAGAAAAAACCCATAAGTTTACGCTTTTAAGTCCTATTTAGGCTTCTTTTTCAGATGTATTTTATTTTATGTATATAGATGTTGTCATGTGCAGCGCGTGCTCCAGTTATTAAAACAATGAGCCCAAGGAGATGTCGAGCCCACTGTAAAGAAAACAAATAGCAGACCCAGATACAAATTAAGATGGAAATGAAGATTAAGTTCCATCAGTGACTGAACACAAAGAAGTATATAGAAAATGCCAGGAAGGCTGCCATGAAAAGGAGCAGGGGTGGGGGAGCACAGTATGCAGAGCTTGCAACCTCCCTCCGGCACTGGCTCTCCAGTACTTATTCATAAACCCTTATAGCAAAACACAGGCTATATGAATCTCCTTCAATATGATTTTACTGAAGTTGTCCACACTTGCAAAACATCTATTCTGACCAAAAAAAAAAAAAAAAAAAAAAAGTCCTGAGATACATATTCTCCTATTCTCCTAAAGGTGACTAATTTTCTGGCTGAGGTGTGACCTATTTACAGGCTACTTGTAAACAGTCCAGAACCCATAGCTTTCCCACTTCCCAATCAGCTTCTTCAGGCTCTTCAAATGCATTGAGATGCAGTGCCTTTTGAACCAAGCGTCTGTGGTACTGCTCGGAAATTCATGCCTAGAAAATCTGCCTTCAGTGGGGTAAAGTGGGCAGGTACACTTCCCTTTGGCATAATCTAAGGCAGCCAGTGTGGACAAACACAATACACTGGCTAGAGTGAGGACTGGGGAAACACCGTGACATAGAGGAGGGGACAAAGACGGGCTGAGGAGGAATACTTAGAATGCAGAGAAACTGTGAATGGTACACAGAGGATACAGAGTGGAGAAATACAGGCCAGAAAGGGCAAAAACAGGTGACAGTTTGGAAGCAAAGCTTATTAGACAAGGAAGCTGGCATGGGAAGAGGTTGTGTGAATTAAAGACGGGCAGTGAGGTGAGTTCATTTACTGCTGACTGAACACCTTCCGGCCTCTACACAGCTAACCACACACAGAGCCCTGCACATGGACTTCCACGAAGTTCCTCGCTGTTTGTTTCTTCTGCTGTGCTTCCAAACACAGTAAATACACATTTATATATCTCATAAGAAGGTAAAAGACGCTAATAAAACTTTAAATTTAACCAAAGAGCCTCCGTTCTCAAATGTGTATTAAACACCAAGTCTATAGCAAACGATCTGAGCTGCTGACTCTGGACCCTAAGGAACTGCTCCGACTCTGACATTTCCCTGGGGAGAACTTTTCAGCACAGTTAGGGCTATGAACACAGGGATGAATACACCAGTTTCCTAAAAAGAACTGGTAGCAATAGATAGATAGATAGATAGATAGATAGATAGATAGATAGATATTAAAAATTAATTAAATGCCAAATTTCTATATATTCCCGTGTAACACATTTTTTTTAAAAAAATTAAGCACATTGAGATCTTAACTGGTGACACAGAAATCAAGAAGCCTCCTTACGAGGACTGACTTCTTTATGCCCACCTGCCCCACCGTAGTAGACAGGGAAGAATTCTCTGCACAGCTCCTTAATAGCACAATGCGGACTGAAAGCTGAAACTACATTTAAACAGCAGGCTTTGCATAGGAGTTTGGAACATACCCAAGATGGAAAAAAATTGTAGTAACCTGGATAGAGAATTTGCAAACATCCTTAATTAATTAATTGGCTTATCTATTTATTTTCCTAGAAGCTGTTCTTTTGGAAGCAAATTCATAAATCAAGATAGTCTATCCAATTGAGTGGGAAGATAGGATATCTCGCTTGGTACGGACAACATCTTCAACTCTAGCAAGAGAAGCCACATTCCAAGTCAGCTCAAATGCAGCTGATGACGAGGGCACAGTTCACTGATCCCAGGGCTTTGACATCACAGGAAGTTACAAGTTTCATCAAACTGTGTGGCTTGGAAAAAGGAAAGCTCACGAATCTGAACCTATTCAGCCGAAAAATTAAAAATAAAATATATGCAAAAAAGCTGTGTACAATATGAGACAGCTAACGGTAGGTGCTCTGGAGGTGCTGCTGTGTAACATACAATAAAGGTCAGACTTGGAAGGTAGGGAGAGGTGAATTCGAGTTCTCACTGGGAGCAAGTTACTCAACTTCTTTAACTCCAATTTCTCATCTCACTAAGGAAATAAAAACTATCCACTCTCTTGGCTTTTCACAATGAATAAAGATGTTAAAATGTTAAAAATCCCACATTTGGAAGGTCTAGGTTTCAAAAACTCTAAAGAAGTCTAAGAAGGAAGGATGGGGAAGAGGAAAAGGAGGGGGATGGACAAGGAAGAGGGGGAAGAGGATAGAGGGTGGGGGAGGAAGGGGGAGGAAAAGGAGCAGGAGAAAGAGAAGGTAAAGAAGGGAGAGGAGGTAGAAAGGGAGAAGGGAGAAAAGAAGGAAGAGGGAGGAGGGATGAAGAGGATCAGGGAGAAGAAGGAAGAGAGGATGAGAGGAAACTGAAAGAAAGGGGGGAGAGGAGGGAGAGCAGAAGTCTCACTGTTACTATTAACACTGGATTTTCACACAGCTAAGAAATCAGCCTGGAGACAGAGTGCTCTGCTTTAAGGTGAGCACCAGTGTTGAGTCTAGACCAGAAACTGCAACTCTGGCCCTATGAACATGTCATCCGAGCCTTGTTTGGGGGATGCTCTAACATTCTGTCGGTTGTTTGGCAGCATTTACTTACTCACCATTAGCATCCTAGAATTAAAATATCAACAATGTTTCCAGACACTATTAAATATCCCACGGAGGACAACGTTGCTCTGGTTGTGAACCACTGGTGGCTACTAGGAAGGCTGTGGCTTACAAGATGGTGAGAGTTCCCTGAGCCTTTGTCCAGATGAGCAAAGGCACAATGATGTGCCACCAGGCCTCATGTTCTTACTCGATGCACAGCACAGAATTTTCAAATTTTAAAACAAGTGCTTCTCAAGAAACCATAGAGTGGCTAACTCCAAATCCCTGGACTTAGAAAGCACCCATGGAAACTGGGCAGGGAAAACACCATAAACCAGTAAACCACGACTCCATCAACAATCTGATGGCTGCTCCCCAGTCAACCCTGCTCAGGGACTAGAATGAGCAATAGCCTTTCTTTTAACTGCATTCAGAGGCAAGTGTGGTCAGACAGAGGCAAGCAGGATGCCAATGAACGCCTGTGTTCTCATTTAGCTGGTGATCTGGTGATCCTGGCTTCAGGCAGGCTCAACAGCTACTCCAGTTTTTCCAATTGTCAAGTATAGTTGTTACTAATGAAGACCTGAATGTGACTAGTATTTTTATTCTAAGCTGAGGATTCCCATTTGCGCTAGGGCCGTGGTTCTCAACCTTTTGGTGTCTGGTGAACTTTTCACAGAGGTTGCCTAAGGCCATTGGAAACACAGATATTTGCATTATGATTCCTAACAGTAGCAAATGAAGTAACAATGAAAACGATTTTACGGTTGGGTGTCACTACAATAGGAGGGATTGTACTAAAGGACTACAGCACTGGGGAGGTTGAGAACCACTGCTCTAGCACATCCACTCACTAACCACAAGACATGACTTTGTCCCAATCTGCTGGAATGAAACATAGAACTTAATTCATTTCTTGCCTTTTTTACAGGATATTTTAGTTTTGCTTGCCCTGTCATGTGCCCTGCCCTCTGAGTTATTACACTCTATATGTATGAGTATTATGTACTTAAGTATATATGTCTGTATACCATGTATGTACCCAGTGCCCATGGAGGTCAGAAGAGAACATCAGTTTCAGGACACCCTGGAACTGGTGTCATGGCCACTGTGAGCCACTATGTGGATGCTGGGAATTGAACCTAGGTTCTCTGCAAGAATAAGTGCTCTTTACTGATGAGCCCTCTCTCCCTCCCCTTGTCTCACTCTCTTGCTCTTCTCTGTGCTATCTATTCTTGAACTAGCAGCACTCGGAAGATTAATGCTTCTCCCCATTTTCAATTCATCAATGAGGCTTCTATATCACTCTTTCCTAAAACATCTCCCCTCTTCATACACTTTAAGGCCAGAGATATGCTTACTGGCTCTTTATATGCTGAACCACTACAGTGGACCATACCCTATTGTGAATCTAGGCTTTTTATTTTCCCCAAGACCCAGTGCTCATTTGTCTTGGGACAATGTATCTCTTATTGTGGACCTGGGGTATATATGGTTTTACAAAGTGAGTTCAGAGTTAAAGCTAGTTTCTACTCAGACAAGTTAACTGGTGTTTCTAAAGAGATACAGAATAGCCTCAAGAAACTTTGTAAGGCCAGCTACTTCAACATGACCTGAAAACTTACATATTCCCTGGGAAATATGAGTTCCAAGGAGGAGACATGTCCTTCCATCATGACTAAGTCTAGGGCTGACAACATTCCTACATGGGCCCTAAGTCCAACATAGTCTCAACTGTAACCTTGACTCATCTCTGATGGGAAATTCCATCAAAGACATACTTATCAGCCAACAAGCAAAGGGTTAAAGTCAAGATAATCAGAACATATTATGTGACATTCTCAAAGAACTAAGTGGTATGTAGAAAAAAAAGCCATAATTAAAGGCAGCACCAGGAACACCAGGGTCAGGTGATTAACAGTGGCAAAGAGACATAATGAATGCAGAGCTTGCATTAATAAAGTGAAATGATGTGTGTACAAAGGCACAGGGTGTGGCTAGTATGGATGGAGTGACATGTTGGTGTGTGGGTCCCCATGGACATGGTGCAGCTTCAGTCATGTGGGACTTCTTGAGCTTGGTGGGCCACATCTTCTGACTCTCTAAATTTTATATAGAACCTTCCAAGTTATAACTGTGGGTTTAAAGTTTTAAGTCTTCATGATCCTAAAAGAAGTATATTTCCAGTATACATAAGACAGTGGTGCACTTCTAAATTCTGTCTGCAAACCACTGGTAAGAAACCATGGGCTGTGAGCTGAAAAACCTCACAGACAACTCCAGATAAAGACAGAGACAGGGAATCCCTCCTTTGATCCCGTGTATCCACTGCATTCAGGTCAACAGACCAATATAGTGATTATACCCAAAGACACTGTCTCTTGATCATCTAAGAAAAACTAGAGACTACTCTACCCAATTACATAATGAAATCAAATGGTACTCTTCTATGCCCACCAAGAGGAAACCCCTCTGGATTTATTATGCTGTGTACATGAGACTCCCCTACCCATCACTACTTTCATTCATCCTTAATGATTTAGTGATGATACATTTCCCACCCAATTTGACAAAACGCAGCATTGCTAAACCAATAGTAAGCTTATAGATAAAATTTCTAAAATATGTAAGTATACCTATCTTTTTTAAATTGCAAATGACAGAAAGGAACAAATTAAATCCCAACTCTTAAGTCCAGTGGCCTGGCATGTGCTCAGCCAGAAAATGTCATTATGGGTAGGTATATTTCAAATCAGTCTTCTACCATGCACAGTGGCACCTAAGGAGATGGTGTCAGTTGCATTCTCTAGTCTTTAAGAGCATTGCCAGCTGTTTCTAGTGATTATTCCTCATCTTTAACACTATGATTATAATTAAATAATAAATCTATAACTTTGTATTTTTCTGACATTATGAATTCACTGAAGCAATGTCACTCACGGGAAGCCTCAGGTTTTGCAGTAGTGGAAGGGGCAAGATTGATACACAGGGCAAATTCAGTGCAGAGAAAATGGCCTTGTTTGTAAAGTCCTTAGCTAGGAGTTGTGTGATAGGAATAGACTTCCAGGATGTAAGGGGATTTGTCTTAGAAGAACTGGAAGTCGATGTAAACTAGCATGGCACACTGAAAGTCACAAAGGCTGATTTTTGCTTACCCATGAACAAGCACTGATATAGAAAACACAAGAGAACAAATGAATGAACTGCCTGGCTGAGAGTTAGTTCTCTCAGACTGGTCAACTGCATGACTACTGTATCATCTACCTAAAGCAACACAAACGAGAAGGTCTGGACAGGAGTCCAGACAGGTATGGTGAGAGAGCTATTATCAAAAGGAAGGGCTCCTCCACTGCCGTAGATAATGGGTTATTTCAGATTTCTGTTTCTAGACCTGATGGCACTGGGGAGGTTGAAACAGGAGGATCTCCAATTTGGGGATGACTTGGGCTGTATAGGGAAACCCTGTCTCCAAAAGTCAAAACAAAGAATAATAGAAAAACCCAGCAAAACCAAAAGCCTGTGAGTTCCCCTTTCATCACTGGCATGGAGCTGAGACCATTTTAACTTCTGCTACTATCAAGAATAAGACTTTACAAACATTTTGCTCTTGTATTGGACTAAGACAGACCTTGAATATAAGGCCATGAAAAGTCCTTGGCTTCTGAAGCAGTCTTTGGTATTCTACTGGTTCAAAACAGAAGTCTGGACCGGAATGCAGCAAATGAGAGAATAAGGGGGGCAGGTGATGAGTGTTCCTAGAGGATCCGATTTCTACTGTTGCTACGGTCTTTGCTGTATGCTATTTCATGGAGATGCTTAGGGTTCCTCAGTACTGAACACTACAGAACGGTACGGCGAATGACAAGCACTTCTCTGGAACTATTTGAATCGGTTTATTTTCTAAAATAAAAGGTTGGTAAACTATACTGAGCTCTCTTTAATTTGAAGAAATTAAAAGTCTGAAAGCCACTGCTCTGTGTGACTCAGTATACTGGTCTAATTATCCAAAGGGAGGTTCCTTGCTGTTTGGATGAAGCCCCAGACAGGAAAAGATCAGGACAGGGAGAAAAGAGGATAAGCATTGTGGCTCAGCCTCCCAGAATGAGTGGTTCTGTTGTTACTGACCCTGGATCCTGCCTATCTACCGTGGGTTCTCTGAGAACCTTTTAAACACTGCCTCAATGAACCTATGAGTCAGAGCATGACTCTGACCCGAGAAACTGACATAGAAAAGCATGACAGCTTGGGCTGAGATGCCAACATTTGATAAAATGAGGTTTCACTTCTGGCTACTCCCAGGCATATAGTATAGAGCAAAGAGAGGAGAGACAGACAGCTGACGGCTATTCTTCCGCATCCTTCCTCTTTCTTCTATTATGTCTGCATCGTAAACTGTACCTCACCAGGCTTCCTTTGCCTTCGTAATCTTCTAACATAGTCTTTACACACCTGTGCACACCCGCATTCCACTTCAGTTCACGCTTCCACATAGATGCTAAGTCTAAGAGAGGTCTCACACGATCCCCTTTGTTGCAGTCAAGATTTCTGTTACTGGGCTGCAGGGCCAAACCAATTGACGTGCCCAACTCTGCCAATACACTGGTTAATACTGATTGAAAGTGATCTTAGATTCAGAAGTAGACCAGCAAACTCATTTACTTCCAAAAGAAAGATTTGTTTCATTGAAATTGGAAAACTAACCCAACGGAGCATACTGCCCAAATAAGGAAGACTTGTAAAAGTAGGAACTGGAGACGGCAAACTCATCTTAAAGTTCTGAGGATCTATCACGACTTCTCTCAGGGGGTTGGTGAAAATTAAAGGGATTCCTCTGGTCAGAAGACTATTTCTTTGCTTTTCACCCAACAAAAATTCTCTGAAGAATTTTGAGTCAAAATTTACTTCAGTTTTTCTTTAGAAAACAATTGGATGGGCCCCAAAGGGATTCCCAGACCCAAATAGTAGAAGGCAAGAATTGATTTCTGCAAGTTTTTCTTTGGTCTCCACTGTGTGTGTGTGTGTGTGTGTGTGTGTGTGTGTGTGTGTGTGTGTGTGTGTGTGTGTGTGTACTCCTATGTGTGCATATACACAAATAAATAAAAGTTAAAAATACTAAAAGGAGAATCTGATAAGCACTATATTTAATTATCTGAGTGATCTGCTATCAGCCAGGCCACTGCCATTGGCATTGATCTCCTGGTCATCTTCTCTGGGTGTAAGCACACAGAACCTGCTGTGACCTCAGGACAGGGTACCAGTCCTTCTCTCACAGGAGGTGGTACTGCTCTCCCTGACCCTGGGTAGCTGCTGCCAGCAGAAAGCCTGTCTTAAGGCTGGGGCTGGAGAAGACACTGACCTGCACGGGCTCAGGTGGCAGCTGGACCACGTGCTGCATGCGCTCACTGTGGTGATGTCGAGATTCTTCCTCATAGATCACATCCCTCTCATGCTGGGGAAGATTCAGGAAACGGCGAATGGTGCAGAGATTCTCCCAAAGGGTGCGGTTTTCTGGGCTGGGGTTCTCCTTCCAACGAAGCAGTTCACAGAGCCAGCCCTGGAGGGAAGGAGATATGGGAGTTAGGACTGCAGGGTGTAGAGCAGTTATGTGAGCCTAGACACCAAGTCAACTGCCATCCCCAAACCATGGTTCTATGTCAGAATTATTCCCATCAATGGTAGAAGCTACTGAAATGGCCCAATTCTTAAATCCAACCAATGGCCATGTTAATACTTATGCCAATGGTCAAGAGTCTTCTTCTTATTATATTATTATTTTTTTTAATAAACCCAGGCTAGCCTCTGATGGTATAGTCAAGGATAACCTTCAATTCCTGATCCTTTTGTCTACAACTCCCAAGTACTGGGATTACAGGCTTGTGCTACAATGTCTGTTTGAAGGCTGGAGAGGGTGGAGCTCAAACTCAGGACTTCCTACATGCTAGGCAAGCACTCTACCAACTGGGCTATATCCCCAGCCCCAAGAATCTTTACTCCCATTGAAATTTCTTAACACCTTCCTATAGAATACATTCTCAATGAGTTTCTTAACAATCCATATAACAAAATCTTCTAGATGTACAAATGAAATTACAGTTATCCCTTCTCGAAAAAGAAAAAGGAATTTTTTAGTTTCAGCCATAACATTTTACAAATTACCCAACTGGTTAGTTCTACTACAAGAAGAGGGGGAAGTCAAACATGCATATATTATGAGAAGGCAAATAATAAAAAAAAAAATACAGTCCTGGGTATCACAGTACTGAGTCCTCTAGGGAGTTAATGTCCTTCTAATCATTAGTAACCTTGCAAACAGAAACCAGCAGCCTTTGCTAGAATCAAAACGCAATGTAGATTTGCTTCATCTGTGAGCACGCTGGGCTCAAAGCCCCCGTAGCCATCACCCTCCCTCCATAGCCGCACCTGCAGGAAGGGACAGGGGGTCAGCCTGCACCTGCAAACGCCCTGTCCCAACTCTGCCATCCGGATGTTCCCTCTCACAACTGCAGGAGGAAGGAAAAGCAATGCAAATGATGGCTTATATGAAAATAATACAGAGGCTGTCAACATCGCTCACTGACTCATGTCAAAATATTTTACCCAGTAGCTTTCTAACCCATCACTTCCAAGCTACGTCGCTAATTTTAAAACCAAGAACTGTCCCACAATTCCTCTCTTGTGAAAGGGTAGAGTTTTGTTTTGTGTTTTTTTTTTTCCCTTAAAAGGTGCATAAACACAACTGACTTTGTGAGAAACAAATCCCAAGCCTTCACATACTCTCCACCATCACTTGTAAGCCAACGGAAGCCCCTGACACGCATCGTAAAAACCCCATATAATATCATAAGCTCTTGTTTGTCTAACTCTCCACTGTGTCTTCTGCCTTTACCCCCCCCCCAAAAAAAGGCAAGATTTGATTATCTCCGCAGCATCAGCCAAGACAGCAACACCAGCTGTTCTCATTGTGCAGCCTCCTCCTCACGGCCTCCATGTTAATAACCTGATCATTCCATTTTCCCCTTCAACTGCCGGCTGCAGCACTGAGAAGAGACAAAAACCCAGGCCTGTGTGCAGCAGCTGTGGGCACTGAACTGTGAAGCCACTGGGGATTTATAAACTAATCTGTAACACAACACTGCCTTGTTTTTACAAGTGAGAGGCCACATTTGCGCAGACCTGATCTTTTCTTGCAATAAACTGGGAGCTTGGGAGAGTTAGAGAGTTAGGAAGAATGAAAACAAGGTATCTTACCATTTGCTTGCAAATCTTTTTTTTCTCAAGTACTTCTATAGCTCCCCCAACCCCCCAACTCAAGAGACAGGTAATGGTTAATTTTCAAGTGCCATGCACATGAAAAATGAAGATAAATTTTTATCACTACCAGAAAATAAATTATATTTTAATAAAAATCTCCTGGTCCCAAAGTGTTTTCTCGGGGGGTTCTTTATACAAAGGAAAGAATTCTTGAGATGGAAAATAAGCCATCTGTGGAAAAATTAAGCTCCCATTTCTGTGTCTTTTCACAGATCTGAATAAGTCTCTGGTGAACTCTTTCAAATGTTTTAAACAGGTATGTTTAACATCTCCCAGGGGAGGCGAGAGCATGGAGACCAATCACTGAATGGAAAATAAAAACAAAAACCTACATCTGTTAAAAGATGAAGTTCGGAGATAGCCAGACCTTAAGGAAGACAGCACCTGCTGTTCTGCTTCCAGGATGCATTGCATTGTGGGAAGCCGCAGCTTGAAGGAAGACAGGTGACAGCTGAGTGGTGTCTCCACTTATGACACTTGGAACGTCTCACAGAACATCCATTGCCACGTTTGATTCGTATGCGCCGCTATAATCTGTGTTCCTTGCTCTCACTTAGAACAACACTATAGCTTGTGCTGTATGGACTGTGCTATCGGCCATCGGTCTTTAAGGAGGGTAGTGCTCAATTTGCCCACTGACATGCAAGGTCTTGACCTTGAAGCTATTAGGGAGTGGATTAGACACAAGTGTGATCATGTGTACAGACATAAGCAAACCAAATTAATTTCTGGCATCAGGAAGTAGCCAACAAGGCCCTGTTCTTAGGGCGGCAGAGAACTTCCTTGGATCCCTGATGGGCTGAGCTAATGGCATGTTTAAGGGAACTCGGTTTGGAAGATGAAGCACATTCATGGTATTTAGAGGGTTATTAATCAAGTTTCCCCACAAAGTGTTTGCTTGGCTGATCAGATTAAGGGAGGGAGCCTTCACCAGTGCACCCCCACCACAGCAGGCCCCAAGAAATCTGTGATACTTCACAGCCTTGGCCATATTGCACCATGTGTACCCAGCTGCTTCAATAATTAGCTTATGAATGTATCAGCTGGTTCTGTGATTTTTATAAATAATAACTAACCCACAGAGCAGAAAGCTTGTTGAGAGCCCGCACTAGCACAGAGTGGTGAGGAGCTCCTAACTCTAATTTGCTCTACAAAATGCTGATATTCCCACCAGTAGGACTCCTGTGATGCCATTTATAAATATTTATTTCTTATCTGAAATGGCAGTGTATTCTTTGGCTGATGTCCTTCTCAGTGGCCATGATTTGCTGTCTCCTCACTGACTCACTTGCTCCCTCTGCACATTTGCACGCTAGCCTTTCTCCTCACCTCTCATCCCATCCAGCATCTTTTTGTGCACCCCATCCCTCCAGGTGGCCATTTGGACGGTGGCTCCTTTTTCTAAACAGGACCTCATATTTGCTTGTCTGGTGACTAATGATCACGTAAAGAAGTGTCATGCTCTTGCATGTACACATCCATACCTGTATAACTCTGAGTGAACCCATCACAGAAGAAATAAAGGATCCCTACGTTGGGAATTTTTTTCATTTATATAATTTTTGCATACCATCCAAGAAAGTTTTGCAGTATCAGGCAAAAAAAAAAAGTGTAAATGTCAAATAAAACAGTGACAGATGACTGTATTCTCTATTGAATAGCACTGTTTCTGTCATGCATGTTCAATGGGAACTCATGAATTATTAATAAACAAATCTCCTTTTTCTGTTAAAAATCTCAAGTAGGTTTTTTGTTGTTGTTCCCTGTGTGTTGTGTGGAACATTCCTGAAGTATTTTCATTTTCAAACACTGACACAGTTCATCTGATCTCCAGCCCCCCAGAAGCTCCTTCCTGTCCTTCTCTGTGGTTTCCCTCTTATTTGAAAAGTCTGAGTTTTAAGCTCTGATTGGAGATTGGCTGAATATCCATGCAGTCCAGTTAGTGTTTATAGTCTAATAAATTGGGGTTCTGTAAGTCTCACGGAGGTGAGCATGACTCAGAGTGGCAGATAGCATTCATCTTTGCAGTCCTGAGATCTGACTTCTAATTTAGTTCTCGCTCTGCCCCAAAATGACTGGGCAATCCTTGAGTAAGTGGTTGCTCTGTTGAAGATTCTGGGTATTAAAGGGGAGACTCACAAAAATGGTGGTGTCCCCTGGTTCTACACTCTAGCATCTGCTATCTGATTCCTATCATGAACAGCAGATAGTAATTAGCCTTTAGAGTTCAAAAATACAAGGAATAAATGACCTTGACCAATTGGTTAATAAATATGTAAGGAAGTGCCAATTGGTCAAGGCCGGCCTCACTACTGAAGCTGCACTGACATCATGACCACTGTTCACAATACACACCACAAAAACAGACTGTCACATGACATACCACAAGGGCAGACTGTCACTCAGAAGGTGGTCTAAGCCCAAACTAAGAGAAACTTGATGTCAGCACTCTTCTGGCATAGCCATAAAAGACAAGGGAAGATGCAGGAAGAATTATGGGGTAAAGACTAATAAAAATGACCAACCAGATCTGGGTCCAAGAAAAAAGACGTGAATAGAAGAACTAAGGCAATGGAATTACATTTTCCATATGAGAGCTGCTAATGTCCTGGCTTTGTTACTTGCACGGCTAACATTTCTCTCCAGTGATGGACAAAGTCAACACTAAGGAAGCAAGCGGGGGTAAGGATGGTACACAACACAACATTGGTTCTATGCTTTTTCTTATAAAAATTGCTGTATCCAAAATGAGTTTGAAAAAGTTTCAAAACTTCCAGAGAGCACAAGGACCTACATATGAAAATAAACATGGAGCCCATGAATATGATTCCAGAGAATTCATCTTTACAACGGGACTCATGAAGGGGCAGCAGTTCAAAGATTGATTCCTGGCAACCAGTGGTTAATGAGTTCCTAAACACTCAGAAAATAAGCAAATAGTATTTATTAGCATTATATTTCAGCCATCTCGTCAGTCTCTTAAGCAAATTTCTCTCTGTAGCAAAAACAAGTCTGACGACCCTCTCTAGCTCTGCAGGTGAGGCCGACACTCGCACCGGCCATGGTATCGCTCACTTACTACCCACATGTCCCAGAGAGTTGGCTGCCAATCTAAATTTACAAAGCAAATCATGGAAATGTATTAGGACTCTGTACAACTTGAAAAAAAAATACCCCACCAATTCTTTTTGAAAAACAAGTAACTCTTGTCTATCTTTCAGAAAAGGGAGTTTTACTGATGAGTTGCAGGAAGGAAGCGACTAGCAGCCCCCCATTCCAGACCACTGGAAGAGGCAACAGCAAGAACCACGAGCTGCTGTTGTTTGCTCATTCCTCAATAATTCCCAGGGTGACCTTATTCTCCAGCCACAGTGATTACTCAGTCCCTGCAGACATTTGGTACATGCACATTACCACCTCCATGCTTTGTCATGCTACCCTCTTGGCTATAATACCTCTGTTCAGATCAATAATCCCTGGAGATGCTGTTCTTCAAGACTCTCATAACCTGGCTTCACCTAATCGCCTGTGAAAAATGCTTGCTCATTCCTGTCTGGGCCTCACAGTGTTACTGTCAGGCGTGGGTATGCCTGATGTACCTTCAGGGCTGGCCTCTTCTCGATGGGAGTAAAGGACAAGGCCGTGCTTCTTGATGCAGTCTCTCTGAGCACAGTACTCCTCCTTGCACACAGTACTGCTATGCAGATGCTAATTAGATTGAACTGGCACTACTGGGTTATATAGACAGTATCACGTGGGGACTATTTTGTCACCTCAAAGTCAGTTCTTGTTGAAGGGGAACACCAATTTCCAAAGGCAGCCTGACAAGGTCTATTTGCCCATCTGCAATAGGCGAACATCTCATTTTAATGCTATAGCCTCTGGGAGCTACCGGAGGCACTTAAACTGTGAAGATAAAGAATGAACTCTTCTCTGGTTTCCTGTCACACTTTTTTCTATTTAGTATGGAGTCCTTGGGGTGTGGGGTAGTATATAACAAAGTCAAGAACACCATTAAGCCTAGATACTATTTCTGTTCACATTGAGACTATGCTGTTGCATATTTAAAAAAAAAAACAACAACAAAAAACAAAAAACAAAACCCCACATGACCTGAGAGTGAAGCGCGTCCTGCCTGAGCTGCATTATTTGGGGTTGTCTAAAAAGAATGACATACATCACTAACACCATACTGACCATTTAACAAGCTGCTCTCATCCTTTTGAGCGCTTTCTATGTGGGCACTGGTGTGAACTTTCTGTTACTGCTCACATCGGGGTCCTTAGAGTTTTCCTGGGTCAAAACTAAATGGAAGCTGGCAATATCTATTTCAGTTTTTAACTACCACAGGCTGAGAATGTTCAAATGACCAAGGCATTTATAGAACATTAACAAGGCCTAGCTTGAGTGAGGACTCAACAGGCATGAGTTTGAATTTAATCTCTAAACTGTGGGTCTAAGCGCTGCTGTGGGAGACAGAGGGGCCACAGTGGAATAGGAGCACGTGGTCCTGTCCATGGTGCTGAAATGCCTGTGCTTGAGGTTGCCATGTATCAAGAAACCGAGCTAGGATCCTCCCTTCTACCCCTTATCAAGTGTTCTTCTTTACAACAACAGCAATAATATTCTAGCACTGGGGAGGCAGAATGAGAGAAGTGGCCAAGTCTTAAGCCAGTCTGGGTTTTGCCTTAAATAAACAGACAGACAAACACATGAACAAAAAATATTCTGGGCTCATGACATTTTTCTCGATTACATTTTACTTTGGGTGTGTGTGCACGCGTGTGTCTGCAGGTGCATGTGTGTACATATGTGGAGGTCAGAGCCGAGTAACTCATATGACTTGCTTTTCTTCTTATCCTATGTGGGTCCTAAAGGTGAGAGGTTCTCAGTGTCCCTACCTCTCGAGATGCCTCAGCAGCCCCAGTGTTCCTGTCTCTGTGTTAGCTCAGAACAAGCACTACTGAATACAAGCTCATGGCTTGCTCTAGTCTCCAGCAAAGGAGGTTAAAGTTGCCCCTAGTGAAGGAGGCTGGGTGATCCCAGAAGGGAGGTGATGCCTGTCCCCCCTCCTTCCTGACGTGTCTGGGAGAGAGCTGGTGAGTGAACCCCAGCTACCAAACAGGAAGTTGCACCACCCTTCTGCCCCTCTAGGAACTCTAATGAATGGGAAACTCAGCAAATGAACAGTTCCTCGGAATGACTCAAGCTTCTTGCCGCAGAAATGTAACAGGCCATTTCCTCACCCACATCTTCAATACAGAAAATGTCAGCATATGTAACCAAAAGGGAATGTTTTCTGAGTTTCTTAAAGGAAAATTCATATTATTAACCACAGACAGTTCGCTTTCTAAATGGAAGCACAGAAAGTCCCCAAACAAACTTTTGTAACTGTGAAAGGATTTCTCTTCAGCTGGTTGAGACTCTCCTCAAGTGTGAAATGAGCCAGATAGTATTCTGCTCTTGTTTCTTCGTCACTGAATTCTCTTTTCATGAATCCAATAAGTGTCTATTAAAATAAATAACCCCCCTAATGATTCAAGATAACCTAATCAGGAAAGCTGAAATAGATAAGAGGCTAAATACAGGGGAGACCTGTCAAGGGCGTCAATGAACCTCTGCTGAGGATGTCATCTAAGCCCGGACAATGGAATCTACTCTGTACTCGGTTACAGTTCAAGGTTAATTACAGTTTACCTTGCACGAAGTGAGCTTTTTCTAGTGTCCAAAATTGTATACTAAGTCCTAAGCTGAATCTTCATAGGGACCAATTTTCAGCTTTCTCTGGGCTGCCTTAAGCACATCTCTCACATTTCTGTGGATGTGTTTACAAAGATTGAGTCTGTAATTGAGAGTAATGGAAATTTTATTTCAGAACAATTCTTTAACCTCTGCTGTACAGGGCTGAAATCAAGAGGGGATTGCATGAGACTGTGCTGCCTCTACTCCCACAAATACATGGGAATATGCTGGATTTCACGTCTATGGAGGTTTACTGTGCCTTTTTGTGTTACTGTATACACAGACACATGCATAGATGAGCACACATACATGAAAAAGCCATTTATATGTGTACAGAAGAATAAATGTGAAGCCTTGGGCTCTTTATTATACTAGAAACATAATAGCTAAATGTGCCTTACTATATGTTTCTACGCCCTTCAGGCTCAAACTGTAGCTGAGGTGTTAAACTTTATGCTAAGCAAACTTCCTCCAGAACCTAGGAAAGCAGGGTCATAAGTAAGACTTGTGCTAGGTCAGGGCAAGGACCATATGGAGGTAAGCTAACAAATGGTGCCCGATTTGAAAGGAGTATGACTGCCAGAGGACACAAACTCGTAGGCACCTATGTTCTTCTCTGACAGAACCATGGCATAGCTCACGCCTCTTCCCAACAGGGCTGGTGAGAGTTCAGAAGACCCTTTAACAGGGAAGCCAGATTTGCTTCAAAGTCACACCCAGTTTCCAAAGGCACCATACCATAAACAGGCAAAATATATCAACTCAAAATACAGAACGAAAAAATACTAAAAACCAATACCAACTTAAAAGACATTCCAATTTTGAGAAATTCATGAATACTATGACCAACTTTCATTGGTATCTAGTTAATAATACCAGTAATAACAAGAAGACGACCAAATAAACAAAAACTCGCTTTACACCATAAAACAGATAGAGGGGAGAAGAAAGACAATTCTTTATTATAAGGTTTCTATCAAAACAAACCCATGGGGAATGTTTGCTGATGCCCTGCGGAAGGTTCTCATTCCTTCAGATTATGCCATAAAGAAGAACTGGAAATCAGAGGTCCATGTTGATGTACAGGGAATACTGGGCTCACTGCCCACAGACTGTGGTTTCAAGGAAACCACTTTCATGGGCTCCCAGAGAACCTGCCGTACAGGCAAAGCACACCCATTGTTTTAACTTCTGCTGAGGGTAAGTGGTACAATGAACCAGGAGTCATCTGTAGAACCTTCTGGCTGTGCTTCCTGGCACGTCCCATACCACAGAAATCAGCACAATCATATATTTATTTCCAACACCATCCCAAGGATGCTACCCTCATAATGGGACCTTAGAATAATGTTAATCATTTCTTTTGAATACATACAAAATGGCAACAGTTTGGTCTCTTGCAACATAAGCAAGGAAGGCTAAGAAACTCAAATAGTGAAACTAAAGAAAACCATTTATATTTTATAAATTTACTCTTCCACATGATCTTGCCTTTACTAGATAACTTATAACATAGTTTTTTAACTATCTACACTGAAAGCAATGAATGCATTCCATATAATCCCTATCAAAACCCCAATGGTTGGGTGAGGAGTGTAGCTCGGTGGTAGATAACCTTCTTGGCACGCATAAGACCTCAAGTCAATCTCTGGCATCAAGAAACAGGCAAACAAACAAACAAATTCCATTTATTTACATTCTTCACAACAGAAAAAGGAATTCTAAAATTTTTAAGGAACTACAAAAGTCCCCCAAAGAGCCAAAAGTCAGGGACATCATACTTCTTGATTTAAAATTGTACTACAGGAGCTAAGGCTGTATCTCCGTGATACAACACTTGTCTGTCACACTCAGGCTGCTGGGGTTGATCTCCAGCAACTCCAATAAATGAATCACTCATGTTACAAAGCTAATCGTCAGAATTTCAGAGTGTGGCTGTAAACACTAATGCACAGGCTGAAGGAACAGAATGGAAAGGGCTTGGAACTAAATCCAAACATACAAAACTGAATTTTTCAACTAGGATACCAAAAAACACAATGAGAATATGGAAGTTTAATGGGATGAGGGTCAAATGTTCAGGGCCAGCTATGAACTGAGATCCTATTAACCAACCAACCAGCCAACAAACCAATCATTAAAAAATGTTCCAGAAAACTGGATCTCCCCATATCTAGGAGAATGAAATCGGATGCTTATGCCATATAAAAATCAACTCAAATCTAAGACAAGAAACAGGCAAGTCAAACTATAATTGGTTGTTAGTTGAAATTCAGAACACACATTTTAATGGCAATGCAGTAATGAGGCATACAGCTTTCTACAGAGTACTAGTGCCTGTGAGGCACAGAACCCACAGAAACTCCTCTACATGAGAGCAGAGACACTAGAACCACTCGCATGCAGAACACAGGTTTTGTGGGAATAACATGGTAGAGCTTTTCAGTGTTCAGAAACTCTTCTCTCTCTCTAGCTACAGAGAGCTCACAGTCTTGTCTTCTCCTCTGCTCTTGCAGTGAGGAGAAAACTCTCCTAATCCCTGCATCCTCCTGTCTCTCTTGCTTGAGGAAGAAGACCCTCCCACCCTCCCTCTGGCTATAGCTAGAGCTCCCAGGCCTGATAGGGTGTGGGGGACAAGGAGAGCATCCTAGGAGTCCTTAAACCCGGGTAGAGGACTCCAGGGCCATTCACCCACACCCCATGGGTCCCCTGGTTATTCTTCCGGATCACCTCCTTTGCTTTATCCCAGCAGCCCCCATCCTTTACGTCCCCACCATCTTTAATAACTGATTGCAGCCGATTCACACCAAGTGGGAACGGGCCTACTAGACGATGGTTGAGTTCTATGGAAAGTGAATTTCTAATGAAGTGGAGGATTGAGAGCTATATCTAAGCTCAGGGCTCCAGTCTCCTCCAGTTCTTAAGGGATCTTAATCAACGGTTTCACTAGTTTCACCTCCATATGATGGGAAAGCCCTGGAGAGGCATTAACCTCCTCAGTCGCCCTGAGAACTCCCAAGCCCTCCAGAGAAAAATAACAGAATGACAGAAGTTAATGAAAGAAAGGAGGGAATGCTTTGCTCTCTCGTTTCTCACAACCCAAAGAAATGTGTGTGCATCTTGGGGAGGTAAAATCTGCCTGAGTCATTCCCGCACTAGAAACATACATTAAATACATGGACCAAATCAAGCAAGTGGGCCTGCTGTTGGGTGAATGCTGGTGCTTCCGGGATAGAGTATCCTTTATGATGAACTGTCTTTAAAGCTATGTTATTTGGCACTATTTTTTTTTTTTTTAAGAAACATCATTCCTGAAATACTTATTTGGTCAGCTATTTGCAATATATGGTTCTTTGTCCAAACATTTAAGAAGAGCCCATTCTTCTGAGGAAAAAGAGAGACTTCCAAGTGCCTAGTCCCCACTTATGCTCAATTTCATCCTTTGGGATATTAATTTTCAGAACCACTTTTCCAGGCTCTAGGAAATCAGGACTGCTGATTTCTTGGGGAGGCCTCAGAATTGGTAACAGCTAACTGTCAAACGCAGCTCTCAATCATCCACCTGAATTAATTAGGCCTTGCTAATCCCAACAGCCACAGAGCCATGTCAACAAGAAACTTGTGCGCCCTTCAATTGAGCTCTCAGACTCTGGTCTTCAGTTTATCCTTATAAAAGAAGGAGCAAGGAAAACTGAAATGTGTGTCAGGACACAGAGAGGGTCAGGTTTGCAAAATCACTTATGCAGCTCTCACACCCACTGCACATCCACACATACGCCCCTTATTACCCAGTGGAAAACCATTAAATGCACAGTAGTTTTGCCAAGTGGCGTTAGCATTTAACACCTTCTTCGTTTAACAGCTCCAACTCTCATTATATTATACCATGTGTTACATGGGATTTTTATGCGTTTAACAGTGTAGGGAGGCGCTATGGTCTTTTCTTTTTGTGGATTTTCATCCTATGGTTAAACATATCTTAGCAAACTCGGTTCCCTAGTTTTGTTGATGAAGGAAGTCAGAGTCATTTTCAAGAATGACTACATGGAGATTAAAAAGGAAAATAAACATTTCAATCCTCTTCAAACTCCTCTGGTATTCTCTCTCTTCATTAAAAACTGAAAGTAAGATACTGTAATGCAGGTCAAAAATGAGGTTAATCTGCCAATAATTAGTCTAAATATGCTAAATTTAACATTTATCATGTTTAAGGACTTAATTTTTATTGAACTCTTTCTTGCTCAATAAAAAACGTGACACCCAGTAACTTAGTACTACAGCTCACAGTAGTAACTCAGAGCTCAGTAGTAACTACAGCACCCAGCACATATCTGTCAGGGAGAGGGCCCAGGCCATTTTCCATTTGCATATGTAGGAATGGAAGCATTTGTCATGCAAAGCACAGTGGAAATCAAGCTCAAAATCAAAGGGCTCCCAAAATTCTGCTTCACCTAACTTCCATTTCCTCTGTCCTACACTAATCCTTTATCTGTGGGAGAAAGAAGGGTGCCCTGGTGCAGCCTAAGGCAGTAGCTGCCCCCTTAAACAGACCGAGGCAGAGGGGTAGATCCCACCAACCAGTGCTGCTTTCAGAAAGGAAGCCAAGCATCTGTGTGCTGGGCTCCCCTGAGCATCGCACTCCCTGCAGCTCTGATGCTGAACACTTTTACTGGATAAGCATCTATGTTTTTCTGCTAAAAGATTTTAGCACTTATTCTGGAACCCCCACGTGTGTTTTCTCCTGGAAAAACAACTGTATTCAATATGTGAACGAAACACCCGACAATCACAAGGTGTCTCTGGGGCTGGGCAAAAGTGGTTATTAGAGCGAAGTCAGCCTTTCCCCTGGTGGGAATAGGAAGGTGATGAGCCCTAGTTAAATGTGGTCTCAAGGAAGGGGCTGTTATGCACAGACTACAGTTTTCTTTTTTTTTACTTAAAAAAATTGCTTCCTCAAGAAACACATGTTTTTTTTCAATGAACATAGGAAGCTTTGGATAAGGGAAAAATATTTTAACTCTTATTCTTTAATATCAAACATTTATTTAAGAGAATGAAGCTAGGTTCTGGCATTGTCTCTCTTCTGAACTCCGATGGGAGTTACAGCAAAGCCATGGGGCAGAAGGCAGAACATGATGGGCTCCCCAGGGGTTATTACTGTTATTATTATTATAAAAACAGATGTGTTTTTATTGGAGGGGAAAGAGAGCGGTCCCAGCACTCCATTTTATTCTTTAAAAAAAAAAAAAGAACAAAACAACAAAACAAAAAACCCCTACTCACCTGACTTTTGTTTGCAGCCACTTTGGCAAACAGGGCTTGAGACACCTTGGCTCTTTTCATCTCCTGTTGGATCTCGTCATAAATGGCAGCTGTGATGTTGACGTTGGCTCCGTCCACCTTAATAGGGAGGTCTGTTGTCGGTGTCGAGGTTTTGGCCTACCAAGAGACCATGAAAATAATAATTTAAAAAGTGCTGCATTCAGAGCAACCATCTGTGCAGAAATTATCAGAGGGTTTCAGTCAGCTGATGCCAAACCACATTAGCTACAGAGGGACACTTCCTGTCCATTATTCTAATCAGGTTAATTGTGATTGGAAATAATTGCAATGCATTCCTATAGGACATACAGAATCCTGTCAGCTCTTGGTTCCCCTCACAGGAGCCTGGTAGCTCACAGGTAGGAAGGCAACCCTGGGCACACCAAAGTCTGACATCTACCTACAAGCAAGCACACAGAACACACTCACTTTTTCTTTGCAAAACATGACACACCTTACAGAAGAGCCAATTCTCCAAGTTAAAAAAAAAAAAAAAACTGAGTAAATGGGTAGAGGTCTCTAAATAATAAATTATTACTCAATTTAATGCATTCCCGCGAGTACCTCTCACTCTTTATTAAGGTTCATGTATGTTATTTGAGTCTGTGTGGTTCCCGCCACTATTGTCATTATGCTATCCAGACAGACCCCTAATTTCACCTAGGAAATCACTGGAAATGAAACAAAATTTCATTTCATACAATTCGGCTTCAGATGCCGTCCATGGGCAGTTTTCATTTCCTTAAACTCATATTGTGGTTTCACGCATTCTGCTGCACGCGTTTTAATCGAATGATTTCCCATTAGCTTCAGAGACAAATGAAGGACGATGCAGGTGTCGTGCTTCCCGGGGTAGGAATACCCTAAACCGTCCCACTCAACCTGGTCCAAAAGATTGCCAGAGAGGCGATGCTGAGTCTGGTCCCTAAGCTGCCTACCTGGAGGGTCCAAGCCGATTTCCTAACCCAGGAAACACAGCTCAGGGACAAGTCATTCCCACCCTTGAATACCTGGGCAGTGCTGACTAAATGGGCCTACGTTTGGTTCTTTTTGTCCTTGCTCACTCTAAAATCCCATAACAAAAATGATGTCTGTAAATCACAACTCTCCCTGTGTTGATGCCCTGAGCCGCCCCTCCCCTAGGCTGACACAATGCAGGGCTAATGGAGGACAGTGTGCAGTTGCGACATGGCTGACTTGTGCAAGGATGGCTGTTGTGAGCCTGTCCTGCCTGCTCTAAGTTCCCATGGAGGCTCAGCTTCCTGAGAGAGCCGAGTGGCATTTACTATCTTCCTTTGCCCTCCCCATCCCAACTTCTTTACTAGTTACTGCCAAGTCACAGCGAGTGGAATTTATGGGCTTCCGCGTGCCAGCACTTCAGGAAGACTACTGACTTCTGTTTTATCTCGTAGCTCTTATAAAAGAAAACCAATGGTGAGGTATCTGCATTTTTATTCACAGGTAAAAGAGCAGAAATGAGGAAAGTCTTCACTTGGTATAAAGGCCATGCAATAGTAGGGTGTTCAATGAAAGCCTTGAACTCAAGCACTTCAGGCTTTAGAGCCTTGGGTCCACTATGCTACTCCACTCCTATATGGGGGAGGTTGATTGGGCAAGTATCCTCTGCCCACAGTAACTCAATCCTCTAGATTCTTTTTTTCCTAATCAAACTATGTTCCTCGACACTGCACAGTCCTTGTTAAGAGAATGAGAAAACATTCTCAAGTGTTGTTGGTCACCATTGCCCTGTACCTCACTGCTTAACTCTTCACTTGAACTCTTAGAGCTAAAAGACGGTGGTAACTCTGGTGCCTGGGTAAGATTCTGAATTCTGTCAGCTGTCTAACTACAGTTCGAATCCCCACTCTATCACTCAGGCATGCGAACTCTCTTCTAGGAGCTGCTTGGCCCAGAGAAGCCTGTTTCCTCACTGGAAACACAAGAGTGTCAGCACAAAACAGCAGTGGTGGAATTCATGCAGAACGCGCTCAGTACGCACTGTGACGCCAGGGAGAGCGAGGAAACAACCACTCTCACCCCATGTCATCCTATTTCCTAGGACACTGAAGACACGCTACTGAAGAATGACTGGAGGCTTAATTTCAAATGGGAAACATCTTCAATGTATTGATAAACTCATGATCAAGTGTTAGAGGACTCTGGAAAATGATTTGTGTAAAAGCTGCCTGTGTGGACAAAGTTGTTCCTCTAAATTAAGACGTTGCTTCATTGAGGTGTTTTTCCCACTCACCTCCACCCTTGGACAAGAGCTCTGTAGAAATTTGCATCACTTTTTCCAGTTATGAGGAAGGGGGTCATGACGGCCTTGAACTTGCCTTGTAACTATTGGCCATGAAATTATGCTCCTCCCACCTCTACCTCGGAGTGGTGAGACGGCGGGCATAGATCCCTGTTTTCTGCTGCTGTTGTTTCTACCGAGCATCTTTATCACTGAGATGTGTTAGAACGAACTTTAAAGACATAGGCACGTAGGGATGCATGAAATGTTGAAAGATTCAAATAACTTTCTTTTTTCCAATCTTCAGCAATGGACACAGAATAAAATGGTAATGAATGTGTGGCTCTAGGATTAAATCCTCAAAAGTGTCTGAATATTTCATATGTACTTTCAGAAATGAAAAAACCAGTAAAATTAAGTACACAACTTCCTGTATTTATCCCTAAGGAAGTTTTATCTAGGAAATTTCAAGATTGGATCCTAATTCAGACAAGGAAAATGTCCTAATGTGAAGCCGTCCGTGTTAAGCCGCTCGGTCAGGTTCTGGAAGTGATCAGGTCTTTGGAAAGGTGCCGGTGATACGATCTTGTTAGAAAAATATTACAAAGACATGGAAAACAAAACAAACTGACCTGTGCCATTTTCTAACAAGTACAAGTGGCCTTCTTCCAAGAGAGCTGCCTGGGGGTGGTAGGGGCATGGAGTAGGAAATGTGACTAGGCTCTCCAATAATGGCCTAACAGCCTTTTAAATGTTGCAAAAGTACTACTGAGTTTACTAGCAGTTAATATTAATGCAAATTGTCAATGTCCTTAACAACAGTTCTCTATGTATTCTTTGATATTTAAAGAGAAATAAATTAGAAGGCTTGGTTGCAGATGTCCAAAGAAGGCAGTGGAGACTTTAACAGTGAGTATGACTCATAGCTTACTAAAGGCTGAATGAAGTACAAGCAACAATTTGGCAGGCATAACAGAAGGTCATCCACAGTTACAAATCTACTGCAGGGTGCTAAAACACCGAGTCAAGATGTGTGCGAAGAAAATGACGATATACTCACAAAGGCTCTAATATTCCTAACGAGAATAAAATTCTGATGCCGTGTTTAATCAGCTTCTTGAGAAACAAAACTACAGTCTCTCAGCAAAGGAACCTTTTATTTTAATGTAACCCGTTTTCAGTTTTGCACGAACAGGTATGCACCAAGTGACCTTTCGTCCTGAGAACCATCGCTCAGAACTTATGCAATCCAGAGAAGCAGAGAGGGAAATGGTTTTATCTATGTTAACAAAGTAGGGAAAACTTAGGGGAAGTGTGGATTCGGTGGAAATGAGCATCTTGCATTTGAACTGCTACTGTGCCTTGCCTGCCTTGAGCTCTGACCACATTAGAAGTGTGGAGACACGGAGGCCAGACCTCAAATCCTAGAGGGACAAAACCGGAGGCCTCCTGCTTCTAGGACCCATGGCTCTGGCCCGGCTACTGCACTCCCTGCACACAGAACTTTCCCACTGTGTTTCATTTTTAAAAAAAAGTTCTCATTTTGTTGTTAATTGGGGGTAGGGGTGGGGTAGGTAGACATGTGTGCAGGATCTCCCTGGCGTTGGCGTTCCAAAGAAAAATGTTAACCGCTGAGCCATCTCTCTGGCCCTCCATTTTCTTACTAGAATGTACATGATATGCTCACTGAACGGCTGTTTCTTGCCCTCAACCACAGCCCCCACTCCCAGAAAATAAACAAGCAAGGAAAATACAGTAGCTGTTATAGAGACACAACTCCAACAGGAACCCCATTTTTTTCTTCTGAAACTGTATAATAGTCAGGAACCCACCTCCTGTTCTTGCCCTGTCCCCTCGCCTGCTTGTGTGGAAGAATGGGAAGATCCTAAAGAGAAGGGAATAATGCACCACCACAGCACGGGATTGCCTCGTGCCATGGCCAGAGGAATCCTTTGATCTGCTCAATTATGGTTCTTGGTTTTCAGGGGAAACTAGCATGTACACGAAGCAGGAGGTAGGAAGTGACGTCTGGAGCAGATGGCTCACCTGTGGGGTTCGGGAGGAGCTGGGACTGCTAGAGGCAGAGGACACCATGCTCACATTGGGGTTCATGCTCCGCTCTCGCTCATCCTGGTAAATGCGGTCGCGCTCCACTTCAGGCAGGTTGAGGAAGTTCTGCATGGCCCTCAGGTTTACTAGAAGAGACTGAGAGGCAGTCCTGGGGTCTTCTTCCTTACGCAGTATCTCTGACAATAATCCCTGGTAGAGTGGGGAGAGAAAATAGGTAAAGTCACGTCTACAGATTTACGTGTATGGTTTCCATCTCCACCCCAACTGCGCCTCGGTTTGCCATAACCAGCTTGAGGATACCAGGAACATGCCTAACTCCTTAGGGCTTGGGAGGAGTCAGTCTGCTGTGCTCCTTTCTGGGGCTGTGCCTTATTTTAGGATATCTACTCTGCCACCTCATCAGCCCTGTACTAATCCTGTGTGCGCCAAAGCCAGCGAGCAAGGTAGGCGCTCAGGAGGAAATGTGGAGCTGCAATTACCACCAGGTGCCTCCTGCAAGTATTTCAGGAGCTGTTAGAACTCTCTCTGCTTGAAACTGGGAACTCTTGGCAGTCCTGCTTAGCTTTATGAATCTGCCAAGTTTGGTAAATTTAGTTCCGACATTTAAACAGCATGGGAGATTTACATCGATTTTTAAAAAAAAATAAAAGTTTGGCTGAATTTCTGTTATGACCGGCCACTGATTTCGATATAGATGTGTCCGAAGGCAAAGGGGGGGGGGAGTGGAAAGCAAATGGAACCTGTCAACTCTGTTAACTTCTCAGCCTTCCCACTCAGAAGTTATGCTCTCATAGGTATCGTGAGGCACCCCAGACCTTTGTGGGGTACCCTCATGGGAAGCTCTAATTTCAAGTGATGAAAATGTGGTCACATTAGCTAGGGACCGAGACATGCTCTAACTGTAGTTTGGAAAAGCTCTGATGTCCTGATTGACTAGATGTCTTCTGAATTTTTGACTCAAATAAATAAGGAGGCTTTAAAAGAGGTGTTTTGTTGTACTCTAGTGACACAGAATTCACAAAGATTTTGTCACTACTCCAGTAAAGCAACATGGCCTCAGAGGACAGTAGGAGACAAGCCAGAGAAGCTGCTCTTAACCTACAGGTTGTGACTGATCCTGCTCAATAACCCTTTCCCAGGTGCCACATATCAGATATCCTGTGTATGAGATACTTATGTCACAATTCATAACAGGAGCAAAATTACAGTTAAGAAGAAGCAACAAAAATAATTTTATGGTTGGGGGTCAGCAAACATGAGAAACTATTAAAGGGCTGCACCATTAGGAAGGTTGAGAACCATGGAGCTAGAGCGATGTTAAGACAGAGGCAGAGTCATTACTGCTGCATGCGCTGTGGGGTGACCACTCAGAAGCATCATTTCATATTCTCAGCTTTTATCCTTTTGCAGGGCACCGTGAGATGAGGGTTTAGGACTGTTCCCCCCAAGAAGAGCTAAGATGTTAATCCTATACTTTGAACACATGGGGCAACCCTAAGTCACGAAAGTCACTTCTGTGAAGTGTGGTAAGGCACTGCTGGTGCCAATGGTGTCTGCACTAAGGAAAATTAATATAAATGCAGGAGACACCGCTCGCATATAAAACAGCAGTGGTTGTAAGGAGAACTATCCTCTGGCTGGACAGAAGTCTGCAGGGTACAGTGGGCATTTTCATATAAACTATTACATTGTTATTGTAGTATAGCAAATGCCATTTGTAGGAATGTGCATCACACAGCTACCAACATTTCAGGGAAGCAGAATCATCATTCAGAACATCACATAGGGCTGGAGAGATGGCTCAGTGGGTAAAGGCACTTGCCTGATGAGCTCAGGTTGATTCTTGGGATTTACATGGTAGGTGGAGAGAACTGACTCCTGCAACCATGTGCACTGTGGTACACGCATGCACATGCGTGGGTGTCCACACACATACCATACACAGAGAGACACATAAATCAAACTAATATTTTTTTAGAAATTACACAAACCGACTACACAGCATGGAACCGACCAATGGTATGCCATCTGCCAGCTGTGAACTTGGAGGGCACATTACTTTGGTTAGAGGAACCCTAACACTATGTAGAAGTGCCCACACACACATAGCTCGGAAGCACACAGAGTTTGCTTGAGGTCAGAATGTGAACAAGGATAAAATATAGCACATAATGAAGCTAAAAGAAATGTTAGTGCGTGTGTGTGTGCATGTGCGTGCGTGTATGTGTATGTGTATGTGTGTATGTGTGTATGTGTGTGTGTGTGTGTGTGTGTGTGTGTATGTGCTAGCTAGTATGGGTTCATGCACATATGTGCTTAAGAAAAGAGCAAGGTAGGTGGTGTGTGTAAAAATATTGTACTGCTAAAATGATTAGAGGGAAATCAGATCTCACTGCATGTTTTTAGAAGCAACAAGTGGGGCACTTGTCTTCCAGGAAAGAATGCAGTCCATGAATCAGTTCTACTTCTGAAACTAAGAGTGACATCGCCTAGGGTCACCCTACTTCCATTTTAACTAAGCAACCAGAAATACTCATAATGCATTTGCTTCAGAGGTTTTTTAACATATATCTCTAAATTAATATGAAACAAGGAAGTGGATTTTAAATTGCCCCTAATTTCCAAAGTCAGTAAGACACTAAGATTGACATTCTCTGAGCTTTCCTTCATGATGAGTCATGCACAGAAAGAACACATTGGTTTTCTCCCTCCTCCCCATCCATTCTCCCTCCCATCTTCCCTACCTACATTGAGGATTGTAATAAAGGAATTTTAGGGTCATCATGGAGATATATATGCACTATGATAATTAATCCAAATATCTCCGAGGTAGAGTTTGACTTATTCTTCCTCCATAAAATTATTTTCATGAGTCACATAGTGTATTACAGCAAAGGCTTATACATATGAAATAGTGAAATAAAATAGTATTGTTCTAGTACACCATATCTAAAAACTATGCTTGTAAGTCCCCAGAAAAAGAAGTCATTAGAAATTATGGAGTGTTTTTATTTTGATTCTTGAGTTTATATTATGCTTTTACTTTAAAACTGCATAGGATCCCTGTCCTACACCTGTCACATTCTCGTGAGCCTTCTAGGAAAATTCACCCGTCTCTCAGGGCGATGCATATGGGGCACCCTTGATGATGGCTGCTGGTCAACACCGCTGCTTAAGCAAAAGAGAAACAGCACTGTATTGTCAGTGGCTGATGGAATAGATTGCTTCCATCAAGTAATTTACCTAATTGCAGGTACAGTCTCAAACGAACAAGCTTGGCCAGTAGCACCTTCACACACGGCCTTCAAAAAATTACAACATTGCTCCAAATCCTTTACCTCAACTCTCATCAGCATGGCAGTGGTCCCAAAGTGCATTCTTTCCACTGGGGACATTTTCAATGGCACGTGACTAACTAGAGTGAACAGACCTTAGCTGTTTGGTTTTGATTTTTTTTTCACTTGGCTATTTATATCCCTTTAACTATTATAAACTAAGATTTTTAAAGGCGTGGTGTAAATTCTGCAGATATACGTGTGAAGTGAATCCAGTTTGTTGGAAATCAACATGCATGTGTGCACGTGCACGTACACACACACGTACACATACACACCCCCCCCTCTCTCTCACTTCCCCAACCCACCACCCACTAATTATCAAGATGAGTAAATGTTTATCATATTGAATCTGTCTTGAATGGAATATAAATTAATAATTTATCTCACATAAATATTTCTAAAGCCTTTGCTACTGTGTCATCTGGCACTTTAATTATCAACCAGCAAACCAGGAGATGTCAGTTGGATAGTGCCATTATGTAGCCTGACATATAGAAAATGTGGTGTAGCTCCTAGGCTCTGGAGGAAAAAAAGATGCACTCCTATCAATAGGAAAGCCATGAAAAGGAACTAATAAGTTAGCCAGGATAATGCTTATTAAACTTTCACATCAGTAATAATATTAAAATATATGGCCAGTATTGAGTGTCCATTAAGTATTGTAGGCAACAGAACCCTCTCCAGGGAGATGTAACAATTTCCTCAGTGGTGTGAGTCTACTTTCACAAGACAAAGAAACATGTTGCCTGTAAGGGTACAGGTAACACAAAGTGCTTATGCCCTCCACAGGTTTAGGCAACGAGCATCTGCAGAGGGCTCTCCCCTGGCTCATCAATGGGGGAGTTTATAAGCTTTTCAGATCACTGCTAGGACCAACAGAGAATAGATGGTTTGAGAAGGAACTCACTAAAATTAAGATCATTCAAAGTATAAAACAAACTGAAAATGCAGTCTGGCCTGCCTGAGGATACAGGCTATCTTCCGATAAAAGGAAGAAATTGGGGTGATTTTAAAGTAGAAGAAGTCATGTTTATCTGAGGTAAAACAACATTTCTAAGTAACACTTTGAATGTACTTTGCTTTCCAGCGCTGAGCTTTCTGCATCAATTGTTCATCAATTGGTACAATGTTTCCTTATATTAGTGTACAGGATACAAACTGACACTTATAAAGGTGCGGAAAATGATAGTGACTGACTCTCAAGCTTCTTCACTAGCCTTGTCACCTTCTCAGGGACAACTGACAGAGACCTTTCAATCCCGAAGAGAACGTGCACCTGCATGGACGAGGTCTTAGGTTTAAGACTGTACAGATCCCCACAGAGCAGGTCATGACTGGTTGGATCTGAACGGATATTCTTTATATGTGGTTTTCAAGGTTTTGGTAGCTTTCTAGAGTTAGGCTACATCATTCACAGAAAAAAAATTATGGAAACACTAAGCCAGTCATTGTTCCTCAATTGTTGAGGAAGCCCCCAAACCCAGCAAAACTGTCCCAAAGAATAACAGCTCCATTAATTCCTTCTTCATTTATGATTTGGCTAAAAAAAAAAAAATCAGGGAAAGGGTGAAAAGACAAAAAGAGTGCTTCCACAGAGTTCTCTGCATGGCGGGAGGAAGGTTTTACAGGAGCATGCTGGAAAGGGCATTGACTCAGTGTGGTTGTACTTATTTGCACACTGGTGGTCCCAGTGCTTAGGACACAGAGGCAAGGTCATGAGGTCAAGGCTCTTTCCGGGTCATGCAGTGAGACCCTGTCCCAAAGAGGAACAAGGGAAGAAAGGTAGACAGAAAGAGAAATGGGGAAGGGAGAGGAGGGGAAGTGAACGGGAGAGGAGTGGAAAGAGGGGGAGTGTTAGAAGATAAGAGGGCAACAGGAAGACAAAGGGAAAGAATGACAACTAAACTACCATCAATCAAAATACCGCTAGTGCCATCTTGGTTCGAAATAAGAAGATGTATTGCCAACTGTGGGACTGGAGGGCCGGACTGTGTGGAGGAGGCGAAATAGGGTCTGACTGAATCTTTAAATGTGAGTAGCACCTGCAGGGAGAGATAATGGTACAGCCAGGAAGGGGAAAGGTGGCAGCAGAACGTCTGAAAGAAAAGAGGCCATGCTTTTTCCAGACGACCAAGGGAAGTGTGCTTTCTTAGGTGAAAAACTGATACAGTAGTGTAAACCTTCTGAAGGGACAATGATGGTGACATGAATCAGAACTGGAGGTACCGGTGTGTACACATCAAGCAGCACACGCTGCCCCCAAATGAAGCGATATTAGATAATACACTCTGCCTTTTTGTCACCTGCAACAAATTAGGCTTTCAATATGCAAAACATCTTCCTTCCAGAAAAACAAATGATCATGATTCCCCTTAATTGTAATTTAATGAGGCATAATTTATTTTTTAAAGTGATATACACCAGGTGTGTAGGGGGACGTGGAGGAGCCAAAGCCTGGTGTTTGTCTAAGAATCAAAGTAGCTGGAGGCCATTTCCATCCCTATAAATTACATATGTGGCTGCTTGTGGCCATTGAAATGGGAGACAAAAAAAGGCAACTTGTGGTTATGTATTATTCCAACAGATAGAGGTAACTCAATTCAAAAAGCAACCCACTGACCATACAGCAAAGAGTCCAATCTGGTGAGGGCAGATATGAGAAGGTCACGTTAGCCCCTCACGTGTGTTGCTGAATTGTGCTCCAAGGAAACCCATACAGCCCATACTATTTTAGGAGTGCATAGACGGGGAGTTTCAGGGAACACACGCCCCATTTCCTCACAGCATGCTTCAGTCATTAACTCTGAGATAGGTGAAGATATTTCACAGGGATGGCAAACCTTTCCAGAAACTAAGTGACATCCTTATGAAAAGGTATGATTCAAGAATATATCACAGTGATTCTGAAAGCATGTGTTTACAATGGCATATTGTTTGAAGCAGATGATGTCATAACCAATAGCAAGATTTTTAAAAATCTGAAGGCACAAACAAACAAACAAAACTCAAAAACCAAGCTGTAGGCTTACTCCCATTTTGCAGATTAATGTGGCAGAAAGGCAGAGACAAAGGAGGCTTTGCAGGGACTTGGGCCACTCTTCTATGTACCAGAGAGTATGGCCTGCTCTGACCACTCTCCTTGAATACAGACAGGGAGAGAAGGCCCTCTCTGTGCTGCTCACATTGCACTATCCTGTCAGCCTTAACCCTCACTCAGTTCTGATGTTCATGCTCAGGCAACAGGAGGAATTGTTGTTGTTGTTATTACTGTTATTACTACTACTACTACTATTATTATTATTATTATTATTATTATTATTATTACTACTATTATAAGGTAAAGTCAAATTTCTAGTCTGATCCCACAAGGCAAACTCTTAACACATTGGAGGTTCCCTAGGCATTACCCAGAGCAGTGGAGCCAGGGGCATGTAGGAGGCTCCTGCTTACATCCACTGCTCAAACGCTGGCCTTCCTTATGAAGTTCTCATCCTCCCCTCATTTCCTGCTAGGTGCTCCTGAGACATTTCTCCCTCTGTTTACGAACATAACAGGTTTCCCGTAACCTACAACCGTGCTATGATTCTGGCTGTTGAAAGTCATCTGTGTAATGCTAAAAGTATTCACCCCGCCCCCAACTCCCAGAGCTCTGCTGAGCTATGAAGCCAAAGTACTTAGTGTGATTTGAATAAAACCTATACTGGGCACAACAATGGCAATTTGATTTTTATTATTAAAAATGATGTGCTAAATCCTCAAAGAAGATGTCGTTATTGCATTAGTTTAATAAAATCTCTCTTTCATTACAAAATGTCTTTATTGAGAAAGACAGCCTATGCATGTCATATTTTGTAGGACGGGTTAGACAGAATTGAACACCTAAAGGGAATTAATGTACTTTGCAAATAAGAATGCACTTATAAAAGTATCTGCTAAAGGCCAGAGCTGCACCATTCAAACCACTACAAAGGTAGATAGGTATAGGAGCACAGATAGCCCTCCTTTGGACTGAGGTGCACAGGACTAACTCAGTCTCACTTTTAAACCTCTCTTTCTCCTTCACATTGGCCACTGTAAACACTATCTCTCTCCCACTGGGGGCCGATTCTCTGTACTCTGTGCTTGGTGGTGAGCTAGTGATATGGAGAATATGGATCTGTGAGAAAACACTTATTCATTACAGTTCTGGAGGGGGTCTTGGGGAAAGAGTCTACAGCAGGCCCTAGCAGGCCACATATTTAGTCTGTCTCTTGAAGCACTCAAGATCATTTTATTCAACTTACTGAAAGCAATGGCTGACAGTGATACTTTGCTTCATGCAAATCTCACTTTGGAACAACTACCCCATACACCTTAAGTCTGCAATTTATAAATGAAACACTTGTGTCATGAGAAACCCCCTTCCTGGTACATTCAACGAAACTTGACCATGGTACCTGACACATCAATGTTACACATGCAATACAAGATACATGGGCACAGCAGACCATCCTTCAACATTCTGAAAGCCAAAAGAGCCTTTGCTGCCTTGAATATACATCCCTGTCCAAGCCACAGGCCGGCATGTCCAACAGAGGAACATCGCCAGCCCACTTCTTGTCATGTTTGCTGTTTGTAGCATACAGAATCTATGTCCTGGCAGACAGGTCTGATGATCAGTCCCACATCACTCTTCCTCGGCTGTTGCTCTGTCTTGGTCTTTAGGAAATGAGAAGTACTACAACAGGACTACACATACACATTCAAAGCCAAACTTTTCAAAACACATTAGCACTGAAACTCAAAAGCAGAGGGATGAGCAGGTTGTATTTGGAAAGGCACTGTCTGGGCAGACAGAGCTTTTACACACACTGGCTATCTCAGTCACAGACCCTGGCTGTCCCTCATTTCCATGAACATTCTACAGAACGACTCTTGAGAACCCATTCCCCACATTTTCTAGCTTGACTCTTATATCTCAACATTGGCAAAATTAGTGCCCTCCAAACACAAAGCAAACCAAAAAGTGCAATTACTAGTATTGCTATCTCAAACATATGAGCTGCTTTTAGAGACAAGTAAATACACTATCCTGCAATACCACAGCGCTGTGCTCCTTCCTGCTGTAAAATCTACAGGTTGACCCCTAGCACCTCCAGGGTCAAAAGCACCCATTTTTGCCTAGTTCACGGGAGACCATGGCACTCGCATGCCATAACAGTATTCTCGGGTTGCATTTACTGCCTGACCAGCTTGAGGAAGTGGGTGTGCCTTTCAAACCCTGTTCCAAGATAACAGAGATGACTGAGAATGGGGCACGGATGATAGGAAGCTCTGAATCCAGGCTTCCTGAGCTCAAAACGGGACTCTAATTAGATACAGATCAGTCACTCCCTCTAGGCAGATTTTCTACTTCCCTCACAAGGTTCTCTACAGCACAATGGTGAGTACAGATATGAACACTGGGTTCACTAAATGGCAGCTATCGTGCGATGCCTAGCATGGCTTCTAAATGCATAATAAGAACCTGTGAAATGTGAAAATGAGTCAAACATGTTGAAATATAGTCATTTTAAAATTAAAGCTTTGAATATTCAAAGTATGTCAGTTATACTTTGCTAAATATTTTCTCATACATAAGGCAAAAATATAAACAATAACTTTCAGGAAGTGGTATAATTAAAATTATTTGAGCTAGAGGAAAATATAAACAAGGGTCATTCTATAAAATGGAATGACTATATGAGTGTTTCAGGTAAGGTCAAGTTAAGATAGTAATCATTGGTGGACGCGATGGCGGTACAGGCCTGCAGTTCTAGAACTTGGGAAGTAGAAATGGGAGGATGAAGAGTTCAAGGCTGTGGACAGAGACCTGGAATGCTCATGGCAGCTTGAGCTATATGAGACACTGCTTCAAAAATAGCAATCACTAAGATATAAACTGTATACTTCAAATAGCTAAGTCAATTTCTTTCCCTATACAACATATAAAATAATTAAAAATAAGCCTTCATCTATATCATCATTTCAAATGGGTCACAGTTATTAGTAGATCATGAAGTTAATTTCGTAGATCAAAACCAATTTTTATAATGAATCAGAGTTCTAGAAATTAGAAAATACCAAAGTGTTTTAATTATACTATGAATATGCTTTTATAGGGCTTTTTTCTCTTTCATGAAGACTTTGCTTTAACAATAAATAGAGCTAGAGACAGACATAATGTGCACATAAGCACGTATCTACTAGCAATGATTTGCAAAGTACTCAGGATGGGCATGGTGGCAGGTAAGAGAAGTTCAGAAGTAGATGCTATAGTCTACAGTGATCATTTTTGGCACAAAAATTACAGAGAGATTTAAAATTTCTTGGAAAAGCCCACATGATTTCAAATTAGTTATATTACGTCACGGCATTTCTGGTCTCTAAAAGTTAATTCACCTTATTTGAACAAACAGGCATATAACTCCCAGCTAACTGGTCCTTATTTCAGTCAATGGCCATGAAAGGAATGCTCCTGGAACATACTGTTTTAAATAATCAGAACTAAAGGTGCTGTTTCCACTTTCTCAGTGAAATTTTTATAAAACTGTAAAATATGACCTAGGCCTTAATACAACAGTAGATGCTCACACCAGAAATCCAGGTTTCCATGAAGACAGCCTCAGGAGAGGCAGATACAAATACTGAAGATGGAGATCCCTTCTCCATGTGGAATGAGAGGACCAGTACATGGTAGACAACAGTGGAAAGTGACATAAAATTATCACCAAAATGGAATCTTCTACTTGCACTAATTAACAGTAATTCCTTATTTGTGTGGGTGGTACTAAAATAAGATTGCTATCTAGAGAGTCATTCCCTTATGCTATCCAATAACATTGAGATCCTGCTATCTTGAGAGACATTAATATTATTATAATCTTTAAATCTGAGAATTCAAGCCAGTGATTTTGAAATGAAAGACTATTTTATGAAGTAAGCAGGGCCATCTCTCCCTATTTTATTAATTTAATGTTCTGAAATCAAAAGAGGGTATATCAAAAATTCAATAACATGTTCAAGGCTGATGTGCAGCATTTTATATTTACAGCCTACCTTTCAGGGAGTGGACTTCCTCTTCCTCACAGGTCTCCTTGTTATTTTATAACCAGCTCACTGGACCATGGAGTCAAGACCCTAGGTTTACATTGTGGTCTATGACTCGCAAAGAGCCTGGATCTCAAGGAGATACTGAGAAATGATCCTGACTGACACCATGTCAGCTGACAATGATAGAGTATCTTAGAGGTGAGGCTTTATACAACTACAAGCTACAATGCATAATTAAATTATTCCCGTCTCCGACTGACAGTACGTGTAAATCAAACTATGACATTAAAAGACAATTTTTGCCTCCTCCAAACGGGACACTGAGACAGCAGGAAATTGGGAGCTGCTATCTTTCCTGTGGTTGTCCCAGATCTCTTTCTTTCTGACTGGGTTGCTTCAGATTGTGATGTTTAGCAAGTTCTTAGAAATTTTAACCCTAGCAGCTAGGGCCACGCATACATTCCAAACACTGTAAATAAAGCTTAAATCAAACTCCACACCGTTTCATACCACGGTGTTCACATTTTCAGCAGCTGGCCTTCCTGCCGAATTTTCTGATACATCATTCAATCTAATTTTCCAATCTGCTGAAAACATTCTCCAGTTGCTGAGTGACATCATAAATTGTATTTATGACTCTGGTCTTAGGTTTCCTCAAGTGATATGGCTTCGATGAGTAAACGATAGGGTTGTTTTTTTGTTTTGTTTTGTTTTGTTTTTTTGTTTTTGTTTTTGGCTCTCATTAAAAAAAAAAAAAAGTAGTCAAATGAGGACATGTCAATCAAATGAGACCCCACCGGATCTTCAGGGTCCCATTCTCCATCAGCCAGGGCACGTGCACTGCTTCTCCAGCGAGACCTCTGCTAAAGGTCGTGGATTGTCCTTAAACTGAGAAAGCACGTCACTGAGTCAGAAACCCACTACGCTACGTTAAAGTAGCACATTTTATTACACTCAGCTATTCTACCAAAAAACGTGTTTCTGCGAATCAGTTCAGCAAGTCTCACTGACCCGCTGCTCGAGGGAAAGAAACTGAACATGAACAATGCACACGAGATAAGTCTCATTCTCAAAGGTGCCAATGTCCCACTGTCGGCCGGGAGGGATGGCCCCTGGGCTCTGCGGCCAGTTTAAAGGGAAGAGGAGGGAAGCTGTGAGGGTCAGCCCTAACCGCCCTTTTCCGGCATGCCAGTGCCGCCGTTCACATGTGGCACTGCATCCGTTCCACTGGATTTACCCTAGTTTGGATCAAAGCTTCCTCTACTTCATTTAACAGATTTGCTCAGACGGAAGGTCTCGGAGGAGAAGCGGCGTTACTAGACGGGGACTTCTGAACATATGAATATGTAGGTCATTGGATTTTTAAATAAATTAGAGAATAGTTTATCTATTAAGTAAAAGTCACTGTACATATTTTATGAGATGTTACTTATTATAGGTCAGTGGACACCAGTAATATTAAGTCTGAAAACATTTCCGGGAGCCTTGCATCCTGCACGAGCCTCTGATCAATGTTCTCAAGTCTATACTTTAACAGAAAACCAGAATGCTTGAAGTTAGGATTCAAGAGCACATTTAAAGATGCAAAGACATAAATGGGGTAAATAGCCAATGTCTTACTTCATGTATAGCGATGTAATGAGAGAAAGTGCAAACTTAAGATGAATTCAGGATGCAGACATAGACGCAAAAGGAAACACGTGAGCAGAAATGAAAACCTGAGAGACACCATCTGCACCTGGGACTGGGCAGGAGGGAGGGGCAGGGCAGGGAGCGAAGCGACTGTCAGCTCATGTCAGCAGCATGCCACAGCTGAGAAGACTGAGGCCCTTTCCCCAGGCAACGGTGGCACAGCTCTTAAGGGCTCAAGTCCCGTTCCTGTCCTGAATCTCATTCCTGCCCACACTTGCATTCTCTCTTTCCTAATCTCAATCTCTCCTCCCACCCCTCTCTGCCTCTCTCTCTCTCTCCCCACTTCCACTCGATAGCATTAAGTCAGTTTCAATAATACTATTTTCCACTCATTGAACTGAAGAGCGACAGGGTTTCAGGATCAAAATAACTATGGCGACAACGTGTAAGTAGCAGACAGCTATACCAGCCATACAGAGCGTATGGCAGCTGCTTTGTGGGATGAATGGTTATCAGTCAGGTGCTGTGCTTTACCCTCTCAGGGCACGAGCAAATGTCAGTGACATAGAAATGGCATGGGCCTATAATCTTGAGATAAAGATTCCTGTGTAAGAGGTTAATTAATAAAATCTTCCAAGGGAGAGGGGTGAGAGACAATGAAGGTGGGGAAGAAAACCAGACTATGTTGGAGCTTCAGGCTGACTGTGCCTAACAGAGCAGTCTCTTCCACAGGGACAGGGGCTGTCATTGGGTGGCTCCACAGTAGCTCTTCCAGGTCTATGTCAACATCTAGTAGCCTACGGACAGTCTTTAAAATGAAGAACCCACATCAGAAGTATAAGCATGAGTGTGGAGCAGCTCACACAAAGCAAGGGTATGTGCCTGCCTCTGTGGTCCCACAGGGCCATAAGAGAAAGTGCTTAAAATGGAGAAGTAAGAAAACGGCTATTGCTGTCACCTCACTGTTCTCCTTTTGTAGCTTTTTGCTATAAAATAGCAGGGCTAGCCACTTTTTCCAAAAGACTTCTACAGGTGCAATGCTACTAAATGCGCTATGTACAGAACTGTATTAGCCTTATGCCACACTGCAGAGTTCACATCCTGGTACTACTGGCATAAATATGCTAAATCCCTTGTGGAGAAAAAACACACACTCAATTTGTATGTTCTCAGTTTGAATGATTCATGTCTTATTGGTAAACAAGAAAAATACAAAAGTAATAAACAATAGTAAGTAACAGTAAAAGATGACAGCCAAAAGGTTATCCATTTACAGACCAGAGCCACGAGCATAACATACAAGGTGCTGCCAGACATATGCATAAATGACTCTGAAAGACATCTGTGGTGGTTTGAATATTCTTGGCCCAGGGAGTGATGATGCTCTTAGAAAGTGTTGCCTTGTTGGAGTAGGTATGGCCTTCTTGGAGTAAGTGTGTCACTGTGGGTATGGGAAATGAGACTCTCCTCCTAGCTCCCTGGAAGTCAGTCTCCCACTAGCAGCCTTCTGAGTAGAACTCAGCTCCTCCCGCACCATGCCTGCCTGGACACTGCCATGTTCTTGCCTTGAAGACAGTGGACTGAACCTCTGAACCTGTAAGCCAGCCCCAATTAAATGTTGTTCTTCTAAGAGTTGCCTTGGTTATGGTGTCTGTTTACAGCAGTAAAACCCCAACTAAGACAACGTTGATCAAAATTAATATGCATTACAAACCAGTAGAGGTAAGCAAGGGCAAGGGTCACAGGAAGACAGGGGGAGGGGAATGAGAGCAAACTATAGTAATATAACATTATGTATGAAAATGCCATAATAAACCTATCACTATGCATTAACTTAGAAAAAACGAAAGTAAACAATAATAAAGTAACTCTTGGAAATATAGACCCTAATGTCATTTTTACATAATCAGATGGTATATGGCTCAGCAGTCTAAGATAATGAAGTCTCTTTAAAGAACATGCACTTTCCAGATACTGTTTACTGGACGCATGAGGTTTTCATCTGGAAATCTTAAAAGCAGGCAGACGAAGATTTTATGTTTATATTCATGCTGGATTGATGAATGTCTGCAGATGATTTTAATTTCTGCACACCTACACGTACGCAAACTAGTGAGATGTCTTGTTAAATCTTCAAGCAGAAATCCAGAAACACAACCTATCGTGTGACACGCCAGTTTTATTAGCACTAATTCCAGAGAGTCCTGGAGACGTCAATTAGTTCCTGAGAACATTCAGGGACATGAGAATATGCTATACATCAGGAGCGCAACCGAGGACAAGATGGCTTTGGATGCCTACCAAATATGAGTGGTTTTGGTTATATGCAACTATTATTTCTAGAAAAATATGTCATTTAACCATTTTTACATATCCATTTTACCTGGCAACTTACTCTATCACCCAGAAATGTCTGATTCTGCTCAAAAAGGCCTCACCATTTGGAAAACCCACGGCTGGTGTCATGGGGGTACACTACACTGCATTTCCCATTTAACAGTACAGCTGGTGAAGTCAGCTGCCCGTTTGTGCTGTTAGTGAGTACAGCACACAGAGCAAAACCAATCTGCCTGCTGACCTTATGGTCAAGGTCAAACTATGTCATTCTGTCAATACCATCTACCTTGATTAGGCCGGGCTTATACACAACAGGTTATGATCCCAGAGGGATGAAAAGCTTTACCAAATTAAAAGCAGAATTTAAAAAAGAAATACTCATACATTCCTATGCAGTTTCCATTTGATATCCTCAAGGCTGGCCCATGAACTCAAGCTCATGTTGATTGAAAGTGAATGTTTCTCTCTGGGTGTAGCCATCTTACAAATTTAATAGCAGGAGAAAAATAATAAAATGTGTTCTCTGCTTCAATTAGACCTTTTTATAACTTGGTACTTCAAAGGTGGCAATGCCAACGAAAAATCTTTAATCCATAAAGAAAGACATAAAGGATTCCTCAGGAGAAGAAGACAGACCTCCAGGAGCCCAGCACCCTGGCACAGTGGATCCTCTCAGCAAGACTGCCTTTCGTCCTGACTCATTGGAGAGATTTCCCTTATGCTTCAGTGCTGTTTGGGTGAAATGTATCCTGTAGTCATTTCGACAATCTAAAGTAGTACAACCATGCTTTCAATTTTACCCTGAGCCAAAAAAGAGTGGTGCACATAACTAGGCAATAAAATGTTGGCTGGGCATGAAATGTCTACTCATGCACATGGAGGAGACAGAACTCAGTCACACATAGAAGTGCAGAAGCTAGATAGATCCTTCCACTTCGTATTTTCAGTAGTGGGCAATGGATTTTCTCCAAAGAACATGCAAATGTTGCCTGGGTCTTTTAAGTCACATGAAGATGGATGCAACTTGTGTGGGTCTCTCTGGACATGTTTTTCAAGTGATGGGAATAGGTTCTGTCATTAATACAGTGCAAAAAAGTAGCAAAGAGGGGGCTGGAGAGATGGCTCAGCAGTTAAGAGCACTGACTGCTCTTCCAGAGGTCCTGAGTTCAATTCCCAGCAACCACATGGTGGCTCACAACCATCTGTAATGGGATTTGATGCTCTCTTTTGGTGTGTCTAAAGACAGCTACAGTATATATATCTTTTAAAAAAAAATAGCTAACAGCCAAGGGAGCAAGAGATTCCACCTCACCTATCCTTCTATATCAAACACAGAAATACCAAAACCCAGGAGCGCCAGGACCTCTTCTTTGCCCAACTGCCATCAATGACTCTGTCCTTACTTCATGATTTTAATCTGATCTGAGGCGGCAAACCACCTATCTTAAACTGTGACTTAAATGTGACTCCCCATCACATTTTGAGCTCTTCATCTACTTCTGGTTGCCTTTTTGCCACAGTTTTGCAAAAGCAATCAGCTTCGTCATCCCGAGCAGTTAATCCCTCCTTACCTCTGAGGTTCTGGGCTTTTCCCCTCTACTGTGAGGGGCTGTGCTCTGAAACAGCCGTCTCCCAACCAGTTGGCATCATGGCCAAGTCCAATGGCATAATGTCCAGCTTCTCTTTCCCCACGTATCATGGCTTTCCATCCATGTGGAATCTTTTAGAGGCTCTTCACTCTGGCCATTATCTCCATACTCATTGTCTGACTACCTACTCATTCTTCCAGCGTGTATTCCTTGTTAGGAAGGTGGGCATGCTTTCTACCTGCATGAGTTCCTTTTCTGTTCCTATGATAAAATGTCCTGATGGAAGCAAATTAAGGAAGAGTTCATTGGTTTGTCTGAGTCTGACTTGGCCATGTAAGGGACAATATGACATGGCTTCCTGCCCCTGAAACAGAGCCAGAAGGGTGTGTGCCTCCATGAGTGTAGATGGCTGCTGTTGGCATAAGGCTTATTTGTATAATAATGTACATATTTTCATGTTCCTACTTGAAGGAATGTCCTCTCAGCCAAGGTTAATGACTCCGTGATACAGCATGAGTCTGGGAGGTGAGGGTGTGTCTTCCTCTCAGCAAACTTATTGTACCCTGTGACCTTCAGGACAGCCCTTAGGCTATGGGAAAGAACTCTAAAAACATGAATTCAAAAATATATCAATTCTCAACTATGCAAAATATAAGGATGCAATATGAATTATATGAGGGGCTTCACTGACCTAGGAAAACAGAGGCAACTGCATAATGAGTCAGTTTGTTGGAAAGATACACAGACAGGCTGATACCAAGGCAGTAGATTACTGAGTTCAAGGTCAGCCTAGGACAGAATGACTTTAGGTATAGACATGGTCGGAATGGTAATCTCAGTACAGGGTCCCACCCAGGTAAATTTATAAAAAGCCATTCTTTTGCAATGTTAAAAAAAAAATGTGCTTGCTGTCTCTTCCTAATAATCAACGGGTTAAGGCCATGGAATGTTTATTCATGGGATGGTCAAGAGGGAACCTAGAGTAAATAACTGAATTGATTTGTCAATAAAACCTGGCTGTTTGGTCTTTACAAGATGAGGGAGCAGAGAGTGATAGACAGCAGTTAGTTCTCCTTTAGACTTTTTCTCGAGACAGCACAGCTGTCTGGAGATCTCAGGAGAGTGAATACAGCTCTTTTAAAATCTTTCATAGCTCCTTTATAATGTTTTCTAACAGGATTTCTGACCTTGGTTGGAAATCCCAATAATTACTTAGAGAGCTAACACAAGTCTTTTAGAGTGTTTTCCAGCAGGTATCCAGAGAAGGGTATCTGAAGAGCAAACATAGCTCTTTTAGAATTTTTCTGGCTTTCTGATTTTAATCAGAAAACCCAAGAATTACTTTTAGAACTCTTCTAACAGGATTTCTGACTTGGTCGAAAAATTCAAGAAATTGTTATAGCAACTTTTCTGACTCTGGTCAGAAAACCCATGAGCTATCCAGAGAGCTTTCAGAATTTTTACTAGCAGAGAGAGCAGTCTCATCCACAGAGAGCTGAATCAAGCAGAAAGCTAGCTGTCTCCAGCAGACCTCACAGAGCTGTCTAGGGAACTATGTTGAGCAGAACATAGGGACTCAACTTGTAAGCCTTGATTTGACTTCAACTCATTTGTTTTGCTGTTCCCAGATACCCTTTCTCTCAGGAACCCAGACCTAGCCTAGGCTGGTCCTTGGCAGTTGTAAATCCATAATAGCATGGAAGGTGTGAGATTCTGGCAGGAGCAGGAAGATGTAGATTTTCATAGACACATGGTTAATCAGAGGAATGAAAACAGGAAGCTATAAACTCAAAAAGCACACCTACTGTGACGTATTTCCTCTAGCAGGACCCACAACCTCCCCAAATAGTTCCACTACCCAGAGACCAGGTGTCCAAACACAGGAAACTACAATGGCTTCTTCTGAAACCATTACATCACACTCCCTTTCCGTGCCCAAGTTAATCCCAGGTTCTCTACCACTTTTCTAATACCTCACTCTCCCTACCCACTGTCTTTAGTGCCAAACTTACAGGTTCAATATTCATTGCCAATCTTCATTAGAAATCTGCCAATATTTCAACGTAAAAACAACTAGAACCCTAAAAATCTCTGTGGCCTCACTGAGCTACTGAGCAGTGTCTCTCTCGACTTTGCTTCCAGTCACCAGGCCCGAGCCCTGAGCCCATCATTACGCTTCTCCCTGCACCCATGTATTCCATGATGGCTCCACTGCCTGCAGCCTCCTTCCACCCTTCCCCCATTTCAGCAGGTCTCTCTAACTAGAAGTGCTACCCACTTTCCATAAGAGAAAAGAGCAAAAACCTCCCAAAGATCAGATTCTGGTTAGTAAGTCAGAGTACATTCCCACGTGAGACCTTACACATTCCAGTGACTAAAGTTCAAATATTGAGCAAGTTTTTACAAGATCTTTCTTTAACCAATGACTTCCCACCAATATCTTTAATTTTATTATCAACTACCAACTAGTCTCACAGTTTTTACCTTAATATTTTCCTTATGAATTCCATTAGCTGAATTGCACTTCTTGATATTCATTAAATATCATTAACCTTCACGTTTTCAAGTTTTCACCCAGAACCTTTTTTCTATTTCCCTACCTCAGGAGCAGTAAGGTCTTTCGGCTTGAGCCGGCTGTGTTCCTGAAGACTGGACCTGCCCATTCTGGTGTGAGTGTTCCTCAGCCCAGCTCCCAGGCCCACGGCATCACTGCATACGCTCTCCTGTGGTACCCACCACACTTCATAGTTGAGTACAGCTCTAGGCTACCCTCTGTTCACTCCTGAGGCCATCAGTCTCCAAGGCTCAGCCCCTTTACTTGATGGCTCCTTGTAAGAGAGGACACATGGTTTGCAGAGTGTACCCTCCACCTCAAGCCAGTAGCATCAGCACCTTGTTAGAATCAAATGCTCTACGTCCTGTCCCCTACTTCCTAAATCAGAAACTGGGATGAGCTCTGAAACCCTTATTTTAACAACACTCCGTTCTGATGTACACTCACAAGGAAGCACAAATAGAAAAAGAAAAATCAAACCAGCAACATTCAATAAGACGACACATGTGTGAAGGAACTGTTCACCGTATAATTTAATATTATATTCAAATGTAACTTTCAAAACATTAAAAGTAAGCAATCTATGTATTAATGCCTTAATTCTAACTTGCACATTTTAAAAAGTTTACAGAAATACTTTTATAATGTTTAAAAATGAGTTATTTGAGCATGCATAAATAGTTTTACAAGCAGTCTCAAATATTTTTTAAAAGGGTGGTGGTGATAATCACAAAATTCACAATCAAGGGTCCATCCAGGGAAACACAATGGTAAGGATGAGGGTGGAGACACACAAACATCCAGCCAATCGGTGGGAAGATTCTGAGTGGGGAGCTGGGTGGTAGCTTCTCACATATTGAAAGTAATTACGATTTTGTAGGGATGAGTGGTGACTTTGTTTTATGACAGAAGACTATTATTCAATTATGTGGTCTGAAAGTTTTCCTGTATACTATGTGTGCCTGTGCGATATGACATATGTATGAGGAGTGCACATGCATGGGTGTGTATAATATATGTATGAAAGATGCACATGCATGTGGAGGCCAGACATTTGTGGGTTGTCCATGTGGCTCTACACTACATTTATTTATTTATTTGTGTGTGTGTGTGTGTGTGTGTGTGTGTGTGTGTGTGTGTGTATGTGTGTGTGTGTATGTGTGTGTGTGTGTTTATTGTGGGACAGGCAGGGTCTTTTTGCTGACCCTGGAGCTCACAGAGTGGGTAGACTTCCTGGTCAGAGAGCACCGGATTCCCACTCATCTCTCCCTGCCACCTCTCCCACACGAGGCTTAAAGGTGTGAGCCCAGCTTTTTACCTGGGCGCTGGGGATCTGGACTCAGGCCCTCATGCTTGGACAGCAAGCATCTCCCAGCCATTTCCTCATCGCCATAAAACATTTTGAAGAAATTATAGAGAAATGAATACAAGTGACATTTCTTTCCTACTCTGCCTCTTACTCCCCAGAGAGAATGTCATTAATCTTACCTGTGTGCGGTTGAATGCCACTCTTGCGAAGACAGCTTGAGACACGCTAGCCCTCTTCAGCTCATCTCTAACTTGCTGGTAGATATCAGGAGAGACTTCCACAGAGGAGTTTGTTGGCTCTGGCTTAACTGCTCTGGGAATGGGTGGATGGTTCAGGAACTGCTGGTTGATGGCTTGAGGATGCTGGTGAGCCAGAAGCCGGCTGACGGCGATCTGCTGGTTTATCAGATGAGCCATAGCTATTTGCTGCCTGACCAGCTGTGGGCTGAGCTGCGGTGAGAGAAGACCAGGGCTCATGATGGGCTGCAGTGCGGGCACTTGGTTCCGGATTGGAGTACTGTGGTGGATTTGGCTATGAGGAGACTGTTCGTTGGTTTTGCCCAGGGATGCCAGCTGGTTCATATTTGGTAAATGCATTGGCCGCTGGCCCAGAACACAATAGTCTGAAAGGTTCTCTCGCTCCACTCTTTCCACTGTTGAGAGATAAAAAGAAATAAAAAAAAAAAATCACCATTATAATCAACTATTTTTATGATTATAATTTATTGCAACTATATAGAGTATTTAATTGTTATATTTTTGGCACACTTATTGATACAAATAATACAAATATTTTTTCATACAAGTCTGAAAAACCCGAAAGCAAAAGTGAGTTATTCTTATGGTAAAAGGGTTAAGCAATCATTATCATTCTGTGGGCAGCAGCCCCTTTTGACAAACCTCTATCTCCAAAAATATTTACATTATGATTCATAACAGTAGCAAAATTAGAGTTATGAAGTAACAATGAGAACAATTTTATGGTTGGGGTCACTACATAAAGAACTGCTCTAAAAGGGTTGCAGCATTAGGAAGGTTGAGAAGTACCAGGTTATAGTTACAGGTATTTTTCATAAAAGATATGAAATTGAAAATATTTGCCACTTCAGCTTATTCAAATTTGTAAACAGTAAGCATTTCCTAGATTAGCAAGACAAAGACCCACTGGCCGGTACCAATTCCTAAGCCCAGGGCTAGGAGCATAGTTCATAGTTATCAGGATAACAACAAAGGCAACATCTCGTGCTGAATGGCTGGCTACCTTCTAATTCTGTACTGGGAATTCACCAAGGATACAACTAAACAGAGTGCCTATTTACCACACAGAGGGTGAATAAGGCCTTGATAGCCAGTGCTCCAATTGTGATGGAAAGTTCATGAAAATGCTACCATAGATTCATTGCTTCTTCACTTGCTAGCTTCTTTTGAAAAATGGGTATTTTAATAATCCCCAAATTAATAACATCACCTTGACTGGTCCTTAAATAAGATTCTTTCCTGTCCCAGGTTACTGCAAATTATTAAACGTTTAAAGGATAATCTTGGAGTGAGTGAAGAGAATGTTTCACAGACCATGAGTAGAGCACATAGAATTGGTCTGCAGGGGATCGTGGCCTTACCCAAGGTCTGTGAGGCCAGAGAGATGGCTCTGCAGTTAAGAGCACTGGGACATTTTCTCCAGACTTGGGTTCATTTCCCAGTACTATTGTACTTTATTGCCGAAAACAAAGTTTTGTTTGAAGAAAATACCAGAGGCAGAAATAGCCAGGTCATTGCTAGTTTTATGTGTTTATAGTAATCACCTTGAAAATGTGTTTCAAAGAAAACTTCCATGTCCTTAGTAAGTAATGCTTACTTCTTATATTTTGAAATATTAGGTATAATTGTACAAAAAAAAAAAAACTTTTAAAGAAGCTGGGTGTACTGGCACAGAGAAAGGAGATCACTCTTAAGGTTCAAGGCTACCCTGAACTACACATCAAGTTCTAAGGTGCCTCCCCAGCCCCCAAATCCATTAAAGATAAACTCACTGCTTGTGGTGGTTACATGCTAGAAATCAAAACTATTTACCTGCAGGAAAAATATTTTTAAAGGTTTATTTCTATTACCTTTGACTGTATGTATATATGTGTGTGGTATGTGCCATGCTCAAGTGCACTTAGAAATAGCAGGAACATACCCCACAAAGCTAGAGTTACAAGCAGTCACGAGGTACCCGATGTGAGTCTTAGGAACAAAACATGGGACCTCTGCAAGAATATGTGTTTTTAACTTTTAATCTTGAGGTTAGAGAGCCATCTTTGTAACCTCGGGAAAAACTTTTGAAAACAATTTTTTTTATCATTAAAGTAGCATTTGCAGGTTGATATGCAACTTATACTGAAAGAAGCCAGTCTAAAAAGTAAGGAAAAGACTGCGTATTTGAGCATGTAATTCTCAGAAGGTTTCATTTATTATTTTGAGGAAGTAGGCAGTCAACCTATCTTGGGATCATTTTTACACACATGCAGTTATTTTTTTCTTTTTTCTAAAGAACCAAACTTTTGTTTAACTTTTCTACGAACTCCCAAGGAAGGCAAACGTTTACTTCAAACTTCTTTAATTTCTAACTGAATCTTTGAATGTAACTGATTTAGTTTACACATCACCTTTCCTGCATAAGGTTCAAGGGGAACAAATTGTTTTAATCTTCTCTAAAGGCATGCATCTTCCAATCATTGTATTAATTAAACATTAAAGTACACAGCCTTAAATCCAAACCAAGCAAATGGCTATGAGCCTTTAGATAAGGTAATCCAATAGGGTTCCCTCCCACTGACAGGAATTATTATTGTAATTTCTTTATTGAAAGAAGATGTAAAGAGACCATGAACTGCTTCCCGCATGCAGTCAGACTTTGCAGACACAAACACTCGGACGCAGGGAAACGTGATTCATTGGTTTGTTTGTAATTCAGTCAATTCAATTTTTAAATTGTTGCCAAGGACTTAATAAGCAAACTTTTATCCCCACTTTTTCTACTTAAAACAGAAAATCACCTCTCTATAGAATATATTCAACCAAAAGCTAACTGTCTAAACTCTTAGTGATTTTTTTTCTTTTTCAAAGACTTGCTACACTTGAAGGAGTTGACTTTTCTGCTATATATCTAAATGGCGTTAACTTAAAAACAACAACAACAAAAAAAAAAAAACCTGCAGATATAGTCATGATTGTGCATGTAACTAAATATAAGTATAAGAGATCAAGAAATCCTACAGGAGCATGTGATGAGTCAAAATAATGATCAGTGCATATTGTTTAAGGTTTGCACATAAGTCCCATCTGTAAGAATCCCCAGATTTGCAGCCAGGCATGGTGGTACACACCTTTAATCCCAGCACTCGGGCACAAGGCATGCCTGGTCTACAGAGTGAGTTCCAGGACACCCAGGACTACAGAGAGAAAACCCAACCAAACAAACAGACAAAAAAAAAGGAATTCTCAGATCTTTATAAATGCTTATTGACAGGGGTTGTGATCGGAGTGTCTCAGAAATGTATCAGTGTCATTTACCCAGTAATGAGGTAAAAGGTCGCATGCATCAGTACTGGCCATGGCTAACTGGGGGAGGGTCTCTGCAGAGGAGCAGGAAATCGACCCAACATGCAAGTTGGCTGTTTTTGGAAATACTGATTTTTACCTGACGTCTCCAGATTTCTATGTGTTGGCAATTAGCTTCATTTTCAAAATACAATAAAAGACAAACAAAACATCTGATAATTAGATCTTGCTTGCATGGTTGCCATTTCTTCTTTTTTAATTTTGTCAATTACTATAGATACTTGTGTTTATCGGCCCCTGACAACTTTATCAATAAAATCCAGATTCTTTACCTCTGAAGACCAAAAACAGCTAGATGAGAGTCAAATGCACATCAGTAGTCTATTGTGCTACGGTCAACCAAGGATGCATATGGCTAAGTACTGACTTTGCACAGACTTCCAAGGACTACTTTTTTTTTTCAGAGTGGGGAAGGGGATGGCTTCCTGCGGATGCAACCCTGGGTCTCTTGTATGCTAGGCAAGTGTTCAACCATGAAGCTATCCCTCCCAGTCCTAGCTGCCTCTTGAAAAATGAATGTCCAAGCAGTAATTTTAGCCTCTTAAGTCATAGCACGTGATATGCAAATGCTTTAAAGGAGAACCAGCTAGACTCCATCTGAAAACGGAGCCTAGGAAATAGTTATTCCTTTTCTTCTCTCTCTCTTCTTCCTTTCCCGCATATCTTCTCTTCCTTCCTACTTTCCCGGTTTTCTTTTTCTTTTCCTCTACCCCCTTTCTAAGTAATTTGAAATTCACACTACATCCTTTTGTTCCTGCCTATTCTGACTCAACACTACTGTTTCGTTAATTTCAGCGAGTCCTTGAGAAGCTCCTCAGGAGAACAGAAAACCTGAAGGAAGTGAGGACAGAAAGCAGCGTGACCTCTAATAGTGCTGAATGCACTCACAACAGAAAACACTCAGAAGACATTAAAACACAAATGCTTCAAGGATTTGAAAACTGAGCTGCACCAGCACTCACGGTGAGCATGAGGCAGTGTGGAGCCCTGGTACTGAAGGGAAGCCCAGGCATGGTCAGACTTGAGGAACTGCTGCGCACAGGGCCAAAGACCTCTGTGTCTCCATGCTGAAAGGTTTTCCTCACTCCCACAGACCCTAGAAAGTCATGGCCAGGAGCCTTCCAGCTTAGCAATCAGACCTGAGGTCTTCTCCAGCTTCTGAGAGCCCAGAGATCCCAGAGGTGAACTGCAGAGTAGAGGCCATTGCTACTGAACATCATGCAACAGTGTTACAACCATGGGGCTGCAGCAACTTAAGGACGTCCTCAGCACTGGTTCCTACCTCAGGGCACAGGATGATATGCTCTCCTCAGAGTTTATCCACACTATGAGCAGAAGACATTTGTCCCCCAGTTAAAGCTTTATTCCAAACCACTGCACCGTACAGCCAGAGAATAGAACTAAGAATTGACCTTTTTATGTTTTGGGGTTTTTTTTTTTCTTTTTTTCTTTCATGATAGGGTTTCTCTGTGTAGTCCTGGATGTCCTGGAACTCAATCTGTAGACCACACTGGCCTGGAACTCAAAGAGATCCTCCTGCCTCTACCTCCCAAATTAAAGGCACCACCACTGCCAGGCTTGAGAGTCTACTTTTAATAGGCAGAAGGATATCAACAAAGAGTTTCCTGGCTGTATCATAGGGTTAAAGTATATAATAGATTATTAGAAAATATTTACATACATATTATACATAAAGAACATATATGTGCAGATATGTACATACATATATATGGAGAAGGAGAAGGGAGAGCGCAAGTGCTTATATGCCAATATTCTGGCACATGAATCACTTTATCGAAATTTTACATAAAACCTTTCCAGATGTCCGGATTGTGGTGTGGTATAATGGCTCCAAACAGAGACTTCAAAGCCACAGGCCTGGATTGAATCCTATCGCAGCAATTTGGCAGGTGTGTGACCACTTCCCTGTGCTGTAACTTTTCATATCTAAAATAGTTGTCTCCTGCCGTGAGCCAGGGCAGCGAAGACTGAGGTAATGCCTTTCAACACCTACACGCATTTGCAGATGCGTGGACACACAGCTGAGGTCGTGGGTGAGCAGATATTCTCACTGACATCCTTTGCTGTATGTGGCACACTGGAAGACGGTTGGAGACAGTCCTGGGTACTGAGTCAGATTCTCTTAGGGTTCGCACGTGTGTAAAGAGTCTAGTGCTTTGTGAGTGCCTAAGCTCGAGAAACAATATGCCAGCCATGTCATCTCGGCCTTGAAGTATCTTAGTATGGGATGAAATGATGATGTCATGTAATCTGTGCTTGAATTTGCTGTTGCTAGCTCCTGCAGTCAGTATTAAATGTGATTGCTAGATCCTGCTGTTCACCAATCCCTAAGAGAAAAGCTATGATTTTACTGAACTTTAATTATATTTTAAATTTATGTAAACATTCAAGATTTCCCTATAGTTTTACTATCATTGATTATTATAGAGAACACTGACTCTGGCGTTTATATTCAAGAAGAATGTACGGAATGATATACTTCAGTGTCAAGGATTTCAACAGACAGAGATGTCATGGACCTAATAATTTATTGGTGTCGTTTTATTTTTTAAGGACTTATTTATTTTTATTCTATGTATAGGAGTGTTTTGCCTGCATTTATCTCTGTGCACCTTATGAATGCCTGATGCTTGCCAAGGCCTAAAGAGGACTTTGGATGCCCTGGAACTGGAATTTCAGACCATTGTTGGTTACTGTGGGTGCTGGGATCAAGCCTGGGTCCTCCAGCAGCACAGCCAGTGCTCTTAGTCTCTGAGCCATTGCTCTAGGCCTATACGTTTGCTTTTTAAAGTATTTTTTAAATGTTTCAATGTTATTTATTTAATGTATATGAGTACACTGTAGCTGTCCTCAGACACACCAGAAGAAGGCATCCAATGCCATTACAGTGAGCCAGCATGTGGTTGCTAGGAATTGAACTCTTAACCACTGAGCCATCTCTCCAGCCCCGACCTATATGTTATTCTTATCTTAAGAAAACTTTTATCTCAAAATTCTAGGAGTAAAATTTAGAAGTCCAATATTATTAAGATTTTTGTTAAATTAATATAAGTCTCAGAAAAGATTTATATGATTGTGATTAACACAAAAACCTTCTTAGTCCACATTTTTTAAAAAATAAGACATTCTAACCAATGTCTTCTGTCTCCCAAAAGATAACCTAAAGAACCTCTCTCATTCTTTTGTTTTCATAACTGTCACAGCATATCAATGTTGAAGATTAATTCCTTCACTTTAATTCACTATCAAATGGAATCATATGCCCCATGACACATATATTGGTACTCAATTTCTACAAATGAGCATTAACCATTTCATGCTGAGCTGGGAATGGTGGCTGTGCACACCTGTAATCCAAGCTCTTGGAAAGTGGGAATATGAAAAGCAGAAGTTTAGGGTCATACTCAGCTCTATAGCAAAGCCGCCCTGAACAACAACAAAAGACCTTGGCTCTTAACAGCAGAGTTCATATCCAAACCTTTGAATGGGAAGGTGGAAAGACAGACAGTAGATGAAATGATAAAACCCAGAATTAAATGACCAAGTTTATAGGGCTGGTAAGAAGGCTGAGTGGGTAAGGGTGCCTGCCACCAAGCCTGACAATGTGAGCTCAGTCTCCTGGTCCACATGGTAGAAGGGAATTGATTGCCAGCATTGTCCTTCGACTTCCACACGCACAACCATGCACGCAAGGATAAGTGTGAACTTTTAAAACAGTACATTTTATAGAAATGCAATACAAGTACATGCAAGTTTCAAATTTTCACAAGAGAGGCAATAAATCTGCTTTACTTATACATATGCTGTATTTGTATCAACCAACGGATGGAAGGATGGCACCCCGGAATATTCTCAAAAGTCACTGGTCAATAGCTTGGGTTTTTGTCTTTGTTTTGTCTTTGTTTTTTTCCTTTATAATAGACAAGGAAGGAGATTATAGATATTCTAATTCTCTAAACATGGTGATTTACACCTGCAATCCCAGTATTCAGGAGGCTGAGGCAGAAGGGCTATCATAAATATGAGGCCAGAACTTGACCAGTGTTGTAATGCACAGTTCTAAGACAGTTGCTTTGTGAAATCACCCCTGGAATCCATCCATTGTTATAATGGGTGAAAAGCAGCAAACTGGGTAAAAGGCTTTGAACTGAGAAACTTCCAGAATCTCCAGCTTGTGGATTTTTCTTTAAGCCATTAAGATGCTTATGCAAATGTAAACAGATTAGCATGAGTGAGTGCTAATGGATTCCTTAATAAGATAACACTCTAGAATTCCCCAGAACCTCATTTGGAGAATATAAAAATAAAAGAATATAAGGGGGAAAACAAATAGACAAACAGAACTTCTCACTGCCTTTTTAAACCCTCAGTGGCTCTCTGCTAGTGATTCTAGACAGGTAAGACAGACATGGGTTTGGGTTTGTCCCTGGTAAGGACACAGCCAACCAAATCAATAATTTTAAATCGCTACCCAAAGCCTGAGTATAAAATAGAAATAACGTTAGCAAGCGCCATTCCAAACCTTTACCCCAAGTTCTCTGGTCCATTACCCCAAACCTCAATAGCAACTTTATAGACGATGATCCTGTTAAAAACAAGTCAGAAAACACGTTCAAGGTCAAATAGCTGTCCATACAGGGGATATTCCAAATACGAGCTATTGGTTCTAACATTATAAGTAAAATTAAAAAATCATGTAGGCAATAAAAATGAGTCTTTGTTGTGTTGGGTCCCCCTCCCCCACCTTCTTGGCTTAACTTGAAGTGATGGGCTCATTGCCTCAATATTTCACTAGTGGTTTTGATAGATTTTTTTCTTTTAATTATTAGATTTATTTATTGACTTGGAGGACAACAAGCATGCATGGAGAAGTCAAAGGACAACTTGCAGGAGTCAGCTCTCTCCTTCTACCATGCGGTTCCTGGGGGCTAATCTCAGAACCTCTAGTTTGGCAGCAAGTGCCCTTATCTACTGAACCATCTTGCTAGTTCCTTAATACGTTTCATTCAGAAACAAGATGCCTTAGGCACAGAAATTTTCATATCTCTAAAGCCAAGGCAACTCCTGAAAGCTGTGTTAGTATCAGGTAACTACCAGCAAGCCTGCATCTCCAACTCTGCTGAGGCAAGCCTGCTGTCTAGACTATAGCTGTGACAGAATCCAGATCTCAACCCTGCTGTTGCTTAGTTCCCACAACGGTGTGACCCAGATATAAACAGCTCATTCAGGATGCTGAAGCTCAGAAAATCCAAAAATAGGCTGGGCATACAAACCTTTAATCCCAGCACTCTTAGCACTCTCTGTGAGTTCAAGGCCAGCCTGGTCTACAATGTGAGTCCAGAACAACCAAAGCTATTACACAGAGAGACCTGTCTCAAAAGAATGAAAGGAAGGAAGGAAGAAAGGAAGAAAAAGAAAAGAAAAAAGAAAGAAAATGCAAAAGTAGAAAGATTAGTGAAATTAAAAAGTAATTTTTTTCCAGGCTCCTGTGCCCACGGTCTGCTGCTGGCTATGCTGCCTGAGTTGGCCACGGTCATTACTAGTGTTAGGGTTAGGATCAGGGCCAATCCACCCTCCTGTGCCAATCCTGCTTTTGAAAGTATATACAAGTGTGTACACAATGCTTGTGACAAGTATTTGCAAGTGTGATTTGGTGGCTGGGTGAGTTATGTGAGTAGCAGGGGTCCTGCCTGATGTCTCTCCACAATGTGCTACACAAATCCTTCTGAGGTGACATAGCTTGAAGAAGTCAATCAACAAAAAGGTATAACAATAGTTGAATCAACTAATCTGTAATGAATAGTCATTTATGTTTTCTTGTTTGTTTCAATTCAGATGGAAATAGTTATTAATTATTGTATGCCAAGAATTATGCCAGTTTTTAGATATACAATACCAAATAATTTTAACTTTAAAAAAAATTCATCATTTTTTTTTTTGCCTCAGATAAATTAACCACTTGGTATGCACAGATTCTTAGAACACCAGCCTATGACTGAAAAGTGTCTTTCTATTTAGTAATAAAAACTCCTTTCAATGTCTATTTTCATTGACAATTCATCTGCTCACTAATAGTTAAAAATAATTATAGCTCCCTAATTTTATTTTTTTGCGGCCAAGAGAGCTTTGTTCCAATATAAATGTCATCAGCTTAGAATCCCACCCACCCAGTGAGGGATGTGAGTGACCCAGGGAGGAAAAAAAGTGAGTACCCTTGGTAAATTTTGTATGTACAAGGTGAAGGTGTTTAGTTGAAACAGCCAACAGTAAATTAAATGGGTTACACATACATGACCTGGTAACAAATACCTTACGGTCCCAAGCAGAGAGAATTCATGTCAGACTGAACGTCATGAAGCGGGCAATCAGTCAACAGTTCTGCCCTCCAACATGGTAATTACATATGCTTAAATGCAGTATTTATTTTGGCTCCCCTCCCTTAGCTGGAATACACATTAACCACTCCACTGTCCCCCTGAAGTCTTGTGCTGTATGTAGTTCTTCCAGGCTCCTGTGCCCACGGTCTGCTGCTGGCTATGCGGCCTGAGTTGGCCACACTCATTACCAGTGTTAGGGTTAGGATCAGGGTCAATCAACCCTATTATGTAAAAGTAACACCATAAAACGGCATCCCATGGCACTATATTGAATATGTCCATCTATGAAGTGTTTCTGATTTATTATCTTCCGGTCAATAACTGTAAATAAAAGTCTATTTATTATCGGAAAGTCAGTTTCAGTTAATTTAACACAGACACAAGGAGGCCTGCATCTATCAGGTGTAAGTCCCACATCGCTGTTACAAACAACTGGAGTTCACTACGAAAGAAAAGATTTAGGTGCGGGCTTAGGGGTGCTAAGTCTCTGATGGCTACTAAACCTACAGAGGGTTTTCTTTCTCTAAATTTGTCACAGAGACGTTGTCTCTGGGCTCAGAATTTGCCTGCAAAGCCTCTGCCTAAAGCAAGACATTCGGAGCCAACTTGTTAACTCCCAATAAACGGCCCACAAGTGAGGAGTACAGCCAGCGCTGTGATAATATCATATGACTGAGTTTCTTAGGTGTATTTTCCACTGACTATCAGCTTCCTTCCCCCATCATAGTAAGATCTGTAGAACATAGGCACCCACTATAAAGCAACTGGGATTGGACACCTCTGTTTCTTGGGCAATGAAAGATTAGAGAGGCCATTAAGCGCCATGGAAAAAGTGACCACTGGCCACTTTACTGCCCCACAGCCCCACTCTCCTGTGACGCAATCGCCCTGGCTCCAAACATTTTGATAACATCAAGCACGTCAAACCCTCTAAGTGTAGATGAGAACTGCTTACCTCTAATGACGCCTACACTCCTGCGTTTCGATCTGGGCTATGATTTTAAAGTAAATTCCGCACATGATGCAAAACCAAAAAAAAGTCACACTTGCAGAAACAACATTAATATTTAGAGTCTGCCTTGTCCATTTAGCACTCCTAACATGTTAATTCTTTAATTTAATCTATTGTGAAAAGTTCATTTAAAAAAATCACTCCTGATCCATTCTTTCCAAAAGACCAGTTTCCCTGACTGTATGAATCATAACTGTCATAACCATTACTTTTTGGAAAAATAGTAAACTAGCTGTAAGAAAACTTCAAAGAGGCATTTTTCTTTGTGGGAACAATTCCCAATTTATAGTTAGTAAAGCTGAAATTATTCTTTTCAGAAGAATCGACAATTATTAACTCTTTAGTTCAATAACTAATTAATAGAAAAGGAAAGGGTTGCTTTAATGGAGTATTAGCTTCCTAAGGATATTAACTGTATGAATTAAATAAACAAAATTTTTGTCTTCCTTTTTTTTTTTTACTAAACTGAGAGATTAACACACAAAATGAGGCTGATTGCAATATAATATCTGCCAAGACAAAGCTATGTGAATTCAAGTAAATTTATCTACATTCAACTCCACCTATTAATATGAAGTCTTTATAACAGATAACGCCTCATGGTTAATAGACCGAGGAGAGTACAGGATGTGTGTCCAGGATCTTCTCCTTTGTCTGCACTGTTTTGTCAAAGAGCTTTATTTTCCTAGAAGAAAGATGAGGCAAAATCTAGGCCCTATTCTCCGGATCATCTAGATTAGTGCTTCTCGGTCTGTTGGTTGGGGCTCCTTTGGGGGCTGCAGCTTTATAACAGTATCAGAATTATAGCTGTGAGGTAACAACGAGAACAGTTTTATGGCTGGGGGTCATCATAACAAGAGGAACTGTGTTAAAGGATCACGGCGTTAGGGAAGGTGGAGAACCGCTGCGCTAGCTTCACGGAAACTCCTTAGGGATTCAGGTAAAGTCGAGCTCATGCAAAAGCAGAATAAAGGTCAGTATCAGTGGGGCGAGGAGCAAGCTGCAAAACTATCTCCCATAGGCGAACGACTTCAGTGTTGGAATCTCACAGAGCACTTGTAGGTGAGGGCTTCCAGCAAGAAAGGAGCTCAAGTGTATCTCCATCTTTGACCTTGTAAATCCCCTGAGGAATCACCTGGTCTGGTAGCGATCTGGTGCAGGTCTCTGATCTCACATGCTGGTTTCCACTACGCCCATACCAGCCCTCAAAGGAGACAGGCATTTCCCAGTCAGGATACAAAACCCCTGACTGTGCATCTTTCTAGACTGTTGCTCCCCATCACCAGGCCTGTATTTGTTTCTGATTATCTGACTTTGTTTCCGTGCAGGACAAATGTACTCTGACACTAAGAAAACTCTCAAACAGAGCTGCAGTAGAGACTCCTGAGCCTTAACAAGGCCTGCTTCCCTTTACTCCCTTTGCTCAAGTCTCTGCCACTCCCTCACTCTTCACCCCACAAAGGACAGTGACTATTTCTGGTGTCCTCACTAAGCCCCCACCTTAACTATGATTCACAGGCATGAACCCCAACCCACCACACTTCCATAGCAGCTCATTCTCTGCTCTCCTCCCACACAGGCACCTCCTGGCCTTTCCCCCAGGCTCATCTGACCACATGTCTCTTTCAAGGAAAATTATCATCTAAGCATTGAGTCCCACCTCTTACAGGCTCGCTCCTCTTTCTTCTAGTTATCAATCACGCTTTTAAAAAGCCCCCTTCACTCAATATCTGCCACCTGTGTACCCTTGTCACTCTCTCTCCCTTCCCAGGTACACAGCATCCGGGTCTCCCACAGCTGGGAAGTAACTCCCTGCACTTCAGGGCTGCCTCCCACTGCCCACTCCTGCTGCCACCCTTGCTGACACTTCCGTGCCATCTTCCCACCTTTCTCTTAACCCTCACCTACTCGTAGCTCCTTGTCCTTTTCCTCTTCTGCACCGCTGTCCAAGAGAGTCCCAAACTTTTGTCAGCAATTCCTGTGACCCTTGGTCGCCAAGAGGTTGAAGGTAAGTCCCTACTGCTAAAGACACCATGCACTTCAGACACAAAATCCAGAGGACCTGAACTAGATGTGACCTGAAAGTCTCCCTGGGAACCAGCCTTCATGGTGCTAGAAGGTGCCATGCAAGCTTCCAAAGGAGGGAAGCAAGCAATAGTCCTACCTAGCTGTGATGTCTAAGAACTGTGACAATGACCAACCTGGCCCACTAATCCTATCTCAGTGGTATCCAACAGCTCTCTAATTAGACTTACAACCTGCTCAACAAGCAGGAAATCATGCCTGGTCCTGGAAGCCTAGACAATTATCTGGGGTTAGTGAAATCATAGATGGAAAACCTATAACTGCCATTTGCTAACCCAGCATAATTTCCAACATGTTTATTCTGGTACACACAGATAGTGTAGTTCTCAGCCCTTATAAAATAAATGGGTCTTTGCAGCAGACAGATACCATTACAGAAAAATGGCCAAAATACAGAGAATAATTAACCACATGGTATGACTCAAACAGATACATCCGACAGATTGATTCCTGCACCTAAGCCTCACAGGGCATTAAAAAGAGGGCTGGAAAGTTTGGAAAAACCAGAGGAATGGGAAATCCAGTGAGAAATTTTTGCCTCCTAAAAATGTCAGGGAAGCTATACCCCATGAAGTTCTACCAACATAGCTGCCTGAACATGGACAACACAGACACTTACATGTGGAAGGGGAAAATCTCATGTTGTCCTGACTCTAGACAAAGACCTCTGGGCAGTTGAGGAATGCCAAGAACTGAAGAAATAGTCTTTCCTAGGGAAGAGCTCCCAAATGGATTATTTAATACCAAGTGGTCAGCTCTGAAAACATCCAAAAGTAACATTATACAGACTGAGCAGGGGGTGTGTGTGTGTGGTGTGTGTGTGTGTGTGTGTGTGTGTGTGTGTGTGTGTGTGTGTGCATGCAGGTGCATGTGTTTAAAATAAAAGAAACAAAGAAAAGGAAGCCATGGATTTGAGAAAGGGCAAGAGTAGATTCGTGGTGGTAGGGATTGGGAGGAGGACAGGGAAGGAAAAAATGTAATTATATTTTTTCTCTTAAAAGATAAAAAAAAAATTACTGAAGAGGAGGAGGAGGGGGAGGAGGAGATGACAAGACTCCTCCTCCTCCGACTCCTCCTCCGAACTCCTCCAACGACTCCTCCTCCTCCTCCTCCTCCTCCGACTCCTCCTCCTCCTCCTCCTCCTCCTCCTCCTCCTCCTCCTCCTCCCTCCTCCTCCTCCTCCGACTCCTCCTCCTCCTCCTGTGGTTCCACTTGAGCTTTAAAGTCCAAAAAAAAGTCTCCACTAATTATTCTCTAGCTCTGTCCTCAGTTCACTGGCTCCCCCTGACTGGCCCACTGACATTTCTAGCTACCTAACTAATTTTTATCAGCTTAGGTAACAACAAATTTTTCTCCAGTCAGGATTTCCTATTTATGTCAAACCTACCGAGAACCACTGAGTTCAAAAGCTTAAACGCTGACTGATTCCCTCCTCCTTTTTCCTAGCCTGCTATCTGCCCTCATCACGCCTTACTGACGCTCTGCCACTCAGGTTGGAGTTTTCCTGTCTTTCTCAGCACTGTCACACAAACCCCAGGTGCCACGCCTCTCGTCACCTTCATATTCGTAGATTACTACTGTAGATTCAATACTATCCTGTCACTTCATGGCGAGTGGGTCATGCCTCCTCCTCTCACTCTCCTTGTTCCTGCCATGCCCACACCAGCAGAACTTTAGGCCTGACTCGCCGCACCCAGCTCTCTGGAATAATATTTTAAAACCATTTTTATTGTATTATACTTTAGTAGTCCTCAAAATGTTACATCTGGGCTTCATCTGGGCTTCCAAAGTTCCATAATATATGAGCTCTATTTTCCTAGCCATAATGCCCAAGTTACAAGATAAATGCCACCCATACAAATGGTCCCCCAAATTCTACTATCACCAGTATCTGACACCACCCCAGTGCAGTGCCACTTCAGCTACATTCTCTCTTCTTGTTCACGGACTGCTACAGTTTGAATCTCAAATGTCCTCAAAGGCATGAGTGCTGGTGGCCAAAGGAATTCCCTAGAGCAGTGCTATTAGTAAGACAGAGCTTCAGGAAGCGGAGCCCCACAGAGGTCTTCAGATCACCTAGGTACCTTTCTGTCTTCCCCACCTCCTGGCTCCAGTGTGGGAAGATCGATGCCACAAATCCCTGCAATGAGTACAGCCGACATGTCCAAATGATCCTGAACTGATACCCACAAAACTGTGAGCCAAGACAGAAATGCCTCTTTATAAGCTTTGGTTTTTGTTACACTGGCAGCAAGCTGACAGATGGCCAAAGTCCTAGCCATTATGGCGTCATGGTGAATAGACTGCCATTTAAACACAGGGCACAATTCTAAGCACAATATGCTCCTTACACTACATCCTCCATCCTGATCTGTCCTCACAATATGCAGGCACCTAAAAAGGGCTTCCTTCTCCTCCCTGAAAAACGCTGACTGTTCTAACGCCCATGTTCCACCTTCCCCAGTCCTGCTTTCTGTAAACCAAGACCGTCAGTCGGGAGGTAAAGTGCAGGACCTTTCTCTGCATTCTCACCATGTTAGCTCCTAACATTACTGTATATATAGGTCCAGACAGATTTCAAGGGCTGCTTCCATGGCCTGAGGCAACACGCATGGAAGGAGAAACCATATCTTACATACTCCAGGTGTTTCTTGTGGACATCACCATTGCCGTGGGACTGTGACAAGCATTGAATACTTGTTTACTCACATCATTTATCTAGTTAAGATGGCAATTCTTTGTTTCTTTTTTTTTAAAAAATCTCTCTTTTGGGCACAGAAGGCCTATGTAATGGTCCCTGTGATAGTCTTACCGTTAGAATCCTCCCAGCTATATAAGAGAGATGCTCAAACTCATTTTCAAATGTTAAAATACTTGTTGTACTATTAACTGCTTTGCATATATTACAGACTTTTAGGAACCAGGAACTTAGTCTTCTTTCAGATTGTAACTATCCAGGATGGATGGATGGATGGATAGATGGATGGATGGATGGATGGATGGATGGATGGATGGATGGATGGATGGGTGACGGATAGATGGAGGATGGATAGATGGATGATGGATAGATGGATGATGGATGGATGATGATGGACAGATGGATGGATGATAATGGATGATGATGGATTATGATGGATAGATAGATGGATGGATGATGGATAGATGGATGGATGATGGAAAGATAGAAAATTGATAGCTAAAAGGAACAGATAACTATATTTTTAAAAATACACTTTAAAAGGAATTAAATAGCATATAAGTTTGTTTCTTTTACTTTATCAATTATGTTATTAAGAACAATTATTTATAGTTCTTTAAACACCCATGAATAAATACATCCATGCCAAAAGTAAGCAGCTACCAGCATAACTAAAATGAGCCTCAAGAGATCCAAGGAAGAAATTAGCTTATGTGGGCCAAGCACCCAGACCCCCTCACACACCTTTCTTTTGTTGTTGTTGTTGTTTGTTTGTTTGTTTTTGCTTTCCGACACTACCAATACACTTCTGACTAGACCACCAAACAGCCACAGTACCTGAGACATACACATCAGCAATGGGCACAGCAACCGTGCACAAGGCTCTTCAAGAAGACTGAAAACTAGCAAGATGGAAACGGTTGGTTGTATAAGCTGCTTCTAGTCTCATGAACCCAATATTTATATAAAATTCAAAGGACTTGATGTTGGCATTACTTTCAAAAAGGGATAATGTAGGCCTCCTCGCAAGGCACCTTCATTTAGGCCCGAAGGTGAAAGCAGATTCCTTTTATAACTCAGAAGAATCAGGTAGACAAAACTAAGTTCCTTTCACCTCATTAGAGCTAAACAGCAGCAGAGGCTCCAGGAGGACAGAGAGTTGATTAAAGGCATTGTCCTGACCGCCGATACCATGGTGGCGAAGCAAGGGGCGCCTTAAAGAACCAGGTCAGGAGACACTGATTTCTCTATTCAACTCTGAGGCACCGCTTTGTAAATGACACAATCATTTTTGGGTACAAGAGGTGCTTTAAATGTGGTAACATTATATCATTTCGGCTATAATGATGATAATTACTTATTTCTTTTAATCACAACCCACTTAACCACTTTAGTCCAGAGGACTAGTTCAAGGAGTTTAATTTTCATTCAACATCTAATCTCTGTGTTTACTGAAACCCTTCACGTGCTTTGTTTACTATCTGCTTGCTGGCCTGGACGTTTGATCTTGCAAAAGTAGATTAGACAGGGTCAGATAAAGTACTGATTGCTAGGATCAACCAGACTCAAGGAGGTAACACTGGTTTTAAAAATCCTCTTTTCTCCCAGCTTGGTAATGTTTTTCTAAATAGACTCAAATAAACAAATAAAATTAAGAAAACTAGCAATCAGAGTGTTTTGAGCAATGATTGAGAAAAGTGATGGGGATGATTTTCAACTCTAACCAAAATACAGGGTTTGGTTTGGTCCATTCATCCTGGTGGTATTATTCTATGACATAAATAATTTTGTAATAGCCACCGATATTTATATGAACTTTGAATGACCTCTCATTTCTTGAGACATACTAAATACTTGAGAGGAATTCCAGTAAAGATAATTCATTTGAGCCTTCAGTAAAAATATTTTAGATATGAAGCTATTCAAATTTACTAATCAAGGATGCATTCAGAACTGATGTGAGTGCCTTAGTTGGTCCGTTCCTATGCGCCTTGCCACTATGTGAGAATGGAGTTACTTCTACTGCAAATACAACTACCACTGGGCTTCATAAAAAGTATGGGGTAAGTTCATAACTGTAGTTCTTAAAAAAAACAGTTGGATTAAAAGCTATTTTTTTTAACAAAATAGCTATAAAGATGATATCCATGGAGTAAATCCCCAAGCCTTGAAAATGACTATACAGGTACCCGAACCTGGCTACGTAGCTGTGGATTTTCTCTCTGCCTACACTAATATGTCACCTATGAATGGCTGCTTGCTTTCCTTTTGGATAAAAGAACATGTTCCTTACACAGAGGAGTGGAGTGCTCTTGAAAATCTAGCCTAGACAGGGTGAGACAAATGGCAAATTTTAAAAAGAGGTACAGACCAAGCTACCACCCACCACCCTACATTCCTTAGGAGCAGAAAGTCCTGGGACAAGGTTCACAGTAGGACATTGAAACCAGAGTACACAAACTGTTTCCCCATTGCTCCCAAAGTAATGGTAATGTTAACTCAAATATGTCCCTGTCAACCTTGATTGTCTTTGAAATTGAAGCAAAAAGGTAAACAGAGCAAGGTCTTCTGTGATCACTGGGGAAAATAAAGTCAACAAGCTAAGCCAAACCAATTTAGGACTTTGTAAAGAGTAAGTGTAAATAGTTTAGATACAGCAACAACAAATTCAAAAAATGCACATTAAAATGTTTACTTCAAACGTTAGACAATTCCATTTGTCTATAGTTTTTACATCTGTTTTTAATGATATCAAATTATTGATTGTTCCTTTTTCTCATATTTATTTAAGCATTAACTATAGAATTTGCCATCTGATCTTTTTTTTTTTTATCTTTCCAGTAGACTCTTATTTTTGCCAGGTTTCAATCTTATTTTGCTTTGATCTTTAGAGTATATAATTATTTTACTGTTTATTTATCTCTATGAGAATAGAAAAAAAGAACTGACCTGGGAGATCTAGATGTGGCAATTTGTAACAGAATCACATAGCTTATGTTTAGGAAATCATGGTTTTGATTAAGAAGCAACCATTTAGTTCCCACTGTTTTATTAAAACAGACATTAGCAGATAATAGGAAACATATTTAAGGATGGAGCCTGTACTTTGTTGAGGACATCGGTAAGCTGACTGCAAATTTCCTTCTGCAGCTAACATAAGCCATAGTAGAAGTATAACTGATGACTCCGTGGGATGACAGGGAGGTACGGGCCTCTCAGGAAGAAGCCGAGGTACCAGTTTGCTCTGGCTGCTATGGGCCTTCCAGATTTGAACATATCACTTCTGTACATTTAGAAATGGCCTGGTCACCAGCAAATGTTAGAAATCAAACCATGATGCCTCCACAAGACATGGATCTAGACAGGAAGCTCCTGCAATACCCATCCTTAGCAAGAAGCCTCTCTCAAATGAAAAGAAGCGGCTAGACCCAACACTTCTGTTTCCTGAGGGTAGCAAGTTAATAAAGCACGCTCTTGGTCTTGGTTTCTGCACACCATTATACCTGCCATGCGTTCTCTGTTGTTCCTCCCACTCCCTAGGCTGGTGAATCGACACCACTTGAACTGTTTGATGGCAGCTTGTGTTTACTTCACACAAGCCTTAACCTTCCCTTTTTCCTTCCTACTGGCACACATACAGAGATACACACACACTTCTCTAGCAGCAATGCCTAGCTCTTTGCACGTGTGTACACAGTGTCTGACAGCCTCTTCAGGTGTAGATCCTTGACCTACTGAATGAAGTCAAGGCCTTACTCTGCTTTTATGACACTTAAAGATTTAACTGTGCATTTACTATCTTGGAAAAAAAGCAGCTTAAAGAATAGAACCTCTGAAAGAGCAGAAACACACACACACACACACACACACACACACACACACACACACACACACACTGGTTGTGACTTCACTAGAGTTCCCAGGCTTCCAGAAGCTGTAATAACTATAGTCCAGCATATAAAAGAACACACTCTTTCCTTTTACACACAGCAGTAGGTAAACATGATCAGCAAACGACCTTGAAGCTGCACAATTCTTTTGAATTTTTTTTGTCAAAGATGGTATGTTTAAGCATTTTCAACAATCAAATTTTAAAAAGAAAAACTTATAGACAACACTTAGAGAAAAGAAAGTCTTCTGAGCCACATAACCACACTGTGTGATGAGTTATTTATCCTCTTTACATGGGAGTGAGTATTAATATTTAAAAACAGATACCCTACCAGAATCATAAGGGCTCTAAGATTTTGAGGATATATCGAAAAGAAATTGATTTTAATTCAGTTTGCAGTACACTTAACTTCTGGATAGCTCGACATTGTTATATCCCTTTAAGTCATATATTTAGCATAAAACGCTCTCCCTTTTTCTTGATCTAAATTGTGTGGCTGATGTATCCAAAAGCTTGTTTGCTCAAGGGCAATCTTGTAAACAAGCTCTCAGACACTCAATAGCCAGAAGTATTGCTTTGATACATATCCTGTCTCCCCTGAGGAAGCCTGCAAGTAATAAAACACAATTCATCCTTCATGTCTACCTACCCAGCAGATCATCACGTGGCCTTGAATGGGGGCAGTGAGCTGTTGGCAAAACTATGAACACCCACAGAAAGCTGGACGGACGGAGTCACAATCTTATAAACTGTAGACTAGAGCGGCTCTCAAACGTCAGTGTCACAAATTACCCAAATCTCCTCAAAGACTAGTGACATCTGCCTGAGTCAGGCAGAATGTTAACATGTTTATAAAGATAAAACAACCCTAATATATTTAAAGGGTTAAATTATCTAAATAGTACCTTATTTGTTATGTAAAAGAATTGTGCTTTCAAGGTTACATATAATTTCATATGTAATATATAACTTCTGGTCCTGCTACTACTACTATGTTATAGTACTAGTAGTGTGTAGTAGTAGTAGTGTAGTAGTAGTAGTAGTAGTAGTAGTAGTAGTAGTAGTAGTAGTAGTAGTAGTATGTCTTAACTACTAATTATTCAGAAGTAATTCTGTGTCAATATTATCTTGTTTAGTCCTCACAGCCTGTAGGACTAATCATTCTTAACCTATGGATCGACCAGATATCCTCTGTATCAGATATTTATATTATGATTCATAACAGTAGCAAAATTACAGTTCTAAGGTAAAAATGAAAATACTCTTATGGTTGAGGGTTGAGGAACTGTATTAAAGGGTGGCAGCATTAGGAAGGTTCAGAACCACTGAGCTAGATACTTTCATTTCTAATTTTTAGATGACTCCAATTTTTAGACATTAAATCTTGGTGAAATTAAACAGTTGGACCAAGCTGATGTAATTAGTAAGTTGAAGAGCAGACCTGCATTCAGGCCTGCCGACCGCAGAGGCCTGGTGGGTATACCACTCCAGGTTTGTCTCCACCACATGAACACATCAAAACTCTGTTGCTAACCAAAGCTTTCCTCATGCATTGGCCCTCCTTCTAACTTGTTAATCAGTGGTCAAATCCGAGGTGTTATGTAACGTGGAATAAAACTTTTAAATGTTCATCCTAATGGATTTTGATCTTTACAGGGAATCACTGGAGAAAAACCACAAAGTTGATAAATTATGCTGAGAATTGTTTCTGTGGTCCTAATATATTATTTAAAAACTCTTCCTAAACTAAGGGTTGAATTTTACAATAGAAATATTAAGAATCTTACCTTCCAAAATACTTATGCGTATACACACGCACACACATTTAGCAAAGAATTAATAACTCATTACCAGAGAATCTATACATAGCTTTAAAAACAACCCCCCCCCAAAAAAAAACCCAAGATTACCTTTTATCTTCTTATACTTTTTGTACCATCTCCCAAACTCCTGGCACTTGGTTGCTGACACATTGGCATAGTATGTGCTATTTACAATGGATGAAATCATACTCTGAAAAGAAGGGAGAGCTCAGTTAGTTCTCATGTACACAAACACTCATTTTAGAGGCTAGAAGAGACACCTTGCACGCAGCACATACAGTTTCCTTTGTCTTTTAAACTTAAAGCTATGACTCCTCTGCAAACAAAATGATTCAATAACAAAAACGGGGCTTCACTATCTCCTGAGCACGCGTGTGTAATAACGATGCTTTCTGAAGCAAAGGCCAATCCTAGAGCACTGTCAAAGTCGGAGAGGCCAGGGCGCACAGACTCTATGCAGCAGGAGGGGATGGCCAGGCTGCCGAGCCAGAGCACAAGGTGACATCAGATGCTCCAGCACCAGCGATCCAGATAATGCTTTTCAGATGTCTCCGCTCCTCTTCCAACTGCAACAAGCTCACACAGCCAAGAATCTGAGAACATCCGTGCTACACACTGCAGAACAACGTTTAGGGAAATAAGTTAAATTAATATAATTTATAGAAACGTGTGATTATCACTTGTGTGAAAATTCACCAAATGAGAAACTTAACAGTGCTATTTTCAAGCAGGGGAAACCAAACCTAACACTTCTACTGTGTTTCAACCAAAAAAATTAAAGCTAAAACTTTCTGAGCTCTCACACTCACGACCGTTGCCTCGCTTCCTCCCCTCTTGCCTCAGATCTGTTTGTTCCTGAGGTTAAAAAAAAAAAAAAAAGCAAGGGGGCATAGGCTGATTCAGCCCTGGGAATTTTACACTGTAATCGCACATCTTGACTTATATGAGCTACAGAGAGACACTCCCTCACTCTATGGTGTGTCTGAGTCAAAACACTGGACAGATGTCCACTCGTGCCTGAACCGCCTGTGACATTTTACATGTCTGTTTCAAATGAACATTTGATTTCTATAAATATTGTGTAACACCAAGTGGGCATGACTACTCAAGTGTACAAGGCTTGAGAGTGCGCCTATAAATAAGTCTCACCTATCCCAAAAGCAAAAGTCATTCCAGCCATGGAAGAGCTCAGGGAAGCTTAGAGCTTCTGGTGGCGTTTCTCTAACACAGCACAGATAAAGAGAAAGGCAAGGAATCAAAGTAAGCCTCACAGCAGGGGACTCCAACCCCAGCAGAGACCTACGTTTAAAACGTCAGACTTGATTCCTTGTTTCATCACGAGACACAAGTGGAAGAAGGCGTCTTTAATTCAATTCATAGTAACCTCTCTGGCCTTTACCACACAGCAGATGGCTAGCCTCGCCCAGCTGATTGCTAAAGGACATTTTCCCCCTCTGAGGTAAGATAGTAAAGAGAGCTCTGTGCTTTCTGGGTTAGAATGCAAAAACCCGCTGGCACCCAAGGGTCTCCTAAGACTCAGGATGGTGGGTCTTCTGCCCCTAAAAGATCTGCCTGGGCCAGACCTGCTTTATAACCAAAGACAACTATGCAGCTGTGGGTTGCACTAGCTCCCTCTCTGGTCTGAGATGCATTTGCTCTTCCTAGACAGTGGGACCTTGAGGAAAGTGACAAGCTGCCATCTCCGGTCCTTTTTTCCTCTTCTCCTTCGTGTCTCACATAGTTCTGATGTGGGATGTCTGAGTCATTGAAATTTAACACATGAAGGGACAGGGATGAAATTCTGAAATGCCAAACTCAAATGTCATAATAATAGAAATTCTAACATGGAAGCTACCTAATAAAGCTGCCTGCCACAGCCACACTGGGGTGTGAACTCGCGAACGCGCTCCCCGTCTTCAGTTTGTGATGAATGTTGTCTCCTGGGAAGGCACAGGATAGACAGCCGCAGCAGAAGTCAAAGTTAGACTTCCTTTCAAAAGCTACGCTAGAAATCATCCAAGGACGTGTGCTCTAACTCTGCCAGGTCCAGAAAGGGAGGCTGCAACCCACATCACCCTGCTCCCAGACAATCCCTGTCTCCCTCCCTCTTCAGCCATTCTCTGGACCCTGCTCCAGCTACCAGCTCTGTGGTGCTGCACAGGCCATCTCGAGCCTCTGTGGGAAGGCAGGGAGAAGGTGTCCTCCGTCTACTGGCTCTATCACCAGGGCCCAAATGTCATGCATCCGCTTTAAAGAGGGGGAGGCTAGGCACCGCCTCAGGCAAACTCTCTTCCCCAGATTATTACACATGAGTATCTCTACTGCTTCAGAATGCAGAATAGATTTCAATTCTGAACTAAGCAAAGGAATTGGGTAGCAAACCTAGACACTCCTTGTGACAACTTCTAACTATGAGAAAGAATTGACTGAGCCTGTGATACAATTAGTAATATAATTCTCTTCGCAGAGGATACTCAGTAGTTGTATAGGTCAGTTGTCACACACCATCATGACCCATGTTTAACATGACAATCCACTAAACTTAAAGGAGATAAGGATATATATTCTCATGCCTTGAGCCTGAATCATGAGATCCTGGGATGTAGTGCAAGATCTTTCTGTGGTGGTACCACCAGTATTTTAGAAATTTTCACACTTAGCTAGTGATGTACAAGGCTGGGAGGAGCTAACACAGATCCAGCACATGCAACTTCTATGAAAACCAATTATTCCAGAGGTCCCGAGACAGAGGATGTGTGTGTACTATACACATACACCCACACTCTAAAGCCACTTTAAGCAATTCACTATCACAGACATGGGGATATCCTCTCATCACTTGTCACCTTTTTCCTTTTTTGGTACTGGGGATCCAACTAGGAGCTTTCCATGTCAAGCAGCTGGTCCACCACCAAGCTACTGGTGCTCCCACAGCCTGTCAATAACAACTTAAACCAGATGAGACTCGGAAGGCAGAATGGGATGAATATTGATTAAAATCCTTCCCACCTTACATTCTGACACTACTATGTATCATTCTTCTTGCTGTATTCAGCACGCAATAGTGTGCTGGGGAAGGGTACTTTATTTGGTGAGAGTGAGCACACACAACAGTGGTCTTGAACGATTATAAGAGAACGGAAAAACACCAATGTCCCAGTGACATAATAACATTGTAACAAAATGTGTCATTACTATGCTTTTCAGGCATACTCTGTCAAATAAATCTACTACATTGCTAGTCACAAAAAACTATAGCACACACAACTCTATATTAGCATGCAATGCCTGACAATGACCACAAACATCTCTGGTATTGATTTATGTAAATACTGTATTGTTCCTTCTTCCTCTTTTGGGGTATGCTCTCCTACACACAGAAGTTTACTGGAAAGCCATACGCCATGCTGTCTCAGTAGCACCTTTGTACATCTCTCCCGGCCCTCAGCTCTTGATTGCACCAGAAGGCCACCGAGTGACTGACCTCCCCTTCTACATTTTTGCATGCGTGCTCTGTATGTTCATACGATGCCGATGGAGTCATCTCATTCCTCAAGATGAATCTCCATCACTAAGGGACACGTGACCAACTACACTTATTCTAGCTAAATTGCCATGTCTAAAAATAAGTTTGCTTTTAAATTCTTGAGATAAATTTTAAACCTACTTTTTTTTTTTAACTAGCCGAGGCGACAGATGTCACACCTGATTATAAGTATGGTTTGATTTCCAAACTGAGGGCTTAGAGACTGAAAATGAGAAAGCTACATTGACCAAAGTTAGATGCACTGGGAAGTGCCTCACAGAGACTCCACTGCATGAGCTCATGCTCACGTGCTGCTGTCCCACTCACACTCTCTACTTTAGTTAGATTTTTAATTACATTTGTATTTCTTTATTTAGCTTCTGTGGAGGTTAGAGGACCACTCCTGGAATCCAGTTCCTTCCTTCCGTTGTGTGTGTGTGTGTCCCAGGCTCTAACTCAGGCCTTCCAGTTTGGTGGCAGGCACCTTTACCACTGAACCCTCTCACTGGCCCTCATGGTTTCTTAAGAGGAGAAGCTGACTAGTGGTGAGAAGAAAATGTTCCCTGCTACCTCATAATGCTTCAGCTGTTTGCAGACAAAATAAGAAACAAGGGGACAAAAAAATAAATAAAAATGAATTAGGATGGGGGTGTCAGTGCACATAGGAAATCCCAATATAACAAATAGGGATAAAGAAGAGGCTGGCCATTGTCACATAGCAAGTTTGAAGATAGCCTGAGATACATGAACTTTGTTTACAAAGAAAAGAAGGAGGGTACAGTGGCATGTGCCAGTGATGGTGACTGAGCACTTAGAACTAAGAAGCGTAAAGACTCTGTATGTTCAAGGCTAGTCTGATCCTGGGAAGCAAATCCCAAGCCAGTCAAGGCTACAAGTGAGACCTTGTCTCCCAAACAAAAAGCCATGACAGTCAAAGGATTTAGAATTCCAGGAAAGGAAGGAACCTAAAGGCATTCCAAACACTAATGAGGCTGGCATGTGGTACCCATCCTCCATCCCAACACTCGAGGTGAAGGCAGGATGAGCAGTTCCAGGGCACACTTCCGCTCATCCCTGTCTGCCTTGATTTATAAAGAAAATGCAGACAGATGAGGCCGGAGTGCCTCCCTTTCCTCTAAAACCAAAGATAAAATGATGGATAAACTTCACCGAATTCCTGAGGGCAAGGTGGGACAGGTTTGTGTGAAAAGCCACGTGACTCTGAGGGTTGGGGAAATGCAGACACATAATACATCTGCTATGAAGAAGAATTGGAGAAGTGGTGACCGACAGCCCCTAGTGGAGCACCCCAGGGGAAGAGGGCTGTCCCCCGGCTTCTCCCTGTACTCTGCAAATGCAAGTGGCAGGCAATGGGTGACAGCACGAACACTTTGCTCACTTTCTGCCTTTTCAAGCTGCTTCATGGTGTGTTAGGGAACCTACTAAACACAAGATTATAATGGCACTTTTGGACTAGTAAAAGTAAAGATTGTTGTGTCACATGCAGTGTCAGTGGTGGCCTTCTACTGTCTTCTCCTAGCCCCACTCTTATGAGGATGGGAAGTACACAAATTCACAGAAAGGAGAGGTTAGCAGTATCTAACAAGAAAAAAGAATGGAACATTATCACTCAGGGGTTATAGGCCCCATGTGGTGCAACAGAAGGTATAAAGACGTGGGTGGTGGTGATACGGATCAAGGAGGGGCGCAATACTACTCACCTGCAGACTTTAAAGGGTTAAAAGACTAACCTCCTTTCAGATATTTATCACAAAACCCCAGGTTTATATCAAGACTTCGGGACCCGTAGAAGGTGCATGGCTCTGGAGTTATGTGTCCTCCCTTCCCTGTTAACAAGGCTGGCTGGGACTCAGCCCTCTTGACCCTCATAAGAACCTTGCTGAGCTAAGAGTGGACAAGCTTTGCTGAGGTGAATGACCAAACCTCTCAAAAGCCAGCCGAGAGTAAAGCCAAGAGACACCAGATGCTGTATTTGTGGCACATTCAGGCTGTTTTGTAGGTTTGTTGACTCACAATGGCATCAGGGGACAAGAGTGGCTATCCCGATTTATGCACGCTCTGAGAGGTGAAATAAAAAATAAATACAGACAGCCAACAACAACCTATACTTCCCGAGCATCTGGCCAGACAGAACAGCTAAATCATGACTTCCCCTTAAACACACAGTCTGCAATTGTTGCCTTTTTACGGACTTCTCCACATTTCTCTTCTGTCTTCAAGGTTTCTTTTTTAAATTATAGGCCACTGTGATGTTCAAGAAAACATACACTATCCACTGAAACCTTTATATAACGGCCAAGCTCCGGCAGGAACCACTTAGCTTTGGTTCCTTCCTTGGAGCGCTTCGGTTTCTTATTTTCATGGTCTCTTTTAGTTTATGATCCCGCAAAGTGAGTTGTCGTTGTTCCTAATGATGCATTTTTGTGTGGTAACTTTATTTAAAAAAAACCTCCCATAAATATACACAATATATATTTCTGTGGAAGGTTTTATTGAATGTTTAAATATATATAATATGTATTTTATATATTATATATAAATATATAAAGGCCAGTCTCTAACAATGAAACAGGGCAAAGGATCACCTATTTACCAAGATGTGTGGTTGAGCATGGCAAATCCATCCTGCCAATGAAGTAGGGCGACCACTGGGAATGTCGACTTTGGAACTAGAGGTCTGGCACTGGGCCTCAACCTGGCACTTAACCAGCAGAAGTTTCAACATGAAAAAAACTTGAGTGACTCCCTCTGTCACGATGACCTATCTACACAATGGGAAAGCTGATGATTGTGCTTCAAAAGTGTCTCGCACGTTCTCCCTGATTTAAAGCCATTAGAAAGCTCTCCTGGAAGTGACCACTTTCACTCTAAGACCAGGACTCCAGCAGCACAGCATCACTGCAGAGAGAACAGAGAGAAGACCCTCCCGAGAGACACTGACCTGGGAGAGAGGGCATTCTTTGGCTAATGTGCTCTGGTTCATTTCTTTGAGCAGCTCCTTTAAGGCATTGCGGACGGTGGCGTGGTTCCATTGCTCTGCAGGCAAGTCTTCCAACTTTGAACAACTGCGAAACAGACGGAGAGTGAGTGACATGTGACCCTCCACCATGGCCCTGGCTGCCTAGGACGCAAGCGCTGTGTGGCTCCTGGGTCCTCTATCAGTGTCACAGAAGGCTCCTAAGAAAGGGAAGGGGAGCAAGCTGCTTCTACAGACTGCAATGGACCCCAGAAGTGACATAGCCCTGTGGTGACGGTCCTTCCTAGTGAAGACTCATTATGGGTCTTCCAGCAAAATCCTTCGAACTCGTGAAGGTTCACCTTTCCCAGAAAAGTCTGGACAAGCTTCTTTCCCAGTCACTAAATCACTTTTGAGAAAGACCCTGAAGAATTGCTAGAAAAGGAAAGGGATGGTCAGTCCCCACCAAAGTAAAAATTCTCCGTACACTGGAGGACAACATTGGTTAAGACACAACTTGCAGACACTTTGCAATAAAAAGGCTGCAGAGAACCCCTAGACATTGGGTTGTACACAGCATTTCTAGTCCCCCTAGAGGCCATAGGCTTTTACTGACTGACCACCACAAAAGAAAGACATATCTAAACAAATGGCCCCTTCAGCAGACAAACCGGAAGACAGCAGAGGGATCTAATGCTTCACATGCTGTGCATTAAGCTCCAGAGAAAGCCAAGAAAAGCCACAGAAGCGGGTGCAGAGAGCCTCTGCCTCCCCTGAAGACGTTCAGTGATTTATCAGGCAGCCCTGGGTGCCCAGTTCACTGCCTCTGAAAAGAGCATAAAAGAGTTGGAATGTGGGCCATAAAGATGCCTAGCGAGGCATCCCCAGCTCCCTTCCACTCCCCGTCTTCATTTCACCCACTGTCTAGAAATTAACGAAGACGAGCTGATCTCCACAGTGGATGGAGGCTCCACGCAGCACCCCTGAGAGGAAGTGGAGACAGCCGCTGAGAAATCCCCACCTTTGTAATTGGATCTTCAGCGTCACAACGTGATAGACATCTTGCAGCATGTCGGCCACGGTGGCATCAGGGGCGTCTGTCACATAGCTGAGAGGGAGAGGGTTCCACCTCCCCAGCTTGATTATTCCTGCACAGGGGGGGAAAAACCACAATAAACATATATCTGCTATTTATTAAACCCTTCCAGTTTGTTCAGTGTCAAGAAGGTCATTCCACAGTCAACATGGAGCACACCCACTCTGACAGTTTACGACCTGGTGCGATGAGGAATCCCTTTCTGGCTGACAACTAGGTTAGTGAACTACACAAGGGAGATAAGGAATGAAAAGGATGAGGTCTGATCGTGGACAAGTGGTTCTTTTATGTTTTCCTGTGTCTTAAATTACTTAGAAAACCATACGGATATTCCCTTTCCCCAAAGTCTTGTTTCACAGTCTAACTTAAGACTGACGCTAAATATATAAGGCTGCTGATTTCCCAGACCAAAAAAAAACCCTTCATGTAAATATGAGACTTGATTTTGAATTGAATGAACAAGAAAGCTGATGTGTGGGCTCCACACAGTCACCTTGTGAATGGGCTGTGATTCCTAGGGCATAGCACTTGGTGCCCCTGGAACAGAGTTCCCCTAACTTTCTGGTTGCAGGTGTCACCTCAGGTGCCTTCAGCTGCCTCTCTGTGTTTATTCCTGGGTTCTTTTCAGAGAGACAACAGTACCTTTCCCCTTCGGGGTTCCTGGTGTCTGGGATTAGCCTGGATGAGCTCCTAGGCTAGCTTAGGTTGCAAAGAGCAGCAACTCTGGAAGTCAGGTCTAGTGCAGAAAGATTCATGGGACGATCAGGCAGCTTGTGGTAAAATGCTAACTTATTTATTCCTTCTATGGGCCCCTCTGGTCTGGAGTGCCAGGCACACAGAAATTTGATGAAGAAAAATAAAGAAACTCATTTCACAAATGACACCAGGTAACAAAACTTTTATTCCATGCTATGAAAAATCTGATGGTCCTCTCGGGGATGTCAGAAATTGTCACATATAAAAATGTTATGCTTTAGAGATAAAAGAAAAACAGCATTTTTTATTTTTCCTTTTGACAATACAGGTGAGTCTAAGTACATTGTTCTCTCAAAATACATATATTTTTATCACCGACGAGAGAGAACACCTGTATACCCAAAGGCACTTTTAAAAGAGTCACGAAATGACTCCGTAACTGTGGGGCGAAATTCAGAGGGTCGGAAACGAACTCCCCGGGGAGGGCATGTCCTGTCCCAAATGAGATAAATGAACACGTACTGCCTGACACAATGCTTGAAAACAGGGAGGAAACAGAACAAAAATATTAAAATGATGCACTGTTTCAGTATTAAGACTTAACAATCTGCTACCGAATATGCTGCAGTATAAATAGTGCCTGGACTCAGCTCCAGCAAGCGATGCGGCCCGCATTCATGGCGCCGTATGTCTCCAGTTCTGGCTCCGTAAGTCATCTTTCCCCTGCCAAGAAAAGCTGCTTTTTTGTGGGGGATAGTTTCCCTAACATTCCCTCTCATGACAATGAGAAGTGCACAGCCCGCAGCTCGGAGCAGACACGAAGTGAGCATCCGGGGCCCTGGACGGCCACCCTGCTGCAGGCTTCCCTCCCTCTATCTTTCCTGGCAGGGGCCATATTAAAGAGATACTGCAGAACATGTCCAACCTACTACCTTTCTAAGAAAACCACTGTGCGAATTTTCACCTCCTTTAAGAAAGTCATTGTCATGGTCACCTACCAGTTAAACAGAAGCTGACCATATCGTAAAGGCACTGTTTTATATATTCAGATAAGAGTATAAAGGAAAAAGTGGGTGTCAGTGGCTGTGCTCTCTGTGATTGCCATGACCATGAAGGTAACCTGAAGAAAACGAAGCCCGCAAACTTCCAGAAATGATTCTCCGGGACATTCTTCCTGCCGTGTGTATCTGCACTTCATTCCCTTTTATTTTATTTTATTTTTTTAAGGAACATTGCGCAGTGCAGCCAGACACAACCAAATATAGCTGTGTGATTTCACTTATATCAAATCTAAGAGCAGCAAGACTAACCTGTGGGAACAGAAATGAGACACGAAGGCCAGAGAATTCACCAGGAAGGGCTTGCTTGCTTGGGCTAGTGGCTGCACTAGTATAAAATTTGTCAAAATTCATCAAACCAGTCTCCTAGTATGAATAGGCTTATTGCATATAAATTACACATGCCAAACATGGTGACAAATGCCCATAATTCCAATGAGTTTAGAGCCATCCTAGGCTATATAGTGAGTCTAAGGCTAGCTATATGGCATGGTAGTAGGGGATGGCTCAGTCAGGAAAGTGCTTGACTTGAAAGTATCAGACCTGAGTTCAGAGCCTCAGTACTCACAAAGGCTGAGCATGGTAGCGTGTGTCCATAACACTGATGCACAGCACTGTGACAGGCAGAGCCCTGAGCTTGCTGGCCCTTCAGCTTAGCCCATCAGTGAGCTTCAGGTTCAGTGAGAGACACTGTCTCAGAAAATAAGGAGACACTCAATGTCTAACATATGCAAGTGCATTCAGAATATATATGTATATCACACACACACACACACGCACACACACACACACACACACACACACACACACACACACATACACAAGTTAACCTAATAAGTAAAAAGTAAACCATAATTTTCCTTAAAGGGAGGGTGTGTCAGAAGTAATAGGCTGAAGACAGATATCTCCATTTAGGTAAACTCCCTCCGCACCTCAGTGAGCCAGGAGGAGGCAAGTTTAGGCTATAACTAGACACACAGGTGCCTCACAACACTGGATACCTCCACCCAGAGCATCTACCCAAGCAATCCGTGAAGACTCAAGGGAACGGGGGTACATGCTATTCTTTCTGGCCAGGGAAACAGTGCCCGCTTTTCCTTCTCTCCACTCTCTAGAGGTCACAGTGAACACTCAACTGTCTACCTGGGGCAGAACTGCTAGAGGGGCTCTCTTCAATGTGCTGTCCTTCCAAGCAGGGTTGTCTGCCTAATGCATTAATCTGCTTTGGAAAAACATTCTTTGGAGCTGTCTCCTTCCCCGATTGAAAAAAAAAAAAAAGACAAAAATAGTACTTAGAATAGCAGTCAAATGTTAATTAAAGAAATCAAACTGGGAAGCAGTATCCCACAGCAAGTATGAATGAGTGCAGTGTGGGCTTCCAGGGAAACTGCCTCAGATCATTCCTGGCTTCCACCATCTTCTAATCATGTGACTCTAGCAAGTTACTTAATGTCTCTGTTCCTCAATCTGCTCATCTGTGAAATGGAACTGAAAAGCTAGAGTTTGATTAAAGGAGAGTGTGTGAGTTACAGGTAAGGCCCTTCGTACAAAGCTTCATTGTACAGAGACTGGAGAGGAGCATGTACTCTTCAGTTACTCCTGTGCAGGAGGATAATCCGCAGCAGGGTGGGGATGAGTTTGTGCAAACCGTGATCTGGGGCCAGCTGTTTCCTTTTCTGCACCTCGGTTTTCCTGTCTGTAAAGTGGGGATGAGGACGATGCTCACTTTTGTGTTACTATGAAGCTTCCGAAGAACAAATGTTCAACAAAAACCAAGGGCAACCATCTTTGCTAAGTTCTGAGTGATGCCACAGCAGCACCTTAGCAAAGCTACAGGAGACGAATCACTCTTGGAAAAGTGTTGGATGAACAGAGAGAACTGCCCTAGGGGGGAGAGAAAAGGCTGCAACAACGCAGGCAGGCAGGCAGGCGTGGTTAAGTACAACGTTGGCAGACTCAGCCCAGCCTTTAAAGGGGGGGCACCAAACCCTACCATGAATGTTAAAACAAGAAAAGAAAAAAGATCTGTCATGGGCCCACAAGGATTGTTCCTGACTCACAGCACTAAGGAAACCTCAGTAACTCTGGTGTAACCAGCCGTACGCAGATGTTACTTCTATAGTCACAATCTAGGCCTCCTCATTCCAGGAGGTAGGAAGGGACGGAAACATTACCAACATTCTTTGACCCAGGCGGGCATATGCACATGTCCGGTAAAGCTCAGGGTGGATGAAGATCTATCCTGCTCTGAACAGACAGCACATTCTCACTTTGTCTTCAACGCTGACCCCAAGAGTCACTTCTAGAATCGTATACACGCTCAGATTCCAACCTGGGACTAGTTCAACTCTGAGCACCCTATCTGAAGTAATCTTTCCTCTGCACAGCTGCACGGAGAGTATCTGTACTTGGCTTGTGAGTCTTATCACAATATCCCTTATGCTACTTTACAGGAACCAAGGCTTCTTATTGACTTGGTCTGTTTTTGGTTTTGCTTTTCCTGTTTCTTTGTCCGCTTTTGAGCCAGGGACTCACTATTATGTAGCCCAGGCTTGCTCAAACTCATGCTCCTGCTTCAGCCTCATGAGTACTGGTCTTACAAATGGGCTATCACATCCAACATCTGGTGGTTTCAATAACTATTTGTTCATCTGTAGGGAGTTATGAGTGTACATGGAAGTGAACTAAATGTTAGGAGAAAGTGGCTTTAAAAGAAATCAGCCAGGACTATGAACTAGACTTCATTTTGTAAGGTTTGGACTACTAGGCCCCTCCTACTCAGGTCGGCTGCTGGGAGTCCTCATGCCAATTCCCGGAAACAAGTCCCTCAAGTAGGGCTTGCTTGTCCTCAGTCATACGTCAATCCGGGCATTGACATTTATTCTGACAGAAAGAACCAAATGAAACCCAGGAGTCATCAGATGATAAAGTCCAAAAGGCAGAAGAGTCATTGGCTATACCTCGGAATTCTCTGGGGAAAATGGTCCCTTCGAGGAGCCACTGCAGACATAAACAATGTCTCCCAAGTCACCAAGAAATGCATCATCTGTAAACATTCAGAAAATGCCTGGTATTGAAGACTATTACAGATGCAGTTTCAAGGTCTTTGAGTCACAAATTATGGGCCTTTATTTTGGAGTTGAAATTCATACAAATGTTAACATGATTGAATTGAGCACAATATAAATAAAACTGTTTATACCCAGACAAATCTGTTCATTCTGAAATACAAAATGCCAATTCACTCTTTGTGTAATGCATTCAGACCAAATAACAAAATGCAATTGTAGGTAAATTTCCCATTAGTGACATAAAATTAAGTTGGAAATGGAAGCAATTTTTGTCTAAAATTAAAGAGATGCAACAATGGAAACCATTTTTTCACTCTCTCCATGTAATATCCTTCCAGAGTCAAAGAGTTGATGTTTCACAGAAGGGGGGGGAAGATGTTTTCTGTGTTTTTATCAGTGTTCATACTCTGCAAAGTCAGAGCAGAATTTCCATTTTTAAATTATTTTTCTCTAATACATAAAAATCAGAGAGTTTGGGATACTGCAAACTAGCTGAACATTCGAAAAAACACTTAAAGTGGCCCTGAATGTGGTGGTGTAAGTTATAACCAACAGAGCATCAGAAGGTTTGCATGTAGTGCTAAGCATCCATTAAACACCTTTTCTCCATGTGTCTGAGTCACAGATATGCTAAGAGATACCAATGCATCTTGTCCCTGGCATTTTGGAGTTTGAATAGAGAAGCTTCTCCTTGCTAAGCACGAAACTAAGTAAAACTACTCTCCAGATAAGCCAGGATGATAACTTTCACTCCTGTACCTCAAATGTAAGAACTACTTCATACAACGAAGGTTTGTGTCAAGTCGTCTGCAGGGTACATGAAAGTTCTCCAAGTTAGCAACATGGAGGGAGTTGCTGACAAAACCTATCCAGGAGACAGATGCATGCAACTAAGCAAGATATCAACAGTACCCTCAAAAGTCAATTTGGTGAGCAACTCTCTTTTATTCCAGGTGCAGCCTGACATTAATTTTAAAAGCAAAGTGAAAACTCAACCTGGGGAAAAATGAGACATTAGCTTTAATATCCAAAGGCTGGAGTTTATATATCTCATAACTCCCTGGAAAAGATCTCAGCAAAAGGAGTGTCAATAAAAACGCCAGTCTCCGAATAACGAAGCCTTGGGGCTTCTGGTTCTCAGTATTATTTCCACGATATACCAACTGCTGACGAGACCCCTTGCAAAACCAGGAGAACTCCTGGCATTGATCGCATCTGTTCACCCTCCTCTGAGCGGCTTTGTCCCTGGGCTACAGCATATCACTTTCTGTTGTTAGGCTAGGCTTTGTTAACGAAATTAAAAACTGCCTGTCCTATATAATAAGAACAGGGAATTATTTATCCATAAATCACTTTACAGGAAATCACTACCCAGCAGTATGTAATAATTCAGCCTATGCTTCTAACCTGTGGCCTGGCTGTGCTATATCATCAAACTGTGGAAGGGACATGGCATAAATTGTAGTTATTATTGCCTAACCCGTGGTGGAAAGATGCTCAGCGAGGAGACAGAGAGGAAGGGCAAACAAAAGACTGTGTTGGAAACACATGGTTTTCTTCTTTGTGCGTGCGTGGCTCAGCACAAGTTACTGAAGCAGACCAACTCTTCAACACTGTCTATTTTGAAGCCAAAGGCTCTATACATCTTAAATGCATTCAAGTAAGAGAAAATGGAAATTACACTATTCTTTGGGTACTCTATCCAGCTGCCTTTGTAATTTACACAAATTAATGAAACCTCTCAACTCACCAGTCTGGAAGCCTAGAATGCATTTAATCCTGTATTTATAACAGCATAAAAGCAAACACCAGGCAAAAACAAATAACAACTCAGGAAAAAACGCTGAGGCCCTATTGTTATATAAATTCATCTAGAACCAATCGGGCGCATGCACACAGACTTACATACGAGCAAGTGCGCGGTTTCCATTGCCCACACACATTTGATCCACTTTCAACAATCTGAGTATTATTAACCAACACAAACAACCAAAGTTTTGATTCTTGAAGTACATTAACCTAGGAGCTAGAGAGACGGCTCAGCCATTAAAAGCACTTGCTGATCTTCCAGAGGAACAAGGTTTGATTCCCTGTACCTTCTTGGTGGCTCACAACCATCTGTAACTCTAGCTCCAAGGTAGCCAATGCTCTCTTCTAGGCTCCGTGGGCAATAAGCACAGATATAGTGCACATAGACATACACAGGCAAAACACCCAAAGACGTAAGAATAATGATTTTAAAAACCAGTAACTTATTCTTATATAAGGTCTATACTTTTCAAGGAAAATTACAGGGAAGATTACTGGCATTTAAGAACTAAAATTAACTTTTAGAGTAGCTTAGAAACAAACTATAGGTAATAAGCAGCATTTCTCAGCTTTTTAGATATAATCAACCCCATTACAGTACAAAAACCTTCTACACATACGCGCACATGTACATGGGCACACACATACACAGTAGCATTTGGTGTCTTGTAATTCTATACATGTTTTGACATTGCGCAACATAAAGATTTTGTCCCATGTAATAGACCCTGTTTCACATTTGGGAAACGTTATGTTATAACTCTGATTTCTATTAGATTATTTAATATAAGCACTAAGTAACTAGACTAAATTAATAAAGACCTTGTTGTAGAGAGAAAAGGGGTGGGGAGAAAGAGTGAACAAAATTATTCCAAAATTAAATAAAACTTTCTGAAGTTGGTATTTTATAAACCTTTATTTAATTTTCAAAATTCCAATTCTCCTGAAAAACAACCAAAATATCAGACAGGGCATAAAAAATATGGTTGACATTTAGCTATTTGTTTCATAAGAGTACCATTTAAAACTATTACATGGAGAATTGGGCAAATGGGAGAAGTGTCGTGTGAAGTTATCTGGGACCAGTTCTAAACTGCTAGCATGGGTTGCAAACTTTCATCAGTGACAGATTTCCTCATTATTGTTTCTAGTTTTGACCACTGCCTGAAAGAATTTCAAATTAAGGGACTAATTTGGGCAGGTAACACAAACAAGAACTCTCCTGTCCTTCCCCTCCCCACTTCCTTCCTCCAATGTCTTCAATAATCCACAGTATAGGGAACACTCACTGACTCAGACTTATGTGCCTATGCTCTGTTTAGGGTAGCTGCTCTCCCAAACATACTTAGCTAGTGTCTCTGCAAGTTCTAAAGTGAGAAGTTTCCACTAAAGATCAAAGATGACTGCTGCCTTGCAGATTCACATCCTAATTCATTACCCATAATCTTCTCAGAGGGGAGCTAAAGTGGCTCCCCTGAGGGTCTGGCCCTGCAGGAACTCTACCGCCTGTCTCAGTAGGCTTGAGAAATCTCAGCCTCTCCCAACTACAGGTTCCAGAACGGCCCTTCCGGCATATTCTGTTTCCTGTAATCTGGGATTACATAATGCCTGATCTTAGGGGTACTATTATGATGGTTTGCAGATTATCATGGAAAAGGTGGCCACATGAATGCAAGAAATACATTATTTATGCTGTACACGCTTTTTCTTTTCTTTTTTCAAATTTTGGTAAGAGACATCATTCTACAATAACCCTGGCTATCATAGAACTGACCATGTATGTAGTCCAGGCTGACCTTGAAGTCATGGAGATCCTCCTGCCTCTGCTCGTAAGTGTTGGGGTTAAAGGTGTACTCACATCTGGCTATGCAGTACACTTTTATCTATGTTCCAACTCAACAGATCTCACGGCCATTTACTAAGTAGCTATAACACATGGAAGCAAACCTGGACGAAGTGAGAGTGATGATTGCGTTTGATTTGGAAAATGTCTGCTTTGTGCCCTTCGGAATATGTTAATTTCTTCACTCTGTCTATGTATATGAGATGCACATTGTGTATCCTAGCCTATTAAGCTTTATAATGTACATGATTTACAGGTCTCAGATACTTCATGCTTACGAGATGTCCAGATAGCTCCTTAATTTGCATTTTGGGAAATGTCATATTTAAATACTGTAAAACAAAATTTGAAATATGCCACTATCATTTTAACGGCTATGAGGGAAGCCAAGGGCCCAATACATAATAGGTGCTCTCTCGGCAGACAAATGTTTCTTGAACTGGATCAAAGGCAGACTTACAGTCACAACACACATGGTGATGAATAATAATGACAGCTTATATGAGCCCCATAGAATATTCAGACATGTCAGAAAAATGTCACATGAATTAAAGGGCACATGAGGTAGGAGAGACTCAGATATCGGTGCTGACTATATGTATAACTAGTCATGGCAGTCGGACTGGACACCTTGTGAGGATCTGAGAGGAATGAAAGGGGCAAAACCTAATTCTTATCGTCCCACGCCATGGACAGTGCTGCTTGAGGTGCTCACATTAAATGAGTGCGCTCCAATGTTATTCCTAGAGCAGTTATGAGCCTCTTTTTGGCCTATGAAACCAAAGCTCTGTGGAAGGAGCCAAGGAGACAATGCTGAGGCGTCAGCCTTGAGAATCACTGCCGAGGGTTCCCACACAACAAAGATCCACACATACACAGTGGCCAGAAGAGTAAGATCTACCCATCACAGAGAAGAGGTGAAACCAAATGATTCCCAGATTCCCTTGTTCTTAAGTCACCAGAAAAGATGCTCGCCACCGTAAGCCTGCGAATCTGATGAGAAGGTGCAATGTCAGAGTGGAGGAGGGGCAATGTCAGAGTGGAGGAGGGGCAATGTCAGAGTGGAGGAGAGTGGGCTGGGTCACGATGGATTTGTGGACTTGGCATGGACTGAATGAGCAATATGGAAGGTAAAGAACGATTTCTTATATATGAATAAACATTAGAAACTTTTCATCAAATGTGAACTGTATGCTATCAAGGCTTTTTATATCATACAACTTATCTTACCAACCCTAGCCCCACGATCACCAGGATGCCTAATGGATTACATGCCAGTGAAAAGCAGCAAGAGGGAAGGCAGAAAGGCAGGCTTTGGCTGTGGCTGTGTACCATTCTGATCCCCATTTTCTTTACTAGAACACGTGGCACTGAAGGCAAAAGAAAGACTAAATGGAACAAAGGAAGCCCTGCTTAACTCTCAAAGACGATTACAGCAAAAGGACACAATCAAACTGCATGGAGAACTATAAACCTGGGCCCCAGGCTGCCTCCTCGGCAAAGGCACGTGCTGTCTAGTTTGACAGCCTTCACCCAGACCTCTAAAGTTACGTGTAAAAGGAGAGCCCTGCTTCTGTGAATTGTCCTCTGCCCTCCATGTGCATGCTGTGACATGCGCATACACGGGTCACCGGTAAATAGATGCAGAAAGATTTTAAGGACATTTTAAAGAGCTGTATACAACTGGCATTCAAGAATGCTAAGTTAACTTCAAATAAGTAAGCATTACTTCTTTGAAGGAGAGATGCCTTTACTTAAGCAAAACACTGAATATCCTAAAATGTCACTGGCTAACACAGCAAATGATCTATCTGGTGTTATGGTTTGAAAATGTCTTCAAAGGCTCACGGGTTGAAGGCTTGGTTTCCCCATCTGGTGATGTTACTGAGAGGTTAAGAAAAGTGCTAATCCCATCAGTGAGGGGACACAGCTAAACAGGCTGCTAGGAGGCAGGGCCTAGTGGAAATTAGTAGATCACTGGGGTATCCTTTGAAAGGAACCATCCTATAGCCTGCTCTCTCTGCTTTCTGGCTACCCCAAGGTGAGCAGCTTTCCTCCTCTATGATGTTTCTGTCTTGCAACAGACCAGACAGCAACTAACCTGCCTGACTGTGGACTGGAGGCTCGGAAACTCTCAGTCCAAATAAGTCTTTTCTCCCCTTTAAAGTCATTTCCTTGGGTAGTTTTGTCATCGTGATAAAAATCTGGCTAATGCACTAGGCTTGGCAGTCTGTTGTATCTCAGTAGCTCAGGCCCTTTTCCCTTTATCCAGCCATTACTGTGAAGACACAGTCTTAGAAGTACCACCTGCCCTCTCAACGTATCCCTGAGATCCTCTACACTTACAGATATCTTCCAAAAAGCTGATCAAGGCAGAAAAAGGTCAGGACTGCTGACCTCAAGCCCAACATTCGTGTAAGAGACTCCCTGGGTATCTCCCTGCCACTGCTACTCTGACATCCTAGACCAAAAGGCCTCCCAAGTACATGGGGTCCAATCGTGGTGGCTTTCGTTACTGTCATTTGACAGAGGCATTAAAGACTTCAAAATTTGACAATACTGAATAAAATCTCAACACTGCATTGGTAGGTTAGCCTGTCCTTGTAAAATTTCACTTTTAAAAACTGGCAAGCACTCAGCTTTATGCTTCTCAGGCAGAGATTTCTTTATTTTTTTTTTCCTGTAACTTTCTAAGTATAGCAAACAACTCTTCAGGATAACTGAAGGTCTGCCAGTTGGTGAGCAAAACAATGGCACGTATCTCGATCAGGGAAAGGGAATTTAGTCCAATCAGACAAAACAAGTATCATTCTACCAGTTCTACTGTTTACTACCAACTGTGAGTGATGATGGCGGTCTGAATGAAAATGGCCCCACAGGCTCCTAGGGAGTGGTACTATTAGGAGATGTGGCCTTATTGGAGGAAGTGTGTCACTAAGACAGTCTGAGATTTCAAGTGTTCAAGCCAGGCCCAAGGAGTCTCTCTCCCTGCTGCCTGCTGACCCAGCACCATGCTGCCTGCCATGACAATAATGGATTAAACCTCTGACCCTGTAAGCCAGCCCCAATTAAGTGTTTCCCTTTATATGAGAGGTCAGGGTGTCTCTTCAGAGAAACAGAAACCGTACCTAAGACAGTGGCTATACCTGAACCAATAGAATTCTGTTCTCTACTTTAAAATTGCTAGCTACGAGGTACTATCCAAGGGATTCTCTTATGTTAACAAAATTGGTAACAATTATTAGGACAAGTATTCTCAGAACTATAACATTAGATAGAATGTAGAGCTCACAGAGCTCTACAAATAGTTTCCTCTCCTTAAAGGCCTTAGTGTAACCCTCACATGTAAACATATCCGATTCCTAAATTATGACACAACAGATAACAGGGAGCAGAAATCTCAACACCATCCCATTATTAACTAAAGACTTCAAAATGACCAGAGGACCTACTTGCCTTTTATCCACAGGGGATACATTTGGAGATGCTTGGTCATTCCCTCTGCTGGTATCTTCTATCCCTAGGACAACACCTGTGCTCACACCCAAACAGCATATAAGCCTGTCTATTGCAGAGTGCCTGAATCCAGTACCCAGGTCTCTCCACTGTCTCTGTCTGTCAGTGAGAAAGGGACTTTAAAAATAGTCTGGTGAGCTGAATGGGAGTGTGTATGTTGTAACCTCAGCTACTGGCAAACCAAGGCAGGGAAATCGTAAGATCAACCTGAGATACATAGTGAGACCCATTCTTAAAAACAAGCAAACAAACAATACACACAAAAATATACTGAAATTAAATAAATTAAAATAAAAACTGATAGAGAAGAGAAAATTTACGTGAGAGCTGATACTGTCTAAATAACTCTCCTGGGCTCTATCTGGAGAGCTAGGCAAGTACTAAGAAGTCGAATGAAATCCCTTCTTATTTGCTTTTAACTGAACCATCCTTAAAATAACTAGAATGGTGTTTCATTTTTATCCTCAGAGCAAACTATCATCAAGCTGCCCACCCATAAAAGGAAGGAAACTCACAAATCTAAGAATATATTTAGTCATTCACATTCTTAAGTGGAAAACAAAAGAGGACCCATTCAATCTAACTTCCTGCCACCCTGTTTGTGTGTATGATGTTTTTGTTGTTTTATCAACTACATTCCATAGTGCATGAAGATAAAAACACAGAAAATGTCTAACCCCAGCATTCACACCAAGTCCTGTGCTTGCAGATGATACCTAGTGGGCCCACACTTGCCTCTCCTCACTTTCAGTTGTCCGGTGTCACAATCACTCCATCAAGAAACGGAGCATTTGCTTTCGGCTTCTCGTGGTAGTCTGTGTTCCTCCACAAGAAGAGAGCAGTTAACCAACATACCTATGGCCACAATCAAACTGACTGGCACCAGAAACCGAGTGGTCATCAACTTAAGTTCTGATATACTACTTATTATAACTTGTGGAGATTCATCAAGTGCCTATGGACACAAGTTTATCAGTCTGTGGTCCTCACACACAGGGATAGGCTTCAGAGCCAGTCAGTCTAGTAGAGAGCTTCAACTCTCAAGTACACTACCTTCTTCCTTTGCTCCTGACACTCAGCAAAGGGGGAAAAGAGATCTTGTGTGATTATATTGAAATATGAATATATTCTAAGAACCCTGTGAACTAAAAATGATTGAACATTTCCCTTTCCAGTTTCATCCATATGACATGTTTCATATTTCAGCACTTAATTTATATTTTCCCAAATAAAGCAAAGAAATAAGAAAGAAAAGCCTTGAGATTCTTACCCATGCTACAAAATTACTTAGTGACACAACATTGGGTTGGGTTGGTGCCCATAATAATAATACTTATAATAAGCCAAAAAAACGGGAATTCTGTCATTCAGACACAAAAAAACACTGTGCGAACCAAATCATGTGACAGTTTAATATTGTATCTGGGACATAATTACCCCTTGCTCTTGAATATCCATGATGATCTAGAATATGCCAAATGTCTAATGTTTCTTGCTCCTCTGCGTCAAGGAGTAATTTTGGTTACAAAATGATTTCACAAAAGATATTCTCGTGTTGAACATCTAGCAATTCTGATCATGGATAACTTGCAAAACTAGTTACTTCCAGTAACTCTTTACCTACCCACAACTGGTGATGGCCCGGCCCTATCTCTTTGAACTTCTTAGTCCCAGCCTAGTTCATGAAAGCCCTTAATCTCTTCCCACAAAAGACAATCTTCTCCAAACAATTTCCATAAAATATATGTTAACAGAGTCAAAAAGGAAGAGGATCTGATTTCCATTTTTGTTATCTCTGCCATCTTTTTAAAGACAATGCTTCACCCACGAGCGTCACAATGGCTGCCACAGGAGCTGGGGATGTGGCTCTGTTGGTAGTGTTTGCCTAGTATGCACAAAATCCTGGCTTCACTTCCCACCATCACATAAAAATGGCTGCTACAGAGATCCAAAAACTCAACTTTCTTCTTGAATGCCATCCTTATAGAAACATTCATTCTGGATAATAAAAGATATTTATTGTTGCAAACGTAAGGCTTACAGATGTGTTTCAGAGAGATGTATTTCACACATTTTGCATTTGAAATAGACAAGAAAAGGGCCTACCAAAACAGCCACAGCACAGAGAGGTCACAATCCTACTGGCCTCTGGGACCCTCACTGTCCTCAGGGAGAAGCAAGGAAAACAGAGGGCGGCAGCCCAGGAGGCCCTGGGCCTCGAGCGCATGCTCAGACGTGGCTCCCCTGTGACCTGACCCACATCTACTTGTGGAAGCACAGTCCAGCCAAGTCTTTCTGTTCTAAGGAAAAGGATCTGAGTTATCACCTCCCAGGCCCATGGAAGGCTTTTTAGCAGTTTGGCAGGTGCCTGAGGGCCACACCTCATCTGCATAAAGTGTGGCAGATTGCAACCGCCTTCGTCTTTTTTATTTTTAAACTGGTTTTTGAAGCAGAGCATATATAAAATCTCAGGGAAGGGGAAAGGAGATAGATGGCTGTGCTTCCACTTCCCTTGGTGCCTTTATTTTCATTGTTTTCCCATCTTCCCGAGATGCTATTTACCTGGACAAAGATACCAAATCTGCCAGGAAAAGGAGTGGGCAGTGATTACAAAATGTTTATTTTTATTAAAAGAAAGTCCTATCTTATAATAGGCCTTCACCACGAAGCCGCACGATGCGTGTCCAAAGAAGTTTTCATTGAACTCCGTGTAGTGCACTCCTGTTGTGTGAAGACTACGCTATGTGGAAATATGCTTTGGTTCTGAAAAAGGACTAAAGCTAGCAGACTGAATAATAACTATAAACCTCTGATCTGTTTAACAGAAAGAAAAACAACACATTGTATGAAGTGTGTTATGATCGACTCAGTCCTCTCTATCCTAAAGCTTATCAACAAAGTCACCGAGCTCAAACACGGGTTAATGTGCAAAAGAACTCAGCAATTGTCAATATGCCTGATACAAACCCAGACAGTGTCTAGGAAAGAATAAACAGATGAAGGTAAAGTATACCAGGTATATTTAAATGGAGCTAATACAGACATGAAGACACTAATAAGCAGGAAGAATTTGGTTCTGCCTCTGGGAGAGGCATAGAGAAGACGCTGACAGTGTGCTTCCTCTCCTAAGGCTTTAAGAGCTCTACTACCTGCATCTCATGGAAGTGTCCACACCACGATAGTATAGAGAGGTTACCATCAAGAAACAGAGTGTCCCAGGGGTTCTGAGATGGCAAGAGCGATGTGAAGTGTCCTCAATGGGAGTCTGGGCAGAGAGAGCACCAAGAAGCAAAAGAAAAACACCAATTTATTTGTGACAACTGGAGGACAGTTTTCTAGTGTTCTAGAATGCAGGCCATGGGAAACTGTTGAGCAGAAACCAGATAGGCACTCAAAAGTACCCTGGTGGGGAGAAAAGGTGAACGCTGCAGCTGAAGGCAGGCAAAGCTGCATTGTAGGCACAGCACTGAGGACAGCGGGATGCCACCCTGCATATGCCACGTGGAGGACTGAACTAGACACAGGCAGTAAGCGGAAAGTCACCCTGAACGTGCCCTTGGACTTTCTGAACTATAGGTAACTGAGGAGTGAGTGAGACACAGAGACACCTATTTATAAACTTGGTTTTATCCCGTTAATCTGTCTTTTGTCAGTCTAATTTACAAAGGCCCCAGCCTGAGGGCCTACAAAGAGAAGAAAAGTGTTTTCTAAAGTGAAGAGCCTTTGCCTAGAATCCTAAAACCTTCAACTCTCCAGGAGGTCAATCCATGTCCTCGGCTAAGAGTAGCTGGGTGCATTAAGTGTGATGTTCTCTGTCAATTATGAGGCTAATTGAACAAAACTCCCTTCAAAGCTGAAGTCATTCCAAGGGGACAATAATGCAGAGTTAACGTAGTTGACTTCCCGCTTAGAACTCAGAGCGAGCAAGGTACTGTGGTGTGGAAGTGAGGAAGGAGGAAGCTCTTTCATAACCAAGTAAAGGTTCTAAAAAGCTGATGGACGGTTGTGGCAACCAACCGCTGAACTTTGACAGATACAGATATAGACCGGGCTTAACAAAGTTTAAAACAGCAAACAGACAGACATGTATCTTTGTCAAGTCCCGTAGGAAGGTTTCATGGGATTAGAAGCTAGTCTACGATCTCCTGGTATATACAAAGGATGACAGAATCTCATTTGATTGCAAAGAATATGCACTCACACATAATGGTGCATCCAAACATTTTCTCATTGTGTTAATCTCCACAAAAATCTTGTGACAGAGAGTGTCTCCACTTCCTGTTAGGATAAATAATTTGCCTACGGATTTTTCACTGAAACCCAACATTTGTCTGTCTGCAGTGACTGGTCCCCTCACATGTGTCTTCCCACCCTGAGACTAAGACCTCACAAAGACCTCCAGGGGAAGAACCCTCTCCCACACCCCTAAGAGACTTACTCTCACTGTCCTCAGATTCACTCACAAGACAAATGATTACAACTTCCTGTCTACTCTCCGTTCCTGTTCCACTGTCCAGGCATCTCGGTACTAATCTGAGCATCTCCAAAACCCGCTGGTGAATGAATAAAGGAAGCTCAAAGACTAAGAAACGACTCAGTGACTGGATCCCACCTATTCTTCCACTAAACATCCTGGCTTGGTCACGGCAGCACCTCCGAGGCAGGAGGAGGTGCCTGAGCGCCATGCGTCCATCTCATGACTACAGTATTCACACAGAGCAAACGATGTCTCCATTTCCCAGAGGACCAAATGGAAGGAGAAAAGGATTAGACAGCTGATTATACGGGCATGTAAGTAATAAAAACAAAAACCATGAATTAAGCATCTACTTGTGGCCAGCACCATGTTAGAATTTAACGCATATTCTATCAGTTGTTACTATAAACCGACGAGGTGGGTGTCGTTTCTTGGGAGAGAAGTAGGGGTGCAGGGTGAGGCACACTGCCAAGCCTGCAAGTAAGAAGCAAAGCTTCACTCCTCTCTTAGGGTTTCCCAACTCCGGAATTCATATCCTTTCCACTACTCAATAGCCTTCTAACTCTCCTATGTTGGATAAATCTTTCTGCCCTACATATCTGAGGTACTGGAAACAAAAATAAGGCTCCTGTTGAGTATTTGACCCAAATTGGTGGCATTTGATAAATGGGTCAGTGAGGCAAACACAGACCCAAGAACACAAGCCTGATCCCGGGGCTCAATTTTGTTACACTCACAATACCACATGTTTATTTTACACGTAAGAATCCTTGTGACACTAAAACTTGTTCTCTCCCAAAGACAACAGCAAACTCTCTCCTTCACTCAGCTATTTCAACACTGACTCTGTGTTCACCCAGGTAATGGAAGGGCAGTATGGTGATTAAGGCAGACATGGTACCTACATTCATCAGACTGAACGTCTACTAACCAACAAGCAAAGGTCTAATTAAAGTGTTAGCAAGTGCTAAGAACGAAAATAATAGTATGCTGAGAGAAAGAACAATCAGGAAGTCAGAGAAAATGGCCCCTAGAGAGAAGAGCTGGCCAAGCAGAAACCAAGAAGTTGCTATGGATGAGAGCAGGTAAGTGGAGTGCAGAGGCCCGGGACAGAGCAGGAGGAAACAGCTCAGGGCAAACATAGATCTTACTCTGAATTAAATAGAGAATCCAAACCTCGCAGGAGGTGGATCAGGTTCCATACTGTTCCTGGGGTTGCTCAGGCTGCTGGGGGAGAGTGAACAGTGAATCAGGGTGAAAGGCTGAGGCGGCAGCAGCCATTGTGATAGGGAAAGGAAGAAGTGATTATAGAAAAAAGCAGAAGAAACAGAAAACTCTTCCAAGTCTACTCATGGCTACTGAGCTCTTTGGCACACATTCGCAAAAAATAAATTACATTGATAAGAATAAATTAGCAATTAAAAGAAGACAGTTTGGAAGGTACTAGCAATATTCTATTTTTCCAGCAGTATGCTACAAACCAGAATGCTTGTTTTAGTACCTATTTTTTAATACTAAACAGAAAAATCACTTGTATTCCTTGGTAAGCATGGCAGACCTCACAATAAAATCTCTAAGTGACTATTATACCTAGAATATTCCAATTAGCAACCTTGTCCCTTCAAGGATGCTTTAGAAATTCCTGTTGACCTTTAAATCATGACAATGCTAAGTGAACTACGTGTTTTCTAACTTCAGTTCGAAAGTTAAAGGCAGGGGGATCAAGAGTTTAAGATCATTATTAACGAGACAGACAGTTTGAGACCAGCCCAAGACACTCCACCCCCAACCCCCAGCAAGAACCTTAATTCCAAGATAAACGCAATTTTAAAAACTACTAATTAAATGCAAAGTCTGAAATTTGACAACATGACACCTTAGATGTCAATGAAAATCAATCATGAATGTCAACTAGGAATAAATGTAGACTTTTTAAAGTTATTTCAAATTATTATCCAGTACCACCAACTAATTAATCAAAAAACAGAGTGGAATTCAAATATGTAAATTTTTATTTAAAAGTTATTTGTAAAAATTAATTCTAAATAGCATAAATGTCTACACCAAATGAGATGGTTAGCCGACATGCTGCCACAAGCAGGCATTCAAAACTGGTGCCATGAAACATAGTGATGGCAAGGGAACACACGCAGAAAGTAGGCTTATGTACACATGTGTATGTGGACACAGATATGTACATACATATAGTGGGTCTAACAGTGTACATATATTAACAGCATATATGTATTACTGCCTGTGCAGAGGAAGGAAAAGAGGCTGTGTGCTACAGAGAAGATTTCAACTGTGATGGCCCATCTGTTAAGATAATACACATCTTGCCCTGCAAGTGTCACAGGGAGCCCATTTGACTTTATCCTTCATTCATTCATTCGGTGCCCGATGCCATATCACAATGGAGGTGTGTACTACTGTCAAACTGCCAGGCTTCCATGGAAATCAGGCAAAGCAAGCTACACACTGACAAAAGCTATTTGTGTTCAGAAATCCCAGCTCTTTCATGAATTCTCTTCTATTTTGAAATGAAAAAGCCTATGGTTTAGAAATTTATAGCTAGCATTATGAACAGATATGATATCGCCCAAGAGGACGTTAAGCAACCGTATATTGATGATTACAGAGGCAGGCCGTGAACGTTAACAGAGCAAATCAATCAGGTGAGATAGCACGAACTCAGCCCTCCTTTGCTCTGCCAGTCTTGGGCAACCATCCTCACTGGCTCCTGAGATGGCAGGATCCCAAAACAATGGCTCTCTCTCTAGACGGCACTGTCAACAAGGGCCATGAGACCACCCCTCCAGAACGGTCATGTGAGAACAGAGGAACAGGATCCAGTCAGGGTCCTCCGGCAGAGGCACCAAGGCAAAGCAAGAGGAGAAGCCAGGATGGCCTCTCAGCTGTACAGAGCGGCTGGGCTGGATGTGGAAGACTTCAACCTTGCAGGGCAGCAGGGTGACTGTAAAAGGGAAAAGTAGCCAGGACCTCTGCAGGGAAGGTAATACTGCATCGGGAGAGAGATGAGCATCTCAGACATAACCACCATCTTGCAGGCTAGCCCCTGGCAGTACACAGACCTGTGCTCCCTAGTTTTTAGCCCATGTTACCTTGGTGCAGGACTAAGGAATGACGAATTTAGCAGACAGAAGACTGGACATGGCGGCAGGAAACTAGAAGCGACAAAACCAATAATCTTCACCTCGTCACTAATCATAATTACTACATACATTATGCTAGGCGGTAGGAGAGGGTACACGCCTTTATTCCCAGCACTCGAAGCAGAGGCAGGTAGATCTGTGTGTGAGTTCAAGGCCAGCCTGGTCCTTACAGCAAGTTCCAGGACAGTCAGGGTTATGCAGAGAAAAAGAAGTACACATTATTTAGAAAATAAGTTTTAGAGGGCACAAGGGTGAACAATCTAAGACATAAAATGGGATACTATAATTTTGGTTGCTACCATGAAAGAAAAAAAGTGTCATTTAAATTAGGGTTTATTTATTTACTATATAGGTACCATAAACATAAAGAAATATTCATCTACAAATGTTCCTATTTCACTAATGTGATGTGTCTTTCTGGCCACATTAGAAAAAAAGATTTATAAAAGCATCATTTGAAACTAATTGCTATAGTAAGAAAAATCACACAGGTCTCAAATAAATAATATTTTCAAAGTGGCTTAGCAACCTTTATGGTTCTGTCAACATCTGACCATCCTTTTCTTTGCCTTTCTGGTTGTGCCCTGAGAAAAACAGTGACGCTCCGACAGCAAAGAGCTTTACACTTGTAAACAGTCCCTCCCAGAAGCCCAAATCTCCATATCTTAATATCATGAAAGCTGGAACTGTAAAATAAAATCTGTTAGCAACTGAAATCTTAATGAGGTTCTACAAAGAGGAGGCTTTTCTGCCATGACTCAATGCATGGAAACAGTTGACAATTATAAATGCACGGGCTGAATGTGAGTTGGCAAACATCAGGCCACAGAATGTACCCGGAGCTAGGGTTGTCCCAGTTCAGACGAGACCGTATTCCTTCACCAGTGGCGGCAAACAACCTGAAATGCCTTTGGCTGAGAGATAGGTGTGAGCCCGTAAAATTATGTCCCTTGACTCTGAATTTACATGGTGACAATCTGTTCTGGCCCACCGAGCAGCCTGTTCTTCGGCAACAAAGAGCTTCGGAAGGAGCCCTGCATAATATCAGCTTCATCAGAAAGAAAGGAAGCCAAGGACAATTGGATTGCCACGGTGGTTCTCAAACCTGGGGTCACAGATATCTCCACACACGCCAGAACCTGTGAAAATAACAATTCCAGGGTCTGCCATCAGGGGACCCAATTGGTTAGGTCTCCAGAGATGAAGACTCTGTACTTACATAAGCACGCTGAAGCTTAGCCGAGAAATGTCCTGGGGAAATACAAGAGCAGGAGCATGCATCCCTGAGGGGGCATGGGAAGGCGGAGGGGAAGGTAGGTGAAGGGTATGTGGGCGAGGAGACCAAGGTGCTTGCACAGTAGCGAGCATAAGGAATACATCACAATTATTAGGGTCTTTTTTTCTTTTATGGGGCTGTTTTGTTGTCATTTGGTTGGATTTTGGTAATGGTGGTTTTGTGCGTGTGTGTGTGTGTGTGTGTGTGTGTGTGTGTGTGTGTGTGTGTGTGTGCTCGTGCATGCACGCACATGCGCGTGTGTTTGTTTTGCTATTTTCAGGAAAAAGAAAAACGATTTCCTGAAAAGTGATCCGAACCTTCACAATACAACTGAAAATGTAGAACATGTCCTTGAAATATTTTAGTGCAACAGTATTTTCATGGTAAAGAGACCAAACCCCACATGCTCATTTCTAGAAAGTATATTATTTTTAAAGAGTGAGGAGAAAATACACACACACGCATATGCACGCATGTACGCGCACACACACACACACACACACACACACACACACACATGCACACACAACTTGCATTTGAACCAAGCATACAATAAAGTAACAAAAAAAGAAGGGGAAAGCTTGCTGGGTAAAATACCTCATTCCATTCTGATTTAGAAATTCTAAAAATTTAGGGATATTTAATTCCATGAAAATGAATAGTCCAAAGTAATTAGTGCTCTTATTCCCTGAACACTGCATACATGCCCCTCACCCAAGGCGGAGTCTTGAGGATTTACCCTTGAAGAACGGTGATGTCTATAGTCTCAAGACGATGCTACCGGGATTCTCCTTCCTTTCTCTAAGTCCAACCCCTATATGCTAATAATGTGTTTGATTTTCCTATCAAACAGTGAAAAAGTAAACAGGAAACATTTCCAGAATCTTGTGCTGAGAGCATCCCATTCCGGAGCCAAGGTCTCTGGACTTTCTGGATGCTGCCTGATTCAAAGGCTAGGCTGCCCCAACAACCCTCTGCTTCACAGTGCTCACTATGGCAGACAGAATAAATAGACCAGCCTCAATGCAGGACAATATACACTCTTGTAGATTTATTGTTTTTTAATCATGTGTATATGCAGGTATAGGGGGCCTGTACGTGAGTGTAGGCACCTGCAGAGGCCAGAGGCGACAAATCCCCTGGAGCTGGAGTTAGAAGTGGTTCAGAGTCTTCTGATGTGGGTGCTGGAACCTGAACTCAGCACATGACCAAAGCAGCATGTGCACCCCTGAGCCATCGGTCTCTCTAGCCAGAGAACAATTGAAGCTGCACAAATCAGTCTTAGAAATGTAAAAACCAACCTCTCCTAGAGGAAGTATTTCATAACTTAAAAATAATATTGAAAAGGTAACAGAAAATGAGTATGATTTCATAGATGGAGTTGTCTTAAGGAGATAGTTTAAAATAATCATAAAACTTTAAAAGGATCTGTAAGCCACGGTTATGTGAATGAGTGGGCAACATCCCGGAAAACAGTAACAATAATAAGAATACTGCTCGTGGGCTCTGGAGACAGCTCGTGCCCGTGACTATCTCACAGTTTCAGGTAAGGAGATCTCGTCCCATTTTACACATGAAGAACGTGGGAGCAAAGTAACTTCCGGTAAGGAGGGGCTGCCTAAGGGGAAGGACAGCCTAAACGCAACACTTTCTCGAGCTTTCTGTTTAGCTTGGGAAATTCCCCAAAGGTGTAAATTCTTCAGCAACTCAGGAACTCTAGAAAATGAGGCAGGGAATCTAAAGATCTTATCGCAGAATGCCCAGGCCCAACGAGCTAGATCCTGAGCCAGTTAACTGTAACAGTTTTCAAGTGGTGTCAGGAACAAACTGAAGATCTAGAAAGACAGGAGCTCTGCCTGTGGGAGATGACGTTCTGTTAAAAAGATCTACTTCCTCCTCCTCCTCCAGGCAAACCCAGCTGCCCGCCTACTTCTGTCTTACCAGCTGAGGCAAAGCAGCTTTGAGCTTGGAATGCCAGAGTGGTGGCACTGAACAGGGAATAAAGTTAGAAAAGAGTATATATAAACTACTGTAAACCTAAGTCTTAGTTCAGGGCCCCACGTCTCAGAATAGTGCTAGACATGATAACAAAATGTAATGTAAATAAATAAATAACACGGAGAGCCAGAAATTCCAAACCAGTAAGAACTCACAAAGTTCAGTCCTTTTATCATGGGTGACAGGAAAGGTAGAAATACTTGAGGAAGCCTCTCGAGTTAACTCAGGGGCCTGGCAGTACGGCTCTCGCTCTGTGGTTTGTACCTGAAGGTTAGAGCTGGGCATATGGGCCATACCTAGGATTCTGTCTTTTGTCCTGACCCTTTGCAGTTTTGTTAGTAATTTTGGGACAGTTAGTAATGTGGGACAGCCATAGACAACTAGACAACACCAAGATACAAGGGTGATACATAGCACAAAGGGACAGAAGAGTGACCAAATACTGAGACACCCGCTGTTGTTTCGTCTCCCAGAAGAAAAGTTTTGGGGGAGGCACAATAGTATTGTACTTTCCAAATACAGAAAACGAATTAACAATGATAAACAAAGACAATGGTCACAGTCAACCTGTAGAAATTCAAAACAAATGCAGCAGGTATTTCCAAGAAGGGAGACACTCACGAGAGCCCTCAAATCTCCCCCCAGAGGAGCGAGCCCACAAAGGCTGCATGAAACCACATTGAGGAAAGCTGTGGGAAGATCCCTAAGTATGGTGGGTAATGAAAGAAATAATCTTTAATTGTGTTATAATGAAAAAATAATCCGATAGGCCTTCCCATCATCCTCCCTTCAGTCAGTAGTATACCTCGATGCCTCGTTTTAATTAGCAAACTATATTCCACCGAAGGGGAAAGCTTTGTGGTGCATTCATTGATAAAAGACAAGAGAGAAAATGGGCGTCTAAAAGCAGAATTTAGATCATCTGCATTCTCCCAGCATTTCCGGGGTTCTATGACACTGTACTGTAAATACTGCTGCTTCCTTGAGTAACAGCGTGTCCTACTCCCAGAGCAGTGGGCTGACACATTTATTGTGGCTACAGCAATCCGCACCCCACGATTCAGCCTACTTGATGTTTTCGATACCAGCCCTGAAAAATGAAGACGAGATCTTTCTAGATCATGTTTTGCAACGCCACCATCGAGAAATACCAAGTCCCTCTGGAGGCAGCTCCTTCGCTGGAAATGTGCACATACCGCTTAGCTTGGCTCTGTTTTTAAAGATTGGTCACAGCAAGGCAGTGCCCTTTCTACTGCAGGGGGTAAAGTTAAGAAATTTAACTTCAAAAGAGCTTCCAGCTCATCTTCACCATGTAATGATACTGTGGCAAGTCTGGATTTAATTACAAGTCTGTGAGGGATGAGGGAGGGAGGAAGTTTGTGGGCATAGCTTGCCTCTCCACCACCCCCACCTTCGCTGAATTTTTTCCCCTTTTGGGTTTGTACATACTCTATAGGCCAGGATCATTAATAGCTAGTATAAACATTCTACCATAGAGATTACAGATTACAAACTGTGTGTGTGTGTGTGTGTGTGTGTGTGTGTGTGTGTGTGCAGGGGCATGCGTGCTCACGTGTGTATTCAGCTGTTAAGACTATTAAGTGATTTTTTTTATGCTCTAGAGAATAAAACCTTTGTTTAATAGTGTATCTTGAGTGAGTCTTCCCTGGCCTACACCCAGAAAATTAACCAGGACTTCTTGAACTCTGACCTCAAAGGACACTGGGTCTGCTAAATCTAATCCTAGATTTAGAGATTACTTCAATGATATTCAAGGCAGCTGGGAGGAACCGCTGAAATCTTTGCTTGATTGTAAAGAAGTCCCAGTTAAAGGGTGGGGCACTTTGTGGTGTTTTAGTTAGAATGATAAAAGCAGGGCAGGATCCACCGGCCTTTAGTGCAGATAAGCCCCAGTTAGATAGGACAGTACACAAGCCTGGAACTCAAAATGCCCAGGGTCATCTGTCAACTCCACTGCTTCCCAAAGAATTAGGAATTAATCATCTTTACGAGTTTCCAATCTAGAAGTCGGACTGCAGCCTCCAAAAGTAGCCGGCCCTCCCAGCACACGTTGCTGTGACTTTAATGATGGAATATTTTAGGCAGCAGTTCCAGCAGAATGAATGCCCCATTATTTTAATGGTCTGCTCGGGGTGGTCACCACTTTTTAATGCAATGTATTACATAGGAATGACATCATACGCCTATCATAAAAGAAAGTGTTAAAATCTGTGATGAGTTTTTCTACTGTAACTATGCCATTAATAAGTGTAAAAGTAGATCAAAACACACACTTACCGGCTGGTAAAACATTTACAGTCACCTTTGTAAATACAGAAACAAAAGGGGGTTTTTTAGTTGTTATTTTAGCTTTTTCTTTTTTTTTAAGCCATAAAAGTCCTTTTGTCCTCTCACCTCTGAAGCTCCATTTAGTGACCTGAGAGGCCTGGAGACTCTTTCTAATTAAAGAAGCCCAAGTAGTAGTTGCTAATAAATGGCATTTATGAATCTTGAGTAGTTTCTTTCTTCCTATGATAAAGATCTCACTTGAGCCATATTACTATGTATCAAATTCAAATCATATTGAATCACTTACTCTCCGCTGCCACAGACATTCCCTTTTCATTCTGAGGGAGCCTCCTTGGCCACCCTGACAAGCTTCTGTCCAAGTCGTTCTTTATGTTTAGGGGGGGAAAAATTTGCTCACTTCTGTCTTTGCCATCACATGCTCACTCAAAATTTAACCCTTTAGCTATTGAAAGGAGTGAAATCTGCTACCCAGGGGCAGGCAAGTGCACTGATATGCCCCTCTACTTGTCTGTTTTTATATGCATGCGAGCTCAGAACAAAAGAAAGAGGCTGCATTCCCGAGGAATCAATTCCGTCCTGCTTACTGTGTTTCAAACAATGTTTAAAGATTTACTTCTATCATTTGTAGCTGTTTGTGCATGTGCATGTGTGTGCACGCGCATGCAAACATACCTCAGTGTGGGTGCACGTGGGTACAGATGCCTATGGAGGCAGTTGTGAGATACCTGACGGGGCTCTTAGGGGGCCCAAGTTTTTACTATGAATACCTGCCAGGAGTTAATAAGCGCCCGCCGTGCTGAGGATGCGTTTGAATGTAATCTTATCCTCACAATGTGATCAGCAAGCCTGCCATTCTTGTCCGTAGATAAAATGAGAAAGAGATCCACTATCCCCAGCAAACAAGTGCTGGAGTCTCCATGAGCCCCTCGCAGTAAATCTGCACCCAGTGCTCCTTAGCAGCCATTGTGCAGATTAGGCCAGCGAGCGGTAGGTGTGTGTGCACACGAAGCTCACTGGCTAGGAGAGAACAGAGATAAGGAGCTCAGAGAGCCAGCGTGTGGACGGACCTCTGCTCCCAGGGTCAATGCTATATTAGACCAGAGAAAGACACTCAGGAGCCTGTCAGTAGGCAGTGGAGAGGAAAGCAGGCCCCTTTCTCCTAGGATAGCAATTTTACCTGTACCTTGACTAAAATTTTCCAGATAAAATGAGCAGAAGCAAGCACCAGAATGTGGCTAACTGTAGCGGAAACAGCCAAGCTATTGATCAGGAGAAGACTGTTTTAAACCATACATTATATATTAACCCTAGAGTAAGGGCGCAAAAGGGATCTGTTATGTCCCCCATTCCTTAGAATATGTGAACGCTTGTATGGTTGACAAACACCCATGCCAAGGAACATTAAACTGAAGGGTTGTTTTATATTAGATATTTTAAACTAATCCATGAAATACTTTTGTTTGGCCATTAGTCCCACGAAATAGGGAAAGACAGTTTTTAGTAAGATCTGTATGCTTCCCATAATATATGCTTCCCAAGAAATGTATGCTTCTTTCTTGTATAACTTACTCAGCATTTAGGCTGAAAGTAGTATTCCAAAAGCATTTACAATCTTCTCTTAGCATCGCACATGCTGGGTCCAGGCTTTCAAGCCCCATTGTCGTGTGTGTGTGTGTGTGTGTGTGTGTGTGTGTGTGTGTGTGTGTGTGTGTGTTCCATCCAGTAAGTTCCTAGTTTTATAGATAAGAAAAACAGGCCTCAGAGCCACGCTGCCCTCTGCACAAGTCTAACGCCAAGCCAGTGCTCAAAGCTTCATCTTTCTAACCCATTTTAAAAAAAAAAAAAAGATCTGTACACACAGTTTAACAAACCCACAACTCAAACTGGACTCTGGGTTGTTTTATCTGAATCTAATCACAATGCCTTGCTGGCACTGTTGGCTTTCTGCACCTCTGCTCTCGGTCTTTCTTGATTTCCCACGGTAGGCACAAACACACAGTGGCCAATGCCATTACTTGACAACCAATATCCACTTCCCCTTCCTTCCAAGAGAATCCCAGTTTTTTGTTGGTGGTGGTGGTGGTGTTTTTGTTTTTTGGGGTTTTTTTTTTTTTTTTGGTTTTTGTTGTTGTTGTTGTTGTTGTTGTTTTGAGAAGCGTTGTATCAGATGATCAGATTAAAAACTTGATTCCCCAAGCTCTGAAGAGCCAAGAATTCAATAAAAGGCGAGGTCCTAGGAAGGCTTCCTTCTGGAGGCAGGCGGGGGTGGCTCTTCTTCCCCTCCCTTTTCTACGTCTCTGAAATCAGAACCTAAGTTCCAGAGACATTAATAGCCATTTTGCAATGATACTAAGAGAAGCCAGGAAAAAACTTAAAGCCAGGGCCTTTAATGCTATTGTGAAAATATTTTAGCCAAGATTAGTCACCTACTTGAAACAAACCAAAACAAACAAACAAAAACCAATAACAACTAAAAAAACCTCTTTGGTTATAACATTGCTGTAGACATCCTGCACTTGTGAACTTAACTGATTATCACCTCAACTAACGTCTCACTAGACTTACACACCATAACTACATGGATTCAGCCCTCCTCAAGGGTGATCCCAAGCTCAAGACTGCGAAGAAAACATGACCTCTTCAGCTTGGCATGCACAGTTCTTCTCTGAGTGCTAAAGCTTCCTCAGTGTATCATGCAGACCAGCCAAACAGAGCCGCCTGCCAACTGTCTCCCTTCATCTCTGTCCCTCAGAATCTTACAGCCTTGTCAAGGCCTTCATCCCCTGTCTCAGTGTGAACAGAGCTCCCTACCTGAGGAGGCCTCTCCCTCTTTTGAACTCGCCCCTCTCCAAAGCCACCATGCTTAGGTACTCTCCCAGGCAAGAGGCATCCTGAAGTCAGGCCTTGACACAATGCTGTCAGGACCCCCTCCCCCCCCCCAAAAAAAAAAAAACCCACCGCATCCTGGCACGATTAGCCACAGATGATTAATAACCAATTCCCTCTCTCCTAATGCAGCTCTGACTGATTCCGGAAGGAGTCCACGCCAACGCACTAATGACTTAGGAGGCGCATGTGTGACAGCCGGCGTAAGCCAAGCTGCAGTTCAGGCTGCTGTATTGTTTTGACACTAGTGCAAGTGATAATGGGCTGTGACTCAGTGTGTCAAAGCGCTCACTCAAGTCTCCAGTGCCAGCACCCGCTGCTGTCACTGCCCAGTCTGCACAAACTATCCTTTTGAATACCATGTGTCTGGTGCTTGGGAAAGGTCCTACTGGTCAACGTGCTTTCCAAGATCACAACACAGGATGACCGCAGCAGGAGCAGATCCTCATGAAGACCAACCGAGCTTGTCAAAACACACTTGTCCCTCTGCTAGTAAGCCCTGGCACGCATGTCAGACAGAGATAGACAAGCAGCTTGCAGGAGAAAAGACAATTGTCTTCTGATGAAGAAAAACCACATCACAGGCAATAGTCAGGAAGGTTAAAATACAAAACAGTGAGGGCCATGAGAGGAGGACCACTGTGCAGACTAAGCGGGACAGACACTGTGAACTAAATGCTACCTGAGAACAAAACAGCTCCGAGAAGAAAGATGAGGCCACAATACTCATCTCCAATAGAAGAGCGGTTTTGTTTCCTATTCCACCAATGGTCCTCACCTCAAATAAATAAAACGTTTAAAATGACACATGTTTAAAATGTATGACACCTGAGGTTCAACTTCCCAGCACCAGAATAAAGTAATACTAGTAAGATGAAATGAGTGCCATATACAATTAATGGAAATAAAAATCGGGTCACAGATACATACTCATTTAAAGTACTCTATGACTTTGATTTAACTACCACCCATAATACAATTAAAATAGTTCTATAATAACAGGCATTAATACTAATACTCCTTGCTGGTTAAAAACCACTCAGTGTAGCTGGACATGATTGTGCACACAACTTTAGTTCCAATAGTCTGGAGGCAGAGGCAAGTGGATCTCTGTGTGTTCAAGGCCAGCCTGATCTACCCAGTGAGTTAGTTCTAGGACAGCCAGGGCTATGTAGAAAGATCTTGTCTTCACAAAACAAAACAAAAACAAAACCACTGAGTGAGTGTACACTAAGATAGCATATAATACACACAGATACCCAGGCTGCCTGTCCTCCTGTAGGTGAGAATTTTCCTGAAGGGAAGGGTGCACACTCTATTCATCAGAGGTTTGAATGAAGGAATGAACCCCTCATTCCTCCAGTGAGGTTCTGCTTGCTGATTGGCTAACAGCTACCACATCCCTTCACCAGTTTTCCAGAGACGCACAAACCTCTTAGGACAAAAACTGGACCTGTGGCACCATCACCTCTTGATCCAGGCTGTCCTCTTCACAGTACGATCCCCAGTTTGCTCTCTGTGACCCCCAAGGGCATTAAGCAGGTCTGACATCATTCCTTGCCAGCTACCCTGTCTGCTGTGGAGCTGCCCAGCACCTCACAGCACATGCAGCACCCCTGGCCCCTCACTGCCACAGGGTAGAGAAATGGCTGTTAAAGACCAAGGCCAGGAGAGGAAAATACTCAGAAAAGTAAAATTAGAACCACTGGACCCAAAAAAGAGAGAACAGGGCTTGGCAGTAACATGACTTTACAGAAGAACATTACGTTCTATTTCCATGTACTCCAGTTATTTTCATATAGGTATGGCTCTATTATACCAAAATAGATTCTTTTTGTCTAAGATCTGGTGAATTATATTTTGTGGGAAATGGAACAATTTTCTAAGTACATAGATTCTGAAACTACCTTATGTACAATTCTACAACTGCATAATTATTAAACAGAGGACTAGTCACTAATAATTATATTTGACTTTGAGGTACACCATGCAATTTTTGATACAGATTTACCTTCATAATTATACTTTCCTTAAAGTATTATTAGCTTTCCGATGATGATTCTAATATTAGAATAAGCACACACCAAAACAGAGGTTGGAACCACACACCTACTGACTGGCAGGGGACAGTTCTATTTCACATGCTGGTTTCCAATGTGTAAATCATGCTTAGATTTTTTTTTTTAATTTTGTTTAGTTTTTAAGAAGAGAATATTTCTCCAAAAGGGGGTAGGGGGAAGGGAATGAAGGAACAAGAAGAGTTTAAATAGGGTTGGGAAGGAAACAGTGAAAAGAGAAGGTGACTGGAGGGTATAATCAATAAATAGATATTAAAACTACTACTTTTGAGCATGGTCCCATTTGATTCCTGACCTCTGTACATACAAGCTAATCACTTACGCCGTAACAGCTGAATCGACCAGAGCACAAGCCAGTCTCCATCGGCTTCAGCTCTTCCGCTGTCTCATTTTGAGTCATGATCATTTAGTTCACAACCAAGGTCCCAAAGAGCACGTGCTGGGTGGCAGGCAGCGCTGACTCCTGTGAAATGCCTCAGGAGAAGCCATGGAAGGATGGTGCCAGGGTGCAGAGGCAATGAGTTCAGTTCTCATGGCATTTGATTGAGTTCTCCAGGGTACACACACCTGCTGGCATGTGTTTCCAGAGGAAGTCATTCACACAGTCTGTTTCTTGATATCTCCCCTGTTCTACATGCCAGAGCCATCCAGGCAGTCCCACAAGCAGAACCATTTGAGGAAAGAAAAGGGGTGCACAGCTTAAACGTCTTCCCTGCACTGAGCACGTAGATGACTTGAGGAGGAAGCTTTAGGACAGTGCCAGCCGACAAAATACTTTAAGTGCCTTAAAAGGGGGAAGGACAAGAATGTGATACAGAGTGGTTCTTCCAAACAAAATAAAAAGCCTTCTTTTTGAGTTACTGGAATCCTAGAACGGGATATCACTAACGTTTAAAAGACAGAAGTGTCCCTATGCCTTCTCTTCTTAGAGCACAAGAAAACAAACAGATCAAGAAAATATTATTGGTAATTCACATGCAGTATGTCAAATTAAGGGACTGCATGAATTGTTGAGAGAAATGAATAGATTTATCTGGCTTCTGTACTCTACAGCAATGATAACAATCGATTTTTTTGGTGGTGGTGGTGGTGGTGGGGGGGGTGGTGGTGTGTGTGTGTGTGTGTGTGTGTGTGTGTGTGTATAACATCAAGATTAGGTGTCGATCGCTCTACATCTTGTTTTCTGAGACAATCTCTTTCTGAAGCTCACCAGTTTGCCTGGACCTGCCAACCAGCAAACCCCAGGAATCCTCCTGTCTCCACTTCCCAGTGCTGGGATTCCAGGTTCTTTATGCAGCTACTGGGGATCAAACCCCAGTCTGCATGTTTGTACAGCAGACACTCTACTAACTAAGCCACCTCCCTAGCCCTGGCAGTAACAATATTATCGTTGTTATCACTGTGGGGAGGAATACACGTGAGTGTGGGTGAACATGCTATGGTACATGTACGGAGATCAGTTCTCTCTTTACATGGGTTCCCAGGAATCACACTCAAGTCACTAGGCCTGCATGGTCTTCTGAGCATGGTCACTGGCAAAAGGGATCTGAACAGCAGCTCCACCCACCCCTTCTGTGGGTCAAGGACTTGGTAAAGTGCTTCACACTATTTACTTCACTTAACCAAACAACCTTATGGAGGAAGATTTGTTAGTACCGCTCTACTATTATTATTATTATTATTATTATTATTATTATTATTATTATTATTATTATTGTATGATTTAATTGTTTATGTATATGAATACAAGTGCTCTATTTGCATGTATGTCTATGTGACAGAAGAGAGCATCAGATCCCATTCTAGATGGTTGTGAGCCATCATGTGGTTCCTAGGAATTGAACTCAGGACCTCTGGAAGAACAGCCAGTTCTCTTAACCGCTGAGCCAACTCTCCAGCCCTTGTTAATGCTCTTTTGATTTAATGGTAGCAACTGTAATTATTGCTTATTTTGATTTTTAAATTTTATTTAATCTGTTTTTCACAGTCCAGATTTTATCCCCTTCCTGGTCCACCCTCTGACTGTTCCACATCCCATACCTCTTCTCTCTGTCTCCATGAGAATGTCCTCACTCCCCGAGACCTCACTACTCCCTGGGGCCTCCAGTCTCTTGAGTGTTACGTGCATCTTCTCTGACTGAACCTAGATGGCAGTCCTCTGCTGTGTATGTGTTGGGGGCCTCATCTCAGCTGGTGTATGCTGTGTGGTTGGTGGCCCAGTGTCTGAGAGATCTCGGGGGTCCAGGTTAATTGAGACGGCTGGTCCTCCTACAGGGTCGCCCTCCTCCTCAGCTTCCTCCAGCTTTCCCCTAATTCAACCACAGGTGTCACCAGCTTCTGTCCATTGGTTGGGCATAAATATCTGCATCTGACTCTTTCAGCTGCTTCTTGGGTCTTCCAGAGGGCAGTCATGATAGGTCCCTTTTTGTGAGTGTCCATAGTTTTAGTAATGGTGTCAGACCTTGGGGCCTCCCCTTCAGTTGGATCTCAATTTTCTCTTAATAGATGAAGAAGCTGGAGTCACAGAGTAGGAAATCCCTGATTACTGTCCAGTGGTTATAAGTAGAGGACCCAGCAGCACCTAACAGTCATGAGGTTCTCACTGTCCTTGTTGTACAGAGGGAGAGACACATACTCCCCATGTCACCCCTGGCCAGGCCACACTGTCAGCTGCCATGTGACAGGGCAACAGCACAGTGACAGAGCCATCACACTCTCCAGGAGCAAATCCTATCAGTTTCTCAGAGACGGGAGCCGGCTGACCACTTAAGTGTTCCTGCTCACTATCTTATGAGCAAATGTGTTTCCAAACTAATGTAGAATGATCAATTTATTGGAAACCTTTGCTTTTGAATCTCCCTAATTTACTACTACAGTCACATCATTTTATACAATATTTATTTCCTTTTAAATTTGATTTAACCTAATATTTTAAATATCAGTCACTTTTATCCAACTTTCAAACACATAGTAGGGAATGTACATAGAAGAAAAAGAGGATCACAAGGCACATAATGTGATTCTTAGTGCGGGAATAATGTTTCCTGTGTGTCTGATCCTGCCATGTTAGATATGGGTACAAAAGAGATCGAGGTCTATCACGGGGTCTCTTATCCCATCCCTGCACATTACCAATCAGGTGGCTCACAGGAAGTGACAGGCTATCACAGTACACAGCCAAACCCACACTGATCACTGGGCCTATTGACCTCTCCACACAGAAGATGGCTCTCTCGTTTGTCCAGAACTGCAAATGCCACACACGGAACCATTCATGGCACTTTTAAAATTCAGGATAAACAAATGACCTGGGTCAACTTGGGAACATGGGTTCTTTGAAAATTGCTTTAACTTATAATACCTCCATTTTGCAATTTTTATCCACCACAGAAAACTAGAACACATGATGTTTTCAGTCTAATGGGAAGAATAAAAATATTCTTGCTTATTTTCACTGTGAATAAACTCTCCTGCAGAAGAAAGTCAACACATGCCTTTCAGGAAACTATCCAAAGCATTGAGAGATAATGTTCTATCTGACACCCCAAACCCTGAAAATGGCCACCACGCTGCAGAATAAAACACCTTATTTCTGAGGAGAAAGTTTATGCCAAAGGTCAACTAGAAAGACGTATCTTCATGCTATGATTTCAGAAGTTCCACCTGGGCTTTGCTTGCCAGCGCGTTTTAGAAGAAAATAATTGAGCATATGGTTATAAATCACCTCGAGATGTCCACGCAGAGACAGCGCCGCCTGGAAACAGGTCGCGTCTTATGGTAACGCATTCGGCGGCTCCCCCTGCACAAGCAGCACTTGTAATGAAAACACAGCCATATATCTTGATTTGTCAGAGAACAAATCAGTTTTATCTGTTCATTTTGTGCTTTAGTGTCATAGGTATTTTAGAAAACATAATTTATAATTCTTCATGCAATTATATGTGAAATTAAATCATCTTCCTTCTCCAGAAGCGTCAAAATATTTCAGATTAAGTAGAATGCATTCATAATGTCTTTCAAATTCTCTTCCTGTTTCCCTTCCTCCCATTCTACACCCTGACAAAAAAAAATGAATAAAGGGAAAAGGGGAGAAATATTTAGCATTTTAATGAATGACTCTAGTTATATGAGAGACTTTATAGCAGCTTTTATTGGTTTTATTTTGGTTTGCTTTCTGGAAATGGGTTCTTGCATTATATAACCCAGGACGCCCTCAACGCTGCAGCTATTCTCCTGCCTCAGCTTCCCGTGTGCTGGGATGAGAGGCATGCACCCTCATGCCCAGCGGATACTATTAATTCACTATTACAATAATGCCTTAACCATGCCATAGTTGGGGAAGAGTGTCAGTGTCTAGCCATTGCCTCATTTGGGCACTGACTCCATTGCTTATTTGCAATGTACCCTGGGGCATGTCATTTAACCTCCCTCTGCCTCGGTTGTCTCATGGTTGTCTCAGCTACAAGATGAGGACAATCAGACCACACAGGATTTGTATGCAGTGAATAAGTTAACCTATGGAACACACTTAGATATACAACAAGCTCTGCCTGCTTGCTCGTATCCTAACTGGCAGCAGCGCACACACCACTCTTTATCAAAGGATAAGATAATACACAAGAGCCCACTAAACCTATATCTTTATGGCTCCTCAGAAGGCAGCCAACAGAGCAGAAGAGAAAAACACACTTAAGGGGCGTGGTTAAGTGATAAGCTGGTTACTTAAGTAGACTTCTAGGCAATACAGGCAACTCGCCCATGGGAGTCCAAGCTCACACTCTCATCACACTCATCACACTCATCAGTGCATCTTCCTTTCGATGACCTGAGAAGCCCATGTCCATGCTTTGGGTGTGTCTCCTTCGGAGCACCTGTCTTTTTGAGCGCGCATGCTTGAGCTTATGTTAAAGCATTCTTATTGAACTCAACTCTGCAGTGAGGGTCTCTTATTTCAAATGGGAGGACAACACCTGCACAGAAACCTAGTGCCCTAAGGACCACACAGTTGGCCTAATCTCTTACTTTCCTTGGTTAAGGGTTATTTGCCATGAGTTCAGACAAGTTCATGGTCTTGTCACCAGTCACCACAGGAAATGTCCTCCATTAGCTAGAGAAGGGTTTTTATTTTTTTTTTTTTATTTTACCTCAACTGCATGTGTTTATTTTTTTCAACTGTGCTAATTTAAATTGCAAGAAGGTACATTTAAATATCTACCAGAGTTAGAAGAGACACAGTAGCAAATCATACCTTAACATGTTACACAGAAATCTCCAATTACATATTCAAGATAGAACACTGGTTTAACACTTCTTTTGTATAAATTAGTATTTTGGGCTACATGGAACCCATTTTAATGGATAATTTGAATTATATAAAAATACTGACTAACCCTTGTTATGTCTATTCAAAAAACTCAACTAATCTCTCTCTCTCTCCAGGAGCCACCAACATAGTCACAAACGAAGAAACTATTCTCTATTCTCTATGGGTAAGGTCAGCTCTTGTAATGACTTGAATAACTGCAGGAAAGAAGGCCCCAGGGGTAACCAGTAGGATACCAGCCTGGAACACCATTAGGAGAGACTTAGGATATGGGGAATAATACTAAGTAGCCCAGGCTGCCCTTGACTCAAAATACTTCTGCCACACCATAACCTCCGAAGTGTTGAGATTATAGGTAGGCACTGTCATGCTCAACTTCTAGTACACAGAATTATAACCAGACCCACGTCAAAACTGCTAAGATTGTGGGGCTGAAGCCAAACCCATGTTAGAACTATAAAATACTGAGGAGAAACTGAGCAAGACGTCCATCTCGTCTCCATGCCCACTGGGTCCTAAAGTCCACTATAAATGATCACAAAGAGTCCAGCAAAGGAGGGTGCATCCCTGACTTGCCTGACAAATTCCCTACCTGCAACTTCGGGCTGTCTATAGCCACTCCAAACATGAGGAAAATGCTCCCTCCCTCGGAGAGTCCCCCATGACACGTTCAGAAAATCCCCATCCTCCTGCACACAGCAAAACCAGAAGCTAACAGACAGACTGTCATCAGCTATTAATCCCTGGGCCAAGGGACATCTTAACACAGGACTGTCATTGTGAAACTCATAAGCACTCAGTCACTAGCCCACACAATGATGTGTATGTGCTTTTTAAAGAGGAAAAAGCCCAACATGCGGGTAACAGCGAGATTGCTACAAAAACAAAGTATGTAAGCAATTAGCTGAAGCTTCTTGAACGGCACAATGTTTTTATACCCTTCTTCCATGTTTAAAACATAGGAAAGAGAAAAGGAAGGGGAAAAAGAAAAGAAAACCCACAAACACAAAATTTAACTCTTTACATGCCATCAGGCAGGGGTGAAGGGAAAGCAGCCTAAAATGGGGATGGGGTTGAACAACTGGCCTTTCACCTCCAACAATTCAAATGACATGAAGTGCATTTTCAAGGAACAACTGTATTCTCATACAGTTGTTGGGACAAACCTGATTATCCAGCGCGGGCTGTACACAGCTCTGAACTTAGGACTTTTGAAGTTAAAATTGCTCCTACTGAACAAACCACAGAAAGGAAGACAAATGAAACAAAGGTTCCCTGTTTTCTTTGAAGATCAGAGCTTCACTGTTGTGTGATACCAGAAGCAGTAATAAAGCTGGGATATGGAAGCTGTGATATTACAGTGGTCACAGGTGAGAACTGTGTAGAAACAGAACCAAGGGGAGCAGCCCAATCATCCCTTAGTACTTCGTCCACAGAGATTTGTGTTCTCTTTCTACTTTCTAATTTCTCACTTTTCTATAATTAATGAACATTAATTATGAGAGAGAAGAGGAATTTTAAAACCTTGTGCTTTTTTTATAAGGTGTTTAGACATATACAAAACTAGAGACAAATAAAACGGTTTTTATCAAGGGCTATTTCAGCAGGCAATGAGATGATACTGTGGTTTTTTTTCCTTTGAGTTTGTTTGTGTCCCTGATTGAGAGATGGGGCCACCCACCCACCACAAAAATATTAATGCAGACTTCTTCCTAAATGCAGGGATAAAGAGTGGAGCAGAGACTGAAGGAAAGGCCATCCAGAGACTGCCCCACCTAGGGAATACATCTCATCTGCAGATACCAAACCCAGACACTATTGCTGATGCCAAGAAGTGCTCACTGACAGGAGCCCAGTATAGCTGTCCCCTGAGAGGCTATGCCAGAGCCTGACTAATACAGAGGTAGATGCTCGTAGCCAAACAGCAGACTGAGCTCTGGGACCCCAGTGGAGGAGTTAGAGAAAGGCCTGAGGGAGCTGAAGGGGTTTGCAACCCCATAGGAAGAACGAAAATATCAACCAACCAGACCCTCCCCCCAAAGCTCCCAGAGACTAAACCACCAACCAAAGAGTACACATGGGAGGACCCATGGCTCCAACTGCATATATAGCAGAGGATGGCCTTATCAGACATCACTGGGAGGGAAGCCCCTTGGTCCAGTGGAGGCTAAATGACCCAGGGTAGGGGAATGCTAGGGCACTGAGGCAGAAGTGGGTGGGCAGGTGGGGAAGCACCCTCATAGAGGGAGAAGTGAGGGGATGGGGGTTTGCAGAGGGGAACTGGTAAGGGGGCTAACATTTGAAATGTAAATAAATAAAATAACTAATAAAAAATGAAAAGGGGGGTTAAAAAGTAGAATCTAGCCTGGAAACCCAGCTTGGGAGACTAAGGCAGCAAGATTGCAAATATGAGGCTAGCCTGGGCTACAGAGTGACTCTATCTGAAATGAAAAACAAAACAAAACAAAAACTAACCTGACAATCTGTAACTGGAATAAGATCATGATGGTAGATGGCACACATTCTCAAGAGGCAGTGCTCAGTGCTGGTCTATTTCCCCCTTTGAGACTCATTCATCAGAGGTGCAATGTGCATGACACAATCTAAAGTGTGCAGTTGCTATGAGGACTAGGTAAGTTAATACACAGTAAAGAGTTCTGTGGTACCCACTACAGAAGAAGCTCTCAGTAAGTAACATTATAAGAAAGACACTGCTGAGGTTGTAGCTCAGCAGATAAGAGTGCTTGCTATGAAAACGACCTGGGCTCTAACTCCTAGCACCTCTGTCAATAGCCAGGCTTGGCTATGTATGTTGGTAACCCCAGTATTGAGAGTAGCAGAGACAGGAAGACTTCTGGGCCTTGCTGCCACCAGTTAAGTTCTGAGCTACTAAAAGACCAAAACATAGACACACACACACACATTACACACTCACATACTACACACACACACACACACTATACACACCATACACTCACACACTACACACACATGTATGTGTATATATATGTATAATATACATATATATTACTAACAAGCCTTATTATGTTAATGTTCTCATAAGAACTAAGCCATCTAACAGTGCAAGATTTAGCTGATTTCCAACAGGAGTTAGCCCACATAGGTAACAGATTTTATTCAGAAAAAAGAATTTTAATCTTTGCGTTGCCCATATCACTTTATTTTTAGCCCTCAAAACCTACTTAAAACTTGCAATTTTGTACTGGTTAAGTACTTTGTCCCCAGAAGCCAAAGTCTGAACTCCAGATGGGGAGCATGGACTCCTCCAACCTTGTACCACACAAGGAATTCTTTACTATCCTCCCAATGCAGAGCCCAGGACAGGGGCCTTCCATATCTGCACCTTGGCTGGCTAACTCAGAACAGGATCATGTGCATAACAAAGACTAACAGTTAAGTGAAAGTGAGAGCCTGCTAGAGGAGCAGAGACCCAAGACAAGCCCTCCCAAGCGAGCTTGTTCGGTTTTCTCTCCACTAACTTAAAACAGTGATCAGAAAGCTAAGGGTCTTAAAGTGTTTCTTTACAAATAATTCTGGTATGTCTCTCCCCTTGCAGATTATGTAAAAACTGTCCCCCTGAAGTGAAGTCTCTCTAGCCCCTTATAAAATATCTTCCCGAGATGCACATTCTGAATTGCTATTCATCATCTGGGCTGTGGTGCATACATTCTCAAGAACTGGAAGTTGGTCGGCCTGGGTATGGCTGGAGCAGGAGCAGACTTCCCTCTACAAAGGGCTCACTTGCTGGCATGGTTTTTTGTTTATTTGTTTTTGTTTTTGAAGTAGGAGATTACGAGGCAGAATTTGTAAATGGGCAATGTGGCAGCACCACCGAGGGCGTAGGTCTGAAGTGCGCTGTAAGCTCTATCCCGCTCCCGGCTTTACAGACGACATAAGGAACATGTCAGAAGCAGCTCTCCGCCAAGCTGGAGCTGGGAGGAAGGGGACTTTGGCACCGTCTGATTTGCATATAGGCTGCAATAACTTCTCCCAACCTGAGTAAAGAGCTTGGAAAATGGCAGTTCTGTCTTGCCTGATATTTCATCAAACCAGAGGAAAGCCTGTGTGTTTCCTCATGTTGACACTCAAATAGTTTCGCCAATTACAGCTTCTCGGGGAAGCAGTGTCACATGTTCTAAAACCCCAGCTTCAGATGCCCCTACCACTCCTTATGTCTCTCGGGTTCCTATGAAACCCAGTCACGGTGCCGGTGTGTGACTAAGCTACCAGCTCACCATGGACTTGTCATCCAACTCTGCAAAGCCTCCAGTGACCCTTTCTTCTGTCACACTGCAGAGCTGCCCAAAGCAAGGGACAAGTCACACCTTCCTGATACTACATGGATGAGTGAACAGCAGTGGAACTGAGACCCCAGAATAACACAGAAATGACCAGAAATGCTGGACAAAATATAGATGCAAAACACAGGACGCTGAAGTCTCGCGATCTCACAAAGAGCTGACTGAACCTGGGCTTTCAACATGGCCATCATTTTCCAAAAGAGAAGAAAAAATATGGAGGGAGATTTAAAAAGACATTTTAAGATTATAACATCCAACATGCATATCAAATGCACTCTCCTTAGAGCTGGAAAGCGACGGTGTCCAGTCGGAGCCTGAGCCCTGTACTGGCGGGCAGCGTTAGAGTTAGCCAGGAAGAGGCAGCTCTGTGCAAGCATGTGTGCATGCACCATAGAGTAACGAGCTCCGTGATGGAATCCATGCCGCATCTTGAAGCACGGACAGACCTAGATCCTCAGCGATGCCTCAGTCTTGTACTTACAGTCCATATACGTAAAGACGAGGCTACGCCTTACCACAGAATAAAAATCAAACATAGAATAAATCGTACTAGAATTACCACCAATCTCGAGCTATGTGCGTCCCACTTATAATCCATGATAGCCAGCTACATTCATAAAACACTGGACAGTATACAAGAAGAAGTACTATACAAAATTATAAAGACGAGTGAACGAAGCCGGTCAGCTATTTAATTATTAAATAAAAGCTGTCTGTCTTTGAGGTCAATTTGTTTCACCTGGATCATTTGAGTGTTTCACTCAAGCAGCAGAGCCCAGAAGTCATGTGAGCTGGTCCTGGCTCTCTCCTGCTATGTACCCAAGTTAGCCTTAAATTACAATCCCGCGTGCACGTCCTAAGGTGCGGATTATAAGCACTGGGCTGCCATACCTGGCTGGATTTTTAAAAAAATAGGAACCCTAATGGCAATTGTAAGGTCAGAGGAAAACTCAAGTCACCCCTGCATTTTCTGTCCTTAACAATTTGTTATAGTGACGGGGTCTCATGTATATCAGGCTGGCCTTGATCTCTCTATGTAGATGGATGATGACCCTGGACTTCTGAACATTCCACCGCTAACTCCCAAGTGCTGGGTTACAGGTGGGCAGTGCAAGGAATGAACCCAGGGCTTTGTGCGTGCTAAGCAATCACTCTTCCAAGTGAGCTACACCCTCAGTCCTCAACCCGAGTGGTTTTCACCAAGCACTATCTGCTAAACTGCTAGGCATCTAAGTTAGGTAGAGCCTATCCTACTTTACATGTAGACAATATTTTTATCAGTTGACTTCCACATAAGCCATAATTATATACTTACATATGTAAAATAGCACATATTATGACAAAATAAATAGGGATACAAAGCTATAAATATTTATATTAGATATTTAATCTTAACTATATGGTGGACAAGGATATAAGAAAATATCATTTTCTTCTTGGCATTTACTCACAAGGAGTGTTTCACGTGTGTCGTGTGCATATGAATGCAGAGATGCACACATATGAGAACTCAAGGTTATGAAGCAGGATAGGTCCACACAGCAGGAAGAGCATTAAAAATGTATGACATCCCAGCCAACGTCACTTCTGGGGAGAGCTAAGTTGTGGCTATGGCAATTTGGGGTACCTTTTTCTGTTATTTGGGGGACAGATTTTATTTAAGAAACTCATTTGTTGAAAGTTTGCTCCAAGATCATCTAAATATGGACCATTCTCAATATGCCATCATAAGATTGGTAGACAGTCAAAACCTCTCAGATATGAGCGTAATTAACAAAGGAACATAAGAAACAAAAGTGGAGGAGGAAAAAAAGGAGCAAAGAAATGTCAAAGTTCAAGGCATGGGAGACCTTTCCACTCTGAACCACGTGGTCTTTCAGGTTCTCCCTTTAAAAGGGCATGGATTTCTGAACCTTTATGAGATTATAAATGAGCTCACTAACTGTCCCCTTGAAATTATATTTAAAAAAATTTTAGGGTCAGAGTTTACATTATGTTTAGCCAAAGAGAGAGAAAGAGAGAGAGAGAGAGAGAAAGAGAGAGAGAGAGAAAGACAGAAAGAAAGAACAGACAGACAGATAGACTCTGAATCAAAGCAACAAATGAGAGTTCTAGGATGTCTTTAATGCAAGTGTAAAGAAAACCCGTATAATCAAAAGACTTACTAGAAATATCAAGCATATATTGTTTATAGATACACATGACTCACGATTTAAGCAGCTCAGCACGGGCTCATCAACAGAGTCTGACTACACTCCACTTCTGACTTTTAACAGCTAAACCATGAATGAAACTGACTTCATGATACAGTAGGGAAAAATCCTTTGTGGGTAAAATGTCGTGAAGTACAAAATTCAACAACCATGTCTGAAGCAGTGAGATGGCGGAGCAGGCAAAGGCCACCAAGATAGACAGCCTGAATCCTACACCCAGAGGCCACAAGGTGAAGGAGAAAAATCAATTCCTAAAAGTTGTCCTCTGACCTCATCTATGCACTATGGCATGCACACACAAATAAGTAGATGCAAAAATTAAAATTAAATAAAACACCAAAACCTGCTTTCATCCCTTTAGCACATGCACTGAACTATGGGTCTCACACGGGACTGCGCACCACAGGTCCCTTAGAAGGGAATGGAAGGGTTTCCGGCTCCCCAGATCTACCCACCAAAGCAAGCGAGCGAACACTTTAGGACACACACGTTTCTCCAGACTCAAATGTAAACAGTTCAGGTTCTTCTGTCTATTCTTCCAGATGACTGCTAGTGACTGAATGTCAGCACGAGCCAGTTTATTGCCTGAGACAGAAAGAGCTTAACCACATTAAAAACCAAAGCCAGAGAGGAAGACCCTGAAAATGCTGTAGGGAACTGACAAGTGGCATCTTCCCTTACGAAGCAAAGACTTCAAGGACACTTAATGCCTATGTCCCGCCTTGCCACCTACTTCCAACAACTGACAACAAGGAACTCTCCTTGCAAGTTTTTAAGGAGTAACCACTTAACTAAGCACCAAACATAGATAAATTAAATTAATATTATAATATTAATAAAATAAATAAATTCAATTTAAAAAATAAGTAAATTAGCACCAAACTAACAAATAAATTGTACATATGTTTGTAGTCTCTTGAAATTACTGTGGTACATTTCTGATCTCAGAGGGCCAAAAAATCACCTGAACAGTTCTACATGTATACTTTCTTATGTATAATGGAGCAAATGTAAGCTCACTGAAAATAGCACATTTTCCCTCCATCTCTTTACTTAACATCACTACCTCGTGACAGGCATTAAAGATGGGGAGGTAGCCAGGTGTGGTGGCCCATGCTCTTAATCACATTACTAAAGAGGCAGATAGATCTGAGGTCAAGGTTGGCCAGCCTACTCTACAGAGTGCCAGGACAGCCAGGGTAACACAGACAAATCCTGAGAGAGAGAGAGAGAGAGAGAGAGAGAGAGAGAGAGAGAGAGAGAAATAAATGTATTTATTAACAGTAGGTCAACATTGATAAGAAACATGTTTTATGTATAAATCAGGATTCAGTTTGACCTTAGGGAATTATTTATTTGAAACAACTATGCCCTTTACTTAGTTTTAGAAGTCTGTGGAGTGTGGTTCTGAACAACTGTAATCCCAGTACCTAGAGCCCAAGGCAGAAAGACTCCTGGGAGTTCAAGGCTGGCCCAGAATACAGTGAGATCTTGTCTAAACAAAAAAATAATTCTGTAGTTAAAAAATGAATACATTGTGTAACCAGTGCTTTGAAAAAGTATCTCTACATGATTCTCTTCTTCTTCATGGAAACAAAACCTATACATGGATTTGCATGAGCATGTACACACACACACGCACACACACACACACACACATCATGTATCTGGGAAGTACACTATCCAAAAGCCACCAACACTGCAGGGAGGATATTAGTGAGAGGCGACCTCTAGCCTGACTCTACATCTGCTGAGGCTCACCCCAGGCTCAGAGCCTGCAGGAATGGCAGTGGGCTTCCACCTGTGTCCCAGCGAGAATGGCTGCCCACTCTTTCTCTGCCTCGACTTAAAATGGAAAACACTGGGTGACTGTCCCCCTTCAAAGGGCTGCTGTGCTGACTAAAGGAACCCGGACATACGCATCTCTCAGCAACAATGTCTGATACAGCACTCGCTCAAGTGCTCTGAGCATCATTATGCTGAGAAATTGTTTGCCTCGTTCCCAAAGGTGAAGACAGCATGCTTCTCTCCTAATCTCCCACTGGGAAAGGCAACACAGATGTAGCTGTTTAATATGTGAGTGTCTGAGTTTACAGATAGGAAGAAAGGAACTGCTTAGTATGGAAGTAGCAACTGCCTACTTAGAGAATCTGAGAAGGAAGTGGAATTTTATACTCACTTTCATTCTCATTAGAAGAAACAGAAACCCCACATAATCCTGCACCCACACCGTTTACAGATAATCTACTTTGTCTTTCTTCTCTGCACATATGTGAAATTTTATATAATTGAGGCTACTTGGCACCATGGTTGAGTCATGTAACATTTACTAAATAAAATTTTGTGTGCCATTAAAAATTCATTTCAAATGACTTCAGAAGTGTAATTATTGCAAGATAAATGAAAAACAGTGATTAGCGTTCCCCTTCTGAAGCACACAGTCCTGACAACAAAGGTGACAGGCTAAGAAGGGCTGTCGCTTACCTACTGCTCAGTGTGTGCTTTTAACCAGACAGAAGTACAATTTAGGGGCTGAAGAGATAGCTCAGCAGTTAGGAGCTCCTGCTCCTCTAATCCAGGACCTGGGTTCAGTGCCCCGGCCCCACATGTTGGTCTACAATCCATAGGCCAGATTCCTCTGACTCCTACAGGCACTAAGCTGCATGGGGTGGATGTATGCATGCACAGGCAAAACGCTCCTATGCATAAAATAAAATTTTAATTAAAAATGTATTTTGAGAATTACTGAGGGAAGAGCACTATAGATAAAATGACCATTTGCAAATTAAGTCAGCCAGGCACAGTGGGACATGTCTTGCCATAGCAGCTGTCTCCTCCCAAAACCATCCTGTTGGCCAGTATGACTGTCAGATGACCAGGGACTAAGGAATCTCTGGAGGGTGTGGCAATGTGTGGAAGTTACAGAAAGCCTCATGGGACAAAGCCAAAAGGGCGAAAGGGGAAGAATTAAAAAAAAATGGCAAGTTTAAGATGAGGGGAAGGGGGCTCTGACGATCCCCCACAACCCTCTCTTCAATTACTCTAAGACCTCTGCAGAGACATGGGCGTACAGCATATCAGCCGGGCAGGTGTGAGCACTGCTCGATAGACCTCCGTCTACCAACTCGGCTTTACATATGTTTAATAGCAGATCAGATGAACCCTGCAGCTCATTGAGAGTCACAGTTAGCGGTGTGTTGGTGAATGGAAACTATAAGTCAGCTAGAAACATAGTTCCCATGATTTATGACAGTGTCTGGTGCCTTTTTCTCTAGTGCCAATATTCAGCATTTAAATAAATATTTTGCAAACGTGGGCTGGGGAATCCCTGGACTCTGTTTCACTAGAATTTCTATTACCCTTTAGAAACAAATAAGTAAAAATCTTTGCAGCTCACCTGGAGGGAATACCCTCTCAGAGAAAGAAATTGACAATCTCGTGCTTACAGAAGCATGGGTAAAGCCCTGATTGGAACTTGATGGGTACGGCACTGACTGTGAGCATCTTTCCAAAATCACCCTGCAAACATATTTGCACTCTTACTGCTCTTCTAAGGCAATCACTGGGAACCTTCTCTGGTCACGTCAAAATGAAAAATCCTTTTCCAAGAGCACCATTTTAACCCACTATCCTTTCAGCTCAGGTGTCCCTCACACTTCCAGTACAGGAAGAGAAAACTCAGGGACACTGAAGCAGCCTCTTTTTCAGTGGATTGGCCAGAACGGTCCCTTGACTTGGGACGTTGGGAAAATTACAAAAGCAGAGGTTGGGGGTGGGGGGAATAAAACAGAAACTACATACATAAAGCCTTCTCCTACATCACAAGACACGTGTTCACTCCTATCTCCTCTACTAGACTGGCTGTGCTGTGTGTCCAAGTCATGGACAACCCGACTCCTCCAGCCACTCAAGTTGTGCTAAGTAGGTAGCAGGCTGCATGCTCCGCCCCCCCTCCTCCCAGTGACAACCGAGACATCCTCTCAGAGAAATGAATAATCCTGTTTTTCCATCTACCCTAAACATCTTCCAACCAGCTGAATGACAAGAAACATCTAATATATTTATTCCAAAAATGTTATTCGAGATTTTCCACTTGGCCAAAATAGAGTATTTAACCTTCTAGTCACCAGAATGACAAAGAACTAATCTTTTAAAACTATAAACAATTCTAAGTTTTCCCATTTATTCAAAACAGGTCATCAGCATAAGAAAAAATAAGCAAACTGATATTGTTTGTAAATCTGTAATGTAATAAACCTTCTTTTTGCCACAAAATAATCTAGACAGTATTTTTTTGATGAGTTGGTTCTACTGAAACAAATACATATATGTGTGTGTATGAGTGTATGTATGTATGAATTATTATTTTTTAAGCTTAGTTTTCAGAAACTTTAAGCAAGCAAATAGTTACTTTGCCTCCACCCCCCTTATGCTCTAGAGCAGACAACAGTCACCGCTTGCTTGCCCGGCTCATCTTGGTGAGCGGAGCTCTCAGTTCACATCACTGAGAGTCAGTGGGGCTCCCTGGTGTAGATTTCCTGAGAGTCCCTTCCTCAGCTCGTGCCAAGAATCAAATCTTGGCCACTTAGTGCTCCGTGTTCCACATGTGATCTCGTGATGTACGGAGCAGTCATGCTAACTGAGATAGATAGCCCTGTCAAACAGGAAGCTCGCATGCCAGGATGCAAGGCACAGGATACAGCGACCTTTACATTCGAAGGAAAAGATCCCTAAAGCGGCATCAAAGTTTCCAGGGACTGGCCAACAGTTCTTTTAATTCATTTGGACACATGACGTGAAATAAAAGCAGTGGTATCCAATATGCAATTTGTTGGGGATCGAATTCTGAATCCCCTCACACAGAAAGAAAGTTTTTGAGGGAAAGAAGGAAACCACCCTTCATTGCACTGCTGTGAAAGCAGCGGGCTCCACAGTGCACTTGCTGTCCCTGCACCCAGCCTGGCCGAGGGCAGGATGCTGCACTGAGACGCATAGGACATGGATGGAGGTACACTCACCTGGGAAAATATGCCTGACCACCCTGGTAGAAGCACTCTATAATTTAAACAAAGTGACCTTTTAAAAAGCACCAATGTGCCTCTAGAATCAGAGGGAAGAGCTTGAACGTCTGAGTCCTGCATCGCAGGCTTCTGCGCGTGTAGCTCTATAAACATCTGATCTCCCCTTGTTATCGTATCAGAGCCCACTGAAGCCAGTGGATCTCTCTTAAGAATGACGTGAAGCCAGACTCAAGACACTGCAAGAAATCTTGGGATTCTCACAGCAATGTTAAGTAAAAATGATGATCAGAAATCAGCACATAAAGTGAGATGCTATGAATTGCTCACCTTTAGTTAGAACTATTACCATCAACTACGTGATTCTGTCATGTCATCCGGAAAACAAGGACAATAATTCTACTGCTCAAGTTTTTTTTCCCCATTATTCAAGGTTCGAGGAATAATGTTATTATTTGTTTTGCTGCATCTTTTGGCATAACAGAACAATGGACTGTGCTTCAGAAAGAAACAAGAGAAGCTCACATAAGCTCCCTGAGATTATCAATATAATAATGCAACTTTAGTGGTTAATTCAATAGGTAAAAATGAGTGATTACGAAGAAACTGATTTTTTTTTTGATGAATGGACCACATCAAAACTGTACAACAGTTTATAAAGGTACAAAAGCATAAGATGCAGCTATGTCCCCTGTTTAATTCTGGTACACTGCAGAAGCCACGGGCCCAAGGCAGGAAACAAGTACATTCCATATGCTTAGAAATCATATATTAACGTTTGGATAAGTCCGGGGGCAAATATCTAAGCACTGAGCCCGAAAACACCAATTTGCTGACTTAGCAAAAACGACAGAATTACAAATGTAAAAACATCATGATGATTGCTTTAAAATACAAGTCAGTATGGGTGGCCTTCGGGATACTGGACAAATATTTCACGGAGCAAGAAAAGAAGACCCTGCACGCTTTCTGAGGCCTGCTGTCAGGTGCAGCATCCAACCATTGTTTTGCAGCACTTTTTGGAAAAACCCATCCTTGCTCAGACCACACCGAAGGCTAGGAAGGAAGGAGAGGAGGGGTACCTTGGGCCTGAGCTGCAGAGCTGTGGGAATAGCCCAGGGCCAGGAGCGCCGTCTCCACCAGCTGGCTAAAAAGCACGTCTTTTCGCACCAAGACGAACTCGGCATGCTCTTCTCTGTTGTCGTACTCAAGAGAGCCATCCAACTGCTCCACCACACAGAAGACCGGAATCATCAGACCTAGGAGGACACAATCCGACAGCAGAACGTGGGGTTACAAGGCAATCGGAGCCACGGGATGAGAAGGGGCGGTTCTCAAAGTTAGCTCGCTAGGATGGCACACAGTTCAGGATGGACAGTGTGAGGGTTATGGGCCCCGTGGAAGGCTTCGGGTGAGGAGAGCGGATCTGCTCTATGACTGTCCTGTTATAGCAGCATTGCTGAGGACAGGGGCAAAGACCTCAAACTCCAGTGATTAAAGGTCAGCTACACTCAGGTGTCTTAGCCCATGGCCCAGGTCGAGGTGACCTTAGGACTTTAATGTCCGCTGTCTCATCACTAGTGTTTTCAGGCCATCTCTGGTTTTGTCCAGAAATGTACTTCCATGTGGCTAGGCTATAGCACCCAGTAGGAAGGCATGTTGGACTCCCAGGCCTGAGAGGCTATGTGAGGGTATACAGGAAAGTCAACAGGAATTCAAAAGCACTCCTCTTCTAGGATTCTTTTTTTAATCTCAGTAAACAATCCAACAAGCTAGCTTGAAAAAAGTACGGATCACGAAAATCTCAAATAATTTTGAACTAATATGAAACATACAGCTAAGTGCAAACTTCACCTCCTTGGAATTACTTTATACATGAACATGAGTTAGCCCTGGACAGAATACTTTTCAGTGTTTGCAGATAAAATAAATAAATAAACTGCCCTAAAGAATAAAGCAAATTAGTCTATTTGAAAAATCTGTTGAAATCTGTTGTCACTGAAATATTTCTCTGCTTTGTATCAAAGTGTGAAAAGCTTAAAAAATGTTTAATTCACCAAACAGTTTTTAAACTTTTTTTTTTATTTTTTTAGAAAAAGTCACACAGGCATTTAAATCTAAACATAGCGAGACAAAAGAAGATCAAAGATCTACCAATGGACAAGTGATAAACATGGACTCAACTCTGCGTAATTCACACAAATTAGTACGCTGTGGAATGAGGGTCTGCTCTGGGTCTTTTCTTTGTGCAGAGTGGGGGTGGGAAGAGTGTGGTGGCCTTCGTACAGGCACTCCATAATGAAAACAAGATCTCTATACCATGACTGGGGATTGGCCCAATGCACAGATGTAAGGAAGGCTTGCAGCAGCTCTCCCTGCTCTGACCCCAGACGCCTCCTGACTCACTGCGATCTGGAAGGCACAGGCGAAAAGCCAGCTCTCTGCAGACTCCTGAGCCATAGATTCAGGGTTTTGTTCTGAAGATAATACAATGGCACAACTGGTTCCCATGTGCTAATTATTATTATTAAAGATAATAAGTATTGGGTATAATTATTAAATATCATTATTATTAAAAATAATAATACTCATTAAGAATTGTTATCATTAAAGATCTTGGTAATTATTATTAAGCCAGAGCTACAGCCCAACACGTCTCACCACACCGCACTTGGGACAACCCTTGACTCCATCGTTGCTCCCCACAGAAACTCATCCATAGTACGGATTCGTGGAAAATGCAAGGTAGCAGTGAGGCAAGCCAAATCTTAGGCAAAGAAGGTGACTTAGTGTAGGGCTTCAGTGCTGTTTTCCTTGGTTACCGTCCCTAGTCTATGAAGTATTTATTATTTATTTGTTTGTGGGAGACTATCCCCAAATATATTTAAGATACATAATGAATAATACAAATTAGATGTTTCTCACACTATCTTCCCACACTCATTTGTATAGCATTTATTGAGTGTACCTACTATGTGTCAAGTATCACCCATCACTCCATAGATACAGGTAAGAACAAGTCTGCTATGGCTTCTGCCCACACCGTAGCTGGAAGCATTGTAAAACCTTCCTGAGCAAGCATAATGTCATTTTATACAACCCATCCAGGAGAGCCCTTCCCGGCAGGGAATAGCCCCATTTAGACCTTTTAACTCTTACATACTGGTATATGATCTTTGTCAAAGGAAGCAGGCTCATTGCTACCTCTAGTGATTTAAGCATATGCTCACACACAGCCACACAGCCCGTAGTGCCACAAGCTGCCTCACCACTAATACCTGTGTCTACAGAGGTTTCAGTGCTGAAAATCCATGTGCCGTTCCTAATGTCAACATGTACATGACACACATCTGGGGAGCACAGATAAGGCCTTCGAGTGAATCTAGCTGCTCTATAAGCTAGCATTCACCCATGACTAAGTGAGTCTGGGACTGGCTGAAAAGGTCCGAGTAATTTGAAAGTAACATTACAACCAGTTAAATACAAAATACAACATAAAATCTGAGGCATCCGTAATATGTCCTATAACTCTCAAAATAGGAAAACTATTTCCTAAACATTTGAGTTTGTGACTGAGGGGGGCAACCATTGGCCAGCATAACAGCAGTGCTTCCTTCTAGCCAAAAGCAACTGCCAATCCCCTCACGCCTATCACCTACCTAAAATATAAGATGGCTCAGGGGATGAGTACTTGCTGTAAGAACAAAGGCCAGAGGTCAGATACCCAGCACAACAGTAAGCCATAGACCGTGGCACATGTGTCTGACTGCAGGGAGGGGGCCAGGAAACAGGAAGCCCTGGGCTCACTAGTCAGTCAGCTTAGTCAAAACAGTAAGCTCCTGGCTCAATAGGATACCCTGCTTCAAACAGTAAGGTGGGAAACGACAGAGAAACACCCACTATGCATGCACACACACACACACACACACACGTACCACACACTGGAGCACACACACACACACACACACAGGCTCACAGACTCAAACACACAGACAGATAACATAGATAACATAAAAGGTCGTATTCCATCCTTAGAAAAATTAATCCTTTTACTAGTACTTGATTGATTCAACAATTATGGTCTTACCATAGGATTCAATTCTTACCAGAAAAAAAAAAAAAAAAAAGATAAGAAAAACTGATACAATTACCAATGGAAGTGATAAAATAAGCAAAAAAAATAGGCAATTGGTGTAACTGAAGTGAAAACTAAGGCCTGGGACTCAGAAGCCTTTGAGAGCAGGTCTTCCTGGGGAAGCACACAAAGGGCAAGAAGGAATGTGCACCTCACAAAGAAGTAACTCCTCAGCGGGTCCCACTGCTGTCCTCAGGCAAAGGAAGGAAAGAGAAAACAACAGGTAGGGTATTTACAAAAGGCTCCGAAACTAAAGGTAACAGTGGAAGGGTAAAGCAAGTCAAAGAGAAAGCAGCAGCCTAAAGCTAAACACAGCTACAAGTGTTGAGGTCACAGAGAAAGACAAGGAAAGAAACCCCAGGGCGGGAGCCCGCATCTGAGCTTACAGCAGGCATTATTTCTCTTTATTGTTGCACAGACCCATTTCCAGATGATCAAGTGGAGAACTTTGGACCTTTTGATCATAAGCCTTGTTAAGCCTTTTACAATTGCTGGAGGTAGGCAGGTAGTTTAATCTGAAGACAGGCACTCGGGCCTCAGCCATTTACTCAAAATCATGACGAGTTCAGGCAAGCAGGACATATGCTGTCCTCTGTCATCGCAGACAGGAAACAGGGCTCTCTCCCCTAGAGAAGTGTGCTTCCCTGCTGTCATCTGTTAGGACACTGAAACGGCCATGTTCATTGTCACACAGTTCTAAAGAGCCATGGCTCCAGCCACTGTAGCACCAAGGCCACGTGAACAGACGGGTGCGAAGATGGTTAGAGGTTATGAAAAGCCCTGGGGTGGAAGGCCGGCGGCCCTGGAGTCAAACAAACCCTGTTCCTGTCATTCTCCGTCGCCTGAGTCACTGACTGCTCATAACGTACGTGGAGCTCTCCAAGACTCAAATTCTCCCAGATAAAACGCAAACGGGGTGTGTGTGTGTGTGTGTGTGTGTGTGTGTGTGTGTGTGTGTGTACATGTGCACATGCAATACATCTAGGTCTGGCTCTCAAACAATGCTACCTAGTTTTCTTTTTGAAATATGAGTGTTAATGCCATTTTATAGATGGGGGAAAAAAACAATCATTTCTTCATCACTTTTCAGTAAGCAATGTATATGACACTAAAAAAGTATTTCTTCAAATAAAAATAATACTAATAGTGATTGAATAACCTATCACTGAACGACCTAATGAAACTAGTAATCACTGGATGGTTTATTATACAAACATGAATAACTGACAGCATTCAACATGCCCTATAGCAAAAAGCATGGCCTTGGGTGTCTCCTCTTCAACTGAGACATGCTGTTAAGTATAAAATACACTCGATTTTAATGATTTACTACCAAAGGAAAAAGCAACAAAACTAAATGTATTATAAACATGTTTTTAGAAAATGAATTGCATGTAGAAATAATATTTGAACAAACTGAATTAAATGAATTGTTAAAATTGCTATGTTTCTTTGGCTAGTTTTAAGTGGGGCTGTTAGGCATCACACGCGTGCCTTATATTTTTCTGTGAGATGGCATGCCGCTGTAAGCAGTCTGCCAAATACAGACACACACAATGGTTTTTCCCGTACACAAAAAGAATTCACTACAAACTGATACCGAGACAAGTACGCAGTTGCCTCGACTGACCAGGGCACTTCTGGCCCCACCCCTCAGAGGTGAAGATCTTTCCCTTGGGTTCTAGATCTTAGGTGACTTTAGAACAAAAGCCATTCTCTGTTTAACCTCTCTTCTACAGGAAGCAAACCGTAGGCAGCTAGCTACCTGTGATTCCTAACTCTGGTAATCCTACATCTTTACTAAGCTCTCCCACCTCCTTTTCCTGGTCCAGACCTTCAAGGAATGCTCCCATGCTGGCACAGACAAAGGAGAGAACTAGTATATTTATTCTCCGGCTCTCAGAGTGGTTAACCTCAGCTAGGAGAGAAGGAAGTTAGGCCAGAAGCGCTGGATCTTCACAGCCAGAGATTGCCACCTAAAACTGGGGTAGAATCAGCCTGCCCATCACAGTACAGGCTGGTCCACCATGTAACCTTCACTTTTTCCTCATGTTTACCACTGGATGTTCTCATTGACCTCAGCTAATAAATTAAGGGTCTGAAAGGGCCAGAAAGTGATACAGCCAAGACCGAGCAGCAACTCAGTCCATTTAAATCCCACATTCTCCTTTGAAAATAATATCCCAGACTCCACCCACAGGGACCTGACAACTTTCCCTGTTCACTAACAACCCTCCCTCCAAGAGGCCAGTGCTACAAGATCTGTGAAATATATATATATATATATATATATATATATATATATATATTTTTTTTTTTTTTTTTTGAGGACTCCCATTTGTGGGGTCAGTGCTAGGCCTGGAATAACTTCAGAAGTGACCTTCTGTTCTCCGGGCACTACAGACAAAAGAGAGAAAACTCTCACCCACCCACCGCTGGAGGGATGGACTCCACCCTCATCCTGACCCCTTTGTCTTCTGAGTCCACCTTCATTCTTGGAACTGCCACCTGAAGGACAGTAGTTAGTCTGAGGCGACTGCAGGCCTGCCTTTATCCTCGATGGGGCTCCTAAAACCCACCCATTTCAGGAATGAAGGCAGCCACAGGACCACACCTTGGTCTATCCCGTGTTATCACCTAAGATTCCAGAGTAAATGAAGACTCGAGGGCCGTAAACAGAGCCTCTCCTATCCTTTGCATAATTTGAACCTGAAGCAAAGTACCACATTCCACAACCTCCATTATAAATAAATCCTGCACCAAGCCCTAGAAAGATGGAAGGGATTTAGGAAGCAGATTTGATACAGTCTATTCCCCTGAGACTGGACAAAGATGTTTTTCCTATTACAATATACTAGAAAATGAAAGTATCTCTCTCTCTCTCTCTCTCTCTCTCTCTCTCTCTCTCTCTCTCTCTATGACAGACACACATGCATACAGAGAGAAAAAAAAACACACACACACACACACACACACACACACACAGAGAGAGAGAGAGAGCGCAGGAGCTACTCGATATTAATTTCTATCCTTTTATTCCTACCCCAAAACAATAAAGCAAATTTGAGAGCCAAGAATCACAACCAGAAACAGACAACAAAATTGAAAATCATTTACCTCCTGGTTGGGACTGCAGACAAAATTTCAGAAAGAACCAATTGTGTCTTTGTTAGTAGCTTGCCTTGGCCCTATTCTCACCTTCCCCTCTCTCTCAGGCCCAACTTTCTGAGATTAAGACAGCCACATTCCAAACCCAGCTGCAGCACACTCCCCCTCAGGGGCTGAGGTGGAAACTTTCAGAGATTAAGTGATAAAAAGATGTGACACTTTAGGGGTGGGGATATAGCTCAGAGGTAGGACGTTTAGCAAACCTGTACAAGGCCTACAGTTCAATCTCCAGCAACATTTGTTTAAAAAAAAGAGAGTACGTTTTGCCATGGAAAGGTCTACCTCTCTTCCTCTAATGGAGAAGACACAGTGTAAAAAGAGCATTCCCGGTCCTTCTGTGAACCTCAGATATATACTCACACAAATTTAAAATGGCTACTCCTGCACTGCAGGCTGTTAATGCTATGGGACCACTATACGCACTCTGTGGATGACTGGAATGTTCATGGTATAACTGTACCTTCATATTTCCTTCCAGATAAGCTTAATTGGGGGCAAATGTCAGATAGTGTCTAAAAAAGTAGAAAAGATATTTTAACCACGTGTAAGGGTAAAAGAAGTGTGTCACCTGAGCATAAGGGAGTCACCCAAAAGTTCGCAGGTCAACCCTTGAGGCTCCCTCATGATTCCAGCTGACTGGCTGTTGATTTCATCTGCCCCTCACACGGAGGTGTATGACAACAAGGTCTACAGAGGGAGGGCCACTGCCAGCTCTAAAGAAACAAGCGAAGCCATAAACGTAAATCTGATTTCCTCTCCACCACGTGCGTGCAGCACAAATGCACACACGCTCGCGCAGGCGCACACACACACACACACACACACACACACACACACACACACACACACCAGTCCCCAAGTAAAGTTTCAACAATAAAGTCTCTTAATGCATCCCCCAGCCTCCCACTGTCTGGGGATACAGGTTAAAAATGAGTCAATATCTTACTCTCAGAGTTATCTGTGGTAAAATCAGACGCTTTTTCAGCCCCAACGCTGACCCTAACCTTAGGAATGAAGTGTAGGATTAGGCCAGGAGAAGTGAGGTACGGAGAGTGAGCGCTGCTTCTCGGAGATTCAATGGGAGCCTCAAAATAGAAAGAAGGACCAGTTTAGGGTTTACACACACCTGCTTCAGGCCTGTCCTCACGTTTAGGAATCATAACTCACTCTGAAATCGTGACTGCAGAACGAAGGGTAAATGTTCTCTGCTTTAACCTCTCGGATTCAGTGGCAGGCTCCAGTTAGAAGGCAGTTTGAAACCACAGCTTCAGAGGAGCCCAGGAGGCGCGGCTGTGCTACCGTCCCTAAATAATAAAGAATGAGCTCCACCTGGGACCACTGCCCAGGCCTCAGAACTAAATCCCCAGATGTCAGCAACAGCTGGCCTGCAGCCATCCCCACTCTGCCACACCCCACCTCAGAGCCTGACCTAGGGGATGTCCAAAATAAACAGTGGTTCAGTTTAACCAAATGCTAATTCCACTTAGACGTTAATCACCTTCATTAATAAGCAGCGTGGACTGTTCAGCCCTGTGGCCCCTAAACCCCAGTAAACACCAGGTCTTAGGCAGTGCTTTCTAGGAAAGACATGGATGGACACATGGATGCAGGGGCTGGCTTTCCCTTGGGCACAGGAAGCTCGCCAGACCATGGCGAGGCGATGCATGTCCACAGTGGGCAGACTGCTGGCAAATCAGCAGAAGGCACGGTGGTGGATCCTGTTTAAGCCTGCAACACTCCGATCCCGAGCTACAGACACAGGCTCAGGTTTGGAGAGGCAGTCGGTCTTCGGGACCACGGCCTACACTGCAGGGAAGCATCTCCTCTACGTCTGGCTATGACAGAACAGCTCGAACCCACGGCATTAGCTGGAAGATGATTACTTCAACACTGAACAATGGAAAGTTCTTTTCACGGTTGCTGAAGTGTGTCCATCAAAAGATTCAACTGATGTATTAAAAGTGACTGTGGCACATTTCAATATTGGGATTCTTGTCTCCTGACAAAGTACAATTTGATACTGCAGGTTTCTGACAGGGTGGATTTTAAGACATATTTACGAGGACACACATTTGTCTTGCTCCCTTTTCAATACCCTATCTGCAGAAGTCATTCACCAGAGCTCCACTCCTCAAAAGAAGGGAGTCGATAAAAACTGTCCCAATACTTACTTCTTGCTTCATTATTTCGGGTTTTGAACTCTGGCTAAATATTATTTTTAATCTAATTCAAACAATTTTTTAAAATCTTTGATTAATTTCTCCCGTGTAGTGTTAAAGAAAGGTTAACTGTGTTGTGGTTTTCGAGCAAGGAATTAATAAAGGAATCAAGTGCTCACTCTCGGTAAGACAGGACTACCTGTATTTCTAGTGGGAATATTTCACAGCACAAGCATGTTTCCTTTGGGGAGTTTAACTCAAAAAAATTATTAAAAATTGAGATCAAACACTGGTGCAAAGCCTCAAAGGAAATCATGTGAGAGTGGAAAGATTTTTATCGAATGAAACCTGAAAAGTAAAGTTTTTATATTAAAAAAAAAAAAAGGTTTCTCCCTCATAAAAGAAAATACTATGTTTGGGGTTTGAACAGTAGAACATTTATGGATATTTAACAAGAACTTTAAAAAAAAAAAGGGGGATCACTGTGATTTAATGGATGCAGAGGCCACAGAGCTGCATCTCAGTGGCCAGGCAACCAGCACCCCCTTTCCTGGACCCTCACCCTCATCTCCATCAAATGCCTGTGGAGAGGGAAGACAGGGAGCAAGTCCCCCAGAAAGCTCTGACATGGGGAGGGAGGGAAGAAGGAGACCAGAGATGGCTGAAAGCTCACATCACAGGAGGGGCATCGTCTGGCTCCCTCCGGGGGCCATGAGCTCTGACTTACAATGTGGAGGTCATTATTACTGTGACTGAGACGAAGTTAATAAACACAGACCAGAGAAACAGGGTCTGATGAAATACTTCCCTGACACAACCTTTTAACTATGCACACGCCAGGGTAATTGATAGCAATTAGTTAATAAAAATTGCATTGTTTCTGTAGTTCTAAGACGTCCTCTTTATACTCTATGTATTTCTAAAAGAAAACATTAACGTTGATTATTTTTAAAACTAGAGAAACTGTGAAAGCCACCACCTATGAAGCCCACTGAAATCCTTGTTGCTTTGTTTCTTCTGAGGCATGTTTTTCACCCTCTCACCCTGGGTGGCCTGGTACTTACTATAGACCAGGCTAGTACCCCAATGCTCCTCCTTGAAAAAAAAAAACCTTGAGTAGTCCTCCTGCCTCTGCCTCGGAAGTGCTAGGATTACAGCAGATGCCACCACATCCAGCTTGACAATAATATTTCCACCCTAACTGTGGTCACTCAAAGGCTGCCAGCCAGTCAAAGAAAGAATGTGATTCCATTCTTTTTAACCTAAGTATTTCTAAAGTCTAAGACAATTTGTTTCCTGAATTAAAAAGTGAGACATCCTTGTCCTAAACAAAATATGAAATTCTACCTTCTTCCAAACAAAGAACTTTAAACTGGGGGTAATTCCAGATATGTACATCTCAAAGACTTCACTTCCCCCCAGACTACTAGATTTATAAATTCTTTCTTTTCTGAAGTCATCCCTAAACCTCACGCCGCGGAAGTATTTTAGCATGCCACACCTCGAGGCTATGGTTTCCAAAGAGTTCTCATCTCACATGAATAACACAAAATAAAATAGCCAACAGACAAGGCCAGCATTAAGGAGAAAAGGATTTCCTGTGGGGTTAGCTTATAAGCATAAGGGCAGGTTTGTGGGCACACTAAAGCAGGGTCAGGGCAAGAGCAACCACCGCTGTCAAATCTGGATGAGCGAGAAGTGCTCAGACCAGCTCCTGTGAATGGGAGTTCATCTCCCTGTTTTGTTAAGAGCAGGACAGACAAACAGATCTACTTTCAAGACTAAGCCTGCGTTTATCCAACATAAGGCTGGCAGTGAGGAAGGTGGCTTTCCTAAGAGGTCCTAGCAGAGAAGCAGAGAGCAGAGTCCCAGAAGCCTCCCTCATGGAAGGGAATTGTCTCTCTCAACCTTGCTTTCAAGGTATACATCAATCTTCAATACAATTATGTTTGACACAGTAGAAGCTCTTGGCAGTTAACTTGTTTACAATAAATGCTTAGTTTGGGAACATGGACTGTATTTCAGTCTTACAAATATCAAACACTAACCTACAACGGTCCCATTATGAGGCTGAGAATTATTCTGCTATAAATCTTTTTATTGGAGGGCCAAGGGATTTACTTTGCAGCTTGTTTTCCACTAACCACTGGAGCAGCAGTAAGAGAGGTGCATTGGTATCCTGACGCTGTGCTAATTGGGATCCCATACATTTCTATCAGACAGTCCACAGTCATCCTGAATATTCAGGTTGACTCTGGTTTCCCATGGATAGTCTCACCAAAGGAGAGACCCCATCATTCTCCTCAAAATCTCTTGGGAACTAATGATCATTGGCAGATTGTCAATGGTGAGCTCTCATTTGGGATTGGGGGGGCTGGGGGTATAAGTTAAGCATAAAAATGTGCTTAGGGCACAAACTTGCTGGTTGCATGAGCCCGTAAATGGAATTAGTTGTGCTGAAAATTACCTAGACATTCATTTGAGAGGGACAGAAAAAACTCAGAATCACCTTATTTACTCTTGAAAAATGACTTTACCTGGGTCTTCAACAGGGAATAACCACCATGTCCGGAACAATCTGTTCTCCTTCGGCTCCCTCAACAAAGGACTCCTTGACGCCATACTACCAAATCCAAAGGTCAGAAACTTGTCTGAAGATGCCTTCTGACCTGATGAGGGCTGCTGTCACACACCCGGCCCGGCCCACTTCTGTCCCCAGAGGGACTGCTGAGCCATGGACCACACATGTCACTGACACTCTGGGAACTTGCTAGCTTTCATACCAAGATAACCCGTGCCCTTCCCCTTCCACTTCTATGTGACCGGATGTCTATAGCAATCCAACTCTAACACAGTATCACCATACAGAGGAGACCGTCTTAGAAGAATTTGGTGGAAGTATGTTTTCCAAAATAAGGTGGGAAAGGCCAGTTGTTTCAGACAGATTCGATTTTCTTTTCTTTCAGTCAGTGTTAAGATTGCAGGTAACATAAATGAAACAAACCGATATCTTAACTCTCAGCTTCTAAATCAGTAGTCACTGATTCATGGGGTTCACGGTTTCACACACTGGTGAGAAAGAGAGAAGAAAATACTTGCACTGCATTAGTGGCTTTGCATATCTTTCCTATTCTTTCCAAAAGCACTTAGTTTACGATGTGAACTAATGGAAAATTGCTTAATTCGCCTAAAATAATCATTCCATTTTTAAAATTAAAGATATACACTCTTAAAACCCTGACTACTTAATTGCTATTTGCTCAGGAGAAGAGGGGGAACTTGGAGAAGGTGGTTGCATGAAAGAAATGCCACTTTTTACTGTACGACAAAAATCCCCTCGGAGGCACAGGGAGGTGATGCCAAGTTCCACCCCAGAATTAATGTTTAGGTTCAAACTGTAAAGCCCAGAAAAAAACAGAACCACTAATAGACCCTTAAAGCTCAGCCCTGTTGGGTTATGTGAATGTAAAGGTAGAGAAGCCTTTGCTGACAAAGGTTTAATTGAGGTGCTATTTAATGAAGGTGCTATTACTAAACCGTCTGCATGGATAAACACGCTAAGCTTTTTCGGATTATTCAATATAAATTCCCTTCTGAAGGGATGATCCCTGGGCTGGCCAGGGTTTCTGGACCTTCCACCACAGGATAAAACACCCACCTAGCCTTTATGATGCAGCTCACAGAAAGATCTTTTCAAGTAATGGCACCAAGAAAATGTTTAACAACTGATTTTTAAAAAAAAAAAAAAAAAGTCCCTTCTAAGTGTCCCGACTGAGTACAAGCTCGGGCTGTAACTGTGCTAGGGGCATCCAGTGCTTGAGCCTTAGGCTTCTCTTCCAGAGGCTGCTGGCTGGCCTTACTCCACTGTCATGGTCAGGTTTTCAGGAACTGTGACGGTTCCCAGTAAGAAGCGTGACCCAGAGTGAAAACTTAGCCAGTGATCTTGGCTGCTGTTTGTTGCTAACCCACAGAGAAGTTTCAAAGTGTGGACTGGGGGACGACTGATGCCAGCCCAGTCCAGCCCAGCCCAACAAGGTTAACAATTATGGAGATGTGGGGCATGGTATGTGCTCCTTTAGTCCCAGAGATAGGTTGATGTTTGAGGCCAGCCAGAGCTATGTACTGAGAACCCACCTCAAAATTAAAAAAAAAAAAAAAAAGACAAATGGATATATGCAATAGTTTACAGGACGCAGAGTGAGAGCCGGATGCTCTGTGTTCAAGTGACAGTCTTAACTCTCAGCTTCTCCCAGAGTGACAAGATGATAACATGAGGATGAGGAAGGTCCAGGTTCTCCTATGTGCAGGGGAGAAAACAGGTATGGGTGGACCTCAACCTTCTCTCTCCAGCTTAGCCTCCTGAGGACCTTGGGAAGGTTTGCTGCCTGGTGCCTCACCTAGCTCTTTCCCATGACAGACAAGCTGTCATTTCTGTGGGCATCTATCACCACAGGCTAGAAAGGGGGTCACTCACACCTCCAGTAGAACTCAAGAAAATGTCACACGCTACAATGCAAAGTGCACCCTTGTGGTGCCTGGACACACACTCCCACGGGCTTTTTGTGAACCTCCCAGGGAAGGAGAGCCTGTGCAGATCTCGGCTAATAAACACCACAGAAGACTAGAAGCACTCTGGTTATTCTGTATCGTCTTCAAGTCTAAAAATTTGTACACTGTGTGACAGGTCCACCTCATTTTTCTTAATGATGTTTTTATTATTCCTTCACTCAATTAAAGCAGAAATGGATATTGCATCTTCTGACTGTATAATTGTTATTGTAATCTGTTTTCGATCACTGCTTGGAAATGGGTCCAAAACAACATAAACTCTCTACTGCCTCAGAAGACAAGTCATTTTCTTTTACTACGACACTTAAAGAGACATTTATCATGTGGCTCTCTTACCATCTTTGGATTATGACAAAAGAAAGTTTTGTTCTATTAAACAAAAAAAAAAATGATGCTTCAAAAACCCAGCAATTTTAAGAGTTTTATATAAATGCATTTTTCTAATAAGCTATCAGCAATATCAATTTTGGCTTTCTTTATACGTGTAAGTAATAGAGGAGTGAAATTCTTAATTCTCATGTGCTGACACAATCAGAAAAATATCAAAATATGGTGTCTTTTTTTACTCTTTGCCTTTGGTCACTTCTCTATAGTTGTGTGGTTCTCTTTGCAAAGAAAATATTGTCTTGTGTAAAACAAAACGATTAGCTACGACAGAACTGATATACTTGCTTTCCACCTACAGACCCAAATCAAGCAAAGACCTTCAAGAAAGACAAGGGTAAAAAGCCATCTCTGTACCGCAGCTCCCCTTATTCCCACGAACGCCTGTCAACTGCCTATCACACTTCAGTGTTGGGGAAAACACTCTCTTATCTGGAATCTATCTCTCCCCACATCTGTGTAAGTCTTCATGTGCACAAAGACAGGCACGGAGCTCTGTGCCCCACGTGAGTGGGTATCAAACACAGCTGGGAAATGCATGCACTTTAATAAAGAGTTTAGGGTTTTTTTACCTCTTATGTTAATACCACAGTTTAACAACCAACCGTGCTAGAACAGACCTCCATTGTGATAATAAGGCAACTAGTTAAGAGAAGAAATGATTTCATCTCATACAGTAACTAACAATATCAGGAACAAGTTAAAATTGAAAACTATGCTTCCTCGGAGAGTTTTATTATCCTAATGTATCAGACTAACAGTTAATGGACAAGCCTGCTGTGCGCTGACATGGCTTGCTGATAACTGTATTTCCAGGTTTAAATTGTTGACACTTATTGACTTTTGGTTTGATTTGCTCTTCTCTGCTTTTCCTTCATGCACTGCTCTGATAACTATAATATCTACTCAATTTGCCTTTTTATTATTATCATGATTTTAGGTTAGCAAAAATTACTGGGTTTCATCGTCGGGTCTTTTACACACATGTATCATTATACTTCACTCTCTGGGACTTTCTTATTTGGGCTTTATAGGTTATAGCTAATAATTTTAAAATACATGCCTTAAATTCAGTTGCTGTAACTGCATATCTAAAATGTAGTTAGACATTTATCAGGCTTGTTGTTAATGTGCAATTAACTAAAACTGCATAAATATCAGGAAAAGACAGAGCAAATGACATTTCTAATACCTTGTATCACCTAATTATCCTGGTTTTCACCATAATTTTTTTTATCATTTGCAATTAGTAAAACGTCTATTAATTGATGTGTGTGTGTGTGTGTGTGTGTGTGTGTGTGTGTGTGTGTGTGTATGTGTATGTAGAGAGAGAGAGAGAGAGGGAGAGAGAGAAAGAGAGTGTGTCTTTCATGATTTTGGAAAACTTTATTATAGGATTTCTTTTCTTTCTTTCTTTCTTTCTTTTTTTTTTAAGACGTTAGTGGTTGGATTTTTGAGATAAAGTCTTGCTATGTGGCCCAGACTAGCCTCAAACTCAGAATTCTCCTGCCTCAGTCTCTCAAGTGCTGATATGACAGGCATAAGCCACCATGCCCAATACCATGGCACATTTTTACAGAAACACCACAGTACGTCAGACTCATCATATGCACTTCCACAGCAAAGAAAGAAAAAAGTGCCCAGTTGCTGGAAAGCAATACAGGAAGGAATGTCTCCTCAGAAAATGGAGAACAATGCAATGTAGAAGCTACACCTGTGTCAAAAAAAAAAAATAAAAAATAAAATAGAACCTCTGGAAGTCCTCAACTGACTTGTTTTAACTCCTACCTCAATTGCATGCAGACAGTGACTTTGGCTCTGAAAATGGCAATCACTCCATCCAGAAGTAGCAGGATGATGAATCCTTTGTATTTAGAGATCTGTTTCTAATACTCAGACAGTTTCAAAGCCTCTCCTGTACTTTAAAATAAAAGAAATTCACAGCTCACCTGACTGGCTTGCTAAATTACTGCTGAAGAGCCGTGATGATTGGAAGGGAGAAGAGATCTGTACAATCAAAGCCAAGAGAAGGAAATCACTCCTTTTCAAATTGCCATAGAGAAAACAAGGAAACTAAACGGCAAACTCTTCTTCACTTTCCCAGCTAAGTATAAAGGTCTCCTACTTGAAACCATTTTCAGTTACCCAGCCCCCACACCCCCCCTTTTTTTTTTCAAAAAATAATGAGTTAAAATGTATGGGTTCAATCCAACATTTCACTGCTGTTCCTGTTCTCGGGGAGCAGGGGGGAAAGGGACTTGCTGCCAAAGCTTCTGAAAAGAGTTTGGGCTGCTAATTTCCCGTTCACAAAATCTAAATTCTCCTTATGCATCTCCTACAACTCATGAAATACTATGAAACAGTATTATATCACTGCAAATTGAGACATTTTTATCAAAATAAAGAGGGATGATGCCAACATTTCATTTGTCATTCCCCGCTTGTCACTTTCCACTGACAAACTGTTACACATACAACTTTTGTCAAATGCTCTGTCTTTAAATATGTTCCAAAATGCCATTGTACCTCAGTCTCAGTGTAAGAAGGATAACACAAGTTACTATGTTATTACACATTTCTTAAAGAGGTTTTTAAAGTGTACTTATTAAAGAAAAATATACAAACTATCTTAGTGAGTACATGTTTCCTGCAATAAAGAATGGCTTTTGGCATGCAGAAATAAAACAAGCTGTGTATGTAGTTTAAAATATCAAATGTGGGATTATTAGTTTTAATGGTAAGAACCCAAATCAATTTTGTCTTAACAAAAACTAAAGGACAACAAATGATATATGTATCCAAAGAAAATGATACAATATGGAATATACGGAACTCTGTTAATGTAACATAGCTTTTAAAAACATTCATATACACTGCTTCTACACTGAATTCTTATTTAGAAGAAGAAGAGATGAGGAGGAAAGGAGGAGGAGGAGGAGGGAGGAGGAGGAGGAGGAGGAGGAGGAGGAGGAGGAGGAGGAGGAGGAGGAGGAGGAGGAGGAGGAGGAGGCGGCAACAATGTTTCAATTTACCAAAGTAAAGCCATCAAGTCTCATCAATGCTGTCTTGCCAAATGCACCCAAAACAATTACCATAGTCTTGGTTGAAATAACTGATTTCCTTGTCCTTAAAATTACTCAAATTCATATTCCCAGGTATCTTATAAATAATGATTAATCTATTTTTCTCTTCCTATAGAGAAAGAGGAATTAAAAAGAAGAAGAGTCAATACAGGATATCTAGGATGAACAAATTACCTCGGCTAGCCACGGCCTTCAGGAAATGAAGGCATTGCTCATTTTCTGCACCAGTTAAAAAACAGATGCTTAAGGGACTTCTTTGTAGTTTTAAGGGTGCGCGTGCGCATGCACACACACACACACACACACACACACACACACACACACACACACACACACAGCACACCACTGCAGCAGAACTTCACTATAATGGTCAGTGAGTTTCTGCTGATGGAACATGAAACTTCCAAAATTACTTGAAACACCAAATTACACTCAGGACTTTGAGGGGCGGATACCCTGTGTTCTGTTTAATGTGTATGTTCCATTGCATATATTTTTTTAACCAAGTATGTCTTTATTTTAATAACAGGCCAAGGGCTAAAAACACTTTAGGGAAGAGCTATTTTTCTACTTCAGCAAAACTACAGAGGACATGTTAGACGGTTAGATGACCCCCAAGCCTAAGTTCATACTCTTAAGAGACCTTAAACCTTTACATTTAAAATAGTAACAACAGTGCGGATTGGGTAGGGAAGCCTTGAAACACTGAGTCCTTCCTACAAGCATATGCTCCAACTACCACTGCCCCTTATGTCAGCCATCATGGGAAACAGAGTTCTCTCCATTTCCCTGTGTTGACAATTATAAGTGTTTTATATATTTCAATATTACATAAATATATATACTCTTTCCCATTGGCGCTGCTTTCAAAGAGTGAAGTTATTGCTGCCCCATCGCCAATATTGTGTCTCCACTTGACCCGCTCCACATTGCTCTGACTCCTGATGGAAAAGGAAATGTTCCACATGTAGACAATTAGGTTGACTGCTGTTGTAGTAGATGATGCTCAGCTCTCAATGAGGCCCTGCCTAGCAATCTTGATCACATTTGTTCTCTGTTCGAATGCAGCAAGTGTGTACTGCATAATGATTCTTTCCCCCCTTGCAACAAGACAGCTATGTTCTTGAACAGACGTGGAAGCAAGGGGAGCCATCTACTTCAGGGAATTTTCTTAAGAGGTAACTTCAGCCAGCAGTTCCTCAATAAAATCCAATTATTTTTAAAAGAAAAATGTTTTTCAAAAATAAGCAATTTTTTTAAACAAAATGAACAGGTATCTCAATAAGTCATCAATGTTTAAATTCCAACCCCCCCAACTAGAACATTTAACACACACACACACACACACTCTCTCTCTCTCTCTCTCTCTCTCTCTCTCTCTCTCTCTCTCTCTCTCTCTCTTAAAGCACTAAAAAATCCTAGGAAAAAGAAAAATACCGAAAAGATTTCTGATGTTTAATGCTTCCTATCAGCAAATACACCATCTGGTACAGCCAAGTGCTGTTCATTCAGTTTAAATAAAGCTGTCTGAAAGTTCTTCTTGAAGCCAAACATTAAAAAGTGAAAATGCTTGTGTTAACAATGAATGAGGCACAATAACTCTCTGCTATTAAAGCACAACTGGCCGGCCCTTTCCAGCAGTCCCGGAAAAAAAGGCAGAAGCCTGGGCTCCTCTCAGACTTCCCTGGCCCCACTTTCATTTTAGGCTGTGGGTTGCCTGGCTGAGGATTCAACACAGCACAGCATGTTTTAGGGGCTCATGCTAAGGGTAAGTCTGATGCTCAGTTAGCTGATCCTTAATAAGCTCTTCTTCTAAGTCTTCAAATAGATCTGTAAGTTTTAATCAACAATTTTGCAAATATAAATTTCCCCACCATTAATCATCCTTTTCCCAAATCCTTATGGAGTGAATTACTAGCTGAGAGGGGACGCCAATTCTAGTAAGTGAATGTCACCCAGCAGGGATATAAAGCTGTCAACACCACAAGGCTCTTGCCTGTCTAAACTCTCTCCCAGCCTTCATATGTTTTTTAAAGAGATATTAGCCTTTTTCCCCCGGAAGACCTTCTACCAAAGCTGACTTTTACATAAATCGGAGCCCTTCTGTTTCACTACATACATGCTTTGAAAAAAAATACAGCATAAAGAGCAGAAACACCCTGGGGGTATGGAAAAGACAAGGCAAAACCCACGGTGTAGTTGCTAACAGGCTGACCACATTGTACGCAAGGCACTGACTTAGCATAAGTTGATTCTTAAACATGTTAAAAACTGGGATGGAGCATTCACCACTTCGACTGGTTCAAACCAGACTCTATGTACCAGAATGCCCCCCTCCTCTATGAATACCTAAGTCTCATCAAAAAAAATCCCAATAAGTTCCCACTCTGTAACAAGGAGAACAGCAGCAGACCATACTCTCTCAGCCAACCAAAAGCATTTATCTCTCCCTGCTTATCAAAAGCGGTGGGATAAATTGCTATTTTACTGAGCAACCAATTAACGTAATGATTTTTCCCTCTTTCTGTGAGGAGAACAATTTTCAGGAGGAACACTCAAGAGAAACAAGTGTGTGCCCCCAAATCCTCTGTGTACATAGTCCACGTCCACTGCATGGACACAGTGCCACAGACCAAACAAGAACAAATGGCCCAGCAGTTAAATATTTTTGTGACTATGTAAGTTTTATAAAGAATTTTCAACAAGAGATGTAGAATGGTGGAAATGCAATCTACTTTATATCTACCCTGTGCTAAAAGAAAAAAAGTTTCAATTGGGAAGCATTTCTAACTAGAAATATACTTTGAACATTGTTTTTAAAATTAGAATATACATGTTTAAAAGGTTTGGCTTTCCTCCAGTCTATATTCATGATTAGAAGTTATAAAGAAATAAAATTATTAACATCTTAGTATACACTTGGGAACTTTATAAACTGAAACCAACAAAATAATTATTAACAGTTAACACAAAGAGCTTTGCACTGCAAAATCTGATATTCTGTTATATTTTGAAGGTCTCTAAATTAATTTATTTGGAACAGACAAATTCCAAAGAATCTATTATGCTGTAGAGAATGAGAGCTTTTTTAAAAGAATATTTTATAAACCCACCGTGTACAGACCCACCATATACCCTTTACTATTACGCACTACAAATTAAGGCAAATGTTGTCATCTTACTTCCAGTATGGGGGCTCTAATAGGACTCAGTGTTTCTAAATTAAGTTAAGCCTCCAAAGTGTTAACTAGATAAGTTTATTGAAGCAAATCTATTATTCATCACAAAGGCAATAATTTTAGTCTGTAGCAAATTTAGAGTCAGTGGTCAAAAGCAAATTATAATTTCAGAAAATCTGCAAAGGAGCTATCATTCCACACTAAAGGGACCCTAGATCCACAGACTGAGGAGGTTTCTCTCCTAGCTCAATGTGACATGAAAGGAAAAGACAGCTTTGGTTAAAGGATTCTTGATAGTTACACTCTAAACTGTCTGAAGACCTCACAGAACTTAGAGCGTACAGCTGAACTGCACTGGATTAACAAAGAGAGACAAAAATTACGAAGCCCGGGATTTTCCCTATATAAGAGGTGACTTTCAGAATCCGTGTTTTCCAAGGATTTCCAGAACTGTTCTCAGCAGACATTGGCAGCAAGTCCAGCCAGGGTCCCCAGCATGGTCCCACCGTGTCTGTGATGGATGTCTCTCCATTCTGTGCGTGTAAGTGACCATAAGGAAGGCCAAGGTCATTGTTCTGGTCTCAGGGGCAGTACACTCATGGGTCCCACTCTGAAGAGTGAGTCACACACTTATAGGCTTGCTCGTTTGCTCCTTGCCTTTTCCTTTCTTTCTTTTTGCCTCATGGAAAGTACATTTTCACATCTCTAAATGGGCCTATACACAAGCTAAACCATGTTTTCAAAACTTTAAGAATGAGAGGAAGGCTGCTTCTCAAGAGAAACGGCCCATTGAAAGAATTAAGGCAAGCTGTCTTTAATGACCACCACCAAGAAAAATAAAATTAAAAACAGAAGAGTTTCATCTTCTTAGGTGTGTGGAGGCATTTCAAACTAAGTATTTATTCCAAAGCTCGATGGTCACCACAAACTCAGGCATGAGATGTGGGGGGGTTGGGGTGGGAGGTGGAACCTTATCGCCAAGTTTACCATGAATTTGTATTATGTTATGCTGGTCAACATCAAGAATTACATTAAACGTGCTGCTGCTAAAAGCATCTGGGGTGAAGGGGAATCTCGGGCATGATAAAATTAAAATGATTTATCCCAAACAAAACAGTCCGAATGCCATGTAAAACTGTACGTTTCATATGTACGAAACAGCTAGTTGACTGCCATGCAAACCCTAAAGTACGGTATTTAAATTCCTCTCTAATCACTGTTAAAGAAAGTATCTGCAGATGTAATGAAAACAAGGACTTCCTTTAAATAATATTGAATTCTTGGGTGGGGAAGCGGCAGGCAGCAAATAAAGTTGCTCGCTGTTTTTCACCCAATTCTCTAATTCCTAACAAAGTTATAAACGGCTATGTCTAAACTCTGCAGGCAAACAGCAGCAAATCTTCTAAGGATATAATGGACTCACGGTGGTGATCCTTCATCCCCCCCCACCCCCCAAAACCTCTGCAGGACACAGCCCTAGTTGTCACTCATTTGTCTCACTCAGCACCGTCCCAGCTATAGAACACCAAAACCATTGCTTCGGCTCTAGCCTCATCCTAGGTCTCTGTCCCACTAAAATCAAGGCATGTAAGCTTCAGCCCTAAAACAGATCCGAGGCAAGGCAAAGGAGTTAAAACACTAAAAAGCTCTCTAGGAAAATCTAGAAACAGTTAGCTGGCTGTGACACAGACCTGCCAACACCTCAGCACACAGTGGCAAAGTGCCCAAAAAATGCCACCCTCTGGGTAAACCACTTTCTGGTTTTAACTCGGGATGAAGCTACTACCAGTTGCGGAGAGGCAACTAGGGCATTATTTGGCAACCTGGATTTGACTTCCTGTAATCCTACACCGAAACAGCGCCTAATCAACCTGAACCCTGACACCCAGGCCATTATCACTGGGCCTCCGGCTGCGCGCACCTCCCAGCTCCGGGCTGTTACCTCCCACGGCCTTGGCCACGGCGCCGTTGGGCCTCCCGCGGGCTCCCATGGGGCTGCCGTTCTGCTCCAGCCGGGCCACCTTCACCGGGGGAGGCCCCTTGACGTCGGGGCTGCCGCTCCTTCGGTCTGGGCTGTCCCGAAGACACGGGCTCTCGCTCCGCCGCTCCATGCTGCTCCGATTTGGAGACAAAGTTCCCACCGGCAGGTCGCAATAAAACGCGCAGGGACCTAGGGAGGGGGCGGAGGGGAGGGAAGGGGGAGGGAAAAAAAAAGAGGGAAAACCGCTCACACACGTGATAGACGATCAGGCCAGTGGCAGAGCACTGCACCGCAGCCACACAAACTTCCTCCCACGCTGCAGAAGGGTACCGAAGGGTCCCGGGAAAGGAAGTCCCAACCAAACACTGGAGGTCCCAAAGCTGCCCAGAACTTGAGGTACTAAGACCTGCTCTGTCTCAGGTCCCAAGAGTTAGCCTTCAGTTGTGTGAACAGAGTCGGACCTCGAAGTCCTTAGCAATACTCCATTCATTGCCGGCAGCACAGGCATTAGCCTCTCTTTGATGGAGAACCCCCACCCCGTCCCCCACTTGGGGGTCAGGGTTTTGAAAGCAAGAGGTCTCACCTGGCCAGGGAGGGAGCAAGGACCTACACGGGTCCATAAGCAAATTAATTGCTTGATAAATGCGCTATGGTCAAGCTGGATTAATGGAACCATGGAATGCCCACTTTTTACCTTTATAGACCAAGTACACTTGTGTACACAAACACACACCTTTGCACAAAAAAAAAATTAACTATAATTTCACGTGAGTGATCATCCCAAAACACTTTGAGGTTTGGAAAGGCTATCCTTCATCACAGGACCACAATTATTTGGGAGCATTCTTATCTTCATCGTATCCTGGATGCGGTTGTTGTTGTTGCCTTTTTTTTTTTAAAGCCATTAAGCATAAAACACGAGAGAAAGAAATCTAAATTCTTAGGTGCAGGAGCAGCCTCCCCTACTCCTAATTTCTAAATCTGGAAAGTTTTTCTCGAGGTCCCTAGGCGAGCAGTGCTCCATGCAGTTCTCCGCACTCTTCAATTTCGGAGGAGTGACCCGGAAGAAGGGAAAACACCTGATGAAACGGCGCCCACATTGTCACTGAAACCCGTGAGAGGAACCCCGAATACGCCAGGGACACTGAAAATCCTCTAGGGCGCTTTGGACGCGGGAGAAGCGTAGTCGCCGCGGATCCAGACAAGGTGGGGAGGGGGGAGACAGAGAGGGTAAGGAAAACTGCGAGAGATGTAGGGAGTGCGCGGAGGGGTTGCGAGTGAAGGCTCCACCGCACTTTCCGGCTTCGCTTAGGCGCGCATGGGAGCCAGAGCCGGGGAACAGCCGGGGAACTTAGCGCGCCCCGGGCTTCCCGAACTCCGGGCGCCGCGTGGGAGCCCTCGCCCAGCATACTTACTGCTTACGGTCTGTCTGAAACTTGGCTGGCTGGGGCTCTGTCCATGGAGCAAAAGTAGAGAATCCAGGGTGGAAAGTTTCTGGATGATTTGCAGTGTTGTCCCTGTCTTCCTTTCTCTTTCCTCCTTCCCCTTTCCTTTTCCTCTTCCCCGTTCCTAGCGTTTAAGGTCCTGGGTCAGGGTGTCTTCTTCTGGTTCGGAGATGGTTGTTATGATGATGGGGGCGGGGGGGGGGCGCCGAGGGAGGAGGAAAGGGAAAGGAGGACTCCTCCAAAGGGGCACCAGAGCGAGCGGGGGAGGGGACGGCGGAGGAGGGGGGGGAGAGGGGGCTGAAAGAGCCTTTCACACCTTCGGGTAGGAGACCGGTTCTGGAGAGAAAGGGCTGAGGACTGGGAGGCTGCGGCGGCTGCTGGCTCCTACAGCCGCTAGCTCCAGAGGAGGCGCGGCTCGAGTCGCGGGGACGTTGCTACCAAGAGCCGGGAAGGTGCGGAGACCCCAGACCGCGCGCAATAGAAAACGCGGCGGCCGCCCAAGCTGTCACCTCCAACCTCTCCCCTCGCGGCCGCCTCTGCCAGAAGCCAGAGCGGGACTCACTGACAAGCCGCAGAGAGAAAGACACTGAGAGGGAGATGATTATTAGTTGCGTTGAGTCATCAGGCAAAGTGAGTCCTTTTGGGTTGTCCTCGGTTTCCGATTTCTCCCCCTCCCCCTTTCGGTCCCCAGATCTAGCGCCTTCAAAATAATAATTTGGGGTGGGGGTAGGGGATGTCTCTGGGTTATTTCGGGATGGAAATGGGGGGAACGGATCTAAACCCAAGCCAGACTGGTCCACCGCAATGAAGGAGGGGAGTGGGGGGCGGGGAGGAGGGCTGGGGAGGTTGCGGGGGGAGGGGGGCCCCGCCTGGCAGGAAATTAAACATCAATCAATCAATCGCTATGAGCACGGCGACCCATCGAGCCGGGCTGCGGAGGAGGCACAGGGATAGGCGAGGGGTGGGAGGCAGGGAGAAAGGAGGAAGGGGAGAGTCGGAGGTGGGAGCGGGGTGGCAAGGACCTCATGCACCGCGCGACGAAGGACGGATGGCTGAGGACTGAGTGTGGCGCGAGGCGGTGGCCACGGCCGACGAGTGGGTGCGTCTAGGCGCTGACGAACGCCAGGGCCCTGGGTCTGGTCCTCCTCCTTGTAGCAAGTCCAGGGCGCAGCCGCCTCGCCCAGCCCCTAGGCGCACTCGTCCCGGCGCGCAGGCTGCGGCGACTTGGCGGGCGCTCCGTGCCGCGGCTCGCCGCAGAGGCGCAGACTGGCGCTCGGGAAGCGGCAGAGGCTGCCTCGTCTCCCGGCTCTGTTAACTGCGCCGCCGAGTACTTTCGACTTTGGAGATAGGAGGGCGATCGCCTCCCCCACCCACCGCCTCCGCCCACCACCCACCGCCTCCGCCCCTCGGAGCAACTTTTCTCGGTGCGAGCGAGCTCCCCATCAGCTCCCAGCCGACCATCCCGGCCCGATGCGCTCCGGGCCGTGTTTGGGGAAGGCCACTGCTCCCTCAGATCTGGTGCGGCCGCGGGTCCGGAACAATAGCCCGGGTGTCCCGAACTCCTGGAGCGAGACTCCGCCCGTCCGGCTTTGGGTCCGGCACTGGAGAGAGGGTTGCTCCGTGGGCACAAGGCATGATGCATCACTGCCACTCTGGCCACAAGGTCTACGTTGCGAGCAGTGCAGCCGAGAGGCCAGAACACTGTGCCGGCCGGGGCGCTGGGGCTGCGCGCCCTCGGGTTGCGGCACCGGAGCTCCTGAAGACCCTCAGCGGCTGGGGACCGAATTCGGGCGCGAGCAGAGCTGAGTTGTGGGGACCTAGCCTCTCCGCCCCGAGTGAGGCCGCGCCGATGAGTCCCTAGCTAGTCTTTCTATGGCTTAGGAGCCACAAACTTTTGCGGACTCGCGCGGCCCTAGCAGTTCGGCTCCCGCCGCGTTACTTGTTTAAGGTGGCGCGGGTACTGCCGGCCCCAACCCGGCTGCGAACCGCGCTTTTGTCTTGGCTATCCCGCATGGGCGAGGACCTCCTTAAAAAAAAAAAAAAAGCACGTGGGCCGGAGCCCCGGCCCGGGAGAGGTGCCTGCCGCGTCCGGCGTCAGTCAGCCACTGGGACCTCAGAGGATAAAATATGAACCATTCCTCTCCGGCCTTCGGGCCAGAGAAGCCCCTTGAGCCGGCGGCACCTCCTGTCCCTTCTGTGAACCGGGGCTTTCCCTCCTGTTCCCTAGGACCCCAAGGACTCGGCTTCCACCGGTTGCCAGAGCCACTAGTCCCCCTTAAGAAGCACTGACTGTACGGCGGCGCCAGAGGGCCAAACTAAATTCGGTTTCGGGAAACGCGCTCCGGGCAATTCTCTAAACCCCGGCCTTGAGCTGGGCCATTGGAGGTTGAATCTGAGCATAGCGCTGGAGACTAGGCTGCTGTCCACTTACTTGGTCATCTCTCCACCCCGCGACCCCCAACGCCCCAAGAGTCTCAAGCCCACGGCCAGGGAGGCCCGAGGGCCTCTGAAAGAAAGAGGGTCCCCGAAAGGAAACCTGTCCCTGGCCTAGATCTCGGTGCCCAGACCTCGGTGAGTCCCACTCAGAGGTGCCGCCCACCAACTTCGCCGTAAGCCCCAGGTGACTAGGGAGCAACTCCAGGCAGAGGGAGGCCATCAGGGTAGTAATCCTCCAGGGAGCCACCGCAGTATTAAGAAGCCTTTTTCTTTTCCCTGCTTTTTCCTTCCCCAAATTCCGTGCTCTCACCAACATTCCCAGCCAAAGGGGCTAGAGAAAAATCCGAAGCCCGCGAAAGCAAAGTGGCTCAAGTAACTCAACCCTTGAAAGTAGCTAAAGGGGTTTTGGAAGCAATGACAGAAAGAAATTGTAAGTTTTGATCGACAAACTTTAAAAAAGAACAGTGTTATAGCATATCGAAAGGAGAAAGGAGTGGTTCAAAAACTTAGCCATTGCTGTCAAACTTAGCCCGTTTTTAAAATGGAAAATGCATATATCTTATTTATATATTAACGGTAATATCCCCCCATCCTGCCCCGTTTCCCTTCTTACCTTGGTGTTGGAACTACAGAATCCTCCGGCCCAATGTCCACGAACTAAGAAGAATTGATGATATTAGGACTTCAGGACTTCTGGAAAAAATGCAAATCGTTTAGTGGGGATCTTTTTTGTCTGATTCGTCACTATTATTATATCTGATGATGCGAATGGTTGGAACGATTCTATCCTAAGTCATTAATGAGCTATTTTATAAAAATCACTGTCGGAAAATCGTCGTTTGCGTTTTTGCTAAGGATCACTTCGCTAACCTCACTGGCTTGTGTCAACAGTATAATTATGAACTTCAGCTACACTCTTATAAACAACACGGCAGTATTGTTTAATCGGTTAATATTTTATAAAGTGTAAATATTTTATTATGCTTTAAAGGGAACTATTGATTCTAAATTATTTTTAAAAACAGAAACTATTTAAATAAAGTATACAATTAAGTTCAATTAAATGTGCATTGTGGCTAGATTCCACACCCTTTCAAATTCATTATTTCTTTTGTCTCTTTTTGATAATGAAAAGAAAATCTACCATTTGGGACCAAAATTCTAAATTATTTAAAATTACATTTTAAAAATTAAGCAAATTACATTTAATATACATGAAAATGGAATTCGATGTCGTTATTAAAACTGTACTTTGAATGTTGGCAGATTATTTTTAGTAGAGCATTTTCAAATTTCTCTCGTTTTGCAAAAGGAGAATTCTAGAAAGTTTTTCCTTGCACACCCAGTGTGAATTTTTCCCTTTAGTTTTGTCTCCAATGAAGGCCTCTTCTGTTTTCCCAATTCGGTTTTGTTAACTTCATTTCAACTAAAGCAAATTATTTCAAACACTTCTAGTCACTACAGCAAGTTATATTTTAAATAATACTTTTGAAACGTTTGTCATTATTTTCATTTTAAAAACAGTAAATAAATATATTTGATAATTCAAGAAATGCTTGGTTTCATTTTTGTATTCCCCATGATGCTTTATTTCCAAACACTTTTTGAAACAATCACACTTTTTAACATGGTATAAATACACTTGTCTTTTTAAGTACTTTAATCCAAAACTCTCCCGACCCCACACACACCAGATTAAGAAACAGCTCCCTTGTGCTCAGAATGTAAAGTTTTGGGGCGGGGGTATGTTTTCCGCAGTTGTTTCCGACCTACATTTTTTGAGGATGATCTATTCAAACTTTTCTCGGATTCTCCTAGTCTTAAAATTTCCCCCTAATGTTAAGTAGTCAAAAGCCGCCTGTCTTTCATAATCACACTGTTATTATTTTTTAAGCAACAACAACAACAAAACACTGGGACTTTCTATGCTGGGGTGAAGTGCACATAGTTTCTTTGCTAGACTGCTTTTCTTTCTTCCCAGGCCTACATCCCCTTAAGGCCTGGCCTGCACTTTTAATGACAGTGGCATTTGCTTTCTCCAGTTGCCTCTGCGGTTTGTGCGGGTCATCTGCCCAGGTCAACTTCGGTGGTGTGCTAGGATTACACCACCTAGGCCCGACTGCCCTGGTAGGACGCAGAGTGCCAAGCAGAGTGCCTTTGCGTCTTTTTGGCCACGGCCTCTGAAGGCCCACCATTCACCCCACCCCACCCCCCAGCCTCTCTGGCTATCAAGTTTGGTGACCCAGGCACTTTCAGAGGTGCGCTGCCTCTTTTAGAGCACTGAAAGTTTGTGCTGTTTTTTTTTTTTTTTTTTCTCCACCCCAGGGCACACATTTCAAACTTCGTGGGAACCGCCACCTTAAAAGCCTTCGAAGGGACGGCTTCTAGGAATCAAAACGAGCCAAAAGCTTCTCCTGGAGTTGGCCCCTCTAGGGGCGGGGAGTGGGGAGCGAGGGGGAATTATTTCTTTCTAAGGATGCCCATGTTGTGTCTGAAGCCAATTTCCGTCTCGGACTGTCCGTGGAAGGTTAGGCGACCAACACTTTAAAAGACCTCATACTGCCGCTGCGTTTAGATTGCAAATCCAGCGAGTCAAGTGGACGTGGAGCTGGTGGCCCGGATATGGGAGAACCCGGACAGGCTTTGGAGGAGGAAGAGCAGTTCCTCTAGGATGAGCTTAAGCTAACTTTTTTAGACTACTCTGGAGACTGACCAGAGCACAGCGACAGGCGACACTTACTTCGTTATCACCCAGCTTCCTCGTTCGCACCAGAACCCAAGAGATCAACCCGCGCCAGGCAAAAATGACAGGACTCGAAGTTGCCCTAGCCGCTCTGGGGCCTGGGCGGGGGCGGTGCGGTAGGACAGCCTAAGAGGTGGTGGGATTCTTCCCAGGGTTCGCACAGGAACATGCCTGTGAGGCCTGGTCAGAAATGCGCCGGAGGTCGCAAGGGATTGGGGTAGGGTGTTGGGCAACTAGTCCAGGAGAGCAGAGCTGCCTAGGTGTCTGGGGAGTTGGAGTTCAGGACAACACAGTGTGCCAAAGCCCAAGGAGCAAAAAAGAGTGCCAAGCGTTACTCTGTCAACTGTCCCAGGGAAGACCTGCGGCTTTCTGTCAGAGGTCCTAGGTGACAGAGACAGCTCTGCGTTTTAGAAGGAGGGTGGTGAGGGGACAGGTTTAAGAGCTGGGAGAGTACTTGGGCGAATATTTGGTTATTAGATTCCCAATCACCGTGTGGGAACCCTGGGAAAAGCCGAGGACACCGCTGGCGACTCAAAGCATAAATATCCCCAACGCCAGGGCTCCTGGGATCGACGTTCGTTCTTTCTTTCTTTCTTTCTTTCTTTCTTTCTTTCTTTCTTTCTTTCTTTCTTTCTTTCTGTCTGTCTGTCTGTCTGTCTGTCTGTCTGTCTGTCTTTCTTTCTAATGCCTTAATAGGTAATTTCCTTCCGTAGCAACGAGAAAACAACTGCCTAGTTAATGTAGTCTATGCGTAGAAATCTACTACAAATGATGGAAATTAACAAGGCAGGAGGGAGAAAAGGCCAAAGGAACCGCCGCGGCCAATCGTCCCCATCTTGGGGGCTGAGCTGTTTTCCTTTGGAGAACGCCGCGCGAGACCTAGAAATTCAGGCCCAAAGCAAAGATCTAGAGGCCAAGGCTAGTAGTCAAGGTCCCTCCACCTCCTAGACCGGGTCACTGCTAGGGGTCCCCGCCCAGAATCCAGGCGATGCCTCCCTTACAGCGCCACCGCGTGGGCTGCGGCTGAAACCTGCTGCGCAGCCCGGAGCGAGCCTTTCCGCAGCGCCGAGAATCCTCAGGTTAGTGAGGAGTGGAGCGGGTGCGGTGCCGGCCCAGGGCACCATCAGACTACTCAACACCGAGATGGGACCGCGTATGCAAAATGTTCTTGCCTGCAGTTGCGTCCAGACTCTTGTAATGAAAACTACACCTTCCACCAGCATCCCAAACTCCTGGCAGGCCGACCCGCACCACCCTAACCCGGGCAGGGGAGCTCAGGCTGTCGGATGCGAGGCAGCCCTACACGGAGCAATCGCCAGAGCTTACTGTGACTCTGCTGCTAGGCTCGAACCTCACAGAGAACTTGTTCTAGCCAGGACGCAAGGTCTAGGCACTTACTGGGACCACGGATGAGGCGCGTAGTCGGTGTATCCTGCGGACCAAATTGCTCAGGCACTGATCGGGGATGTCGAACACTTCGTTGACTGGCGCTTTCACTTTTCCCAGGGTAACAGGAAACCCACCAGGCACTCTCTTAATCCAGTAGGGCTTGACCCCCTAACTAAAGTCCGTGTGGCTGAGACGCCAGCATCACGGGACTCTGTCCTCTTTATCCACGGTGCCTTCCCTCCGCGTACTGAGAATAAGCCCAACAGAGCTAGGTATCACCTGGCGCCAGTCTGGAGTCACATTATGACATGACTTAGAGTACTTTGCGAGGAAGGGTGTTGTTGTTGTTGTTGTTGTTGTTGTTGTTGTTGTTGTTGTTGTTTAATAAATTCAATTCTCTACCCATCCCCTCACTCGCACACACACACAAATAAGTACACGGTGGAACTGCCAGCTATTGAAGGGAATAGCTGGCTCAGAAAGGTGTAAATTCACCTAATGCCCACCCTAATTATAACAGGCGCATACCCTGGATTCCCGAACGTGCAAGTTCCATGCCGGGTCAGATCTAGGTCTTTGGAAGTAGTGACCAGTGCCACCCAAAATATATCACTGCCGTCGGGAGGGCTCAGCACTCCGCGACCACTTGGCCTGCTCTCGCACAGCCTCAGCAGCAGCGGTGACCAGTTCATTTCTCATACCTGGTACCCGGGACCCTCTTCCCCTGCCAAGCCTCACAGTCCCGGCCAAGTGGCTCACCTCCGCTCTCTGCGCTTGCCTTCGCCCCTCTTACCCAGTCCCTAGTGAGAAGTGGTGGGTCAACGAGGCGCCGAAGCTGGCTGCTCACCTCCAAGAGCCAAAGAAGGTGCCCTGGGCGTCTCAGGTCCAGCCCCGAGGTTGATTTAAATAACTAATAAGCTCAGAGAAATTTTACGAGGGGAACTTTTCCTTTTAGTATCAATAAAGCTTAGTAATTGGATTTGTTGGTTACCTATGCTCTCCTCTCTCTCTCTCTCTCTCTCTCTCTCTCTCTCTCTCCTCTCTCTCTCTCTCTCTCCCCTTTTCAAAAAAAAAAAAAAAGGAGTGACTAAGTGGTGTGCTTTTGTGTAGTGTGTGAGTGTGAATGTAAGAAAAATGTTTGTTTTGTTTGTTTTCAAAGCCCTTTGCATACAGAACAATCATGGTTGCGCTTAGGAGTGGAGAGTTTTGAAAGGTGAACAGTGGTTATTTCGGAAGAGAAAAAAAGCACAAAAAATAGAAAAGGAAGAAAGGTTCTAAACACTCTACCATTTTACGTGACAGTTTAAGGGAACTGTTTTTCCTTAAGAGAACTGTGTGTCCTTAATATTGCCTTTTAACTAATTTTCACTGTGTTCAGATTCATGGATTGTAGTGATAATTTGGTTTTAGTAAAAAGTTCGTGCCATAATACAATTTAAATTTTTATTTTTACTTCTACTTTGAGCATTTTTCCATTAGTAGACATTTTCCTGTCTGTGTGTTAAGGTTTAAGTTTTAAGATAGAGATTGTTCTGCGTACAAGAATTGCTTCTAGTCAATTAATTAGTGTCTTTGCAGTCGTTCCAACCTATACGAAAATCTTGGACAGTAAAACAACCGGAGTGGTTTTCACCAAGCATGTGGATTTCTTGTTTGTTTTGTTTTTCTTCTTTTACACATAGAAGTTAAAGGCTGGATTAAAAAAAAAAAAAACGACTTGGAAACGTGTTGTGTTTAAATTTACCTGAAGTTCAATTCCTTTTCAAAGACAACACAGCTAATATATACAGGTGCCATTCAAACAAAATGAAGAGCGTTTTTGCCACAGCGTTATTAATAGGATCGGATACTAAGTTGTCAGAGATTTCGGTTTTCCAGGGGGCAAAGTGTTGGCTTCTGAAGTTACCAGAAGCATACCCAACCCTGTGCTCACACTTCTCCTGTGTTTTCACTATACTGGGGGACATTTTTCCTTTTCACTGTTAGCTAGGAAATTGGGAGGTTTTCCTTGTTCCTGTGGTTTTAGGCTGTGAGACCTGAAGTAGGCTGAGGGTTACCTCTGCCAAGTAACTTCCAGAGTTCAGAGATTAGCTCTACCCCCTTCACATTCCAGAGGGAAGACGTTTCTAGCTGACCTACTATGCTCATCCCTCCTTATCCAGAGAGCAGCAACACAAGGGCGCCTGACCATTCACACTCTCTGAAGGTTGCCCCAGCCACACTGATGTTCAGCTACGTGCAATGATACCAGCACATCCTGAAAAGCTCCTGTGGACCTGTATCTCTTCTTCCTGCCTTCAAAGAGGGTTACTGGCAAACAACTTTGCTTTCCATTGGCTCTCCACCAAGTTCCTGAAAACACCCATCACCTTCTGCTGTCTTGACTTCTCCAGCAACCAGGGCAGTGCAGTGCCTGTGTCCAGGGAGCTCTGCGTGAGTCATCTTTGTTCTCTGCATTGGTAGTGTTGAGGAATGGAGCATTCTCTCCTACTGTTGTGTGATTTTGAGGAAGTGGCGGGGAAAGTTGGAAGGATTAAGAAGAAAAGTGCAGGACTGAATGGGGGGGTAACCTGGAGCCTTAGTGCTGGGCACCTCTGTCTCCTCCACCTGGCCTCTGGGTTGTCCACTACTGGCTCCCTACTCTGGACTTGGGTCCCAACAGCGCTGCCCTGGGGACTCTGGCTTTCCTTCATAACTCCCTGTTATCCTGAGTTTTGGTTTCGGTTCATCTGTTTTCTGAGGATGCAGAACACCCACTTTTATTCTTTTTTTTTCTCGTCTTGCCTCACTTGCACTTTTTTTTAAAAGAGCATCGCTCAAGCCTGGTTTCTGCCAGACCCTCTGCCATCTCCCCAAGTTCTCTGTGTAAGAGCAAGAAGTGATTTGTCTGTTTATAGCAGGTTTAATTAAGACAGTTATGTGCCGTGAACTCTTTAGGCGCCAATCAATGCACTTTGATTTGGAAAGTCAAATAGAATCACGTCTTACGGTTGCAGCAGCGCCGCTGGCCGCCCAGGCTCTTGAAAACACTGGCTGTCGTCCTACACCCACTTCGAGGGACCTGCGCTAATTCCCGGTAGGACAAGCTGCTCTTTGAGTGCCTAGAGTCCTCTAGAGAGGTTTTAGGGCCAGAGAGAAATCTTCCCCGTTAAAAAACGTGAAGGGCTCAATGCTCAAAATGTTCCTGGTGACTGAGAAGCTGGCACCGGACTTCTGGGACTAGATTTAACTTCCCAAATGTGGCACCCCAAGGCCTTTAACCTGCGGCTTCCGCCCTCCTCACTATGACTCCAGGTTCATATCTCTCTACTTTCCCCAAGAAATGCCTTCCCTCCCCTCAACTCCGCTTCAGTCCTGGCTGTTTTCTGGTTTATTATTGAAAACTCCCAGAAACTGGAGTGTTGGCACTTTTAGGGCATCGACCACGCCTTTGCATTTTTCTGTCCCTCCCGTTCCACCCAAAGTCTTCCTCTCTCCTAAGAAAAGGGGACAGTGGGGTGAAGATCTGAGATAACTCCCTCCCAGACAATGTTGAATGGGAACCCCTGGACTCAGGGGCGAATAGGTTTTTGACATTAAGCCTTAAGTGCTGAGCACCCCTCTACCTTCCCTCAGAGCTAACCAACAACTTAGTCCTTATCACCCTTGAGATTCCAGACTCCTCCCTCCCCAAACCACAGGTCTGCCACCAGCTTTCAGAGTATCACCAGCAAGAGATACACACCCTCCCCTCGCCAAAAATCGAACTTTTTAAATCTAACAAGAGCATTTCCCATTCCCAACCCTAGGCCCTCTCCAGGAGGGCTAGAGCAATCTAAAACATTGTGATTGTTTCTGTGCGGGTCAGGGAAGAGAGACTGGGGAAGGTTTGACCAGAAAGCAGTAAAGAATAACTCTTTTGGCCTTCGCTGAGACCCTGACAGGGCCCATTTTGGCAAGCTGAGTGTATATCTCCTCCAGGAGTGGGGGTGTGGGGGGGGGGAAAGGCTGCGATTATGATTCTGGCCTCTTCCTCCCCCCCCCCACTCTGTATTCCTGTGTAAAGGCAAACCTAGAAAGATGAAGTGGTTACTATCAGAGTGGCCAGTAACTCTCCTCGTTGTGTCTGGAGTTACATTTTAGGAAGAAGGAGCGTTGGCAATTGGGTAGCGTTGGGCTCAGCGACCTGGCCAGTGTTTACTTAAGGCTTGGGACCTAGAGTGAAGGGAGTCAGGCTTGTGTGACTCAGTATTCACTCTAGCACTTCCTAGCTGAGCCAGCGAGGGAACGGACTCTGTGAATATATATATATATATCATATATATATATATATATGAATGAATGGGCCCCGTGGTGCTAGCTCTAAGAGGCAAGTTTTAGTTAATTGTAGTGGGCAGATGCTGGCAGTTGCCACCCCCTCCCGCCTGAAAGTCCCCGTCCCCGCGTCTGAGCAGGATTGAGGTGGCTGGGCTGCCCAGCAGCTCCCCGCCCTTCAGACCCCAGCTCAGGCCCTGGCAATCTCTGCACTTTGTCATCACGCGCGAGTATTTGACATTCGCAATTATCTGCAAATACCCTGATCGGTTTGTATATGAAACACTTTTTTTCTTGCCTTAAGGTTTGAATCTGGTAAATTTCAGACAAGTGGTTGGGGGAGGGGTGACCCTAGAGACCATCGGACCAAGCCGGTGAAGACAGTTCTGTGGAGGTGGGCGACCAGAACCGACAGGTCCATATGGCTGTCATGGTTCCCTCAGCATCACCACAAATAAAGGCCTATCCAAGATTAGAAAGGGTCCAGGCCAGAAATCTAGAGTCCACTTCTGAAAGAATGCAGTCTGATCTCCAGAAAGAGGCTGCGTGCCCAGGGCGGTCCTACCACAGACCAACCTCCAAAGTTAATCATCTTGATAAATACAGAGGTCACTAACAAGCCTGGTGGTCATCATCGAAACTGTCAATCACCAGTTTTGGATCCTGTGGCCGAATTTACTTACTCAAAGAGCCATCCCAGAGAGCCCTGTGCTTAGAGTTCCCCCTCTGACCAGGGAAGTAAACCCTGCCTATTTTCAAAGAATCGGATGCCCCTTTGACCCTCCTTCTGTCTCAGGATCCTCGGGGTGGGGTTTCTAAATGCAGAGGATAGCTCACCACCCTTACATCTCACTTTCGGGGCCACCTGTCTGCAACAGGGAGGGAAGGGGACAGGACGTGGGCAGGGGGACAGGAAAAGAGGGGGAGGGGGAGGGGAGAGGAGAGGAGAGGGAGGGAGGAGAAAGGAGGGGGAGGGAGGAGGGAGGGAGGAGGGAGGGAGGGGGAGGAGGGGAGGAGGGGAGGGAGGGGAGGGAGGAAAATGGTGGCAGGCCTTAGGTACAGGCCTAAAAACAGGGCTAATCGAACTCTGTGCTTTCTCAGAAACCTGGTTCTGGCCGGGCCAGAGTCCTAGGATCTTGAGCCCGGAGACTAGATGGAGCTCCTGCAGCCCAGGCACTGCAGGCTTGGAGTCTATCTCTCCAACAAGCTGAGCTCCTCTGTGTCAGGCACATCGGCAACTTGAGGAAAACTTCTTAAAAGCCCTTCCCCACGTTGTTATTTCGGCTCAGCTACAGACAACCAAGCTAGTCCCTTCTCAAACCTATTTTCTTATTCCGATAAATTTCCGATTTTATTCCGATAAAATCCCCGGGAGGAGGGGTTAGCTTAGAGAAAGGTGTTTGGAGGGATGGGGGAGGAGAGGTTAGCTTAGAGAAAGGTGTTTGGAGGGATGGGGGAGGAGGCGTGCAGCCCTGCCCCGGAAAGGCAGTGCTGGACTTTATGAAGTCTGTCTCTGTAACTCCAAACTGCCAGAACATTTTCTGAAAAGTCAGAGGAGGCTTGCTAAAAAGTATTCCCTTTTCTTCTCGAGAGAGACCTTTAAACCTGGCTCGCACCCCACCGCCCTCATGGAGAAACCTGAAATGAGGTTTGGAAGGGCACCGCCTTCTCCTTTGGGCTCGGCCTCTTACGGTAATAAAGTGTGAGTAGTTCTCTTTGTCTTCACAGACACTTGGCGCTCTTGACCCAGGAGTAACCTATACTGGTGGCTACTTCACCACCAGCTCGCAACTTTCTTACAGCATTCCCAGATAACAGCCAGAGACACCCCCTGTGACTGCTTTCCCACTCCCTTCTTTGGAACCAGATCCCTAGTTTGAGCCCCAACCCCACCTTTAGATCTTCTGCCTAGGCCTTGCCTCTGTGGAGAGCATCGTGGGGTCTCAGCTCCTCAGCCGGGGCCGGAGTGAACAGGTGAGACTCGTGGAGCCTTTGCGGGATGGAGAATCGCCCGGCCAGCTCAGGAAGCAAATACAAGACGCTGGATCAAACCTTTACTCCTCCACTTCCCACCACCGCTCCGCATTTTGAAAGGTGTGTGTCAGCTATAGTCTACCAGCCAGCGCACTGCCAGGAAGTGCCCCACAGACTGGGTTAGACTTTGCTTATTTGGCCAACTCAGTAGTCTGCTCCCTATTCACCCTTAGTCTCCAGGCAGCGCACCCCTTTGGTAGAACTGATGACTGCTTTGACCCAGCAGAGCGCGCCCTGCACTAACCTGAATTCAGAGAGAACCTTCTTCGGAGCTCGGCATTGCGCACCCCTGAAGGAGCTGGCGCTGAGACCTCCTGTTCACATCCTTCTGCTCTGGAACTAATCGGAACCCTAGTCCATCTCCTCAGATGACTTCATTTTGGAGCTTTACTCTCATCTGGGGGGGGGGAGGGATGTACCCAAGAGGAGGAACCACAGGGGCTGGGGCCTCCTCTGCTCACCTGATAATTTGCCTTGGGGGTTCCGCTTAAAAGGTGTGGAAGCTCAAAAAAAAAAAAACAAAAACAAAAAAACCCGAGAATGTATCGAGCCTAGATCTCGCAGGGCAACTGGAGTTAAGGTGATGTGTGAAGATCACACAAGGATCCCAGGCAGGGAAGAGGGGCTCCTGCATACGGGGCATATTGGTTGGTGTTTCCTTGAGTCAAGCTTGGCCGGGGACTTTCTGGCATCTTAAGAAAAGCCTCAGAATTCCAGGCAGGGAGCACATATTGCAACCTCCCTACACCCTATCCCCACCTTAATCAGCAACTCTGGTCTCCCTTAGATTAGCCACCGATTTCAGAGCCAGCGCTTCTGGTCTTACTTATTACTAATTGCTTGTGCTGGGCAATGCTCCTTAGTGTTTCTGAGGGGCATAAGCAGACCATGCCATCCACAGCTTTCTAACCCCACCTTCGAAGCCAAAGTGCTAAGGAAGCAGCATATTGTCTTCTAGGTCCCTGCCACCTATGAGTCCCGGCCTAGAGTCACCTGGCTTGTTTCCTGGGTCCCCTTCCACGGGTACTTTCCTCTTTGGCCTGTGGATACTTGAACCCAGAGCAGAGGAGTGAAGCGGGTGCCCAGATGGCTGTTCATTTCCGGCGTTGCACGGAACAGGCGCATCTCAGTGTGTTAGTTGGCCAGGAGACTGCAGATGTGCAGATGCACAAATACTGTATTTTTCCTGCACACCAGTACATGCACACATACATACTGTGGTAGAACGGTGGTCCCACAGATTTTGACCCTTGTTTTAAATATATTATGGCATCTAATCTCTTCCCATTCGAGATGTCTCAAGTTGTTAATTTCCAGAGGGCTTTATGTAACCTCGGCACAAATTGGAGCGTCTAGCCTATGAGACCTGCAGGCTTTATCTCAAGATGATCAACCTCAGAGTTCCTCTCCTGACCTCAAGGATTTCAGGGAGGATTCAGAAGCTTTTAAGCTTTGACTACTGTTTTAAGAACAGCATTTCGAGAAGAGCTATGTGTGTGTGTGTGGGGGGGAGTAGGGAGATGGCTTAAGTACTGTGATAGATGTGTATGAAACTGTGGGAATCCACAATTCTGTATGCTAACTAAACATGTAATAAAGGAAGAGAAACAACACCAACCCAGGGCCAAAAGGAAAGTGATGAACTAAACTGAAAATTCCATGTGCCCAGTGTGGTGATGTGTACCTGCACTGCCTTCCGGTCAGTACCCTCTCCAACACAAAAGTGGACTCTTTCTTTAAAAACAAATCTGTCCTGCTATGGAGAATACAATGGTAACTGTAGGGTGGTTGCCCTCCTAAGGGCACAGCCTCTCCAGAGATAACGTAAGAGCTGAGGTTTTCACACTTGGAAGCATGCCTAAAGGTCATCTGGTCTACCCACAACAGCTCACAAATGACAGGAGCTGATAGAAGACAAAGAGCCAGTCTTTAGGGAAGAACACAGACTGCAGATCTTCTCCATAACATTGGGTCTGCCATAGCTATAATGACAGGGATATAATGACCGTATCCCTGAATGACCTCTTAGGTTCCATATAGTTCAGTAAGCATGCTACTTAATGCTGTCACTTATATTCATATTGGACACGTTTATCATCATTGTAATAAATTCTATAAATAAAAGTTAAGTGACATGGTCACCCTCCTTGATTGCCTTCCTTTCATTTTTGCAATGTCAACACAACACTATCATTCACAATTTCACATCACCCATCTTATTCGTATTCTTGTTCACGAAGGCAGAGACACATTACAAATGGAAATGTCTGTGTCTTTTTCCGTAACTAATGTCTGATCCCTGGCAAATGGGGCTATGATGTCATTGAAATGGATATCGGACAAGGTACCAATTGATTTATTGACTTCCCTTCTTCAAAGTCCTTAGAGGATTAGAGAGAAGATGGAAAAAGCACAAGTCGGCTGAGATGCTCAATACTTACTGTGCTACACAGAAAAAAAAATGGCACTTGGCTGAGATAATCACCAACTCAGAAGTTTTGGTCAGCCGAGCTTCATAAAGGGGGTGACACTGAAATCATTCAGAGCATCCACGTGTTTTTCCCCAACCCGCTCCGTTCACTTGTCCACCAAATGCCAGTGTTTGAGAAGCCACGCTCAATAGTTTCCAGTCAGGTAGCAAGGAGAGAAGCAGGAAGAAAGGAGAAACCCACAGGGGGAGAACTTCCATTGCCTCCTGACATTCAAGTCACCCATACGTGTGGCTAGAATTTCCAGAAGCTATATAGTATCCCTAAAATACCTGACACTTGAGGCTGATTTCAAAAGGGCCCCCTGTCTTCCAAAGGCTGTTGAGACATCTCATTTGGGAGTGGATGCGTTTCCTGTGGTCTAAACTTGTCATGGTTTCATGGCAGAGACAGCTCTGATGATCTTTAGCTCCATAGGAGAGGGTTCCAGGGCAGAGAAAGATCTTCTTGGTCCCCCCCTCAATACTTTTTTCATGTGTACACCACATGTGTGTAGGTGCCCAGAAGAGAGTGTCAGATCCCCAGGAGCTGGAGTTGTAGACAGTTGAGAGTTTCCCAGACATGAGTACTGGGAACTGAACTCGGGTCCTCTGGAAAAGCAGGAAGTGCTTTTAACAGCTTTTCGGACCCACTGAATCAGTATTTTTTTTTTTAAGAGAATCACTTTGAATCATATCCTGTTAAAAATAACTCCCAGAGAAAGTCCACATTGTAACATCTGTTTAGGAATTAACACACATGCCAGTGTCTGCACAAAACTATAAACAGCTGAACAAAAGCAGACCTCAGACTTCCTCTCCTTTAGCCCTTGGGATGAACAGGCTTTACCAAGGACCTTACCTCAGTGTCTTCTAAACACAACTGCATGCTAGCTGCTGTGTGTGCTTTCTACACACTACAAGACAAATCTGAGTGTCATTGTCTGCCAGGTTTCCTGTCACTTTGCCCTCATCCTCTAGATTTAACAGCATCTGGGCACTTCCGCACCTTCTGTGTACTGAAGAACTTCCTCCAGAAGAGCAGCGTGTATAGTGTTTCTGGTATAGTTCATATTCCCTCAGTTCCAGTCCCCACCTTGAGGCTGGATGCTAGGTCCTCTCTTCTCTGGGAGAAACTGGGGGAGGAAGGGGAAAGAGAATGGTGTGGATCCTGTCTATTCCTCTTTCTCAGCCAGAAGTTGGTGTTGATGGTGCTGGACAGGGTACAAGGTGATAGGGAGGCCCAGCCAGGGAGCTGCAGCAGAAAACCACTCTTGTGGGAGGTGAGTTTACTTGAGCCATAGAATCCATCTCCTTGCAATGCCCTTAAAGACCGGACATTTCTGCAACTGCTAAGGGGAAATAACTAAGTATGCTCCCGAATTTTAAACCTAAAGATGAACTCACTGGTTAGCAATGTGAATTTGGAAGGTAAGCTTTCCTTTCTGAGCCTCACGCTCCTTTGTGAAATGAGCAACACACTCACATAGTTACTGCACAATATTGCAAGGATCAAACAATGCACCGTGTGTCATGTGCCTAGACAACTCCTGGAGCATAGTAAAAACCACCCCCCTGCCCTGTGTATAAAATATAGTGATTATTAATTTAATTTATCTTCTCCTTCCCGCATTGAGAATTACTGAACTTAAATAAGAAATTAAACATTAGCTCTACCATAGTTGGCAGGCGGTCATGGAGATAGGCCACGCCAATGTCATCCACAGAAATCTGGGCTTAATATATGGAACGTCAGCACACAGCTCTTCAGATACGACATTATACTGTCATGGAGTAGGGAATCAGAGTAGAGAATAAGGTTGTCCTCTGGTCTCTTCTTCTGCTGAGGGATGGGGTATCCTATGGCCTGGGTAAGATTCTCCTAAGCTTCCTCTGAGGAATACCTCTTTGACTGGTCTGTATTAACCATGCCCAGTACCCAATATTGTGTGCTGTTGACAAAGAAATAAAATGACACCACTTTCCTCTTCTAGAGAGATCTAGTTCTAGAAAAGAAAGCAGCTGCACTTTAACAGCCTGGGTAATATTCCCTCTGCTCTCACTATGGTAAGATGCATTTCTGCCTGAGTTCTTTTGCCATACCATGGGCAGTCATCACTCAGGAGGGGAGAAGGCCTAGCTGGTCAGGGACAGCAGGAGGGAAGCACTCTTCTTCCCTGCTGCAGGAGCAAACACAAGGCCAGGGGTCCCATGTGCACACAGCCTCTTCTGAGTTGGGTCTTGTTACTGTATGCCACTGCCGTTGGTGGAAAGGTAGCTCATTCAGTGGGACATGTGATGGGTGACACCCAACTTAGCCCTCTGTTCGGTTTTCTTTTCGGTTCAACATTTCATCCCTTTTGAGCTCCGTCTAAATATTTACACCAGCTTAAAATATTCAGACAATACATTTTCAAGGACCTTGCTTTGTGTTCACTCCAACAAACCTAACACAGATCAATTGCTTTTTCCCAATCAATACTCCTCTGTGACATCAGAGAAGGTGCTAGGTTGAGGACTCTCAGGCTCTTGAGGTGACTAGGTAGCTATAAAATCAAAGAGTACCCTAGAGCTCAGGGTAACAGCTCTCTCTCTCTCTCTCTCTCCTTTACTTTTTCTCCTGTGGATATTTTCCAGTCTGGGGAAGGAGTATGGAGTATGAAAGGGGGTAGCCCTGGGTAACAGTCTTCACGCAAGCTTGACAGAAAGGCTCAGGTTGCTGCTGACGTCAGCAGCTCTGGATTTAGGTTCACAGATCTCTGGTCCACTTGCTTTATCCCTTGACTGCTTTATGTCTTAAGGAATCAGAAAAAGGTGGTGAAAAGCAATGGCCCCAAATGGTCCTGCATATCTTGCTTGTTTCATGTCATGGAGTCCTCACAAGGATACCGTAAGAAAAGTTCTGCTTTCTACACTCTGCTTTCAAATCTGAGTTCAGAGAAGTTGATAATTGGCAGAAAGCCACACAGTGCTAACCAGGAATGGGGCTTAGTTGATGGGAGTGCTACTTTCTCATTCTTTCCATCAGATTCTATTATTAGTAGAGCAGTGAGAGATAATAGTGAGGTTTACTAAGGGACCCTGATTAAAGGCACCACTCAGTTATGGTGACAGGCTGTTGTGAGCCAGGGAATGCCCCAAAGTACATGAAAAATTAAAATCCCCGCCAGGCCTACAGTAAAGGTAACTGTTAGTGGGACCCTATCCTGCTTGACCATGCAGGGATGCAGATGGTGGACAAAAAAGAACAAAAGAGTAAATATTTACATTCGGTGCACAAGGGTGCAGTTCAAATTTTGTAACGTTAGCTGTCAGAGAGCTGCTAACACAAGTTGAGGTCTTACAGGAGGTGCGGTACAGGGGTTCACTCCTTGGGAAAAGGTGTGTGCATCTATTGCTGGTGAAAATGAGGCTGGTGAACAGAGTGCTCCCGGCCACAGAGGAAGGAATCTGGTGAAGACACTGAAGCCCGTGCCAGCACAGCAGCCAATAAAGTTGACGGAGAACTGCTGATGTTTTCCAAGGCCACACAGTCAGCTTGCTGTGGACACTTCAGGTGCTCTGTAGCCCTTGGTGTTCATAACCCCCATCCCTATGGAAGCCTTCTGTAAGTATTGGTAGAGAGCGCCACACAGTGAGGGCCACACACTAACTCGTCTAGTTATGATGTGAACGAAGCTCTCAAAATAAAACTAACAGGCTGCCTATTATCCAAATAAGATGCTGTGAGGAAAGCTTTGGATTTCAGGAGCCTAACCTTGTCCTTAAAGAAGTGTGAATTCACTTAGAAGAAAAGATGGACTCAGGTAAACACTTTGCCACAGTGTATTCCCTAAGGGACAAGACAAAGACATGAGCAGAGTGACAGAGAAGTGATACTTTGACTTGATCTTAGAAGAAGGTTGTGGGGTGGAGGTCAGCGGAACAGAGTCAAGTGGATGGGCTTTTCTTCTGAGCCCGCAGAAGTGAGGGAAGGGGTCTGTGTTAGTTGTAGTAGGACCACTGATGGAGGCCTCTACTGTTACCCAAACAGGTATAATCGAGCAGAAGATACCCAGCCATGGTAGTCCCCGTGTCCTCCCCAGCTTTTGAGGCATTATGAATGATTTGATCTTTTCACTTTATAGAAAGCAGACACAAGTTGTGGGTAAGATGTTCAAAAGTACAGGTAAGAAAAACAAAACCCTCCAACAAAAATGACAAAGGAAGCAAAATTGTGTATAGAACAATGCATATGATTCATTTTGTTAAATTTTGAGGTTTAAAAAATTGCTCATAATGGAATCAGTGAGTGTGGCTCTTGGCACACAAGCTTGGTGACTTGAGTTTGAATCCTGATCCCATCCTGGGGTAGAGATATGGTTCCCATGTTATTTTTTGACTTCAATACATAAGCAGTTACACATACACACACACGCATGCATGCACGCACGCATGTGTGCATACTCACATGCATCTCCACCTCATACACACTAAATTTACCCTATTCTTAATGTGAATAAATTATAAAGTCACCTTCCACAATACCTTCACACAACCTTTAATGAAAGCGTCACAGAGAGGGTGAAGAGATGTCTCGGTTGTTAAGGGCACTCACTGTTCTCGTAGAGGAAGGGAGTCCAGTTTTAACACTCACGTTAAGTGAGTCACAGTGTCCTGTCTGTAGCTCAGCTCCAGAGGGATCTGTCACTTCTGGTCTCTGCAGATACTATACTCATATGCATGCACGTGAGTTCATGCACGTGCACACATGTACACATGCACGCCTACTGAAATCCTTTTTAAAACTACAACAGAATTAACAGTAGAATTAATAAATAAGTCACTATACAGGCATACAGAAGCCAGAGTAGGATTGTGGAGGCCTCAGAGTAGAGAATGAGTTATAATATGGAAATCAGAAAAAATTTTTTTCTGATAATAATGTTGTTTACTGGGTGATGTTTGGTATAAGCAAATTATCTACAAATCACTACTATTTTATTCCATTCAAAACACCAACCTATGGGAGAAAGTTTTTATTTCTATATTACAGATGAGGACACCGGAATTTTTTAAAAAAGAAAGACAAATAACTTATCAAATATCATAGGACAAATACATGTCAGAGCCTTGATTTGAACCAGATATGATTCTATAGTCAAAGGTTTTGTTTTTATTTTCTCCTTTATGATACCGGGGTCAACCCAGAGTCTCATGTATACATGCTCAGCAAACACCCTAACTACCCCAACTTTGACCATGTCCCTAACCCTCTGTTATACACACCCCCCAGATCATAAATGTGTGCAATAAGTGCACTCGTGTGCACACACACACACATGCAAGCACACACACACACACACACACACGTGCACTTATGGATGCATGTGCACACATGCAGGCACACATGCACATACACACAAACACACACACACATACACACAGATGCACACACGTGGGTGCATACACACACATTCTTGGGGAATGTTATATAACAAGTTTTGATCATTTTCATCCCCTATCTCCTCTCTGATCCACCTCTCCTCCCCTACCTTCTGAACTTTGTGTCCCCTCTCTCTTTCTTTTCTTCTTTTACACTCATCAAGTACAATTTGTGCTGCCCATATAGTCTTGGATATGTGTTGTTCCACTGGAGTGTGGCTGACTTAGCAGAGGCTATACACTCTTAGAGGAAACTCGCTTTCCCTCCTTCAGTAGCTACCAATTGCCAATTGCTCTTCTGCTCGGGTAGGATTTCATGTCCAACTCCTCCCCCCTGTTGTGATTGGTCCTATCTTGAGATTGACAGGTGTGGTGCATGCTGTCACAACTGCTGAGAGATCAGGTCCAGAAGACTCTGTTTCCTCATAGTCATCCACCATCCCTGCCTCTGGCTCATTCACACTTTCTGCTTTTTCTTTGAGATGGGGTCTCACTAAGTTGCCTAGGCTGACCTTGAACTTACTCTCTCACTCAGGTAAGTTTGAACTTTTGATCTTCCTGCTTCAACCTCCTGAGATTACAGACCTAAGCTACTAGGCCCAGTTGAGCTGGTATCTTGACTATGATGGTAGGGCTACCTCTTAGTTCTTAATCAGTACCACCTATTTGATCTTTGGCAAATATTCACCATTTCTGAGTCTTCTTTTCCTTATAAGACTGTCTTCTCAGTCACCTTTAACTCTGTCACTCTGTTGGACAGCGGACTTTAAGTTTGGTTGTGCAATGATTTGCTGTAATCAGATGACAAGTAGCTGAATCTACTCTGCCAACATCTGTTAGCCAGTAGACATGGTAAACTCCAAATACAGGCAATGGTGGCCAAGACCTGGCCCTGCATCATGCTCCTAACTTACTCTTGGCTGAAATTTGAAGACTAACAGCCTTAATTAAAAAAAAAAAAAAAAAGGTACAAATTTGCTCTGGATTCTCTCTAATACTTCCAGTTCACATCACATCATCATCTTCATTACCACCATTTACATCACCATCATCACCACTACCACTGCCATTATCACCATCATCGACTTGTCACCATCATCATCACCACCACCACCACCATCATCACGATAGAAAACTCTTACACTCCAGAGTCTTTGTGTGTAGCTTAGATTGGTTTTGAACTCATTGTGCAGCTCAGGTTCCTCTTAAATTTGGGTCATCTTCCTGCCCCAGCTTTCCAGTCTGCTGGAAAGAGATTGTAGGCATGAACCACTGAGACTTGACTTCTAACCATTCCTTTGACTTCTAACCAACCTTCTCTTTTACCAATGGTCCATCTCTGACAAACTGAAAACGTTTTCCCTGCCTCATCCTGAAGTTGGCTCCCAGGATCCTCTGCTGGAGTCTGTCTCTCAAAACCTCGTTCTACTGGAAAAGAGTCAGCCTGCCTTCCCAAGGCTCCCAGGGCAGTCCCTGAAGGAATCAACAGAGACAAGGACTTCAGAAGTCGTCCTACCAAACAGAAGGCAATGCTCCAACTAGAACCTTTCCCTAGATTCTCAAATGGCACCTTTCCAAATCTTGACGTGTGTGACCTTTCTAATCTTTAAGAGGGCAGTATTGCTTGAACTTAGGAAGTGGCAAACTGCTTACTAGCAGCCCCACTTCAGTACCCCTGTGTATACAAAGCCAAGAAGCCAACCGATCCAATAGGACTCTCCACGATCCACGTCCAGTTCTGTCACTTAACAGCTTTCAAATGCTGGTCAAGGCAACCTTTTTTCAGTTTCTTAGCTGTAACATATGGATGGGGGAAAAAAATCTATACATGCCTTGTGCCTCACAAGATGTTGTGACAATTAGAAGTGATAATTTGCTGAAAAGGACATCGAAAACTGTAAACTATTATGCAAAATCCAGTTATCCCTGCACGATACCAGTATCTATGTGTCGCTCCACAGCCAGTTTAGGAAAATAATAAAACAAATTCTCAAGCATTAAACGTGTCGAATGAAAAAACCGTTGTGTGTGTGAGAAATGATTGCATGTAGCCTAGTCTGGTCTCAAACTCACTGTGCAACCCAGACTGGCCTTGAACTCCTGACCCTCCTGTGTGTATTCCTGAAGTGGTGGGGTTGCAGGCATCTATCTCCATGCTGAGTTTGACATTTCTGTCAGTAAAATAATAAAAATAAGTAGTGTATCCCCCTCCAAGCTCTACTGGAGTATCGAACTTATATCGAACATCTTATGAATGTGCAAAGTAGATTGGGCACGAGGGATCAGAGAGAGCAGGAGCCATGCCAAGCCAAAGCTAATGAGAGCCGTGAAGTAAGCCATCCACCCTGCTCCGTTCCTGTAGGACTGTGGCCACAAAGGATTGAAAGTGAGCTGCGTCCTCAGGCGAGGCAGTCAGTCCTCTCACTAGCCTGGTGAAAAGGCCTCCCCTTTCTCCATTTGGTCTCATTCCTTTGGCACCTCTGTCCATTCCCTGGACTTCAGCGCCCTCTAGGGTGGGGTCTATCTTCTGAGTTATCAACCACATGCCGCATGGGTAATTTTAAATGTTTTGAGGGACCACCTTTTAAAAATAGACAGGTAAAGGCTGGAGAGGTCGATCATTTGGTAGGGTGCTTGCCCGACACACACAAAGACCAGGGTTCGATCCCCGATACCTCATAAACCAGATGTAGTAGCATACACCTATAATTTTAGCAAACCAGGGGTTGAAAACATGAGAATCAGAAGCTCTAGTTCATTCTCATACAAGCAATGGGTTTGAGACCATCATGGGATACATGAGACCTTGTCTCAAAACAGAAAAAATAGAAGTAAACAAATTTTTATAATGTTTTTCCTTCATTCTATAGTAGTCAATGTGAAAGTTACTGGTGTATCCTTTCTTTCTTTTTCCCTCCGAAAGATGACATGCAGTTTATATTTTCAGCACATTTGGATCTGGACAAGCCAAATTCCAGGGTTGGAGACTCTCATGTGGCCAGTGGCTGCTAGATCTGACAGCGTGGCACCAAAGTGAGTCACTGCTGCTCTCCAGCCATTGCCCAGGGCAGTTTGACTCCCTTTATCCTCAAAGCCAGCATTCCAAGGCTCCCAAAGCACTGGCAAGATAGTCCGATAGAAGCGGACTGTCTTCAGCGGTAAAGAGAAACAAGTACAGCCCCTCTCCCCTGCCCCTTCACAGCCACTGAACCCTGCACATACAGTGTTTCATCCCCTTTCACTAACTGGTGTCTAGACGGTCTCCAGTCCACTGTGCCTTGACCCTCAATTCGTTTCCATGGTGATGCTGCAAGGACAATATGCATCCAGTAGAGACCACACCTCACACAGTGAACTGTAAGCTTTACCCAGGCCAGCAGTATACTATGCAATTCTGGAGCAGGGCCGCAGTCGTTAACTGCAGCTTGCAGTCAGCTGGACAATCAGAGGGGAGGACAAACCTTACTCCACATGCAGGATCACTAAACTGTGATAGGGACTACTAAATACAGTTTTTTAAAAAAAGGTTTTATTCTATTGTTTTAAAAATTATTTGTATGTATGTGTGTGTACAGAGAGGGGTGCATGTGAGCACCATGGGAGGCCAGAGGTGTCGGAACCCCTGGTAGCTGGAGCTAAAGGAAGTTGTGAGCACCTCTAACCTGGGTGCTGAGAACTGAATTCAAGTCCTCTGTAAGGATATTGTACACCTAACCAATGGACCATTTTGCCAGCTCCCTAAATGCACCTTGACTGGTTCTTTCCTTTTAATAATGAATAATAATAATAATAATAATAATAATAATAATGGATGTTTTGTCTTTATGTACATCTGCACACCAGAAAAGGGCATTAGATTTCCTGGGACTACAGTTATAGATACTTGTAAGCTGCCATGTGGGTGCTGGAAATCGGACCTCTGAAAGAGCATCCCAGTGCTTTTAACAGCTGAATAATCTTTCCAGATCCCTAAATCTGGTTTTGACTGGTTATTTTCAACTTTGTGTTTATCAGCGCAGTTGCCAGTTGAGAAGCAGCTGGACTTACACAGGAATAGTGGTTTAAACCCCAAAACATAGAACTGAAGTGAATGTCTCATGTCAAGTGGTGGGCAGACAGCGACCAATGCACTGGATAGATGGGAGAGCTCTCCTAGAATCCTCAGGTCAGAGGTGTAAGTAGCCACGTCCATCTTCTTGAGGAGAAACAAGCCCTTCAATGAGCACTAACTGAGAGGCTGGCGGAGTGGAAGAAGGCGTTTGCAGGCGGTCACCTCAAGTACTCAATTCAGCAGGCACGAGCACTTTGCACCTATGGTTCTAGACGTGAAAATCCTGGAGCTAGGGATTATGTCCTCCTTGCCTCTGTATGGCCAGTGTATCAGCTAGTGAGTTTTACACAGTCTCAGCCAAAAGCAAAAGACATTTGGTGTTTTCTTCTTTAGGATCAGTGAACATTTGACATTCGGGGTGTTTCAGACACAGAAATCTGTGAGCAAATCTATTCTGATTGTGACTGCTTGCAGGCTGTGTGTGGGAAGATTCTCTAAGGCAACAACCACAGTTCAACTTCTGTTAATTGAGGAGAAAATTGGGGTCTTCGAATCTTGAATACAGCTATAAAAATGTGTGTGTGTGTGTGTGTGTGTGTGTGTGTGTGTGTGTGAGAGAGAGAGAGAGAGAGAGAGAGAGAGAGAGAGAGAGAGAGACTGATTTTCATGGGAGAAGGGTGGGAAGTGGTCAAATGAAGGTTTAGGCTCCAGGTTGGACAGACAGAGGACCACCAACAATGTCACACAGAGAGAGTGCAAGACTTTGTGGCCAAATGGCCAAAGGGACCTTTGCACTCTGAGAAAAGTACTCAGGCTCTCAGCCCACACAAGCTCCCAAACTTCATAGGTCATCATACTGTCAACTCCAAAAACATCAGTGCACTCATAAACTATCCCACGCCATTCTCATTAGAGGGAGACCTGGAGCACAGCAACCTGGCCTGGGTTCTTGAACACTCCCCAGAGAACTACGGTCTTCTTTGAGAAGCAGAACTCTATGCTCATGTTGAATTCAGCACATCACAGAGACCTCTATATTTAGCAGAGAAGTGCTAACAGCTAAGCTATGGAACCAACTTAGTTGTCCGACTACAAAATAAATGAGTTTTAAAGTGAGCCATATATACACAGTGGGGGGATTCCACAAGAGAGAGGAAGGAAGCCATGTAGTCTTCAGAAACACAGCTACAATTGGAAAGAATCATATTCAGCAGAGGAAGCCAGCCAGAAAGATTATATATTTCCCCTCATATATGGTTCTAGATTTTTATACAGCTCCATGAAACCTTGTATGGGTATGTGACATTACATAGAAGTAAAATTATATGGGGGACCCAGAGGACCCAGGGGAAGAGGGAGAGGGGAGAAAGCCAAAGAAATTGGAGTATGAGGGAGAACATAGGCTACAACATAGTAATTATTAAAATGTTTTTGTCACCCAGTACCACATTCAGTGGATTATATGATAAAAATATTTTAGAATTATAAATAGGTAAATACCAGTGTTGATTAGGCTCCTAGTGTATTACACAATGATGGTTTATTCCAGAGCACTGCTGAAATATGGTACTAGCATAAAAAATAGGAAATTGCTCCCTCCCTGCTAGGAGTCAAGCCTATAATTGATTGAAAGAAACCAGAAGGCAGAACAAGACCCTGATACTTAGCAAAGGAGCTCAGCCCCCTCATTGCCTCTTCTGTCTCACCTGCAGCCTGCTCAGTTTTCTTCGTGGTCCTACCTTCTGAGCTCCCCTGGGAGTCCTCCAACATGGGTCCTAGGGTCCAAATGAAACTGGTCTCCTCTTTGCATGAGCAGAAAAACTTCTCCTCAGGCACTCCAGCACTCCAGCTAGAAAACTGGAGTGAAGCCTCTATGTTGTTTCCTAGATGAATGGCTTCCCTGACTGTGGGAAAGAGACATGCTCCCTACCTGGGCTAGTAGAGCAGGCCAGAAAAAGGAATGAGAATTCATGGCTGCTTAAAAATGAAACATTCATGATAGCTAAACCTAGTGTTAGTGATGTTGGCAAAATGCTGTTTCTCAGGACTTGATAAATTCCTAAAGAGCCAGGGAGGTGATCAGCAGTTAGGAGCACAGACTGATTCTGCAGAGGACCTTAGTTTGAATCCCAGCCCTCATGTTGTGCAATACATAATCCATCACCTGTAATCATGCCCAGTGAATCTGACATCCTCTTCTGGCCTCCAGGGCACCCACATGCATGTAACATACATTCACATAGAGACAAATTTACACAAATAAAAATAAACACTTGAAAATAAATATAAATACTGACTTTGACATTCTCTCCTTGTCTTCACATACTGAGGTAAAGCAATTTTCATATCTTAAACTTTTGGGTAGACTCCCAAATAGCTTAAAGCCTAAGAACTGCACATGTGGCCAAGTCCCATACCCCTTCCTTCCTAGGAGCCAGTCTAGGAGTCCTCAGAGGGATTGTCAGGCATGCTAGACTGATATTCACTCGAGTATGAGTTTTGTTCAAATTAACTTACTTTACAGTCTTAGGAATCTTTGTGTGGAGGACTACCGTCTAGAGGTATCTAATGAGATGTGAGATGAAACTAACAGCCTGTAGCAAAACTCAAAGGGAATGCCTGAAGATCCACCCTCTCATTACCCAACATTCATAACATATACAAAAATGATGCTCAGAGATGTCCACCATTAATGACTCCAAAACTCAGAAACAGCTGAGTAACCCTCAGAAGGCAGTGGACGACTTAAGGGCAAACATGTCTGTGCTACCGTCACTCGGCCACTATAAAAGAAAGATTTGTATTTACTGCAGTGAAAACATTTGAGAGAAAAACTGTGGAGTGGACATAATTTTAAAAGTAATAAGAGCTCAAGTTAATCACATAAAATATCATATATTGGTTCATATGAAATTATTATGCACATTCTACAAACACAAGCACATTCTATATACACATGCATTTGCATAAAATAAAAAATTGAAGAGAAGTATCTTATTTCTCAGGAGAACTGGACTTTTAATTTTTCAAGGAGAGGTCATGAAAGAAGTCATTCAAGTCTACTTTATATTTGTATTGTTTGTAATTTTTTATTACTTGCATTTCTGTATTAGTTGTATTTTTTAATTACATACAAACAATGCCCAAAGCCTGAGCGCATAGCATACGTCACTGGGGCAGGTCCAGTGTGGGCTCCAGGCTTACCTCTCCTTTGGGACTTGGCAGGGCTGAGCATGTTTATAGGGATCAATTGCTTGGAATCTAATTTTGATAAAGACAGGGAGCCCCATGAAAGGGTTTTGTCTCAGGGACCTTCTGAGTGTTGGGATTACGAACTCTAGTCTTCATACACTCTGTTTCTGTGGCAACAGGAATTGAAGCCCGGACCCTGTATGTGCTCGGCAACCGTTCTACCAACTGAACTGCATCCTAAGCTCTTGGTGGTTCTTTTAAGAAGAGAAGAAAAACAAAACCAAAGATCTCTCTCTCTCTCTCTCTCTCTCTCTCTCTCTCTCTCTCTCTTCCTCCCTCCATCTATCTATCTATCTATCTATCTATCTATCTATCTATCTATCTATCTACAAAGTAAAAAAGAAGAACTGAAGGCACAAACCAAGAAAGATTTTTGCATATGTTAATTTTGTATATATGCTAATTTTGGTCCAGGAGGGCCCCTCTGAGAAAGGGTTTTTAGGGACCAGAGCAAGTGACTGTCTAGAGGGAGGGGTGGATGTGGGGAGGAGAAGAAACAGCTGGTGCTTGGGGTGTCCAGAGCATAGGTGGCGGGTAAGTCTGGCTGAAGTCACTTGTACAAAGAGCATCTGAAGGGCGAGGAACGAGAGGGGCGGGGCCTGTGGGCTATAGTATGGCATCTGGGGCTTCCTGAGAGTTGATGGAGTGATAAGACGAAGATGCAGTGTTCGGCAAGGTCATCTTGGCTACCGTTTGAAGCAGACAGCATGGGGTGGATGGTAGAGAAGAGGAATTGGGTAGAAGACTCCTCCTCAGTCCTCACCAGAGAAGGTGGTAGCCTGGTCAAACTCAACAAATTGACAAATGGGACTTACTTACTTAGCATGGTATAGTGTCCAACTGAGACTATGGCAAATGCAGAAGCCAAAGAGTAGTGTGGCTTTTCTACCTAAGAGACTTGGTGACAGAAAATGAGTTGACATTTCTTTTCATACACAGTCGGTCCTCTTCATATGCTGCTCAGCGTATGGAAGTTGTCCAAGTGATACTCATCAAGGTCTGCAAGATTTCCTGACTTTCATTTCAGTGTGGCTGAGAATGTGCCCTGTTCACTAGGTGTTGTGACTGTTTTCCCTTCATGCTTCTGTTTGTTTGTTTCCTTGCTTGCTTATGAGACAGGATCTCACTATGTAACCCTGGACGACCTGGAACGAGCTTTGTACAGGCTGGCCTCAAACTTAGAGGCCACCTCTGCTTCCAAAGAGCTGCAGTTAAAGGAGTGTACCACTGTGCCTGGCAACACACAGGATCTTAAATTTGGAATCTGGTGCTAGCTCACCCTCTGTGGTAGGGGTATGCAAGTGTTGAGTGCCGGATTGGGTTTGTTGTTTTATTGGTACAGACTGGAAGGAAAATCATTGCCCTATGTTCATTGTACTTGGTATTTGGGTTCTTTACAGTATTTTAGTGCTTATTTATTTAAAAATTTTTATGTGTATAGGTGCATTAATTATTGTCCTATTGCTGGGAAGAGATACCATGACCTAGACAAGTTATAAAAGGAAGCATTTGATTGGTGGTTTGCTTACAGTTTCAGAGGGTTAGTTCATGACCATCATGGCAAAGTATGGCATTAGACAGTCTACCCCTAATGACATACTTCCTTTAACAAGGCCACATCTCCTAATTCTTCTTAAACAGTTCCACTGAGGACTAAACATTCAAAGACATGAGCCTATGGGCACCAATCCTATTTTAAACCCCACAAGGTGTTTTGTCTATATGCTTGCCTGTACATGCTTGCCTGTGCATGACATGGGGCACTGCTACCCGGAAGAGGGCAATGGATTTCCTAGAACTGGAGTTAGAGATGCTTGTAAGCCACCATGTGGGTGATGTGAATCGAATCTCAATCCTCTGAAAAAATACAGTGTTCTTAACTATTAAGCCATTTCTCCAGGGCCCTGTTCTGTTTTTAAAACTGAGAAGTGGGTAATGAGAATATCAGTAGGTGTGGAAAGAATTCAGAAGAGCCCTTGGTTGGAAAGCCCAGCCAAATGTGTATATACACACACACTCATACACACTTGTTCATACACGTACACAAACACACATACATGAGCACATGTGCACACACACACACTTGTTCATACACAAACACACATACATATGCACATCTGCATACACACACACACACACACACACACACACACACACACACACACACACACACACACACACACACACACGATCCTTCCCTTCCTTCGTTACCCGATTATTACCTGAGAATATGGGAGTTAGAAGCAGGAGGATCACGAATCACCACCTAGCTTGAGACACGTAACAAATTCCAGGACAGCCTGAACACAGCGAGACCATGTTTCATCCTTGTGTTCTAAAAGACAAGTTGCATTCATACAGTCATTTAGCTGATAGAATAAAATTTAGTTAGCAACTACCCCTTCCCCAGCTGGGAAATCTGCAGAAACCTTAGAGCTAACACACTCAGACTGAGGGCTGAGAGTGGAGAGTTGTCAGCCATCTTGAATGCCCTCACTGACACAGCAGGACCCTCCTTGAAGAAACAGTACAAGCTGTTTCTTCTTCACTGACTTAGCACTCACCCTCGACTTAAAGTGAAACAGAAGAACTTCCCATTTAATTACCCTCCTCAGCTTCATGTCCAGTGCTCTTTATTCGAGGCCTGACAGGTACAGGTCTAGCTGAGAGCTGAGCTTTGAAGAGCACTGCACACACAAGGAGACCCATCTTACTCTATTAACACTCAGCACCTCCTTATCTGCAGTGCTAGAAGAATTCTACGATTCAAAGGGGGAAATACTTGCTTCGAGGGTAAGAGCCATGCTACAATTGTGTTTTAAAAGATTTGAAAGCTACCCTTCTGTGAACAGAGCCACTGATGGATGCATGGAAACCAGGGAGAAGAGGAGACCCGGGGAAACATATAAGAAATGTGATATTTCTGCAGCGGTTTGAAGGCTAAGTTTGGTCATTATACTCTTGAATGTGAAAATCCTTGTGGCATAATGAAAAACACACCTCTGTTCTGCTTCCAAAATGAATTTCAAATACTGAACGGTCTTCATGAGACTGAAGGAGCTCCACAGAGTGTGGATTTGCCCCACTTCTGTGTCTCCAAGAACACACGGACAAAAACGAGAAGAGAGGGATGTGTGCTGCCCTGTCCCTTCTGTTCCGGTTAACCATTTCCTTCTGTGGCATCATCTACCACAGCCTACTTCCTGAACACACATAGAACTTGTCCTTGGTTACCTGCAGGGAATGGAAATTCATGTTTACAAGCCTTATGAAGCAGTTAGACTGTCAATCACCCAGGAGAAAATGATCTTAAGAGACTGTGATGGTTTGAATGAAAATGGCCCCCACAGACCCATAGCGAGAGGCACTATTAAGGGGTGTGGCCTTGTTGGAGAAAGCATTTCACTGGGAATGTGTAGAAGTTATTTCCCGTCCTTCCTCCCTTCACTGTGCTCCCAGAAATAAGGCTCAAACTCAAAACATATTTACAAATACCTTGGCCATAACTAAAATAACCCAGTATTTTAATATACATTCTGCACATGGCTGGTTACCTATGCTCAGCATACCATGCATCTGTTTCCTCACACCTTCCTGGGTGAATTTCCTGCCTGGCTCTATCCAGAATTCTTTCTGCCTCCCAAATGTCCCACCTTTTATTTCCAGCCTATGCCATAGGACATAGGCTTTTTAATTGACAGGTGATGCATCCATACAGTACACAAACTATTCTCTCCACAGGGGTGAGCTCTGAGGTCTCAGAAGCTCAAGCCAACTCTCTTCCTGTTGCCTACCAATCTATGTGTAGAACTCTCAGCTCCTTCTCTTGTACTATGTCTGCCTGCATGCCACATGCTGCCTGCCCCCATGACGATGGACTAAGGAAACCTCTGAAACTGTTAGCTGGCCACAATTAAATGTTCTCTTTTAGAAGACTTGCTGTAGTCTATTGGTGTCTTTTCACAACAATAGAAACCCTAAGACAGACATTCCACAAAAGTAGAAGAGATGGCTCAGAGGTTAGGAGCACTGGCTGCTTTTGCAGAGGACCTGAGTTTGGTTCCCATCACCCATAGGGCAACTCACAAGCATTCTAGTTCCATCTCAGGAGATCCAATACCTCTTTTGCTCTCTGCAGTCACCAGGCACTCACTTGGTTCACATGCATACATGCAGGCAGACAGCAAACATATAAAACAAAAATGAGAAAAATCTTTAAAAATACAAGACCTTTTATAGAAAATGTAAGTAATATTTAAAAATAGGAAAACATAGTTGTTCTCTGTTATTGTGATAAATACAGACCTAAAGTAGTTTAAGGAGGAAAGGAAGTGACGTAGTTTATCATCTAGGGAAGCCAAGGCAGAAACCTGAAGACTGGAACTGAAGCAGAAACTACCACAGAGGAACCCTGCTGTGTGCTTTTTGTCAACTTGAACAAGCTAGAGTCATCCGAGGGGAAAAAAGCTTCAATGAAGAAAACGGCTCCAGGGACTGGAGAGATGGCTCAGTGGTTAAGAGCACTGGCTGCTCTTCCAGAGGTCCTGAGTTCAATTCCCAGCAACCACATGGTGGCTCACAACCATCTGTAATGAGATTTGATGCCCTCTTCTGGTGTGCCTGAAGACAGCTTCAGTGTACTCATACACATAAAATAAAAATCTTAAAAAAAGAAAAAAAGAAAAGAAAAGAAAGAAAACACCTCCGTAAGATCCAGTTGTAAGGTATTTTCTTAATTAGGGATCAATGTGGAAGGAAGGACCTAGCCTATTGTGGGTGCAGCATTCCTGGGCTGGTGGCCCTGGAATCTATAAGAAAGCAGGCTGAGGCAGCCATGAGTAGCAAGGCAGTAAGCAGTATCCTCCAGGGCCTCAGTATCAGCCGCTGCCTCCAGGTTCCTGCCCTGCTTGAGCTCCTGCCCACACTGCTTTGGATGATGAACTGCTCTATGAAACTGTGAGAGAAATAAACTCTTTTCTCCCCAAGTTGCTTTTGATCCTGGTATTTGTCACAGCAGTAGCAACCCCAGCTAACCTCTAGAAAAGCATCTGCTTACGGGCTTGCTTCCCCTGGTTTGCTCATTTTGTTTTGCTGTAATTTATTAAAAGTTTTTAAGTAAGTGGATGTTGATTATTTCCCTTCCCCCGAGTCCTCCTATTTCTTCCACATTTCTCTGTTTACCCACCTTTATGTTCTTTTCTCTCTAAAAAAAAAAAAAAAAAAAAAAAAAACTACATCCATCAACTATAAAAAGAACAATACAAAAGGCCACAAGGATTTACCTATAGGTAAATTGATGGAGGTGATTGCTCAATTGAGATTCCCTCTTCTCAGGTACATCTAGGTTTGTGTCAAGTTGACTAAAACTCTGCCAATGCTGTTAGATGCAAACTACACATCAAAACCTAGAACTGTGAGGCGAGCTTCCCCTTAACAACCTGCCAAGCATCCAAGTTGAGAAAATGAAGCAGAAACTGCCCGACCACAAGCACTTACCTCATCTCTGCCTATGCCATAGTGAACGTCCAAGCAAGGTCTGGATCTTCGAAGATGCCCACTCATCCTGCCCTGTCTGCTGAGTCTCCTGATTCTACCCTGCCCTCTCCAACCCTCAGATCTAGGCCTGCCCCACAGTCCTGCTGCCGAGCTTCCAAACTCCAGACTTAGCCCAGCTCAAGCCCTCATCAGCCCAGCCCCTGCGTGCCATCCTGAAAACCCTGCCCATGCTGTAGCCAACATCCAGGGAACGTGCAATCCAGGGAAAGATTGCAAGAACCAGAGGATGAGAAAATCTGCAGTGAGACTGTATCTCCTAGAAGTGACTGGGAAGCCACATCCATAAAACATCAACAAAATGGCTACCTAAATAACAGCAGAACAAGGACAACAGGGCTCGGCAGCAGGGCTGTGGGACATACTAACATGGAAGGGGGAAATCTCACAGTGCCCACACTGACACTAGAACTTCAGGCAATTAATGACTGCTGAGAGAGGAAGAATTACTTTTTCTCTATGTTTATATATGTAAAACTAACAATTAAAGACAATTAGGTCATGAAATTGAAATGGGGAGGAAAGCGGGACACATGAGAGGTTAAAGGAAGGAGGAAAAAGAAGAAATGATGCAATCATAATTATTATAATTATGAATTTTAATATTTAATTTTAAAAATGGAAAACAGAACAAAATCAGTCTTAACAGTCATATATGTGGGAAGTCAATACTGTAATTCAAATATCATTCCATCAAAGCATTCATTAGGTGACCTGAACAGTTATAGAAAGCATAGTTTGTCTTGAGTGGGAATAACAAGCCTTCAAGGAATTACTGAGTTCAGTGTGGAAAATCAGTTTTTCTTTTGCTGCAAAATTCATATCTGAGTGTTCTCTAAAATACTGAGTATTTGGATATGTGTAACATACAGTGTATACTTGTGTGAAAATGTTCTTAGTGATGCAGTACATGCACAATGAATATAAATGGTAAAATTATGAAAGAGAGAGAAGGGAAAAACAAGGGAAGGAGGGAGGGAAGAAGGGAGTAAAGGAAGAAGGGGGGAAGGAGGAAGGAACAGAAGGAAGGTAGGAAGGAAGGAACAAACCTAGAGGTATTTGAGCACAGGAATCCAATAGAACCAAAACTGTCATATGGATTTTGAACTCCGAGGTCCGGATACTCACAATTTCCAACTTCCTTTATTAATAGTGTTTACTAGTCACACTTTCAATCCTTTTCATATTCAAAACAATGGATGCAGTTGTTGGTTGTCTGCAGTGACTCATAGTCTCTCCGAACGTGATGTGACAGCCATGGTGGCTATGTGGCTGTGTGGAGTATTATCCTCTCACCTAGAAAGTTCTTTTCTCTCCTAGAACTTTCTAAAATAGTAATCAGGAAAGTTGTTTTTTTTTTTTACCTTCATTCATTCCTTCCATTTATGTGTGTGTGTGTGTGTGTGTGTGTGTGTGTGTGCACGTGCGCACGCGTGTTTCGAGGACTCACTTTGTAGACCAGGTTGGCTTTAAACTCATAGAGATCCACCTGCCTCTGTGCTCCACATGCTGGGATTAAGTTTGTGTTTGTTTTTTTTTTCCTTAAGTTTTCATTTATGATGGTAGGAAGTTCAAATTCTAGCCTACCTCTCAAAAGTTGCATTACATTTTCGACAAGCAGTTTGGTAACAATGCTACCCCTTATCTTATGGTATTTATTTCACTCTAACTTTCCATTTTTTACCATCCATTTCTTTACTCTGAACCTTGTGCACTATTTTTGCTCAAATTGAAATTCCTTCTTTGGAGTGAAGTGTGATTTAACTTTCTAAAGTACAGAGGGGAAAAAGTGACCACACTGCTCCCTCACACATTTTCCCAGGCTGGGAATCGACCACAGGGGCCTGCGTGAGCTAGGAGTGCTCTACCTTGAGGTACTTCCCCATCCCTTTGCAGCAGTACTGACAGAGAGAAGGCAGACCAGAAAGGAATTGTGGCCTCTTTCACCAGAGAACACATTTCAGAAGATGTCAGCCTCTGAGCTACAAGGTCACCACTGCTGGATGGTCCACACTGCTCTTGAGCTGCCTCTCTCCACAGCACATGCACAAATCCCAGTGACCCAAGTCACCATGGCTGCCAGAGTGAGCATATGAGTCAAAATTCGGAACATTAAGGCTATTTTCAGGAGGAATCCATAAAAAAGTCTGTTAGTGAGTCTGAAAAATCAGTGTGACCAGGGACAAGGATTATTAGCTTCAGACCCTAACAGACCTATGGGGAAGACAGAGAACAATACCTTACACGTATTTTTGCTTATCCTAAACATTCCTAGCAGCTTGCAATGAGAATAATTTATACATTAATTACTTAGAAAGGTCAGCTTTTACAGCTCCTATTATCAGCTCAGTGTTCTCCGTGTACCACTGACCACTGAGCTTGGTAATACTTACATGCTTAAGAAATGTCTGACCATGGTAACTATGCACCACTTAACTTCCACACAGTGGAATGTACAGTCTTGGGAATGGTTACCAACACATGTGTTCAGGGACCCATGCACCTAGAATCCGAATCTAGCTATGTTTGACTCAGTTGTCTGCCTTTAGCCCCTGATATGAGCTTCATGCTGAATGCAGGTAATCTACAGAAAATCTTGGGCAGGAGATGGGATTCAGCATCTGGCTTGACAGAAGTGTGGGCTGATGACGTCTTTGCTCACAAGATTCATGTTCACAAAGTGCTTAAATCTCACTGAAACGAATATAATTGTACCTTTAGAAACAAGAGCATCTGTCTATCCCTACAAGCAAGAACTGGCTGCCGGAGTGAGCAGATGAGTCAAAATTCGGAACATTAAGGCTATTTTCAGGAGGAATCCATAATAAAAGTCTCTTAGTCAGTCTGAAAAATCAGTATGACCAGGGACAAGGATTATTATCTTGTCACTGAAATGGGTATATGACAGATTTCACTTCCCGCTCTCCCATGCATTCAGAAAGAGCCACACGACTGTGTTCTAGCCAATGAAACATAAAAAAAAAAACAATATACTCTACTTCTGTTTCTGGTCCATGAAATTTCAAAATCAGTCTATCTTTGCCCCCTCCCCCTAACTTTTTATGACAAGTCCTCACCTCACCACATAGCCCAGACCAGCCTAGACATCACTGTGTAGTGCAGGTTGGCCTATTTCTGCCTCTCAGGTGTTGGAATAACATTTATATGCCCATCACATCTGTCATACTTTCTTATTCTCTGGCTAAGAAAAACATGGTGTGTGTAAAGCCATGTATTAAAGATAACCAAACCTGGGGTTGGGGATTTAGCTCAGTGGTAGAGCGCTTACCTAGGAAGCGCCAAGGCCCTGGGTTCGGGTCCCCAGCTCGAAAAAAAAAAAAAAAAAAAAAAAAAAAAAAAAGATAACCAAACCTGTGTGATACAAAGCTCTCTTTATCAACCAACCTCTCAGTTTTTAACAAGTTAGAATCATTTAGAGCTATTTATGGGCGGAAAGAATAAACTTCTTTTATGTCTGAGCTGACCCGATAGCACATGCATCTCATTCTTCTTTGGTATCAGTAGAACAGAAGAGCAGTCTAGACTCATCTTCAAAGCCAAATTCAGTTTTATACTACCAACCTTTGGGCCTAGCTCTTGTTGACAATTTTTGGAGATATCTTCTGTGACTTAGCCAACCATCGAAGCCTCTTGGGATACAAAAAGTGGTATTAGCTGAGTTCTCCAGCCTCCTGTACAACCTTCACTTTGAACTTGTCTACATGACACTATGCAGTGTTGGCCTCAAGACCTTAAACCGTCACTTCTAGCTCCCTAGATCTGGTGAACAGACTAATCACCTCGATGCTTGAAACACAACCATCTTCAAAGCACTTTTACACTGTGTATCCCTATAGGACTTACCATCCGTGTCATGCCCATAATTCATTAATGGTTATCACAGAAACTGCCATTTGTCTGAAATCTTGACAGAATTCAAGAAATCAGAGCCATTGGCTTCTATCACATGTACTTTTACTGACAAATTTCTCAGGCTTCAAGAGTGTTGAAATATTAAAAACAAATGTGTAACATTAGAACTATATGTAATATATATGTATATATATTATATATTTGACTTAAATGGTAGTGGCATACACCTTTAATTCCAGCACTAAAGAGGTAGAGGCAGGTTGATTTCTGTGAGTTTGAGGCCAGCCTGGTCTATGTAGTAAGTCCCAGGACAGAAAGGGCTACATAGAGAGATCCTATCTCTAAAAAACAAAACAAAACAAAACAACCAAGCAAACAAAAACCACTAGTCCATAAAACCCTAAACCAAACCAAACCAAACAACAGCAAAACCATATATCACCATTTAAGATATCTCAGACATTCCAACAACTCAGGCAAACACTAATTATCTTGCATACAGGATTTTGCTCGTCAGTTTATGTGTCTGCACTCCTCACTGTATTTTAAGCCATTTATGGACAAAATGAGTTATTTCCCCTGCATTGTACCTGTTTGTAGACTGGACGCTAATTTTTATTCTAAAAGTTTGTTTTAAATAACCAGTACACTTACAGTATTAGTTGAAAACAACACATAAGATAGAAGCTGAAAAACAATTACCCCCTACTTTATCTGAAACAAAAATGACCGAGTAAATAAAGAAAAATGCAAAAGAATCATGGTCTACTGATGTAGAATTCCATGAGAGGAAGTGTTGTAGGGGTGGGGTTGTAGGGGTGGGGCTGTAGAGGAGGGGTTGTAGAGGAGGGGTTGTAGGGGTGAGGTTGTAGGGGTGGGGTTGTAGGGGTTGGGGTTGTAGAGTTGAGGTTATAGAGGAGGGGTTGTAGAGGAGGGGTTGTAGAGGTGGGGTTGTAGGGGTGAGGTTGTAGGGGTGGGGTTGTAGGGGTGAGGTTGTAGGGCTGGGGTTGTAGAGGTGAGGTTGTAGGGTTGGGATTGTAGAGGAGGGGTTGTAGGGGTGGGGTTGTAGGGGTTGTAGGGGTGGGGTTGTAGAGGAGAGGTTGTAGAGGTGGGGTTGTAAAGGTGGGGTTGTAGTGGAGGGGTTGTAGAGGTGAGGCTGTAGAGCGCCTGCCCAGCATGCATGAAGCCCTGGCCTTAGTTCCCAGAATGTGGGCGGCAAACATCTGTAATGTGTGTAATAAAAGCAGGAGGATCTGAAGTTCAAATTCTTCTTCGGTTACATAGTGAGTTCTCACTCACCCAATCAATCCATTGATCAATAAGTAAACCATCCAGAAATTGCAGTCATAGACTAGGCGCAGAGACAGCGCTGGGGTGGAAAAGAACCGGAAACCACACGTTCACGCCTGAGTTCCAGGGAGCTGCTCCACGAGTCAGGAGCCAGATGCCCTCTGGCAGCACCGCCTTTCAGCAGCGCCCTGCTTCAGAAAGGGACTGGGAAGAAGCTGTGCAAGGGATGGCAATGACGCGATGGAGCTAAGAAGCCACCTAGACCCGCAGTTTGGAACCTGCGTTTGAGATGCTCAAATAAAGCTTTGAGAAGAGGAAAAGAGGCTTAGAAAGAACTGGCCCGTTTTCTCTGCACACAGAGATGCCTAGTGCCTTTGCCAGCGACCCTTAAAGCCCAAGGTGCTCTCTTCAGCGCTTTAGGAACAAGGAAGAGTTGTGTTTGGCTCATGTTAGTAACTGACGATGACACATGATAAGGACGTTAATGTGAAAGGAAGGTCCAATGGTACCCAGATTGCAGAGGATTAAGGGATTGATAATGTTGGTCTTTAAATCAATTTCGTTCAAGAAAATGATACCAGGACAGAGACTACTTATGTCTGCTACATTAGACTCAAGTGAATTGTCATGTTGGTGCCACAACAATTCTTTGAATTGTAAAGATACGTTTTGATCACTGTGTCCACACTTCCATCACAAGCAAGTCACTAGTGGAGCCGGTTATCTTCTCTTGTCTGTAGTTGGCTGAGGTATTTATTATACAATAACATTAACTTTTGTCAAATAAGACTTTGACGAAACAAAGGATTATTTGTTGAAACAATTCTACGGGACATTCCCTTTAATTCTTCAGACTTAGTGAGATATGTTAGCTGATATTTCCAATTTCTTTTGAGAGTTTACTTATTTTTATTTTATGTGTATGAATCCTTGTCAGAATGTATGTCCATGACTCTTTGCCTGAATGTATGTTCATGTACCACCCATATGCAGTGCTCACCATGTGGGTGCTGGGAGTCAAACCCGATAGGTGGTTCCTAAACACTGAGCCATCTCTTCAGCTCCTATTGGTTAAAATTTTAAAACACTAAATCTCCCTTGCCTTCTTTAAAATTTACTTGGCCGTGATATTTTATCCCTTCTACATTTCCTAGATTTGAACTATTAGCATTTTGCTTATGAGAAATCAGCCCACATTTCACCTTAGTTTCTTGTCTGTCTGTCTGTCTGTCTGACTGTTTCTTGTTTGTTTGTTTATTTATTTGTTAATGGCTACAGAACGCATAGATAACTCATTCCCTCATGTGAGGGCAATCACTTCTCACGACCCGCAAAAGGATGTGCTGCCAAAACCACACAAATGAACACATTTCCAAATGTTAAGAAAATAAATAAGATTGAAAGTCAGAAGTAAAATCATGAACATCAATTACCATCAGTATTTTAAGCTATAGATGTTAAAATCTGTGTACTTATAACAAGTTTCTGTATTAACTAAAATACCAACCAAAGAGGGTAAAACCTGGGGGGATTATAGTATATTACGTTTTAAAACTAAGTGTTGAAATTGAAAATTACAAATGAGTTGACTAAATGACCACATATTCTTGGCATGGTTCTAAGAACTAACATCAAACACTAGATTTGGACCAGCATAATGACATGGTGAGTAAAACACTTGCTGCTCAAGAGTGGTGACCTGAGTTCGATCCTTGAAACACACAGAAATGTGGGAGAAGAAAAATCTCCAGAGTGTCTACTTTATACATGTTATGGCACACATAGCCTTCCATCACACACACACACACACACACACACACACACACACACATACAGAGAGAGAGAGAGAGAGAGAGAGAGAGAGAGAGAGAGAGAGAGAGAGAGAACATTAAAAGTGAATACATGTTTCATCGTCCCTTCTGGAGTGCTTGCTCACTTTTTCCTCTGTAATCTTGGTAGGATTAATGTTCATCTGAGCCCATTTCCCTCTCTCACACGTCTCTCACCTCGTATTATTTATTTGGAAGATTCTTTGAAACTCAGAAGCATTCTTCCCATGTCACACTTTAAGATTAATGCATGAGAGGGGTTGGGGATTTAGCTCAGTGGTAGAGCGCTTGCCTAGGAAGTGCAAGGCCCTGGGTTCGGTCCCCAGCTCCGAAAAAAAGAACCAAAAAAAAAAAAAGATTAATGCATGATAAAATATGAAAGAATTACAATATAGAACCAATTTTGTTAATTGGTGTCTTGAAAGTCAAATTAAAAATCCAGAAATCAAAGTGTATGAACAAGTAGTTGACTAAAAAGAAAACCAGGGTCTGGGGAGATCTCTCAGTGATTTGAGCACTGCTTACTTTTGAAGAGGACGTGGGCTCAGTTCCCAGCACCTACATGGTGGCTCCAGGGGATCTGACACCCTCTGCTAACTTTGCACAGGCACCAGGCACACACATGGTGCACATGCAGGTAAGGTACTAAGATACCTATAACAATATAAACCTTTAAAACAATCAAAGACAGTAAATGACGAAAACATTTAATTGTGTAGTTACTGAAAACTATGAATGAAGAATGTTGAGTATTTTTAATAACAGATTGGGAAAATTAGAATTATAAAATGTGATGGGGATGAAATTGAATTATTTTTGGAAATAAAACAATACAAAAAATGAAAACTTTGAAATGAATTACTGGAGCCAAGGCTGTGTCTCAGTGTTAAAGTGCTTGTCTACCACGCAAAGCTAGGGATCTCTGGTCTCCATTCCCCAACACACACACACACACACACACACACACACACACACACACACACACACACACACACACACACACACACATGCACACACACACACATGCACACACACATGCATACACACACACTACACTGATCGTTAAGAAATCTGTACAACCTGTGGTAGCAGCAAGTGGGAGGCACGCTGAGTGTGTGCTACATTCAGTAGAATGCTATGCAGCAATAATAAATCAATTACATTTTCATAAGACATGAATAAATCTAAAAATCACACTATGTAAGTATGCTATATGAGAAACGAAGTGAGAATCTTTGTATACATTGTTTATATTTTAATAGAGGCAGCAATATGTATTAAATGTAAATCCATACTGCACCACTATGAATTTTTCAAGAATATATATTCAACAACATAGAGGAATAGATAGTACATTGAAAGGATATCGAATGCACAAGGATCATAACCTGAGAAAAGGAGGAAAAGAGAGGGACTTAAAGTAACACAAGTGGTCTCATGAGACTGCTGATCTACGCTGCCGTGGAGGGAACATATATGTTCCACTTGATGGCTTCAGGTGCCTTCCATGGCAGTGGTAACTGTATTGTCTTAGAATGTAGTCCAAGACAGTAAACACACACACACACACACACACACACACACACACACACACACACACACACACACACTTCTGATCTTTCTACTTTTAAAAAAGAATATCTAAAAATATCTAAATTATAACATATTTTACATCCATAAATCAAAAGTCTGATGACTTCACACAATGTACATGCTCATGTAAGCACCTTCTAGATTGAGAAACAGAACATTTTGAGCTCTATAATTCTTTAAGCCTCCACCAAGCCATCACTGGGCCTCCCTCCCCAGCAGACGTCTCTAGTCCGATTTCCCATGCTATGGATTCCTCTGTTTAGCCTTCAGTGTGAGGGTTGTGCATTGTGCTTTTCAGTGTTTGCATTTTTCCCTTCTGTGTTAACTTTGCGAGAATGGCATGTTCTTGCAAGAGACACTGTAAAGTTTCAATGTGTAAACACTCCACATTTTACTCCTGATGGGCTATGAAGCTGACCTGTTTTCTTTTATCAGGGAGAAGGCTACTATGGACATTTTTGTCCATATCTCTTAGGAGCTGCATGCTTTCTTGTGTTTAGGTTGGAAATTGTACAGCTGACCAGCTATAAGACATACGGATGGATCATCACCTCCTCTGGCTGTAGGGGGGAACCCCAGCTACACCTTCCTCTGCACAGGGGAATTGCCAGTATCTTTAAACTTAGCATTTTCTCACTTTTCATTTTTTTTTTATTTTTGCTTTTAGATCAGCTCCCAAGTTTCTTCCTTTTAAGTCTAGACTGGACTTCATACCTGTGTCATCACTGTCTCAACAGTCCCATATGTTAGCATCATTCTGTGAGCTTACAGGCCCACCTTCTACGTGCAGACCAGAAAGCCATGCTACTGTGTTCTCTGTCATACAAATCATCTCATTTCTCCTCCCCCCTTCCTCCTCTTCTGTCTCCTCGCCTTCCTTTCTTTACATTTTCTCCTCCTCCTTTTCCTCCTCCTTCCTCTTTCTGCTAGAAGGAATTATACAATAGTCTGGATGGAAATTGTCATACGTTGCAAGCATGGCTTTTTCTCTCTACCACCCTTCCTACTTTCCTGGTTCAAACTTGGTTGACCTCCTGTGCATGACTGCAATGGCTATCAGAAGAGTCTCTGGACTCTTTTTAAAATTCTTTTCCAGAAAGATCCTCCCCAAACAGAGCTGACCACACTATTTTCCAGATTAATGTTCAATGGTCCTTACTGTTTTCCTTTATAGTCAAACTCCTTTCAAATATACTATCGGTAATACATTTAATTAGGCAACACTTGATGGATGTGAAAGGTAGTAGTCTACTGATGATGTTTGTTTATTAATACTTCTATTTCTGATCTCGGAAATATAGCTCAGTCTCTCAGCATATAGTGTGAAATTCTTAGATTGACTATTTCAGTTTAATTTTTAAAAAAATGGCAGAGGGGCAATGAGATAGTTCAGTGAGTAAAGCCTGAGCTACCAGAGGTTGATTCTCAGAAACCAAATGGAGGAAATAGAGAAATGTTCTCTATTCTCTATGAAGACACACAACCTTCTTTATCACAACCTTCAAGTTGCCTTTGGCCTCCACACATAAACACATGTATCCATGCACACACAATAAACGTAATAATTAAAAGAGACTGGCAGGTCTTACAACACTACTTTTCATCATTAAAAAAAAAAAAACAATGTGCAGCTGACCTTAAAAGTGATTTAGGTTTGATGATTTTTACATTAGAGGAATGTAGTACAAGTAGACTTGTTATGTAAAAGGCAAAAAGTCAAGAACAATAGTAATTTTAGTTATATAACAATAGTTTCGCTCAAGCAGATACATACAGTGCAGATTTTCTCTGAAAAGACCTTCCCCTCCACTGAAGACTTCCTAGGTTGTGCTTATCTTCTGGTTTTAATTTTCCCTTTCTTCCCACTTGACCTCCTTTGTTCAAGACTTCACATGCCCTGCCTGTTTCTCTTTTTCTGCAAGCCAGGGGAGGGAAGAGGCCTTCCATGGCCTCTGCATCAGCTCCTGCTTCCTGACCTGCTTGAGTCCCAGTCCTGACTTCCTTTGGTGATGAACAGCAATGTGGAAGTGTAAGCTGAATAAACCCTTTCCTCCACAACTTGCTTCTTGGTCATGATATTTGTGCAGGAATAGAAACCCTGACTAAGACATCTGCTTAATAAATCGATCGATCAATGGGACCTGGGAAGCAACCTCTAACTAAGTCTGTATAATTTGATTCTTAGACTAGAATAGAGCTTTTCTACCAGTGCAGGTAGAAATACTATATCTTTGGATGCTATCTATCTTGGAGGGAAGATTGAGTACTGGCTTTGTGGAAGGATTGAATCTTGAGGTCCTCCAAGGAAGCCCAGGACATGTTTTAGCATCATCTCCTTTCTCCTACTCTCTGATGACCCCCCACAAGGCTATATCTGGCCTTAAGCAATACTAATTATTACCTCTTACTAGGGTATATGTGGATTGCAGTTTAAGATGCATCAGAATGATCATGCATATCATGTCAGACTAACATTGTTAGCAATTTGTAGTTGATCAGACCTTTCAAGTATGTTCTTCCAAGTTTTTGCTTGAGTAGTAAACTTCTATACTCAAGTTCGACAGTTGGTGGAGGCAATAGTCTCTAGTGTTTTAGTTAAACAAGGTTTCATTGAACGTAATCACATAATAATAGATATATTCTTGGTTTATTTTTCTGAAAAGAAACTATTGTTGAATTCATGTCAAAAGCAAAAAGGTATGCATTATCCCTTCAAGATATAGTTTACTTGAGTGAACATCTAATAGAATAGCTTTGTATCACATATAAGAAACGCTATGTAATTCCAGAACTTGTAATTAAATAATATAAATATATAATTTATATTAGATAAAATCATACATTATATAAAATATAATATATAAAATATATAAATACATAAAAAGAGATATGTGTGTGGAAACAAAGATTTAGTTCCTACCACAATTTAAACATCTTTTACATTCTTGCATCTTGGATGTTTTATCCTCAAAATTAGTTTTTGTATTTGAATATATAATTATGGCCTTGGAAGAAGTCGATATATATTTATTCCCTGGAATCTACTACACAGAATTTTTAGCTGTTGTGAAAAATTCTATCTCTCCTTTGTATAACAGTTTCAAATTTTTTGTTTGACTATGATTTAATAAAATGTGGGGGAGAATAAGTGGAAGATTTATTCTGCCGAAGACAGTAATGTGTCTTACAATAGGAAGAATAATTAATGAAATAATTGGAAGCTCTGGCTGTAAATTTGGAAGTATAGGGACTGAATCTTCAGTGCATAACCATCACATTCAACATATGAAAGTGGGCCAGTAAATATATATTGAATATGTGGTTATGTAGAGTGCCCTAACTCTGACAGGTTTTTATGTAGCCGATCAAATCTGTCTACTCCCTCCATTTCTTCTCTTTTCTTTTCCCTTATTAAGTTATAATTTCAAAATGGAGAAGCATGGTAAGAAAAAGGATAGGAATGTTTCTACTGTTGGGTTATAGAGGAAAGAGGACACAAAATACTTCATTGAGTCTGACTGAGTTTGAGAAAGAGAGAGACTCAAGATTCGCAGGGCTGTGAAAAGTAAGCTTTAAAATACAGCAGGCTTTGGAATCCTTGAATAGTAATGGGTGCTGGGTGGAAACTTTGAAGACAATAATTTTAAAACAAAACAAACTAGTCCTTTAATTATAGCATAATTATCCAGATTTTGAACTGTGAATTCACTCTTACTTTGGTCTTTTAAATAAATTATGCATGTTTTCCATATGGAGCCCCACACCAAAACTCCTTTTTAATCTGGGAAAGCATTTCCAAATCTGAGTTTTTAACCAGACTCTGGGATATTAATTTGACTTCAGATTCCTCTATAAACTCCACGTTTAGAAATCTTTTTGAACTGTCCCTTGGGACACACATGTTTGTGCTGCACATATTCTGTCTTATAATAGTAACATTTAGGAATTCAGTAGGAAAAAAATAATGCCCATGTAAATATGATCTCTTTTGCAAACATTCAAACATAAAATGTCCTCTGCCTTACCCCCCACCAGGTTTACATTAATAAGCCACCAATTGTAGCCTAGCCGTCCAATTCCAAAGAACCTTCTGACTCCAGTAATATGCAGTATTTATTCTGTTGTGCATTTAGAAAGGATTAAGGCATAATGCAGTTTTAATTAACTGAAATATTAATGGCAAAAAGCTTTTAAGAGAAAAATTTTTAAAGAATTACTCATCACAAACATGGTTTCAATAAAAAAATATTTATAAAGCTGCATAGGGAACCAGGAATGGATAATTAAAACAAAAAACGAAATCAACATTTTTTCCTTTTCTATAAAATCATTAACTCAAAGAACTTCACAGATAACAGGGGAAAATGTGGGTGCACTCTTTGGGGGGGGTTATGAGCTAATTAACAGAAGTTGACAGGGATTTTTTATTTGGTTTTTTATTTTTTTATTTGGTTGGTTGGTTGTTTTGGCTTGCTTGTTTGACTGCTTGCTTGCTGAGTTCTGGTCAGACTCCTTATGGTAAATGTATAGAGCCTGAAGGAGAACTGTATTCAGCCACCCAGAATCCTTAATGGGTCCACACTCTGTGATAATTAATGCCTTTCTCAGTAACCATTCAGCATCCAGGAACTTGAGCTAATGAGAGGAGGAGGAGTAACACGGGCAGACCCACAGCACTGGACGCTCTGGAACTACTTTGCCATCAACTCTACTGTCCAAGCACACAAAGCAAAGTCATGATTTTATAATTCATCCCTAACAGCATTTCAGTACTAACAATGAGCCAATTTTGATGGCTTTTGATGCCATTGGGGTTGCTTTTAGTTTCATTTAATAGGAAGCCACCAACAGTGGCTTAAGTAATGAAGGCTTGTGTTTTTCAAATAAAGAATGCAGTGCAGTCATTAGAATGATCACCATGGATTGTGCTTCCTCCCATTTTTTTCTGTTCAACATTATGCTATGTTAGAGTTTCATCCTTGCAAGAGAGATGCTCTACCTTTAAACACCACATCTGTCATTTTAGCTGGAAAAAATGAACATGAAAATAGGACTCAAACATGACAGCTGAATCTAGCCTTTTGTCAGCAAGGGGAAAACATTTCTTTAAAAATTTATATTTATATGTTTACTTTTTGGTTAAAGATTTCTTTGTTTTGTGTATATACATACATTGTCGCTGTCTTCAGACACACCAGAAGAGGGCATCAGATCCCATGACAGATGGTTGTGAGCTACCAGGTGGTTGATGGGAATTGAACTCAGGACCTCTGGAAGATCAAAGCTGCTTGTTTTCAAATGCTATTTGGGTTCCCCCAAAACCTGTTTGCAAAGGAGGGTCTGCACATAGCTTCTAGGAACCTGCCTCCAGTTGGTTCTGATTGGTAGTAAAGATGCCAGCAACCAATAGCTGGGAAGAACAGAGATGGGATTTTAGTATTCCTGGACTTGGGACCAGGAGGAGGAGGGAGAGGAGATCTGGCATGCCAGGAGAGCAGAGAGAGGGGAAACACAGAGGCTGTCATGGGGTAGAGAAACTAGGAGACCACTCTGGGCTCTGGACCATAAAAATGTGGCCCAGAGGGCTTACTAATTAGATTTCAGAGCAGCCAAGATGAAACTTGAAAATTAATAAGTAGTAACTTGGAATTATTGGTGGGAAGGTAGATTCTAAGAGCATGGAGGGCAGGCAATTAGCCAGCTATTGTGTTGCATAAGGCATATTAAAACAGAAAGGCTGTGTGTGTCTTAAATTTGGGGTCATAAATCATTGAGGTGGGTAGTAACCCCACGCTGGGATTTACTAAAATAATACTACTATAAGATTTCTCTAGTCCTATTTATTTACTTTTGAGACAGAGTCTCATGTAACTCTGGCTGGACTAGAACTCACAACGTAGACCAGCTTGCTCTTGTACAGAGATCCACCTGCCTCTGCCTCCTGAATGGTGTGATGAAAGGCATTTGACACCACACATGGCTTGTTTGTCTTGAATAGCTGGTAGACTTCTACTTATAGCTAATTGACCAGAATTAGTTCATGTGGGCTACTTCTCCTTGGAAGATTATTCTGAGAAACTGAATTCTTTTCGTTTGGACATTTTGCTTAATTCAATAAAACCCGACTTCCACTGAGAAAGAAAGCAAGGTACGAGTGGCCTTCATTGGCTGGTTTTGGTGGCCCAGCACACAATCTCCATTCTATCTCATTTCAAGGTCTGTTGATGTCTGTAGTTGTATTCTCTTGTGATATCAGATCTAAATAGTTCTTATCACAAGAAAACCTTTATTAAATCTTACCTCCCTCCCCCACAAGTCTGTACAGAATTTCAGAGATTTCTAAATACTCTCAGTAAGATGAAGTGTGGGGACAGTTAGTCACAACAATGATTTGGATACATCTAATTTAGTTATGACATAAGCCCCACCTCATATTGGCACAAAGACGTCAATGCTGAAAACCACTACTCACAGGCTTGGCCTTAGCTTTCTCTTAGCATGTCAGTCACCTGGGAATATCAACTTAAAGTGAGAGAACATTCATTCTGGCATCTAGTTTTAGATTTACCAGTCCATGAGGCATGGTAGTGCCGTGTGGAGCATGGAGCATACCAAACTGTCTGCTTCCTGACTAGGAAGTGAACAAGAGAAAGAGGAAGTGACTGGACTCTCGCTATCTCTCTCAAGGACTTGCCCCCAATGACTTAATGACCTCATACCTCTTAAAGGTTTCCTACTTGAAGGAATTCCTTTTCTCATTGCTGTGACCAAATGCCATTGAAAAGTGACTTAATGAAAGAAGGATATAGCTCACACAGTGGGGACGCCATGATGGCAGCAGTAGGCTGCTAGTCCCATTGTGCTTGCTGTCAGCAGGCTGACGCCTACACACACAGAGAGAGAGAGAGAGAGAGAGAGAGAGAGAGAGAGAGAGAGAGAGAGAGAGAGAGAGAGAGAAGGGGCATTGATGGCCCTCACCTGGATTTCTGCTTTTCTCTTTTCTTTCATCTGGGTTCTCAACCCATGGGGTGTTACTGCGCATGCTCAGGGTGCATCTTCTGCTTTTAGTCCTTTTCAGAACAGCCTCAGAGACCCCTCTTATGTCTCCTAGATGATTCTTAGTCTGGCTAAATTGCTAAGAAAGAGTAACTATCACACCTTTCAAAATGACCAATTTTGGGGGCTAAGTATTTAATGCATGGAGGACATTACAGATTCAAACTATGGTTCTGAGCTAATTAGATATCTGCATTAAATTAGAAAATGCCTCGCCCCTTAGTGTTTTTGCAGCAGGTAACTCAACAGCATTAATTTGAAAATAAATGACCTTGAGACAGACTAATGGCCCACAAGCTAGAGTCCTTATGCACTTTTGCAAGTATTTCTTTTTCTCAAAACAAAGTTTTATCCATTGCTTTCTGCATTTCTGTCTGCTGTAACATATTAGAGACAGAGCTGGGTAACACTATCCTGCAAGATCCAAAGTACTTATTTTCAGGTCTGTGATCCAAAGATGCGAGGATTTCCTTATTTTTATTTCATGTGTGTTGGTGTTTTGCTGGCATGTTTGTCTATGTGAGGGTTTTAGATCCTTCGGAACTTGAATTATAGACGGTTGTGTGTTGCCATATGGGTACTGGGAATAAAACCTGGGTCCTCTGAGCAGCCAGTGCTCTTAACCACTGAGCCAATCTCAAAAGCCTTTCCTGAGGATCACTTATGAACATGCAGCAAGTTCTTCATTTTTTTCACTTTATATCTGAGACTTCTGTAAGCAAAGGTACACAGAACCTTGAAGGACTTGATAAAAGAGATGAGAATACATGGGGATTAGTGAAGAAGGTAGTTTTGAATGGATAACAAGGGGAGCTTTGAAACATCCAGGCTATCTTTATCAATCAACAAGGTATTACTATCAGTTCCCATTCATGAATCAGTAATGCAATTCCTACCTAGGCCATTTTTTTCAAGATTGAAATACCTAGTTCTTAAAGAAAATAACATAACATTTCTTCCTGAGTCAAGGAAGTTATCATATCATCATAATTGCAAACAAAGCTAAAGGTTTTCCCCATTGTGCTCTAAGAGTATTTTAGTGCGAGCTACTATAATTATTTGTCTAAACACTTTGTCTCTTAACCTGAAGCATTGGCTTACTGAGATTTCCAGTTTCATTTCCCGGCAGAGTGTATGAATCACAGCAAGTGCTCAAAGCACATGTAACAGAAGAGCTGATTAGTAACTGATTAGGGTTCTAAAAATCTATTTTACTGGCCAATAGAAAGAAGAAAATGAGGCTGCTTATTACTAATGTACAGTAAAGGGTTAAATTTTCTCTAAGAGGTTGGCCTTTACCCTTGGCTTCTCAGAGGCAACCTTTAAGTTCTTGAAATGTCTTTCCTGACAAGAGTGTTTTTTGTTTACCCAGGACCCTGGGCCTCATCAAGTCTATGTTAATAGAATGATTGACAGTGGGAGGAGCCATTCTTCAGTCAATCGTTATCAGCTTGATCTCTAGAGAGGTTGAAGGTTAAGGTCAGTGCTACATCCAGGCAACAATGTGGGTGTGGGTGAGTCTTAATGAAAACACTGGACAAAGGTCCCTGGCTGATGCCGTTACCACACAGAAGACTGAATGGAGTACATGAGCCCTCTGTGTGAGGAAAATGGAGAGTTAACAGAAAACTTGCTGTCATCCTGTTCAATGTGCATTTCTCCTTGGAATCTATATTTTTGCTCTAATAAACTATAATTCTGAAGCTAAGAGCTTTTATGAGCCCTAGTGAACTACTGAACTCGCAGGTAGGGATGCCCCAACCAACAACTAAATGTCAATATTAGGACAGGCTTGAGGATGTCATAATTCATAGATAGTAATGGCTGGGACTTGAGATGCTCTTTATATACAAGGGATAGAAATAAAAATGTCTTTATTAAGCCTTCAGAATAAAACTGTGAGCTTGCTAATATTTAATAATCATTTTAAGGATAGACAAGTAGAGACTTTAAGAACAAATACTTCATCCAAACATCCAGAGAAGAAAATAGTTAGGAAGCCCTTAAGCTCCTCAAGTCTAGAGCCCACCATCCATCCACTATGACAAGACTATAACATCTCCAGCATGCAGTAGACCAAAGTAGCTATGGGTAACGTGCAGCCAAGGTCTCCATATTGTCGTACTGGGGCTTCTGGGGAGATTTATTTTTACTTTTCTTATTTCTTTGACATCTCTTATTTGATCTTCAGAACTTCAGTGGAAACGAGATATCAATTTCTAATTAATTGTCTTCAATATATACTTTTGCAAAAATTTTTTTAGTCATTTAGCAAGCTGGTTCCATTCTTCTAAATAAACACCCCCAAATATTAAGGGTACAATTGGTCTATACATTAGGATTCTGAGAAGTAAACAGTGTCTCGGGGCGGGAGAGCTTGATAAGAAGAGATGATTATTTTCTTTGCCCTTTGTAACTTTAAGATAACATGGCGTGAGGAAGGAACAAGAGACATTTGGAATGCTTCAGCAAGGTCTTTAGTGCAGCAGTGTAGCGACAGGCACTGAGCACCTGTCTCAGGTAAGGCATGGACCCAACCCATGAGTCACAGAGTAAGCAGTGTGGTCCAGAAGCCGGGTAGCCTGCAGGCAGGGAAACAGCTACCCCAGCACTCAGGTTCCAGGAGTGATCGCTCCACAGGTACTCCGAGATTCATCCCAGCTCTTCTTTCCCCTCTAAACTCAGTGACGCTTTCAGGAGACGTAAGCTTCAAAGTGAGGTCAACGTCTGTTTACTCTAGAGCAAAACTTGGAGATCACAATTTTCACCTGCCTTTGGGGACAGAGTTCCTCGTTTAGATTTGATTCTCCTCTGTCTCACTATGTGTCAAATCCAGGCTTAAGATACAAACCCAGGGCATCGATTTTCAGCATCAGTCTGAGTGGAAATTTTTATCTTTGCTCTTTGCTTTTTCCAGAATGATTTTCTTCTAGCAATGGGAGATGGGGTGGGGGAGAAATCTTTGATTAGACTTATTATAATTGGACAAACAAAAAATCAGCAACCACCATAGAAGCAGGATCAGTGAGTCCCCGAGATGCTCCACAAGTTGAGGAGTTCAGAATTTGGCACTATTTATTTATTTATTTATTTATTTATTTATTTATTTATTTATTATTTATGACAAATATCATTATAAGTTAAATTCTACAGTGCTAAAGGGACTTTCTCAATCTTACCTTTGTCCCTTAGGATTGTTTTGTTTTGTGGTGGCAGCGGCTATTCTTTATGCATTTTCTAGTAACCCAACTACAGAAACACCGTTCTGGGAGACTGCTATGTCTAAACAATGAGTCAAATCCCTGAGATCTTCACGGTGAAAGGAAAGAACAGACTCCTGCCAATTATCCCCTGACACACCACCCTGCCCCACCCACTCACAAAGTTAAAAAATAAATAAATAAAATCTTCACCCCAACTGAGTTCCCTCGAATAAACATAACAAGGAACACTCAGAAGTTAGGAAACGTGGAATCGATGCCCCTGGGGCTGTGGGATGCAGCACAAGGGGAGGTCAAGGTAAGTTTAGTCAAGGGACTGAGAACGGGCAGTGCCAGGAACATGAGAAGCCTTCATTTGGTGTCGCACGCTGACCGTATCACCTGAAGATAATGTGAGAAGTAGGTCCAGAGCCTCCGGTGTGGCCCATCAGCCACCCGGTCCCTATTACAAGGATGGGACCCTGGAGCCCCCTGGAGCGCTTGACAACTGCAGTTCCACCCCTCCAGCCAAGTGCTTAATGCTGAGAGTGGTTTGAAAGTCCAGGGAGCGGTGTAGGGTGGACCCTTGGTGCTGATTTGCATCCTCACTCCCTTGGGGGACACCTAATGGCTAGACATTAGCCACCAGAGGAGCTAAAAACTGAGGATATCCAGGGTCATGAGAGAACCTACCTGACCTATAGACTTCAAAACTTGTTGTAGTTAACAGAGGTTCCTGGTATGTAAGGACCGGAGACTCAAGTGAAGAGCACCGTGTGGCACATCTGCCTTGCCTAGTCCAGGCCTCAGGACTCTGTGATAGGGAAATGAGAGTCTCCTGGTTTAGCTGACACTCCTACCTACCTGCCATACCCTATGTCAGAGGACACGATGAAGCTGTTCCAACATTGCATGTTTGTGTGTGCGCAAGTGTGTATGGGTATATTTGTATCACATGTTTGTGTGTGTGCAAGTGTGTATGGGTATATTCATATCACATGTTTGTGTATGTGCAAGTGTGTATGGGTATATTTGTATCACATGTACATGTGTATGCAAGTGTGTATGGGTATATTCATATCACATGTACGTGTGTGTACAAGTATGTATGGTTATATTCACATCACATGTTTGTGTGTGCAAGCATGTATGGGTATATTTGTATCACATGTATGTGTGTGTGCAAGTGTGTATGGGTATATTCACATCACATGTTTGTGTGTGTGCAAGTGTGTATGGGTATATTTGTATCACATGTATGTGTGTGTGCAAGTATGTATGGGTATATTCACATCATATGTTTGTGTGATATGTGTATGTGTTTGTGTGTGTGCAAGTGTGTATGGGTATATTCACATCACATGTTTGTGTGTGTGCAAGTGTGTATGGGTATATTCACATCATATGTTTGTGTGATATGTGTATGTGTTTGTGTGTGTGCAAGTGTGTATGGGTATATTCATGTCCCATATATTTTTTATATCCAGGGGCCAGAGGACAGCACATCATTGCTCAGGTGTCACTTAACTCCCGGAACACATGAAGTGGCTTAGGCTAGTTGAACCCAGAGATCTGCCTGTCTATGCCTCCCACCCTGGGACTGCATACATGCATCGGCACATCCAGCTCTTTAGACTGTGGATTCTGGAGGTTGAATTCTACCACATCTGCTTATCGGTAAGCAATTTACTGCGCTAACACCTCGGCTCTTTACAATTTGTCTCCCTCTGTGTTTCGCCTTTCACCTCCATACTGTTATCTTAGTATTTTAGATTCAATTTATTACTTATTGAAAAGATGTTTCTGGTGTTAATTTTTGTTTACCTTTTCCCGTTTACTTACTTTATTAAGGGTCTTTTCAGGTTGACCTGGGCTTACTATATAAAATAAAATGTTTTCAAATTCTCAGCAATCCTCCTGCCTCAGCCTCCCAAGATTAGAGAGTCATGAGTCATTGCACCTGGCTTCAGTTACCTACTTTTGTTGCTATATTGCTTTAAAAATCTCCAGCTTTCTAGAAAAAACACAACATTCTTCTCCATTCCTCCCCTCTTACTTAGTCCCTTCTTTCTTTTCCTCTTCTCCCTGCACTTTATCTCAGTCAATAAATCTCTGCATGTACAATAAGTGATTTTATAACTTTAATTTATAGTTTTATAACTATAAATATAAATTCATGTGACACTCTACACCATTTTTAAGATTTATTTCATTTCTAAATTATGTGTAAGCATGTACATTTGAATGTGGTTATGTGCATAGATGACCTCAGCGGCATCAGATCATTTAGAGCTGGATTTACAGGAAGTTGTAAGATATGGGTGCTGGGAACTGGGCTTAGGTCCTCTGCAAGACCAGCACACATGTTCTTAGCCACTACGCCATCTCTCCAGGCCCTTTAGATTGTTTTTGCTATGCGGCAGTTGGTGATCTATTTGTGGGCTTACTTTACTTCGAGTATAGCTCTGTATCTTGTTTGATGTGGTTGTTGTTGATGCTGCTGCGACGGCAGTTTGGTTTTACTCTGAGCAGTGTTAGGAATTGAGCTCTCAAGAGTCAGCTGTTCACTAATAACATCCCCAAATAAATTCAGAAGAGATATCCAAACTAACAGATGTGCAAATCATAACACAAAAACAGTAAGCATGTAGAGGCAAGACATGATGCCTCCCTCCAAGATATCATAGACACTCTGCTACCAAATCCAAAGATGACGAACTGTTGAAATGCGGAAGAATTAAAAATTCTACTCCAGGAAATAATGGGTGACTTTAAAGAGCAAGCAAGCAAAGAATGAACTAAAAACAGCAACGCAGGCCAGGCATGGTGGCACAGACTTTTAATCCCAGCACTTGGGAGACAGTGGCAGGTGGATCTCTGTGAGTTCAAGGCCAGCCTGGTCTACAGAGTGAGTTCCAGAACAGCCAATGTCATAACAACAAACAACACAACCCCCATCTGTACAAACAAAAAAAGACTTTAGGGCTCTAGGGAAAAGTCCCCAACACAGATGAGAAAATCGTAACATGAACAAAACCTGAGGAAAATGAAAATCTTCAGAAGACACAGATGAACAAACGAGAGATGTTGGGGCTGCTAAACTCAATTAAATAACAACAGAAAGCACGCAGCAAACACCGAGGTTAAACAGAGAAAAGGAAAGAATGTGAGGTAGGGAAGACCAGGTCAAAATATTATTGACAGACAGCAGAAGAAAAAAAATCAAACAAATAAAAACAAAACAAAGCAAACAAAGGCACAGACTCCATATTTAAGAACTCAGGGACATGATCAAGAAATGGAATCCAAGAGTCCAAGAGTCAGAAGAGGGAGCTGATGTTAAAAACTAAGGATGTGGGTTGGGGATTTAGCTCAGTGGTAGAGCACTTGCCTAGCAAGCGCAAGGCCCTGGGTTTAGTCCCCAGCGCCGAAAAAAAGAAAAAGAAAAAAAAAAACAACTGAGGATGTGTGAGTTCCATGCTCTAGAATTACAGCAGAAACTTCCCTCAATCCAGGGAAAGAGATGGACACCTGAGTATAAGAGACAAATATAACCCCAAAATATAATTTGACCAAGGACACATTATATTCACATGCCCAAACTAAGAGAGATACTAAAAGATGCATGAGAAAAATGACAGCTCTCTTACAAAGGCAAACACATTAAAATAGCACCTGTTCTCTCACCAGACATTCTAAAATCTAGGAAGACAAGCGATGATATGTTAAACTAGAAAAAAATAACTTTCAACCAAGATTACTATAGATCTAATGTAGATTTTATTTAATTAAAAACTAATTAAGACATTTTAAGGAAAGCTTGAATGTAAGCAGTACATGAGTACCGAATTAGAGCTGTAGATGACGTGAATGCTAACCCGGAAAAGGAAGAAGAAAGGCTGGCTACCCTGTGAGCACAGTGAAGGCTGCGTGTCAGGAGAAGACAGACTGGCAAAGGAGAGCTAGGGAAGAAACAACCGTGTGAGCTCAGTAAACCAGCAAACCACTAGTGCAAACAGATAAGAAAGAAAAGCATAAACAGCATTCCAACCAACTGAAAAACAACTAACGAAATAATGAGAATCAGCGAACTTCGGTCAATCTTAAGAAACACTAAATGTACATAGTCTTAATTATCCTATTTTCAAATGATGACTAGCTGATTAGATAAAAAAACAAAATCCAACTATGTGTTGACTACAGAAAACACATCACAGATGCAGAGATGGAGAATGAGGTCAATCAAATGCTGGCTGCATGTATACATCTGATGACGTAGGAGGCATGCCAAGTCAGATAGAAGACATGAAGAATAGACAGATTGTTTGGAAAAAAGAACAACAAACCAACAAGCCTCCAAGTTAAATTGCACCGTAAATCAAATAGACTTAATAGCTATCGACAGATTATCTCAATGAATGGCTACAAAATATATACTCTTCTCAGTAGCCTACAGAACTTTCTTCATAATAAATCACATTTTCTTGTACATTATTAGACCATAGTAGAATCAAACAAGACATTGACGGTAAGAACCCACAGAAACTATATAAATATAAGGAGATTGAACAATGCACTTTTGCTTGGATTGTGGTACACACCTTTTATCCCAGAAGCACTCACAAAGCAGAGGCAGATGGTCTCTGTGAGTTTGAGGCCAGCTTGTACTACAGAGTACATTCCAGGATGGTCAGAGTTATGAATAAAGCACACACACACACACACACACACACACACACACACACACACACACACACAGACAGAGAGAGAGAGAGAGAGAGAGAAGAGAGAGAGACAGAGAGAGAGAGAGAGAGAGAGAGAGAGAGAGAGAACAAAACAACAAGAGCAAGTAACAACAACAAAAAAGACAAAGAAAAAAACCTCAAAAAAACAGCAAAACCTAACAACTGGAAATCTTAGGTATGATACTCTTTCATCAGAGTAGCAGCACGTAAAATCAGAATGTAAAAGTTTTGTCTAGGGATGGTGAGATAGCTCAGCAGATAAAAATGTCTGCTCTGTGCCTGACAATTTGCACCCACATGGTGCAAGGAGGGAACTGTCTACCACAAGTTGCCCTCTGACTTTCACACGTACATCATGGCGCTCTATGCCTGCTTCCCCACTAAATAAGTGAATAAACATAAAATACCAAAACAAAACATTCTCTATTCACCAATAACAAACTTGCTGACAAAGAGAGTTTGCTGGGGAAGGGTGGAGAAGATCCCATTGGAAATAGTTTCAATAAAAATAAAATACCTAAGAATCAAACGAAGAAGGGCAAAAATCTATATAATGAAAACTGTGAGATACTAAAGAAATTGAAAGAAGCACCAGGAGACATTATGGCCTGCTATGCTAAGGATTATGCAGAATCAATGTAGTGAAAATGCTGTATTACCCGAAATGAGATTCAACACAATCCCCATCAATATTCTCATCCCATCACCTCACTGCTGCTTTAGAGGAAGCCAAGGACCCAGAGCAGGAACTGAACTGCAGGACTCAGGAAAGCCTTCAGGGTCTTTGGGAGTTCAACACCTTCCAGTGGTTTTAGTAAAAGCTCCTGACCCAGGGTGGAGACCTTCACAGACAAACAGTGGTGACCCCATCTCAAGACAAAGCAAGAGAAAACAAAACAGCAAATAAGTTGAGAGTGTAACGGGGATGTGAGCAGGGAGTGTGAGCTTGAGCAACAATGTAGTAAGGAGACTTTTGCCATACTAACTAAAGAAATTCAATAGGTAATATTATATAATTATAATAAATATATACGTTATTTTGTATCAAATGCAATTACTCCATCACTAACATGCTTCAAAATAATGTTAAAAGATTTTTACTTCTTGAAAAATTAAACTACCCAGTGATGACCTTTACTAACTGTTGCTTTAAAAAATTGTCTATTGTGGGTGGAAGGCCCCACATCTGAGAATATGCAATTAGCAGAAATTGGACTTGACGGAGGAAAAATTAAGAGAGGACATGAGGTTGGGTTGGGAGGGAAGAGAATGGGAGGGAGCTGGAGAGGGAGTGGATATAATCAAAACAAATTGTGCAAGATTCTCAACTAATAAATTTTTTAAGTGTTGCTTTTAGATTTTTTTCTTAAGTATATGTTGTTTCCAGTGAAAACCCTTAATTTTGTCTTTGTCAAATTTAGACACAAAATTTAGAATAGAACTCTTTATGGCTGTTTATTATGTTTGTGACTGCTGAACTATCTTTGGGTTCATTAAATGCAAAATTTATAACAAAACTTTGCTTCTTTATTTAATAAAAGGAAAGAATAAAAGCAGTAAGTATATTTCTGAAGGGCGGCTTGAAGAAAATGTCCAAGGCACTTGGTTAGACTCTAGGACTTAAACAAATGAAAAAGATTGTTATTTTTAAAATCCTGATGAAATCAATATTATTTGTGAAAGCTTTTAGAATCCACATATACATACCTACCCATAAATATTTATATTTATATGTGAACTGGGGTCTTGCTATATTACTCAGTGTACCCCTGAATTCTTGGGCACAGGTAATCCTTTTACCTTGGGTAGCTGGGACTACACGTATGTGATACTACACCTGGCAGAATAAATTTTTAAAAAGTCCTACAAATTCTAAGAAAAGCTCATCATTTCCATGATAATTTTACATCTAAATAAAATGTATTACTAAACACGCATATCAATTATTGTAATCTTCATGTTAAGATGGCATACTTACACAGACGCAGCAATAGTGTGAAGATTTTTTGTCTCCTAGTTTAAATATAAAATGTCAGTTGATGACTTTGATAATACACATTCTTTTGATTTATCAAAAGCTAGGAGATTTATCCAAAAATATGCTCTTCCTAGAATAATTATTGGCTAAGGACTTGCAAGTTAATTTTGTGCGACACCTCAATATAGAATCCTACTATCATCCAACCTACTTTGCTTTAATGTACGAAAAGTTAGCAGGAGATGTTCACATTTCTCACCAAAGCATATGAGCAGCTTCCGTTGCCTGCCATCTAGTCGTCTTTCCTATGACAGCCAGGCAGTCAGCTACTCTAGGAAGACCATCAGCTAAAGATCTCACTGACACTTCAGCAGTAGCCGTGTTTGTGTGTGTGTGTGTGTGTGTGTGTGTGTGTGTGTGTGTGTGTGTGTGTGTGTGTGTGTGTGTGTGCAATTAGCAGAGCAATAGGATTCCAAATGATGCATGTTCAGCCTGGAGAAGCCAACGCTAGCCACTCTCCACCATTAATTTTTTTTTAAAAACTACTCTTGATGGGTTGTGGATTCTGTGGGATGGTTAATTAACACTAACCATCACTCCAATGGGACTTTTGCCGGAAGTAGAAATGATCTGTCATCTGTGGTGTCCACCACAGACGCTACTTACCATGTGTGACAAATAAGACAAGGGAAAAGTTCTCATTGTAATTAACTTAAATGGAGTCGTGACATGTGACTCAGGGCTCTAACAGTGGACAATGCAGATTCTGAGCACACACTGTTTCTCACTGTGCTCCTCGATATTCCCAAGGGAATGCTTCATTGGCCTTCTTTACGAAGCCACATAAAGGCCTTTGAGAGGGTGGAAAATGACAGCCACTCATGTGGAAGGGAGGTAAACTTAGCTCTTGTCATCTGAGGGACTGGTTTCAGTAGTAAGAAAGCGATGTCTGCCTCATTTGCAGACTGGCACAGCTTCAGTGCATCATGGGACATTGGTCAACAGCCACACTCTTCCAGTTCTACATCAGTCTAAGATCTCCATCTCACTCAGGAGGAACAGAGTGGGCATGGCACACTCCTCAGTCACAGTTTCTCTGTGAAGAAAACATTCATTTGACACATTTTGGAGAATATTACCATTTATCAAAAACAAAATCTTGTCTTTGAGTATCTTAAGTTTGAAAGATTGTATGAGAATTTAGAGTATTGTACTCTAGGCTTCAACTTGGAAAGACTTATGTTTGTTTTGTATAGAAGACTGTAGCAAAAGTCAAATGGCTCGTTTTCCATACATTCTGATGGTCACTGAGTTGCTCAAGTCAAGTCTAAAGTACTCTTGGAATCAGAGGTCTTAAATCTTAACTCTCCTGGTTCAAGGAACTCAAAATTGACAAGATTCGGGGCAACTGAATATTTTTTTTCTCTGTTTAGTGCCTCTGTATGTTTTGGGGCCATTCACTTGCTCAGGGCAGACTGACATTCCTGTGTGTAATGTATAACTCATGATCTCTGCTCCTATGTATTAGTCCTTGACAGGAGACCCTGAAAACACATTACAGCTCTAGGAAGGACAGAATTTCTCAGCAGGATGGGAGATTTACAAGCAACTTTATTTGACAATGAACCCCAGGAGTATATACATTGAGGATTTGAAGAATTTTTATTTACTATGAGAAAGAACTTCTTCAGTAAGTAGTTTTTCCTTCTGAGCACACAGCTGGACATTTCTATAAAACTTCACTACCCCTTCCCCCCAAATAAAGGCTTATTTGCATTATATTCTGGGTTCTTTATGAATTTTGCTCTCCAAGGGTTTATGTAAAGACCAATAGTTGGAACCAAGAAAACAGAACCCGCATTCACAGAGTATGAATGAACATGTGTATGATTTCCTGGGATGTAATCCTAAGTTCTGAAGAGTTTCTGAAGTGACTAGCTTTCTGGCCTTTAAATAAGCAGCTAATTTTAGGGCGTATATTCCTGTCAAGGGGGAACCTACAGTAAGAATGAGAAGTCTCTCATTTTCTCAGTTTTCTTTTGCAGTCATGTCAATTTGGTCAAACCTATGGATGTACCTAGAGAGCGGTAGATCATAGTCTATTGTGAATTATAAAATGACAGCCACAGACCTGTGGGGCTGCAGGAGATGGGCTAGTGAGGCCAATCTGAATGTCTGCAACTGCACGCTGGCACTGAGTACATGGTGACATTTTCATTTTATGCTTTCTTGATGAAGATTCTTCCTCCTACACCTCCATCCTTTCTTTCTCTCCCTCCCTCCTTTTACTGTATCAACACTTGAATATTTAAGTTAACATTGTATTGTTTCAACATTTGAATATGTAAGTTGATGTCCTTCTGTGTGAAAGGTGAAACAAAAACAGTCTCTCTTTGCGAGGTATGAATTCTTTACAGTAAGATGAACTTTCCCCTAGGATCTCTGCTTCTTGCTTTTTGTCAACTTGATGTAAACTGATCTGGGAAGACATAACCTCAGTTGAGCAATACCTCCATCAGATTGGACTGTGGGGAATTTTTGATCAGTGATTGACATAGAAGGGCCCAGTTCACTGTAGGTGACACCAACCCTGGGCATTGCATCAGATAAGATAGCAAACTGAGCAAGCCATGCTGAGGAAGCAGTGCTCCTATGTGGCCTCTGCTTCAGGGTCTGGCGTGACGCCCTTCAATAACGGTTGTGACCTGGGAGTGTGACCCAAGCAAACCCTGTCTCCCCAGGCTGGTTTTGGTCATAGTGTTTTATCGCAGCACAGAACAAAGTGATCCAAGGCGTTTATGAGGAGCGTTATCTAGTTTGGGTTTCTCTTAGCTAGAGCTTCTCTGGGGATTTCTTTGCTCTGCAATCTCTACTTCCAATTTTCCTGCCACCCTATTCTCAAAATTCCAAAAGAAAGAGTTAATAATGCCACCCTAAGAATGTTCCTTGTCTCCCTGTAGACCCATAGGATGAAGGCAAAATTCCTTAAGAAGCTACGTGAAGTCTTTTTTATATCTCTCCAACTTCACTTTTAGCCCAAGTTCTCCAGAAAGTTGACTCCTTCATACACGATCTAAGAAGGAGAAGCCTGGTGATCTGTCAAACACGGTTATCGAGAACCGGTCAGTACAGAGGTAGCTGGGCATGGCACAGCATGGTGAGGACAGGGTGAGCTGGCAGGCAGGACTGTTTTCAAAGAGGGAGGGGCCTGGAGCTGCTACTTAGCTCCAGTCATTTGTTGCCATGTGGGAATGTGGTCCCAATCTTGCCAGATCTTCAGATTTTTTTTTCCCCAAGAGAAGCCAGAAATCTGGAATTTTATGAGAAATCTTCCAATTTTTAAATCTTGGCAACTAATTCAAAATATTTTTAAAACACTACATGGGCCAAAAAAAGAAAAAGTCTGCCAACTGAACGGAGTGGGACATTAGACTGTGACCCCTTTCATAAGAGACAGAGACTGTGTGTTATCTTCTAAGCTTTGTGCTCAGCCCACAGCAGACTTCCTGTGATTCTCCAAGCACGCGATGCCCTAAGAACACCTCACCAGCAATGTCTTGCTCTATCCTGTTTTCTACTTGGAAACTTCTGCCTGTCCTTCAAGACATAGTAGAAATCTTCCCTTCCCTAGTGAGGCCTGCATTTCCTGGGATGCAGTCAGAGGTCTTCCCAGACTAGACAATTACCTGTACCATCCATATGGCAGCCCTATGGATATGAGAGGGATCTTCTATGGATCAATACTGGCACCTAACACAGGGTCTGGCACATAGTAGGCTCTCACTAGATGTTTGTTGAATAGATGTGTTCCCATCAGTAGGAATATATGAGATTTCCCAAGGAAATAAACACTTTTCGATTCCTCCCATCTTTGCCATGTTGATTTCAATGTGGTAGGCAAACCCATCTGTGGATGTGGGTGTCCTTTTGCAGTTCTACACTGCGTACAGACTGTACTCTTTTGCAGCCCTCAACGAGCTCACTCATTACCACACTCATTGGCTTAGGGTTAAGCATGTCTTGGCAGATGGCTATGTAAGCACCCCGTCTTCAGTGGGCTAAATTATTCAGATCGGCTTTTGAAAAAGTAAAGGTGTAGAAAAGTTGTCTCCTCAATCACCTTGGAGTCAGGTTTACAGAAATAAAATTGTCGCATGGTGGGTCAGATATTTTCCATGGGAAAAAAATATGTCAACCAATTTTGTCTAAACTTCCAAAACCGTTCTGGGTTCACGTTTGATGTATAAGACTAATGCGAGTTGAAATGATTTCATATGAAAACTGAAAGCCACTTGACTCCATACCTACGTCTGGTAAAGTAAAAACATAAGGACTTCTAATTCTTAATTTCCTGTATATAGCCCATACTTTCTAACAAACATGCCCGTCCACATAATTTGACCACACATCCACCTGCACAGAAAAGCCCACAGATTCCATACACACACGTGCATAGAAACACAGAAATGTGCTAGGCACTTTGTATAATCATCTCAGGTACCCAGTAATATTTCAAGAGGAATTCCCCTCTGGAATGGGATGTACTCACATGTTAATTAGGAAACTGCATATTCTTGCCTCCATAAGTATATATATACACTCCTCTGCTTTATTTCTTTGAGAATTTCTACATTTTTCTAAGATTCAGATAAAACTTGTGCAAAAAACGTGGAAGGGTGTTGGTCAAAGAGTCACCTGTTCTCCTACCATTGTCAACAGAAATTAACTCTCTTGTTCAAAATCTGACTAGAATTAGCTGAATCATGTAAGGCCTAAAAGAGATAGTACATGCCCCTGGCCACTACCCTTGTACAGTTTTTATTTCTTTTATAAGGCGATTCAAAGGACACAATCTAAAGGGTGGCTATGTTTTATAAATAAAAACTGTCAAATAACTAAAAACATTAAAAAGTAAAGCTTCCAAATAAGTTTTCTTCCCAATCAGTGTGTGTGTGTGTGTGTGTGTGTGTGTGTGTGTGCATGTATATATATCAATATGCAGTTTACTTTGCATGATTACAGAACAATACTTGTTCCTTCCCTTACAATGTTTTCTCCTAAAATACACCACTAATGGGATTTCTTAATTAGAGCCTGAGAACTCCAGAAAAAAGGTCAGGGCAACATACAGTGCTATGCTTGGCAGAGAAATTCAGCCACAACCCGGATGGATCTCCTGCTCCTACTCCCATATACAGGGCTCCAGAGTCACAAAATGTGCCCAGTCGTGAAAATGCAGAGAGGAACCTAAGGGCTGCTTAGCAGTGGAAGGGATGGGCAACTGCAGGCCTTCAAGGTCCCTGAGTGATCAGTAAGCATTAAATCCAAATAGGTTTGGGGCTGCCCTCTCCTCAGATGTCTCCACCGCAGTTGAGAGAAACACAGAAACGGGAGACCTCTTTTCCATTCTCTGTTTTTTGTCTTGAAACCAGTCATCAAAGTGAAAGATTTTCCTTTCTTCTTACCTTCTGTCTTTCTGTCTCTTCCTCCTTTCATCTCCCCTCCCCTTCTTTCACTTCCTCTTTTCCTCATTCCCCCCCCCCATCTCTCTCTGACATAAGTTCTTGCTCTGTAGCCCAGACTGGCCCAGTGGACTCTTGCACCAGCCTCCTGAGCACTGGAATCACAGGCATGTGCCAGCAGGCCTGGTTTCTAAGAAGGATTTTCTGATTACCTCTTGAAGCAAGTCAGAAGATCCTCCCTGGAGAGGTGCCTTCATTTTCTTCATAGCCCCCATATGTCTCTAGGACCATCCCTTCTTCGCCAGGTCCAGAATTAAACACACACACACATACAAGTCTACTCATTTCTTAAAGTTTAAATTTACTATGAAGACTTGTGTCACAGAAAACATGAAATAAATTTGTCTGCTGTTGTTTCTTCATCTGTCTTTAGTGACAGGAGCTTTAGCCACAGATCTAGTGGGTGATGCAAAGCTATTTCTCCTCTGTTGTAGCGCTGGTCCCCTCTCTTTATGCTTTTTGTATATACAATGGGACACTAATTTAGGTTTTCAGAGCATGAATGTCCTAGTCTGCAGGCAGGGTTTACTGCTTGGGTTAATGGATTCTCGCCTGTACTGGGCTTCGTTCTTCCTTCGTCTTCCCCTTGGCCCTTAGAGCCATGCACCAAGCTTCATCTTGGCGGCTTCCTTGTCCTATGGTGGTTCTTCACATCCTTATTCCCCACAAAACATTTCCAGGAATTACTTGTGTGAGCACAGCCATTAGATACAACAGAGACGCTGTCTCCAGCATATCCGGGAGATGGTAACAAAAATACCATGAAGTAAATAGCTTCCAAGAACAGTTCTTTCTCATGGTTCCAAATGCTGGAAATCCCAATATTAAAATTCAGGTAGATTGACAATCTGCTGAGGACCCATTTCCCAACTCCTAGAGAATACCTTTCCATGTGCATACAAAGGGGAAGAGATAAACAAGGTCCCCGGGCCACTGTAAAAGGCCCCAATTCTATCACCATGGACACAGAGATTAGGTGTCAAAACATAAATTTTGGGGAAGATACAAGCCATCAGGCAGCAGCAGGCATGGGACAAAAAGATCAAATTAAAAGTCAGCGAGGACAGAGATATAATGACCCCATGATGAAATGAACTGTCCTAGAGAGAGGCTCTTCAGAGACCTCTCAGGCTCACATTCGGTGGAGCACACTTTCAGCTCTCAGTGACTGTAACAGGGAAACACAGACAACAAAGGTCCTCAGAATTTCCACATGAGAAGCTACAGCAGGTCATATTTAGACAGAAAGAAACAAACCCACATCTTTCCTTTTAAGGGAAGTAAGAACCCTTCAGTGGGCTGCTGTGGGAGTCATGGGTTGCTACTAGGTTGTAAAGTTTAAAAGCTCTGATTAGGACTCCCAAACCAGGAATATAAAAATGCAATTTCCCCTTCCCCTCTAAAGACATATTTATTGGCATCTATAGTGAGAAGAAGAAAAAAAAGGGCTGTGAGATTCCCAAATGTATCCAAATAAGCAGTTAAGAATACACAATGTGCATATGCCACATCAAAAGAGGTATTGTAATTTAAGAACTGTGGAGTAAAAATAAAACCCAAATCTGCCACAGTTGCAGAGAAATGTGCTCAATCCTCTGTCTGAGTTATTTGGTATGAAACGTTACCCAACCCCCACAAATCTTGACACAAATTTTGGTGGAAAGCTAGGTAGACTATTGGGTTCCTGCAGGCCGTGCTGGTAAGGTCACCTTTGCTCCCTTCCTGAGACCATCATGGGACTTGAAAGGAAGGTTAGGCAGATGGACAGTTGTCTGTTTGCACTTGAATTTCCAACATGGAGATGGTTTTGTTGTGTTCAAGTTGCTTCATGAAGCTTTGTTGCAAAGACTAGCCAGGTAGCACAGCTCAGTTGTACCTGGGAGAGAGGCTCCTGGGACTGCAGCACAGACCCTTCTCATGGGGCTCCAGCTGTGGTTAGAATCATGAGGTCTGCACATGGCACTTGCTGAAAGGAAGAGCTTCCTCTAAATTCTATTTGTCATGCTTCAGTGCCAAACAAAAAATGATTTTTAAAGTTCCCATTACACATGCATATGATGATCATAAGGCACAGAAGAAATTGTTGACATAGCAGTAGAGCTAAACTTGGCCTTCTCAACATTGCTAGATGTTTACTAAACATCTCCTCAGGTCGGTGCTTCGATCAACTCAAATAGAAATGCATAAAGAGTATACCTGAAACACTAGAAGAAGTCACAAAGGCTACACGGTGGCTAACACAAGGAACACCCTCAGCTAACACAAGGAACACCCTCAGAATCTGTTAATTCTTTCAACAGAGACTCTCCTCCCACCTTTGGAGAAGGCAGATTCTCTGGAAACTAAAAAGAAAAATAAAACTAAACTAAAAATCCACCAGTGGTCATTTTGGACTTATAAATAATTACTGAGCTTTGAACTCACGTATTTGATTTAGGGTTGATGAGATCTCCACACTGAATGGCACTAAGAAATTCTTTTGAAAAGGAAGAACAAGTTGTGTCTTGTACCTCCTGCTCACTCCAGGACAGACACTTACTTGGTGACATAGATGTAAGGCCTAAAAGGCAACTGCTGTCACTCTGGACTCTTGGGCTAGGGACCTTTAGGTAACTTAAAAAATTGAAGGGTGAGAGCATCGCTGTTTGGCAAATGGGTTGGAAGGAAGTTGACACGATTATGTTGGTGGTTGGGATCAGCAACTTGTGCTCAGAGGGAGTATACAAGGGAGCCAGGCATACAGAGGACAGGGTTGAGGACAGCCACAGGGTCTGCACTGAAGTGGGGAGATTGGGGATGGCAAGAAAAGCTTTCCAGGAGCTAATTTCAGAGCTGGGGACTACTGACACACAGAGCGAAGAAAGCAGGAGCTCCCGGGAGATTGGTTCTTGAGAGGGTACAAGACACGAGGCGCTCCCCGGCAAGCAACTTACAGTGAGTTATTGATAGCAGCTAGCTCGGAAGAGCAAAGGAAAGCTCGGCCTTTGTGGCATGGACAATACGAGAGTTATCAATTAAAAGTCACGATTCCTGTGGCACTTTATGCAGTCCTTAGCTGAGGCTGTCATATGATTTTTGAAAAAGTACAGATTGACTTTGGAACTGAGGATGTTAAATCAGAATGTGGAGGCACAGGACTAAGCAGTGGGTGACGAGTGTTGTATTATGTTTTCCTTGAAAGTCCAAGATTGACAAATCAGAGGTCTATGGATAACATCAGGTCATTAGCAAGAAGTAATTAGGAACAAAGACTCTGCTTTGCCATGGTGCCTTCCTCAGGTAAGTGTGTCCACTGTGACCAAGTTAAGGAAGGGTGGCGCAGTGGGGATTTCCTTCCAGTATGGATTACTTGTAGCATGATAAAAAATTCTTAAGGATTAAGACCTGATATTAATATCTGTCATTGTGATGTGAGGAGCAAAAGATCAACAAAATTCTATCTTGCTATTCTGATTGCTTAGACTAAATGTCCCCTTCAACTCAATATTAATTAAGGTCATGTCTTAATTTCCCTTTTTGTGTCTGTGTGAAGGATGTTAGAATGTTATTTACACTGTAAATTATAGTCAAAGGAAAACTGGGTTTGTTCTTATTTTACTGTATTTAATTAATTAATTAATTAATTAAATCTATTTGTTCTCTTTATTTTTAGTCATTTTAGCCAGAGACGAGAATGACTCTATCTTAAATTCAATCATGAAGGAATACAATAACGCTGGAATCCTATAGTTCTTGTAAGATTTTACCGAAGTTTTGTATAGGAATTGACATATGATGCACTTTCTCTAAGGTAAATCTTGCCTTTTATTTATTCTTCTGATTATTTTTAACATTAAATGCAAGCATAGTCTTAACTCCAACATACATTTGCTTTTAGAGTTCAGTGTAACAATCAAACTATGTTGAAAAAAATTTAAAAATAGATAGCTCAGATAAAATATGTTGTATTAATATGTTTTACTTTTCGAATTAATAAAATATGTCTAAAATTTAGAAATAAAATAACCCCCTCACCACTGAGGAATATTAAACACAGAAATAAAGCGTCTGTCATTTTAATTTATTTAATTGGTTTTTTATTTAAAAAGGACTGACTGTACTGAGATCTATTTAATACAAAGAAAAAATTCTCAGTTTGACTATCATAAACTACTATACTACATTCAAGTAAACAATATCTTTACATGATCAAAATGATGTCTTACTTTTTAAATAAACGATGAATAAATTATATATATTATATGTGTAATAATTCTTATGCAATTCAATATTGATCTCCATAATTTAAAAAGAATGCAACCCAGATCTGGGCTGAAAGTGCATTTCTGGGCTAGTCAGTTTCATTTGTGTGGCTAGGGAAGTGGCTTGAATCTGTTTAATAGCTGCACATGCAGAAAGGGAGGTGAAAGCTTTACCTACACCCTCAGTAAGAAAGCGCTACACACATGTGAGAAAAAAAGACACGCTAGAGATCCAAGAACACAACCTGAAATTTCCTCGTGCATCTGACACCCGCGCTGTGACTTCAGAGACCACTCAGGACACAGAGCAGGGACACCTCCCCCAGTCTGGACACAAGGCTCTATTTTTTTGACTGTGCAGTTGTGTGTTTTCCCTGAAATTTTTGGCCCAACTCTTGGTTTCCTCCCCCTTGGATTCCATACCCTAAGTTTTTTCGGTAATGCTAGAAGCTGGCCTGGATTCCCAACATTTCAACGTTCCTAATTAAAGGGGGTGTCTTTCTCCAGCTGACAGATGGTGCTGCCGCAGCCTGATTCAAACAGAACCATGTCTGTGAGGCCTTTCCTGTCAGAGATCTACCAGGAGAAGCAAACACCCTGGGCACACCTTCCAAAGCTAGAGATCAGTGACTGACAGGCTTTGAAAGGTGGCGGTGGGCGGGGAAGAGGCAGACAGATGGTGAGGGCGGTGGGAGGGGCCCAGGACTAATGACACACTTGGAAAACCTTCCCAGAAGCTCTGCGGTCTCTTTTCCTCAGGAGCCTATAAAGGCCACGGTGGTTCACAGAGGAGTCCAGCAGACCTGCACATGGATACCTGCTGCTCTACAGCCTAGAGAAAGAAAGCCTTAACTTTTCTACAATCTAGTTTCCTTACGTACAAAACGGAAGACACAATTCAACTCCGTCAGAAGAAAATGTTGGTCCAGAGACTCATGTATGCAAAAAGATTATTATGTACCTGATTAACATAAGCCTTCCATAATAGTACTGTATTGTTAAATCTAAGTTAATGGACTAATTTATATCTACCCTAGATATTGGAGACATTAATAATTCTTAGAGAGTGTATACCCAAATATTACTGACCGAGGTGGTCTCATAGCACCTAATCAGATTGCTGTTTGCTCTATATAAAAAAGTAATTAACTGATTGGTTTCCATTTGGGGTGCAATCTTATTCTTTAACTTAATGATTCATTAAGGTTTTATTTTGAAAAATAGTCTGGATTTTAAATGCAATGCTGAATTTAAGTTATTTTTTGTCATTTGGTTGTCTGTTTTTTAAAAACAATTTAGCTTCTTTCTAATTTTATTGTATTGCTATAGGCCTAGTAAACACTCTTGAAAATGTAACTATAAAAATGGAGGCTACAGGCTGGCACTTAGCCCACAGGTGACACTGTGCTATCCCTCCACGTTTTCCCATGTTCCTTTCTGTGATTCTCTTTAGTATTAAGGTCAGGCTGCAGCCATCAAACCATCCTAGAGCACCCCATTATGATACTGGCTGGTGGAAAATGTGTATTTCTCATTAAAGCACACCTGAAAAGTGTAAGACTTTAGCAGCCAATGAAAACTGTCCTTTGTTGCCATATTTTAGCTAAGTGTGTGCTTTGCAGTTTGTGTTAGAATCCTAATTTATGTTTTTGTAGTCATTTACCAAATGGAAAGTGGCAACATATTTAGGGTTAGAAACTGAGACATCTTATAAGTGATTTAAAATAAAATATTTGGGGATAGAAACCCTCTTTTCTTCTTTTCCTCCAACTTTTCTAAAAACAGAAGAAATACAATGGCAAGGGTTTTTTTTTGTATGGATATGTAACAGAGTCTTCAGCCTCTGCTGATGGGTTTTAAGCTGGGACAGTCACTTTGGAGAATTGTTGAACAATCTCTATTAAGCTGAAACACACATATTCTGTGACTCAGCACCTCTCCACCGGGAATGATAACTGTATTAGATGAAATGCATTAAAATGTCTCCTTTTATGCATAACAGACAGCGACTGTAAGCAAATCAAAAGCTGACTAGTAGTTGAATAGCTAAATAAATTGTAGTATTCATACAACCAAAGCCCTAGGCCAATAATAGAGTACAAGATTACAGCATCCAGTAGAGAAGACGGGATCCATGATCATAATGTTGAATGGAAGCAGATGCCAAGCAGAGGATATACTTTGTGGTCCATCTTACCTAAAATTCAAAGTCAGGAAATGCAACCAGCACATAGCCACATAGGGAAGATAGTGCTGGGAAGAAAAGAGTTGGTTTGGTAGCATGTGCTTTGAAGTGATATGGGGTGAGCCAGTCTATGAAAAGACTGTGTGCACTTGTGTGTACCAATGTTCTATTATTGTGTAATAAAACACATACAACAAAATGGTTTCTTGGATAGAGACTGTAAAAGGCGGTTTACAGTTGGGGGACATTACACTAGCTCTCTGAGCCTTTGAACTTTTCGCTGCTTCTCTCTCGTCTCCATTTCCCTCTTCTATAAGTAACAGCGGTAGCCACAGGGCTCCTCAGACTTGCCTTCCCTCTGTCATTGTCCACCAACCCCAGAATCAACCACACATCCACCAAACTTCTTGTCGCCTGGACTGGACAAGAGCTCATGTTTTCTGGTGGGGGTGGTGTCCCAAAGCTAAAGCCATTCTTTCCTCAAAAGATTCTTGGGCAAGCTGACAGAAAGAAAATCTTTATATTTTTAATTTTTTTGTTTTTAAAATTATAATTACAACATTTCTCCTTTCCCTCTCCTCCCTTCAAAGTCTCCCATATCCCCCTCCTTACTCTCTTTCAGACTTGTGGCCTTTTTTCATTAAATATTATTACATACATATGTGTATGTGTATACACACACACACACACACACACACACACACATACTTTGTAAAACATAACCTGCTCAGTCTATAAAATGTTTCTGTATGTCTGTTCTTAGAGCCAACCATTTCATTATTGTATAACTAGTTGGTATGCTTCTACAGAAAAGAGTTTTGGTACCTACTATTCCTTCGGTGTTCATTCTTGTTAATCAAGGATTCGTCCTTAACCCTAACAAGGATGAGAGGCTTAAACCAAACACTAGAGTTGAGGTAAGCAACATAAAGACACAGGACCTTAGAAGGCATCTGTTGGGGCTTTACGCTTTTGAGCTGCCAATGGTAGGATTTGCGTTTGTGATTGCCTACTACACCTGACCTAGTAAACCAAGGCACTGAACTCTTCCTTGCTCACTAGATCCTGATGAGAAAGTCCGACCTGAATCAAAGGCAAGCAGATTATATGAGGCTGTCTGTGACATGCTAGCCATGCCCTTCCCTAGGCCAAGAGCTTCCCTAAATCAAGATTCTTGTTCAGAGACTCTGGCCCTGCATAGTAGTGGAGGGGGAGATATGTTTCTTTAGAGACCTTCCCTGGCTCCTCTCTTCTTACCTTAGGACAATCCACAGAAGTTATTAGGGTTGGAAATTTGCTGAAATCTCTGTACATCTCATTTCCAAGAACTTTCCATAGCAAAAGGATATTGATTTCCCACCAGGACTCAGTCAAGTGTAGTAAATCTAATAGTTTCTAGGAAGGTGATCCCTCCACTGACTGACCATATTTCCCACCCTCACAGAGCAATACTGTGGCAACCAAAACTTATCTGAAACTCTCCATTTGAAGTTTGGAACTTTTTGCATCTTGTGGGGAGAAAGGATCAGAGAAAGATCCCATAGAAGTGGATTTGTGAGGGGGGCAGGAAAGCAAGAAGGAGCCAACCTAGGATAGCTATGCGACCAGGAAAGAAAGGAGATGTGTAACCAGCAGCTTCATAGGGCTGAGTAGAGGCTGGGAGACATCGGCTCCCTAATGAGAGTGCATTGTGAGTTCTGTAGCACGGAGAAAGCTTTAAGATCTTACTCCAGCAATGGCGGGGTTTATCAACATTCCCTTAGCTCAAAAAGGAAACCATAGTTTTCATCATTCCTCACTGAGCTGTGACACGTGACAACTATTCCTGAGGTTAGAGGTTGGAAATACTTTTAGGTCAGCTTTTCCATAGAAGCTAGCTGCCCCCTGGGCCTGGAGCTGTGTCAACAGCCTGCTATGGCCTCACCCCTCAGCACCTGGGGTTCCCAGTCACTAGTGGATCTGTGAGTGCCATGGAGGAGAAAGAAGAAAACAGTCCGATGGTCTGGGATGTACTCCACTAACAGAAACCCCTGCCTTCCAGCCACTCGCTACCAGCTCTAAAGCCGAGTAGCTGTGAGAGTTGGCTTCGGAAGGCAAATCTGTTGTGGTTTGGATATGAACTCCCTCAAGAGGCGTGTGTGGACAGCTTGGTGCTCAGCTGGTGAGGCAGCGGAGAGGCCTTGGCTCACCGGTTGCCAACTTCCTGACTAGATTACCTACTGGTGAGCTCCCAAGCTGAGAGGCGTTACTCAAAGGTTCAATCAGAGGAAGTACAGGAAGTGCTTTACTTAGTGTGCCTTAAGAAGTTCTATCCTGTCCCTGTCCCTCCTCGTCTTTCTCTTTCTCTGCCTCCTGCCCTCATGAGATGAGCAGCTTTGCCCTACCTAACTCCCCTCCAGGAATCTCTGCCTCACCATACAGGGGCCTAGAAACAACAGGGTCAACTGAACTTACTTTCCCTTCCCATCCAATGTTCTCTCAAGCGTTTGATCATATTTCATTACTGCAGTCTGATAAATAAAACTTCTAACCCTGTCTCAAGTCTCTCAATGGCAGTTTAGGAAAGAGGCACAACACCATACCCAAGGGTGGACCCCATGAGCTGTGTTCCCTGGCATCCTGTCTCCTTGAGTAAGGCCTTCCTGGTCAGAGGTGCTCTCCTGCAAGGATTTCCCAGATGCTTGCATGGCCCACTGCCTATCACTTAGCCAAGCAAGGGTGACCTGCTGTTCTGGTTTGCCTGGTCCAGTCATCCCATGTCCCCGTATTGTGCCCCTCCTCCTTCCCGGAGTTTCCCCCTTCTCTGTTGTTTTTCTTCACAGCGACTAACTTCCAGCTTGCTGACATTGAACCTTGCTTAAGAGACCAGTGTACCTCTTAGCAGACTTAAATGTGCTCTCTTCAGAGAGCCGTGTTGACGCCTCTTGAATAAAAGTTTCTTCTCAACTCTCAACCAGCTCCAGTCTGTGTACCCTTGTTTTGTGTGAAAATCTACTGTTGCTTCACGCCACAGGACTCAGCACCCGGAGGCACTTAATATGTGTAAAATAGTGTTCTGTATTATACTCACTCCCCCCTACCCCCAGAGGTTAGGGAGTGTGAGGGCAAAGGGGGTTTCCATCTTCCAGAATCGCCTTACACACTGACAAGCACAGTCAGGACCCCACACAGAATGGCTTTGAGAAAATAGCTCAAAGAATTGACTCATATTCCTATCCATGGTCCAGAACATCTAAGGGGAAAAAATGGACCAAAAGTTGTCATAAAATTAAGGAAATGACTGAGGAATAAGTTATAATGATTGAAGATATTCACGTCAACTGCTGGGGTTGCTTGTACAGGTGCTGTAGGGTGGGAATGAGCACACACACAAGGACAAATGATCCATACAGCCTGCTTGTCCATGGACAAGCAGGGCCTATACGGGATGTTTGGAAGGTAACTGAAAACCACCCGCAGTTCCCCTGGGCCATTTCATGGGTCTGCGGAGAGGAAGATCTTTTACTGGAGTGAGATAGGGCCCCCATATTACCACAAGCTGTTTACAGACTTCAGGCCTGCCAGGCAGGACCAGCGATAATTGAGCCCTCGGTGGTGCTGAGCCTGCGTGTTAGGGGTGAGGGTTTTGCACAGAACAGGACTTGGGATGTGTGGGGTTTAAAATGAGCTGAGCTAGCAGTCACCTCACACTCTCATCAAAGTGCACCCAAAGGTCTTAAAGTCCTTTGTAAGTATTAGCAAAGAACAAAGCAATGCCTCCATGAAGACCTGGGTCATTGGCATTTAAGATTTGTCATGTCTTATAAAATAACTAAAGAGACTTCATTTTAATGAGTGAAAGAAGTAATCTTAGCAACTGAAAAATATCCAACTTATTATTTTGAGTTAACTGTAGTATGAAGGCTGGCCTCTTTCCTGCCTCCCCCCTCCCCCCCACCCCCATCCCTCCCCAGCTTCTTCTTATCTTTGGCAGAAGGATTAAGCTCTGTAGCTCAGGCTGGCCTCGAATAGAATGAATTGCTAGAATTAAAGGCTTGTAGTACCAGGATCCAGTTTCAGCTTCTCTTTCAAATAAATTTTTAATAGTTATTTTTGGTGGTTTAATAAGCTGTCCTTGAGAGAAGATGAATATGAAAAATATCCATAAAGTTTTGAGACCGGGGAGATAAGGCTTGTCAGTGAGGCTGGGGGATGACTCAGTAACTAAGAGGAGGAAGAGTTTGATTAATAAGTGAGTGCTAGCCATGCAAGCATGAGAATCTGAATTTAATCCCAGGCCCCATACCAGGTCTTGCCTGGTGCCTTGTGCCTCTAATCCCAGTACCAGGGAGGCAGAGGCAGGGGGATTTCTGGGGCTCCCAGCCAGCCCAGTCTAATCCCACAACATTGAGAGACTCTGTCTCAAAACCAAGTTTTACAGATCCTGAGGTACAGTCCTAGAGGCTAGCCTCTGGCTGCTACCTGTCCACGCATGTGCACAGGGACACACACACACACACACACACACACACACACACACACACACACACTGCCCCCAATAAAAAGAAACATTCTCAAAATGATTTTTAAAGATCAAATTATTAAAATGTTAATGCTATTTCATGACTTTTCTACTTTTTGCTAAATCTGAATAATGTTGTTTGGTCTCTTACCTTTAATAACTTAAAAACTTGCTTTCTATCTGCCAAGGACAGTCTTGCAGGGGACATGCTGTCCTCTTTTGAAGGCTCCCCCCTTTTCTTATTCATCCTTAATAGTCATAAACACTTCAATTTTCTCCCCTCTACTACTGGAAAAAAGATTCATGCTTTTCACTTTTTCCCTTTTGGGAAATAAATTAACCAAAATGTAATATGATATTTAAGTGGAGAATGCTGCTGACATTAAACGGTCCACGTGGCCTTACATTATGTTTCCCACTTCATTCTATGTATCTTTCTAATACAGGCCAAGGCTGGTGTTCATGTAAATTGCTCTGGTTTTATAGAGCAGAGTGCCGCCCTCTTTTTGAAACCCAGGGCTCTCTTACAGTAATAGAAAAAAGGGACAGCAACAAAATACCAGGCACAGGCAATCAAAGTATCATTATAGGTATTATGTGTGGGGTGTTAAATTGGTAGAAGGCCTTTATTTTTAATTTCTGCTCATCTGTCCACCATTATTAAGCAAGCTTAGATACGGAGGAGATTTAAGAGTGACAGAGGGTAATTATACACTTTACAGAAAGATATTTCTCCTCATAGGTCTGGAACTACACTGGGCCAAAAGCTTATGTAGGATTTTACACAGAGCCTTTGCATACATTCTTGTTTGGGTATGAACATATTTCATTCTGCAGTCCAGCTTGAGCTTCACGCAACGCCATTTCTGTTAGATTTCTATAGTCTGTCTGGATATCATTTCAAAGTTTATTTTAGAGGTGTTATTTTAATAAGTACTTGTCCATTTTGCACTTTACACTTAAAAGTAATTCATAAAAGGAGCCGATGAAAATTTAAACCTTCAGTTATGGATTTTTTTCGTTTGAGAAGAAGGGGATGTTTCAAACCTAATTGGAAATCTTATTTAGCTCCTGAATGATGGAGTGCTTTCAATGGGAGAATCTATAAAAATCTTATAGTTTTATGATGTATAATTAGCAGAAAAATAAGGTAATATACTTAAATTGTCTATTTTTTTGAAGTATGAAGTAGATTTAGACTGCAAGCTTCTTATACATTTATATACATGTGGCATCTCCTTTGCTATCCACACACTCCAACAAGCCTGTAGTACTGAAGTGTTCTCAAAATCAAGGTAGTGATTAGAGTCTAACTCCTGAAATCGTCTGATATTTTTCTTATAATGACCACATTGATTACTTTTTCCAAAGCCCAGTGAAAGCTGGCTGGAGCTTACTAGCTATGGCTGAGGTGACATTGAACTCTAGTTTTACTTGAGTGGAATCACACCTACTCATGTCTGAATGCCATTTGCTCAGCAGGCATTTTGAGATAAATCTGTATTGATCTTTACACCAATAATGTACCATCTTCTGTTGACGAGTATCACTGTATTGTGTCAATATGTCATGTGAACCCAATTTTAGGCTAAGCCTGCTTCCATAAAAACTGCAACCTAACTTAGTAATGTGAACGAAATACAAGCCAACTCGGGATTATCTTCTTAGACCATGTAGCTGAGTCTCAGCCAATCACAGCAGCTGAGTCTTAGCCAATCATAAGTTACCAAGCGACTAGTGTCCAGAAGGGGGTAGATGCTTCAACTCACCAAGTTCAGAGAAGGCATACTGCCAGCCTTCATTAGGAGTTGAAATAAAGTCTGTAAAGATTAATTTTTTGAAAGCTATACCTTGGGACTGGAGAGAGAGCTCAGCCTTCCTCCTCTTTGTGGAGGACCCCAGTTTGGTTCTTAGAATCCATGTCTGGAGGCTCACAATAGCCTGAAACTCCAGCTCCAGAAGACACCATGCCCTCTTCTGGCCTCCTCAGGCATCATCACACATGTGACATAGATCCACACAGAAACACATATACATAAATAAAAACAAAGACTGTCTTTAAAAAAGAGAGTATGTCAATCTGTGTGTTCATAGGCCTTTAAATTACTTCAAGTTTTTGGCTAATACAAATAAGTTTGATATTGATACTTATTTTTTTTTTAATCTTCATTGATACTTATTTTTATTCGTGTGTGTGTCTATATGTTTCTACCTTCACGTCCGTATGAGTGTATGTGAACATGTGTCCATGGGCATGTATGTGTACCTGTGCTACACACCCATTCGTGTGGAGGCCGCACAGGGTTCCTGACGCCTTCTATACCACTCTCCACTTACTCTCTGGTCAGAGTCTCTCCCTTGAGTTTTCTGTGCTAAGCTGAAAGACAGATTTTCTTTCTGTCCTTCCCCAGCGCTGGGGTAACAGGGACTTTGAAGACACTTATTACACAGGTACTGGTCCTCATGATTTTGGATTAAGTGCTTTTAGCCATTGAGACTTCTCTCCAGCCCTGCTATAGATATTCATTTACAGATCAGTGTATGGACATAAACCGTTGTTTCTTTGGAGTATAATTAGGAGCAGATTCACATAGTAGGTACACATTCACCTTTTACAGAAACCGGTAATTATTTTCCTAGACAACCATGCCATCACACAGCCCCACTTAGAGTGTGTAAGCATCATGCTCTCCCTCATCCTCATGCTCTCCCTCACCCTCATCCTCATGCTCTCCCTCATCCTCAGCAGCATTTGATGTTCACACATTTCCATGTGAGACACTCTTCAGAGGTCCACCATCGCATCTTGTTCTACCTTCAAGACTTTTAAAGTTTATCTTTATGTGCAAAAGGGTCTTGACTGCATGTGTTCAAGTGTCCCATGTGCACGCAGTGTCTTCACATGATCGTGAGTCACCAGGGAGATATTGGGAAATGAGCCCCAGTCCCTCTGCAAGAGTATTCACCACCAAGGCGTCTCTCCAACTCCTCATTTTGCTTTTAATTTGCATTTCTATAATAGTTTATTTATTTGAACCTTTGGGTTTTCTAAATGGGTATGTTATAATCACATTTTTTGCCAATTTTATTTTGAGTAATCTTCATTCTTACTGTTATTATAGCATTCTTTTTTGAATTTTAGTAATTTTTATTTCTATAATATTTAGTTATATATTCATATATCATCATTTACATATTTATATTATTTTATATTTATTGTACTTTATTATATTGATAATTTTATTTAAAAATTTTAAATTTTATATATTAGTCTTATAGCTAGAAATCTCCATAAACATGTTTGCTCTGGATCCCTATAGATTCAACAAGATTTTGTGCATAAGTAGTCATATTCTACGTGAATAATTCTATGTGAATTGTTTCTTCTTTTCTAAGATGGATGTTTGTTATTATTTTTCTTGTCTGGTTGCAGTGGCTCAGCTCTTAGAATAGGAGCAATAGCGGAGGATGGGCTTGACTTGTGCCTATTTTAGGGACAACTTCGAATTTTCTCTCATCAAGTGTGCTATGGGCTTTTCTTTTTTTAAATACCTCTCTGTAATATTTTGGTTTTTATGTATTTTATTATGTATTATTTATGTATATTTATGTATTTTTATTATTTTATGTATTATTATTATTTTATTTATTTACATTTCAAATGCTATCCCCTCTCCTGGTTTCCCCTCCATGAACCCCCTAACACATCCCCCTTCCCCTGTTCCCATGAGGGTGCTCCACCTACCACCCATGCACTCCTACCTCACCGCCCTAGCAGTTCCCTACACTGGGGCATTGAGCTTTCAAAGGACCAAGGGTCTCCCCTCTCACCGATGCTAGATAAGGCCATCTTCTATTACATATGCAGCTGGAGCCATGGGTCCCTCCATGTGTATACTTTCGTTGGTGTTTTAGTCCCTGGGAACTCTGGGAGGGTGTCTGGTTGGTTGATGTTGTTTTTCATCCTATGGGGCTGAAAACACCTTCAGCTCCTACAGTCCTTCCCCTAACTCCTCCATTTGGGTTCCTGTGCTCAGGCCAGTGGTTGGCTGCAAGCATCCACGTCTGTATTGTTCAGGCTCTGGCTGAGCCTCTCAGGAGATAGCTATATCAGGCTCCTGTCATCAAGCACTACTTGGCATCAGCAATAGTGTTTTGGGTTGGTGTCTGCAGATGGGATGGATCCACAGGTGGGGTAGTCTCTGGATGGTTTTTCCTTTAGTCTCTGCTCCATACTTTGTCTCTGTATTTTTCCTTTAGACAGGAGCAATTCTGGGTTAAAAATTTGGAGATGGGTGGGCAGGTAGCCCCATCCCTCAACCAGAGGCCTTGCCTAACCTCTAGATATGGTCTCCATCTCTACAGGTTCTCTCTCCTTTTATGGGCATTTCAGCTAATGCCATCCCCACGGGGTCCTGGGAGCCTCTTGCTTTCCTGGCTTCTGGGACTTTCTGGTGGCTACCCCCAGTCCCCCATCCCCATTGCTTCACAGCTCTGTTCAGTTTCCTGTACTTCTCCCTCTGTCTCCTCTTACACCTGATCCTGCCCCCATTTTTCTCCTCCCCTCTTCTCTTTTTCCCAAGTCCCTCTCATCCTCTACCTCCCATGATTATTTTGTTTCCCTTCTAAGAAGGACTGAAGCATCCGTACTTTAGTCGTCCTTCTTCTTGAGCTTCTTGTGGTCTGTGGATTGTATCTTGGGTAATCCGAGTTTGGGGGCTAATATCCACTTATCAGTGAGTGCATACCGTGTGTGGTTTATTTTGTTGTTGTTGTTCGTTTTGGTGTGTGTGATTGGGCTACCTCACTTATATTTTCTAGTTCCCTCCATTTTCTTAAGAATTTCATAAAGTCATTGTTTTAATAGCTGAGTAGTACTCCATTATATAAATGTACCACATTTTCTGTATCCATTCCTCTGTTGAAGGGCATCTGAGCTCTTTCCAGATTCTGGCTATTATAAATAAGGCTGCTATGAACATAGTGGAGCATGTGTCTTTGTTATATGTTGGGTCATCTTTTGGGTATATGCCCAGGAGTGGGTCCTCAGGTAGTATAATGTCCAATTTTCTAAGGAACAGCCAGATTGATCTCCAGAATGGTTGTACCAGCTTGCAATCCTGACAGCAATGGAGGAGTGTTCCTCTTTCTCCACATCATCACCAGCATCTGCTGTCACCTGAGTTTTTGATCTTAGCCATCTGACTAGTGTGAGGTGGAATCTCAGGGTCATTTTGATTTGAACTAACTACGGTTTTTTTTTAAAGAAGTTCTTTATCAGATTGAAGATGTTCTGTTTGTTTTTGCCTTTCAAGGAGTCTTTCAAAGAGTTTTTTGTCAGGACTGGAGATTAGATATAGCCAAATAATCTAATATTGCTTAAAAAAGCATTTTAAATAGAATTTTGACTTGAATAGACTCGAGTAGTTCAAAACGTAAAATTCTAGAATTCATGTTTTTTTAAAAAATAATCTCTTAAAAAGACTGATGTTGAATTTCCATAGCTATCTAATATGCCACTTAATCCTACTTGCGTAGGCTCAGGACAGTTTTGCCCCTTTATATGTATAATTAGATAGGGATTATCATACACTTTAAGAAATGGTGTCTTGGGGTTGGGGATTTAGCTCAGTGGTAGAGTGCTTGCCTAGCAAGCGCAAGGCCCTGAGTTCGGTGCCCAGCTCTGAAAAAAGAAAAAAGAAAAAAAAATGGTGTCTTGCATTTGTATTATTTTAAATTATACAATTCATTTATAATTGCCTTTGGAAGGAGTTACATTTATTCTATCCAGGAGCATTGGAAGCGGTCACCCTGTCAGTGGATGGCTTCCCGAAGGTGACAGTTAGGAATCCTCAGCTTCACGGCTTGGCAGTGGGCCTTTAATCCCAACACCCGGAGACAGAGGCAGTAGGATCTCTCTGATCAACCTGGTCTACAGATCAAGGTTCAAGACAGTCAGAGCTACTTAGAGAAACCCTGTCTCAAAAAATAACAACAAAACAGAATTGCCTGCTTATCTAAAAATGCCACAAGGAGTACAGCAATCTTGACTGTCTCCACAAATCATTGGTGTTGATAGGAATGGTGGACAGGAGAAATCGATATACATCTGTTATTAGTCACAAAATTTTATGTAAAAAAATAAGTTTTTCTTGATATAAATCTACTTGCGGCATAACCTAAGTATTGACCACTAACAAATGTCAATATTTTATGTTTACCCATATGCAATACATTTTGATATTAGTAGCTGAACAAGTAATTTACATTATATATTGTGTCTTATTTCTTTATTAAAAGTTACACAGGGTAATATAGGCCTTTTTCATGCAAGTCCATAACGTGCTTCCTCCCCACATTCTCCACCTCCCCCGTTAGCCCCCTTTCTTACCCAAGACTCACTCCCACTTTCATGCCATCTGTACATAGAAGATTTTATCTGTCTATAAAGTTCTAGGACCCACAAATGAGAGAAAATACATAGTATTTGACTTTCTGGGACTGGCTGGATTCATTTAAGATGAAGATCTCCAGTTTCATCTACCGCACCCTCACCCCCTGAAACCACATAAATTCGTTCTTCTTGACTGACTAGAACGTCAACGTGTGTGTCTCTGCACTTTATTTCTCTGCTCTGATGGACACCTCGGCGGTTCTGTAACTCAGCCGCTGTGAATCGTGCTACAGTAGACACTGACATACAAATGTCTGTCCATGGGTCTCAAGGAATGCAAACACCAGCATCCACAGTCTTAACTGTGCCTCCCTAGACAGGAATTAACTCATGTTTTGCCTTCCAAAAGATTTGCCAGGTTTTTAAAGATGGGTCCCACTATGTGTGCTAGCTAGTTTTATGCTAACTTGACACAAGCTAAGGTCACTGGAGAGGAAAGAACCTCAATTGAGAAAGGGTCTCTGTAAGATCTGATGTAGAGCATTTTTAAAATTAGTGCTTAATGTGGGAGGGCTCAGCCTATTGTGGGTGGTGCCTCCCCTGGACTGGTGTCCTGGGTTCTTTAAGAAAGCAGGCTGAGCAAGCTATGGGGGCAAGCCAGTAAGTAAGTGGCACCCCGCCATGGCCTCTGCTTCAGTTCCTGCCGCCAGGTTCCTGCTCTTTTTGAGTTCTTATCCTGACTTTCTCTAAAGATGAACAATGACATAGAGGCAGAAGCCAAATAAACCCTTCCCTCCCCAGCTTTTGTCTGTCTGTTTGTCTGTTTGTCTGTCAGAGACTTCCATCACGGCGATAGAAACTCTAAGTCACCATGCTTTCAGAAATGTGCCAGAATGTAAGTCATAAATAAAAAATATACAGTTTATAACCCTTACTAAGACACTGTAACCCGTAGAGCTTGAACTTGCAGCCCTCCTGACTCAGCCTCCCGAATGCTGGGATGCATTCCCGCGATAACTGAAAGCTCAGCTGAAGGTAAAGAAATGCTGACTAGGGAATTGTTGGTTAAAATAGGAAGCCAGGTGGGAACTTGGCATCCTAGCCACTTAGCAATAAAACGATTTTCTTAAAAATATGAAATAAAACACATAATATAGATTATTAAAATAATAATAAACACAGTTCCCTGTGCACCCCAGCCCCTCCGTTGCACCCGAGTGAGGCTTTCCAAATCACAGTTCTTCCTTGGTCTCAGGAATGTAAGTCAATCCCGAGTCTTGTGCATTGAATTCCCTACAATTTTGCCATGCATTTATGCTATTATGTATCACAATATTGATCTCCCATGCTTATGAATATTCTACAAATAAGTTCAATAAGTATGTGCTTGGCTTCTTTTACTCCACATTAAGTATGGGATATTTTCCTAAACTGATTGCTTAGTTAGATTTCATTTTTTACTGCTGTAGAGTACTCCATTATTAAACAAACCATACTACAGGTTTACCTAAGATGCATATTTGTATTCTTTCTTTCAGGTGTGTGTGTGTGTGTGTGTGTGTGTGTGTGTGTGTGTTGTTGTTGTTGTTGTTGTTGTTGTTGCTGCTGCTGCTGCTGCTGTTGTTGCTGCTGCTGCTGCTGCTGCTGCTGTTGCAATTTATTTTCTTAGACAGGATTTCTCTGTATTGTCCTAGCTGTCCTAGAATGTGTCCTGTAGACCAGGCTGGCCTCAAACTCAGAGATCCTCCTGCCCCTGCCCTGCCCCTGCCCCTGCCCCTGCCCCTGCCCCTGCCCCTGCCCCTGCCCCTGCCCCTTCCCCTGCCCCTGCCTCTGCCTCTACCTCCCCCAGTACTGGAAATAAAGCCACGTGCCACCACCTCCCAGCTATTTTGGACATTTTTTTTTTTTTAGATTTTTTTTTTTTTTTATTAACTTGAATATTTCTTATATACATTTGAGTGTTATTCCTTTCCGGTTTCGGCAACATCCCCTCCCCCCCCCTTCCTTATGGGTGTTCCCCTCCCCACCCCTCCCCCCTATTGCCGCCCTCCCCCCCAACTGTCTAGTTCACTGGGGTTCAGTCTTAAGGACCCAGGGCTTCCCCTTCCACTGGTGCTCTTACTAGGATATTCATTGCTACCTATGAGGTCAGAGTCCAGGGTCAGTCCATGTATAGTCTTTAGGTAGTGGCTTAGTCCTGGAAGCTCTGGTTGCTTGGCATTGTTGTACATATGGGGTCTCAGAGCCCCTTCAAGCTCTTCAGTTCTTTCTCTGATTCCTTCAGGGGTCCTATTCTCAGTTCAGTGGTTTGCTGCTGACATTCGCCTCTATATTTGCTGTATTCTGGCTGTGTCTCTCAGGAGCGATCTACACTTCTGCACTTCTTTGCTTCATCCATCTTGTCTAATTGGGTGGCTGTATATATATGGGCCACATGTGGGGCAGGCTCTGAATGGGTGTTCCTTCAGTCTCTGTTTTAATCTTTGCCTCTCTCTTCCCTGCCAAGGGTATTCTTGTTCCCCTTTTAAAGAAGGAGTGAAGCATTCACATTTTGATCATCCGTCTTGAGTTTCCTTTGTTCTAGGCATCTAGGGTAATTCAGGCATTTGGGCTAATAGCCACTTATCAATGAGTGCATACCATGTATGTCTTTCTGTGATTGGGTTAGCTCACTCAGGATGATATTTTCCAGTTCCAACCATTTGCCTACAAATTTCATAAACTCGTTGTTTTTGATAGCTGAGTAATATTCCATTGTGTAGATATACCACATTTTCTGTATCCATTCCTCTGTTGAAGGGCATCTGGGTTCTTTCCAGCTTCTGGCTATTATAAATAAGGCTGCGATGAACATAGTGGAGCACGTGTCTTTTTTATATGTTGGGGCATCTTTTGGGTATATGCCCAAGAGAGGTATAGCTGGATCCTCAGGCAGTTTAATGTCCAATTTTCTGAGGAACCTCCAGACTGATTTCCAGAATGGTTGTACCAGTCTGCAATCCCACCAACAATGGAGGAGTGTTCCTCTTTCTCCGCATCCTCGCCAGCATTTGCTGTCACCTGAGTTTTGATCTTAGCCATTCTCACTGGTGTGAGGTGAAATCTCAGGGTTGTTTTGATTTGCATTTCCTGATGACTAAAAGATGTTGAACATTTCTTTAGGTGTTTCTCAGCCATTCGGCATTCCTCAGCTGTGAATTCTTTGTTTAGCTCTGAACCCCATTTTTTAATAGGGTTATTTGTCTCCCCTCTTGGTCTAACTTTTGAGTTCTTTGTATATTTTGGATATAAGGCCCTCTATCTGTTGTAGGATTGGTAAAAGATCTTTTCCCAATCTGTTGGTTTGCCAATTTTGTCCTAACCACAGTGTCCTTTGCCTTACAGAAGCTTTGCAGTTTTATGAGATCCCATTTTTATTATTCTTGATCTTAGAGCATAAGCCATTGGTGTTTTGTTCAGGAAATTTTTTTCCAGTGCCCATGTGTTCAGATGCTTCCCTAGTTTTTTCTTCTATTAGTTTGAGTGTGTCTGGTTTGATGTGGAGGTCCTTGATCCACTTGGACTTAAGCTTTGTACAGGGTGATAAGCATGGATCGATCTGCATTCTTCTACATGTTGACCTCCAGTTGAACCAGCACCATTTGCTGAAAATGCTATCTTTTTTCCATTGGATGGATTTGGCTCCTTTGTCAAAAATCAAGTGACCATAGGTGTGTGGGTTCATTTCTGGGTCTTCAATTCTGTTCCATTGGTCTATCTGTCTGTCTCTGTACCAATACCATGCAGTTTTATCACTATTGCTCTGTAATACTGCTTGAGTTCAGGGATAGTGATTCCCCCCCTGAAGTCCTTTTATTGTTGAGGATAGTTTTAGCTATCCTGGGTTTTTGTTATTCCAGATGAATTTGCAAATTGTTCTGTCTAACTCTTTGAAGAATTGGATTGGTATTTTGATGGGGATTGCATTGAATCTATAGATCGCTTTTTGGTAAAATGGCCATTTTACTATATTAATCCTGCCAATCCATGAGCATGGAATCTTTCCACCTTCTGAGGTCTTCTTCAATTTCTTTCTTCAGTGTCTTGAAGTTCTTATTGTACAGATCTTTTTACTTGCTTGGTTAAAGTCACACCGAGGTACTTTATATTATTTGGGTCTATTATGAAGGTGTCGTTTCCCTAATTTCTTTCTCGGCTTGTTTTCTCTTTTGTGTAGAGGAAGGCTACTGATTTATTTGAGTTAATTTTATACCCAGCCACTTTGCTGAAGTTGTTTATCAGCTTTAGTAGTTCTCTGGTGGAACTTTTGGGATCACTTAAATATACTATCATATCATCTGCAAATAGTGATATTTTGACTTCTTCTTTTCCTATCTGTATCCCTTGACCTCCTTTTTTGTTGTCTGATTGCTCTGGCTAGAACTTCAAGAACTATATTGAATAAGTAGGGAGAGTGGGCAGCCTTGTCTAGTCCCTGATTTTAGTGGGATTGCTTAAGTTTCTCTCCATTTAGTTTAATGTTAGCCACTGGTTTGCTGTATATGGCTTTTACTATGTTTAGGTATGGGCCTTGGATTCCTATTCTTTCCAGGACTTTTATCATGAAGGGGTGTTGAATTTTGTCAAATGCTTTCTCAGCATCTAATGAAATGATCATGTGGTTTTGTTCTTTCAGTTTGTTTATATAATGGATCACGTTGATGGTTTTCCATTATATTAAACCATCCCCTGCATGCCTGGGATGAAACCTACTTGATCATGGTGGATGATTGTTTTGATGTGCTCTTGTATTCGGTTTGCCAGAATTTTGTTGAGTATTTTTGCGTCGATGTTCATAAGGGAAATTGGTCTGAAGTTCTCTTTCTTTGTTGGGTCTTTGTGTGGTTTAGGTATAAGAGTAATTGTGGCTTCATAGAAGGAGTTCGGTAGTGCTCCATCTGTTTCAATTTTGTGGAATAGTTTGAATAATATTGGTACGAGGTCTTCTATGAAGGTCTGATAGAATTCTGCACTAAACCCGTCTGGACCTGGGCTCTTTTTGGTTGGGAGACCTTTAATGACTGCATCTATTTCCTTAGGAGTTATGGGGTTGTTTAACTGGTTTATCTGTTCCTGATTTAACTTCCGTACCTGGTATCTGTCTAGGAAATTGTCCATTTCCTGCAGATTTTCAAGTTTTGTTGAGTATAGGCTTTTATAGTAAGATCTGATGATTTTTTGAATTTCCTCTGAATCTGTAGTTATGTCTCCCTTTTCATTTCTGATTTTGTTAATTTGGACACGCTCTCTGTGTCCTCTCGTTAGTCTGGCTAAGGGTTTATCTATCTTGTTGATTTTCTCAAAGAACCAACTTTTGGTTCTGTTGATTCTTTCTATGGTCCTTTTTGTTTCTACTTGGTTGATTTCAGCTCTGAGTTTGATTATTTCCTGCCTTCTACTCCTCCTGGGTGTATTTGCTTCTTTTTGTTCTAGAGCTTTTAGGTGTGCTGTCAAGCTGCTGACATATGCTCTTTCCTGTTTCTTTTCTGCAGGCACTCAAGCGCTATGAGTTTTTCCTCTTAGCACAGCTTTCATCGTGTCCCATAAGTTTGGGTATGTTGTACCTTCATTTCATTAAATTCTAAAAGTTTTTAATTTCTTTCTTTTATTTCTTCCTTGACCAGGTTATCATTGAGTAGAGCATTGTTCAATTTCCACGTATATGTGGGCATTCTTCCTTATTGTTATTGAAGACCAGCTTTAGGCGTGGTGGTCCGATAACGCATGGGATTATTTCTATCTTTCTGTACCTGTTGAGGCCTGTTTTTTGACCAATTATATGGTCAATTTTGGAGAAAGTACAATGAGGAGCTGAGAAGAAGGTATATCCTTTTGCATTAGGGTAGAACGTTCTATAAATATCGTTAAGTCCATTTGGCTCATGACTTCTCTTAGTCTGTCGTCTCTGTTTAATTTCTGTTTCCATGATCTGTCCATTGATGAGAGTGGGGTGTTGAAGTCTCCTACTATTATTGTGTGAGGTGCAATATGTGTTTTGAGCTTTAGTAAGGTTTCTTTTACGTATGTAGGTGCCCTTGTATTTGGGGCATAGATATTTAGGATTGAGAGTTCATCTTGGTGGATTTTTCCTTTGATAAATATAAAGTGTCCTTCCTTATCTTTTTTGATGACTTTTAGTTGAAAATTGACTTTATTTGATATTAGAATGGCTACTCCAGCTTGCTTCTTCCGACCATTTGCCTGGAAAGTTGTTTTCCAGCCTTTCACTCTGAGGTAGTGTCTGTCTTTGTCTCTGAGGTGTGTTTCCTGTAGGCAGCAGAATGCAGGGTCCTCGTTGCGTATCCAGTTTGTTAATCTATGTCTTTTTATTGGAGAGTTGAGGCCATTGATGTTGAGAGATATTAAGGAATAGTGATTATTGCTTCCGGTTATATTCATACTTGGATGTGTTACGTTTGTGTGCTTTTCTTCTCTTTGTTTTGTTGCCAAGACGATTAGTTTCTTGCCTCTTCTTGGGTATAGCTTGCCTCCTTATGTTGGGCTTTACCATTTATTATCCTTTGTAGCGCTGGATTTGTAGAAAGATATTGTGTAAATTTGGTTTTGTCATGGAATATCTTGGTTTCTCCATCTATGTTGATTGAGAGTTTTGCAGGATACAGTAGCCTGGGCTGGCATTTGTGTTCTCTTAGGGTCTGAATGACATCAGTCCAGGATCTTCTGGCCTTCATAGTTTCTAATAAAAAGTCTGGTGTGATTCTGATAGGTCTGCCTTTATATGTTACTTGACCTTTTTCCCTTACTGCTTTTAATATTCTTTCTTTATTTTTGCGTTTGGTGTTTTGACTATTATGACGGGAGGTGTTTCTTTTCTGGTCAATCTATTTGGAGTTCTGTAGGCTTCTTGTATGCCTATGGGTATCTCTTTTTTTAGGTTAGGGAAGTTTTCTTCTATGATTTTGTTGAAGATATGTACTGGTCCTTTGAGCTGGGAGTCTTCACTCTCTTCTATACCTATTATCCTTAGGTTTGATCTTCTCATTGAGTCCTGGATTTCCTGTATGTTTTGGACCAATAGCTTTTTCCGCTTTACATTATCTTTGACAGTTGAGTCAATGATTTCTATGGAATCTTCTGCTCCTGAGATTCTCTCTTCCATCTCTTGTATTCTGTTGGTAAAGCTTGTATCTACAGCTCCTTGTCTCTTCTTTTGGTTTTCTATATCCAGGGTTGTTTCCATGTGTTCTTTCTTGATTGCTTCTATTTCCATCTTTAATTCCTTCCACTGTTTGATTGTGTTTTCCTGGAATTCTTTCAGGGATTTTTGTGTCTCCTCTCTATGGGCTTCTACTTGTTTATTTATGTTTTCCTGGAATTCTTTCAGGCATTTTTGCGATTCCTCTCTGTAGGCTTCTACTTGTTCTCTAAGGTAGTTCATCATGTCTTTCTTGAAGTTCTCCAGCATCGTGGTCAAATATGATTTTGAATCTAGATCTTGCTTTTCTGGTGTGTTTGGATATTCCATGTTTGTTTTGATGGGAGAATTGGGCTCCGATGGTGCCATGTAGTCTTGGTTTCTGTTGCTTGGGTTCCTGCGCTTGCCTCTCGCCATCAAATTATCTCTAGTGTTACTTTGTTCTGCTATTTCTGACAGTGGCTAAACTGTCCTATAGGCCTGTGTGTCAGGAGTGCTGTAGACCTGTTTTCCTCTCTTTCAGTCAGTTATGGGGACAGAGTGTTCTGCTTTCGGGCCTGTAGTTTTTCCTTTCTACAGGTTTTCAGCTGTTCTTGTGGACCTGTGCCTTGAGTTCACCAGGCAGGTCACTTGCAGCAGATAAGTTAGTCTTACCTGTGGTCCCGAGGCTCAAGTTCGCTCGCGGGGTTCTGCCCACGGGCTCTCCGAGGTGGCAGCCACCAGGAAGATCTGCGGCGCCTCTTCTGGGGGCCTCCGTGCACCAGGGTTCCAGATGGCCTCCGGTGTTTTCCTCTGGAATCAGTAATGTGTGCAGAGAGTAGTCTCTTCTGGTTTCGCAGGCGTGTCTGCCTCTCTGAAGGTTTAGCTCTCCCTCCCACGGGATTTGGGTGCAGAGAACTGTTTATCCGGTCTGTTTCCTTCAGGTTCCGGCGGTGTCTCAGGCAGGGCTCCTGCTGCTCCTGGCTATTTTGGACATTTTTAATTAACAGTTCTATGTGGTGTCCAAGTTAGAATTCCTTAAAAGAAATCTATCAAAATCATGAACATGTATGGGTAAGAGCCATTCCCCAACTTGACCAGTGTGGCTCTGAACGTGTTACCTAGCTCTCTCTCCATCCATCTCATGGTAATAAGGGCATGGCCGTCTCAGAGGGTTGTCACAATGATTAAACGAGAAGATGCATGCAAAATACTCCAACTAATTTCTGGATTGTATTTAAATGTTCAATATTTGTGATTCACTGCAAGAAACCGAGGTTTGGTACAAAATCACTGAAAAGTCATTTGGAAAAAAAAAAAAAATCCCCGACTGAGAGTAAAATGTTTTTAATATTTCTGGAGAAAAATTGAGACAATTTATCTCTCTCGTGCATTGTCTGTGACTTTGAATTTAACTCAAAATGTGCCACAAAAGGAAAAGGATAAAAAGAGACGCTCTTGAAAGGCTGCGTGCTTGGCCGTTGGAAACCTGCCATCACTGCCTCAGGCGTGTTGGCGCGGCAGACATAGGCTTATGGTGTTCGTCCTTCGCTAGGCACAGAGCTCCGGAAGTGAACCGAGAGCTCAGGGAACAGTTAGAGAGGAAATCATCTTTTACAGGATGAAGACAAGGAAGCACTCAGAGATCGCAGTCATCTCCACTTTGCTCTGGAAAGGAGTGAGCAGCCATGAAGTCTGCTCTCCACATGACCACGGAACTTGCAGTCTAGGTAGAAGCTCACGTATTTGACTACAGGAAACCTTCCTACCTCACTGCGCAAGTAAAATGGAGACTCTGAGTGGCCCACACATGGGAAACACAATTTAGGGCTGTAGAGGCGAGTCCTTTCCTGAGCGTGAGTTAGAATTAAGGTCAAATACAGAAATAAGCTCCTCAAGCAAACATTCAAAATCAGGCGTACCTTGCCTTTAAGTTGAGATAAATAAAATTCTAGGTTGGAGAGTTAGCTCACACACAAACTATTCAATTCTAGCCACACACATAACACCAAGGGCCATGCTGGCCTCTGCCCCGTGGTCCCGAGCCCTGCTTACTACAGGCTACCGGGCATCGCACCTGGGTTACACGTCATTGGCGAATGGCCGACTGGAAAATAAATCCCTGTACTATCTTGGAGTTATCGGGGCCTGAGTTAGTTTAGTCAGTCTAACAAAGCACAGATTGCTGTTGGTCAGTTCATAATTCTTACTGGAAGGAAGTTGGACTTCATACCACACTCTGGACTCAGTGTTATGCTCTGTCAGTGACTTGATTTTATTTTTTTTTAAATACCCACTTTCTATATATTTTTTTAGACTTTTAATTTATTTGCGGGGTGAGTATGGCTTTTCATGGGCCGTGTATGAAAATCAGAAGAGAACTTATGGGAGCTGTTTTTTCCCTTCTACCACTGAGTCCAGAGTCTCAAACTAGAGTTGCCAGGGTTGGTGGGAGAGTTTTTATCTACCTGACTATCTGACTGGCCACATACGTCCCTTTTTAAGAACAACGTTTTACACTGATCTCCCCATCTGTCCTACCGTTTTGCTTTTTAATGTTGGATAAATAAATTTGAAGATCCCTAGAAACAATTCAGTGGTAGACCTTCCTGCTGCTCCCTTACAGGGAGGGAGTCCACAAACAGATACCCCAGCCCTACAGCCCTCCTGGAATTCTTGTTTTACACAGGAGGAGAAAATGATTGGTTCTGTCCCTAGATGACAATTTTGATGTGATGGCTCGTTAGTATTTTTAAACCTTAGCAAAAGCCATTCCCATCAATCCTGCTCCAGCCCTCCTCTTTCCAGCACTTCTATTTTGACATCCTTTCTGAACCTTCTCTAGCTTTTCCACATTTCAATGTTGCAGAAGCCACAAGTGGTCATAGCCTTCCCGTAGCGCTCAGTTAACAAGTGTCACAGGGTGAGAGGCTTCTTCAAGACCCATACTTTTAAACATAGAACATGGTGAACTAAAAACCCAAATATAAGTAGATGCCAGTGAACAATTTTGGCCTATAATTCCTGATAAAAAGGTTATCATAACGTTATGTGAAGTGACTGTGTTTCTTGGACCTTACCTTGCCCTTGCTCCTGTTGGTCTGCTATGTAACAGAATACACAGTTCATGTCTCTAAGCCATAAAAATGCAGGAATGAGTCCCATATGTACCTTGGCCTAGTCTTTCTGATGCAGCTCCTGATTAGCCTCTTTGGCCACACAAGTAGAGTTAGCATGTCTTTCCAAACAATTCTGTTATGTTTCATTACTCTGATTCCAGCCCGCCTGGTGAGGGCCTCTGAGGTGTAAGGCTGCTTGTTCTTCTCCCTCCTCCAGCCGTTTGACATCTCGGTGTTAGTGCCCGGGAACTCAGCCGCTATCCCCCTTCTCTGCCTTGAAAGTGGCAAGGCAGCCCACATCACTCCAGGTTTTCAAATCAGTGTAGGTGGGAATTAGGAGCTAACTAGACGTTCCCCTAAATCCCGAGTTGGCTGAAAGTTAATTGGTAATTTATCTAGACCTGTAGGGTCACTGCTCTGTGCAGGGAGTGGGCATGTGCATGTCCTTGGGGTTTCATTCAAGCATAAACTTAGGAGTCCCAGCAGACAGACATGTTCAGCAGACAGACATGTTGACTGTGGGCCAGCAGCCTTCTCAATCTCACCGGTTATCCACCAACCCTTTATCTGACTCAAGAGTTTCACAGAAAGAGAAACGACCATCGGTTGCAAGGTATGTTCATTCCTGACTTTCCCTCTTACCACTGTATAGTTTTGAGGAAGCCCTACCCATCTGAGCTTCTTGTCTCCAACATTTTATGGTTTGGGGGAAGTCCCTACCTGTTTGCGTTTGTTTTTCTTCAATACAGGCATGGTGTTCTTTGTCATACATGCTACTCTGAAAATCAAATAAAACAATGATCAAATACGTTCTGGGTAAACTACAACGGACGGAGGCGTACAGCAAGTCTACCCCTAGTGGCAGTGACACCTGGGTGGGCGGGGGGGGGTGGTGATTTTCCCCTCCAGTGAGATTACATAAGTGGGCGGGCAAACAGAGTCCAACTCAAGACCTCTGGATTGAGCATGTGAGTAAAGAATGCCTTTCGCAGTCCTAAGGGGTTGGAAAAAAACAGATGTAAAACAAACTAGCGAAGAATAGTGAGACTGTGACAGAGATTTTTGCCGGTTATCACAAATAACTTACTTTCTGCCCCCTTCCCAAAGGAGTGTGTCGATCCTAAGGAGCAGAAGAGAGCCCCAAGACTGTATTTTCAGCCTCCCTACCCACTTGAGTACACGCTAGGCTCTGATTGTGTCCTCAAAACCTCTCCTAATCCTACAAGCAAGGAAATGAATGAAAATGGGCCATTAGTTTGTTATCTACTCATGGGAACCAAGGCTCTTCAACCCCGGGCTAAAGATCAAAAGGACTCTCAGATTGCATAGCTTAGGAGACCCTCAAATCTGTGTTCAAATTGAGCTGTGGGCACAAATTATTTTAGAGAAGACCAAAGGATTTCACATTTTGAGTTTTTGTTTCCCCTCTTATAATCTGCTGCAAATAGAATTATCTCATCTCTCTCGTTTTCTCCTATCACCGCAATCTTCAAAACCCCTTAATCTAAACTGATACTGGTGGCAAGAACCTCTGACATAATTAAATTGAACCACATGAATTCTGAATCAAGATTAAGCAAAAAAAAAAATTAAAGCATTTATTGTGTTGAAATTTCTTACGCCAATTTTCTGCTAGCAGGGAGGATCCAAAGGTCAAGGGTTCTGCAGCAGACTTAGTGGCATATTAGTTACAGTAATTCAGCCTGAAAATTCCTGCAGAAATGCATACAGTGGAATGTCATGGATTACGAGAGACCACAGCCCTAATCAGCTCATGGGGAAAAAAGAAAACATGCGTTTTCTTATTGACAGTTGATAAGCTTAATCCTCAAGCTTGTTTAGAGATAGAGGAGAATGAGGCTCTCCCAAGACCGCTGTTGGGTTGAAGTGAACATTTTGGGCTCCCCCTCTCCCCTTCTGCCCACTGTGACAGGAAAGCAAGCAGAAACGAAAGCTGTCTGTGCTCTTGCCTGTAGATTTTTATCATTCAGTGGGTGTTCTCGGAGCCAGACAGTGCCAGAAAGCTTGGAAATCAACATGATAGACGGTAAGTAACAGAGTGACAGAAACCTTAGCAATTATTTTGCTCTAATTTCAGAAGTTACACCAAACATCCTACCACAAACCCGAACATCCTTCTGCCACAGATCTTACTCTCACCACTGTGTAGCCTAAGACTCATAATTGAACATGACTCTAGAGACTCAATTTGTGAGGAGGGTTTTTCCCCACTCAGGAATCATGTAGAGCTCTTTTTTTTTTTTAAATTGAAATACAGTATCCAGATGTCATATGAATGTCAACTCCTAAGAATAATGTCAGCATTTCCAAACCCTTTTGCTTTTTAAGACTAAATAATAACACGGGGGCCACGAGGACGGCTCAGTTGGTCGAATGCTTGCTGTGCAAGCATGAGATGCTGAGTTTGAAGCCACGTTAGAAAAATAAAAAAGCCAATTCTGAGGAGGAGCTGGGTGGATCTCTGACACTGACTGGCCAGCTAGCCTCGCCTGCTTATTGAGTTCCAGGCCCGTGAGAGACTTGTTATTTTCCTGTTTCAAAAAATGAGTGCAGGGGAATATGGGGGGGGCAATAAGGGGGATGTATAGGGGGAACACCCGTATGGGGGAGGGAGGGGGAAGGGAATGGGGGCTTATGGGCAGGAAACCGTGAAGGGGAATAATGTTTGAAATGTAAGTAAAGAAATATATGTACTAAAAATTTTTAAAAAATGAGGTGGTGCTTAAAGGACACCCGATTGTTCCTGTCCACCACATGTGTGCACACACATGTGAACAGACAGTTTCCCTCCTCAGTGATCACACTTCTAAAAGACGAGAATAGCAGATAATTCTGCTGTACTTGAATGGCATTACTAGTGGCCAAAGATTAAAAGAGATGACATAAAGATACAATCTCTAAATTATGTGGTACAGGTCTCGAAAATGAGGACAAATAACACCGTCCATGACAAAGAGCTGTCTTCCTGAGTATGCAAAGGTCTACAGAGCCTAAAAGAACAGAAAGATAAGGAATATGATAAAACATTAATAAGGCAAGACATGAAGGGAAATCACCAAAGATTGCCCTAGCGATCTATAAATAAATGGGAAGGTCCTCAGAACTGTTAACTGTTATGTTAACTACAGGATACAAAATTTTGTCTTTAATTTTTAAAAATTTAAAATTACTTATTCATAGTAGGTGTGTGCATGCATGTGCATGTGCATGTGTATGTGCATGTGTGGAGGTTAAGGGACAATTTTCAAGAGTCGATGTTCCCTTCCTACCACGTGGATCCCGGAGATTCAATTCATGTAGTTGGCTTGGTGGCGACTGCCACTGGACGTCTCACCTACCCATTTCTGCTTTTGTTTTTTTTGGTTTTTTTTTTTTTGTTTGTTTGATGACAATGTGACACTATGTACAAAATTTGACCCCAGACTCTTACTTCTAATATTTTGCTTTAAGACATAAAGTAAGGACAAGTTAGTAAGATTAGACAAATGAGGAAGGAAACATGGAAGAAATGGCTTTTGCACTTAGTAATAACAAATTCTGAAATATAACTAGTCACATGAAAAGAGAACATAGTTCACCTAAAGAATACTGTATACTTTATATTATAGAATATTGTATAGAGGAACATTATGGTCAATAACCTGAAAGAATGAGAGACTATAAAGATGTGATAGAACAAAGAATATTATGAATGGTCTTCCTTTGACATTGGCACTGGTTATTTTTGTGCTACTTTAAAAAAAATCTTTTACCTTTCTTCTTTGCTGTCACCTAATTGCATGGTTAAAAAGATACATGTGTTCATGTCATTAAAATCTTTGAATTATTTTGATGAAAACCCATTCATGACTTCTTAGTGAAAACAGGAGACCAGAGAGCAGTGTGTGTATTGTAATGTCATTATATAAGAGTATGGCTGGACAGATAACAAAAGAAAAAAAAGGGTGAAGCCAGAGGGAGACATTCCGAGGGGTTTCCTGTGGCCGTAGTTGAGAAAGGGAAACTGTGAATTTGTATATGCATAATTTTCCCTCTTAAAATTTGAAATATCCTGTTCTTAAAATAATAAAATTTTTAACGTATTCAATTTGGAAGATACCGAATATCTGAACTCAGAGAGGAACAGCTATCTAGGTGCAGGCACATAGTAGGTCTTCATGAGCTGCTTTGACTTGTTAAGCCCTTAGGCATCTGAGGCTCAGCCTTCCCTTCTGTCGTGACTCCTTTCTGAGCTAGAGACAGTAGTAGGCAGCCTATCAGCAGTTGCACAGAGTAGGGCATTTTTGTCAATGTAATGCTTTACCTTGTTCTTTTTCCTTAAAATAGCCACTGACAATTGTAAAATTAATAAATGACAAACTTTCTCATTATATACTGTTGCTGTCCCTGCCCTTCCTGTTGCTCAGGCCAAATTTCCATTCGTCTAAATGGGAAACATCTTCGGGAAAGATGGAGATTTGGCATAAAAAACATTGGTTAACATGTTCTTTCCGGGGTAAAGTACTCTGTAAAAGAATTAATAATTGACTCCATGTCTGGAGTCCTGAAAAGTGAGTGGCTGTGTGTAGCCCCCTGGTGAAACCTACGAGGCTAATGCTTATTTTGGCTATTAATAAAACATGCATGCCCATTATCCAATGCCCCATTAGCTCTCCTCCTAAGACGGGCTGATGCCATGAGAGGCCTGCACTGTGTGTGTGCCATTCTTACAGGGAACAGAATGTGTTCTGAATTGCTACCAAGAACCATTTAAATTCTTACTCGGGCTATTTAAAAATTGAGTATCTGGCTCTAAAGAGTAGTAGTTTCTCTGCTCTGCTGTGTAAAGATAGACATTGGCACTTGTCTGACATTACCATGAGCCAAACTCCACAGTAAGTGCCATTACAGAGAGGGGAGGCAGAGAACCAGCCCAGGTAAAGGCCCCACATAGGTAACAAATCGTAATTGACCCACTCTCATGCAGCGTGACATTCTGGTCCAGAAACACAGCATACCGCCACCACCACACTACGACAACTGAATACATCTTTGCACATGGGACCCTTTTTTTGACGTTCTTCCCAGTCTCACCTGCCCTCAGGTAACTCACTGTCTGCCTGTGGAATATTGTTCCACTATGCTCAGGAGTGGGGCACTGAGAAGGAAGTATGCTGTCCATTTGAGGCACCAAAGTAAGGACAAGTGGCCCTCTGGGTCCTCAGGTTCATTTTCTGTCGATTAAAACTAATGGAAGAGTAGATGTTAAAAAGAAATAATGAACGGTCTGTATACCTAGCACATGATAACGTTTTCCCTCATAACTACTCCCTGAACAACAAAATGACTATTCACATAGCACTTAAAGTTATTGGATACTGAGGACTCACATCGGTAAATATGAAGAGGCAACACCATTTTATGTAAAGGATACCAGCAACCACAGACTTCAATACCTGAGGAGGGCCTTGGAACTGGTCTCTGTTGATTCCAAGGCATGTGTATGTAAAAGCAAGGCAGCATCTTAGGAACTGGTTGATACTCCTCAAAGGAGAAGTGAGTAGACAGAAGGATGATTCACTCTTCGAGCTCTTGAGGGATGGAGGGATGGGGGGCAGGTAGACTCCAGTGTAATAAGTCTGTACTTGCAATGTGAGCTCCAGAGCTGCCTGCCTGGCTGTGAGTGTGTGTGTGTGTGTGACTGTGTGTGACTGTGTGTCTGTGTGTGCATGTGTGTGACTGTGTGTCTGTGTGCATGTGTGTGTGACTGTGTGTCTGTGTGTGTGTGTGTGTGTGTTGGGGGTTGGTAAGAAGGAGGAGGAAGAGGAGGAACAAAGGGAAGAGAAGGAAGAGAAGTATGAGGAGGAGGAGGAGGAAGAGGGGAAGGCAATAAAGGAAAGGACAGAAGTTTTCATTCCCCAGTGGAAATACTCAAGGAGCAAGGAGTGTTTCTTCCAAATGGAGTGGATTTTCGTTTCTTCAGTAGACACTGCCTTAAATCGAGGCATAAAGTCACTAATGTCACAATGGCTATTTCAACTGTGTCAGGCATCAGGATTCACATTAATAAAGCTCAGCTTTTAATCGCCAATGACAAAAGATAACAAATAAGATTTGGTACTAAATTCAGAACAGAAAGCATGTTTGAAAACAGTTTAGGCAGCTGAGAAACCGCACGTATGTGTCGCATGTTAGAGTTCCCTTAGTCGTCCTTTTTTATATATGTTGCTGAATTCATGTTTAAAAATCTGCAGTTTAGATTTTTGTTTTGTTACACATCTAATTTTTCTGCCCATGTTTGAGTCCTTGTTCTGTGTTTAGGACTGGGAGATACAAGGTTGAATAACACCAAGGTATTCACATTTTAATGGGGGGGGGGAATACAGTTGCTATCACATCATTTGTGTAATAATATCCACCATATTTCAGGAACCATTTTATTTACTGTCCATTCCTCCAGATCCACTTTCGTTTGCTATTTGATAATTGTACACATGCGTCTGATGTTTTTTGATCCGGCCCACCTTCCCCAGTGTGCCTCAGTTCCTCCTACACTTCTTCCTCCTGGACTATCTCTTCCCCAGCGTACATGCTCTTCCTGAAAGCCCGCTGAGTCCACATAGAGAGCTTCGTGTGTACGTGGGTGTAGGACTATTCGCTGCAGCAGCAGCCACTCAGGGACTGCAGAGGTCTACTCTAAACGCAGCCATCTTGGCCCTACCCTAAAGAAAAGCACATAAAGTTGGCAGGGGAAAGCGTTGAAGAGGATGTAGGGGTGGATGTGACTAAAGTGTACTGTGTATGCCTATGAAATTCTCAAAGTAAATAAAAACATATTAAATATGTATCTTAAAAAATTCTATCTCTTAAAAGTCTTCAGAAGCTTCCCCAGTGCAGGCAGAACTGAGTACCAGCTCCATATCTGTCTCGTTAGGGCTAGGATCTTGTTTCTGGTAAAACATAGATTTAACATGATGCATAATGGTTCATGCACACACACACACACACACACACACACACACACAGATCCTAGGAAGGTGGTGAGCAATACACAGTCAGACAGGAGTGGGTGTCATTCATCCTGTATAGAAATATGCTATGGAGTTTGACGTGTCATAGAAACACAATAGGTGCCTCCCTGGCTGACGGGGGCTCTAGTGGACCATTTAATTCCTAGAGTTCTAGGTCATTTCTTTGATTATGTGTTCCCTTAAAGAAATCATACATCTCAAAGACCACAGAATTAGTTTTCAACAGACTGAAATCACTGTAATACTTCTAATACTGTTTTCATTTTGGTAATGGTGAACAGGCCTTTGGAGCAGCAAGGGTGTAAGAGGATACTGAGAATTAAAGAAGCCCATATTTCTGCTATGGCTTTAATTAGCAGTTAAGTCTTTTCTCATGGCAACTTAGTAGAAGATTTTAGGTTTCATTTCCAACTTTCTTAAAATTGTTGTTTCAGAAGAGTTACTATTTCCAAGTAAATTTTTAAAAATAAGGTAGAAGTACTAGATGTTTAATTTTTAAAAAACAAATCAAATTGAACCTGTATATTTATTGTACTTACATGCATTTAAAATAATTTCTTGTTCAGATCAATTGATAAAAATCAACTGACCAACATAATTAACAGAACGTTTCTTGCTTTTATTGTCATCTTATTCTGATTTCTTCCTAACCTATGGTCTCAGCATAGCCCAGTTGTTCTTGTAAATATTCATGTATTTATTATATTTATGTGTGTGTGCATGCATACATGCATGAGTGTGTGTGTGTGTGTGTGTGCTCACACCTGCACACACTTGCATCAGGTTGGAATTGGATTGTGAGCCACCATGTGTGGGATGGAAACTGATCCAGGGTCCTCTCCGAGAGCTATAAGGGGTCTTAGCCACTGAGCTATCTCTGCAGCCTCTTAAGTCTTATATTTACTAATAAATATAGTAGAACTTTGAGGCTCAATGAAGGTTTTATCAAACTTTCGTTTTTCCAAAAGCATCTTTAAAATATAAACTGATAATTATTATTTCTTATCATATTACTTCATAAAAAGAATGCTATTCAAGATTCAGAAGGGTCTACTAATAAATAGATATTTAGGTCAAATAAGCTTAGCTGTCAGAAGTCCACCTAACTATAGGGGCTCCATAAGTAGTTCCTTTGTTGCAGTGAATCGGGCTAAGTACATTCAATCACACACTCTCCACTGCTGTGAATCAGACTCAGTACACATCACTCACACACTCTCCACTGCTGTGAATCAGACTCAGTACACATCACTCACACACTCTCCACTGTGTGAATCAGACTCAGTACATTCAATCACATACTCTCCACTGCAGTGGATCAGACTCAGTACAAATCACTCACAACTGACAATAATTTCAAGAACTCACAACAAAAGAATTAACTATTTTACTTTGCTTCTGGTTAAGCAAAGGCAGAAGACTTTCCTAAAGTGTAAGCTGGGGTCCAGCTACTGCACATGTTATTACAATGTAGCTTTCTAGAGTTAAGGTAATGAAATCTATCATTCTAAAGAGATTTTACTCTGTAAAGTGGATTATTACTCCACTCTGTACACTGAAGCAAATTCCTAGCAGTAAGGAACAGCATATGGTGGAAGTCTTCCTCCTCTTTTTGACTCCCAGTTCCTCAAATTCCCTCCCTAGAGGTAACTACGGCAACTATGGTTACCAGAATTTTATTCATCTTTCCATAGATAGTCTATGATTATGCAAGCACATATATCCCCAATTCTTTCTCTTTTACAAAGTGATAGCAACACCGTATATAGTGTTTGCTCCTGATTTTTGAGCTTAACATATCTTAAGGATGATCTGTGTGGCCACCTAGAGGCTTTTCTCACCCTTTGTAACATCTGTGCAGTATTTTACCACACATTTGCACAACGTTTACTTAATCTGCTTTATACAGTCATTTGCCATTTTAAACAATAGTTGCACCTGACATGTGTACTCTCAAGAGCATAGCTTTGGGATGTGGTCCGGGATGGAGCTGCCGGGATCAAGACCGGGCACCTTCCTGATACTTCCTCTATGCTTCAGTTGCTATTCTGGGACTTGTAAGATACACCCCTCTTTGATCTTCTTCAGGATGGTCCTCATCCCTACAAGAGCCTGGTGCTTCTGAGAAACATCGAACATCATATTCACCATGTTTTGCTGTTTGTTTGTTTGCTGGTTTGTCCGTTTTAAGGTCAGTATTATCATCTCAGAGACTGTAATTGGTGATTCCAATTTGCAGTTTTTCAAGGTCTAGATCACAGCTCCACCACTGCTCCTGGGGTAGAGAGTAACTCCAGGCAATCAAAACCAAAAACACACAATACATTGTTCGTAGAAGGTAGATGAGAAGCAGCCTGAGCTTCCTGGAAAGAGGGAGAGAGAGAGAGAGAGAGAGAGAGAGAGAGAGAGAGAGAGAGAGAGAGAGAGAGAGAGAGAGAGAGGCAAAATCAAGAACAGGGTAGGAAGCCATTATGAGCTGAACCCTTCCTTTCATTATCACATGCAATTCTTGCAAATCTGTGCTTTCTTTTTTAAACATACATTTTTTATTTCATTTTCTCTCACATTCTCTCTACTTCTTTTTCTGTTTCATGCTTGTTTTCAAGGGTATCAGCCACTTCTTGAACTTCTGAAGCAGTGGTCCTCAACATTCCTAATGTTGGGACCCATTACTACAATTATTCATGCTGTGGTGATCCCAATTATAAAGTTATTTCCATTGTTACTTCGTATCTGCTACTTTGTTACTGCTAGGAATCATCATGTAAGTAGTTTTTGGAGATAATGGTTTGCCAAAGGGGTTTAGAACCACTGTCACAGAGAACTACATTCCTTTATGGATCAGGTTCTGGCTAGCAGCATCAAGTCGAAATTATTTTTAATCTTAATTTTTAATGATAGGTATGTGTGTGGGGAGATGCAGTATGTAGGTGAGTTCAGGCACCCACGGAGGCTAGAAGTGCAGGATCCCTGGAATCCCACCTGGATCTTGGGGCAGTAGTGAGCTCCTCTTAACTGCTGAGCACCTCTGAGGCCCCCCAAACAATTTCTTCATTTTCATGTCTCACAGGATGATGCTGTCCTGTGAGTTTTCCTGTGTTGGATGTGGCAAAGCTTGGTGGGCTTTGATACGTATTCATAGTTTGAAGCTCATGGGTTCCAGGAAAAACCGATGAAACGTACAGCCTTTCTCTTTAGCTATTCAATCACAGATGCTGGAAGCCCCATTTGGGGCATCTTTATAAGGCTGTTTTATAACAATTAAGCTAGCTGTGGTAGGAAATTAGTTCCAGCATGTTTTATGGGCAGCTACGATTTTGGCTCAAAGGAAGGAGAGCGTAATCTCAGCTATTCCCAAAGGGAAATAATACAGGCAAATTCCAGCGTCTTTCCAACAAGATGGGGCTCTTTCAGGAGCCACGGACACCTCTCATCTGTGTACTCACACAGCTGGGAGTGAACCGGGCAGGAAGGTGGAGCCACGCAATAGACCCTTAGTCTGATAAACCGGTCCTGTTCCATCAAATGACAGCGCTGCCCCCCTCTGCACCCCACTTGGGCGGCTGAAGGAAAATTGTGGAATTGCTAACACTAGCTGCAGCTGTCAGGAAATGATACTAATTAGTTTAATTTGCAATAACACAAGCACTTAACTCTCCAAATAATCTAAGTTAGTAAGTCAGTTTTTATATTATGGCAATGGCGTGCTTAAGAGACACGGAAGCAGTGCTTTTTTGACCTTTGACACACATCTCTGATAAAGGAGCACACCATATAGATGTTTTTGATGTCCTAATTATTCTTTCATCTGTTTCCTGTGAAAATAACTTAATAAACTAGAAGATTCGGTAGTTTTCTGTGAGGAAAGGGAGGTCGAGATCGATGTGGCCAAAGATTTACAGCCTAAAGAATTATACTGTTAAAAAAAAAAAAAAACAACAAAAACAAAAACAAAACGCGATTGTCCCGAAGGATAATGTATCTTAGATCACTAAGACTCTGTTACTCCCAGTGCCCATCTTTTTCCTTTGCCCCTTTCTGTGGTGATTGTCAGCTCTGGAGTAGATGGCTTGGTGCACTTCACACCCACTTTCTCTCTCCTTAGACAGGGCCGGCTGCTGCTGTTTCTGTCCACACCCGCAAGTGTTTAATGTCTCTTCCCTCTGTACACCCGGTATCCACATCACTTTCCCAAGCCAGAAAGGCAAAGCCCTCAAAATCATTTGCATACACAGTCCTCCGACCCTTGGAGCTGAACATGTTGTTTCTTTCCAGTTGCTTTTTTCTTGTTAGGATCATTTTCGTTCCACAGGAGGGAGGCTGGAGGTTTGCGGCTGACTCTGAGAGCATGAACTGCTCCAGAGCGAAATGGCATCTTCATCCACGAACCACGTATACCGGGCGGTCGTCCTGAGACTAGGTTCTTGCTTTCAGAGCACAGCTTGGTTATTTTCATATTTCAGTGACTTTGTTTCTCATTCCCTCCCTTCTTCTACCCTCCTCTCCCTCTCGTTATTTCACTGTTGAGTTTAAGATGGGTCGGTGGAGCGCTTTGACACTTCACAGAGAAAAGTGTTACAGTAGGAGTCTCTGTCAGGAGTCAATGGGCCGAAAGCTGTGTGGTCCTTTGAAGAACTCTTATTCCTAGTAACTCCTGTTTGCCCTCAGAGAGTGACTTTTAAAAAGAAGGGCTGGCCTTGTGTTTCTCCTCCCCTCCCAACTATAGTTCAGAGGTAATAGCAAAACGGTGTTTTCTTCTGGAAGATTTAATCATAGTCGGGGGTGGGGGGGTTAAGTTTCAGATCAAACATCAGACAGCTAGAGGACACTTCTCTGCCATGTCTTGCTCTTAAACCAGTTACCGAGGAAACCAGCACAAGTTTTGCAGTTAAAAAAACAAAAACCCTCAACAGAAAGGGGTCTTTTTCAAATGATACGCAACATTGCTATCAAACATTAAAAAAAAAATCTAAAAACGGATAAAGTAGTCTTTAAATTGGGGTAAATATGATCTCACACAATGTTGAGGGAAAGAGATTAGAAAAGATACTAAATAATTTGACCCTTTTTCTAGTTCAGAAACTGAACCTCTCTGGAGCCTGTCATGGATGCTTCCTTAGTTAACATTCTGTCAATGTTTCTATCATAAATAAGCCTCAGTGCTGAGAGCTTTATAATTTGGTTATAAAAATTTGCTTTCTACTAAAATTTGACAGGATACACAAAGATCCAATTGTCCCAGAGAGCAATTGTTTTAAAAACATTTGGGAGGAATAAATAAGAAAGATTAACATATTGCGAAATGAGAATCAGGAGATTTTTAAACCGTTTTCCGTTTAGTGGTCTAAACAGCAACGCATTCAGATGAATCTTGGCCCCAAAGTGAGGTTTTAGAAAGATTTCCACGTATCCACTTGTAATGACTGAAAAAACAAGGTTTCAGATGGCACTGGCTAGAATACAGGTGGGAGAGAAAGGCAGAATGTGGTTTCCTTTTACCTCTGCTCCAACATGGTTTTAAACCCCATTATCTATTCATTTTTTCATTTAACATTTAAAGAAATTAACAACTAAGGACCCGGGGCACTAGTTACAATTCTGTCTATGAGCAACATGTCTTAAGCTAAACTAAAATCATGAAAATTAAGGAACAATTTTTGGTTTTTGAAACATAAGTACAAGAGGCCAAGAATCTAGCCTGGTTCCTACTGATCCTGGTGTAGCGAGACAAGGCATTTAATCTCTGTGGAGTTTGGTTTACCAGGGGTAAAACACATGTGTTTGGCAATCGGGTTCTTTCTTTCTATGAGGACAATTTTATTATCTGAGGTAGGAAGGGCACAGTTTACAAAGACTGAATTCCTCTTGTTGCACGAGCAAAGACAAAATGGTTTTGGGAGAGCTTTGGGCTTGACCAGAAGTATGACTTTAAGTATAATCTCAGTGCCAGGGCCAGCAGGATCTCAGCCCCCTACTGCACCCTCTGCACCCCAGTGTCTCCATAGACACAGCTATGTATATAGCAGAGACCACTCGCCAACCCTCGCAGACATTACTTAGCCCTTGGTCTTATACACATACTTATACACAAGGCAACCTTACTGCCAGGTATGCTGTATGTTTGATGAAAGCACTCTCCAACGTAGCGTCCATTTCATTCTTACCAAAAACTCATAGGGGGTAGACATCTCCGTGTGTGGATGAGAAAACTGAGCTCCTCCAGGCCGCACGACCCAGCCAATGTGGGAGCTGCTACAATGCTCAAAAATGGACTCTGTTCTGTTTCTGCACACTGTACCTTCACGTAAATCGCTCTGCGACTGCTTCTGCCAAATCAGTAGGACTCAAAGTCTACAGTCTCTCTGTTTGTGAATCCACTGACCAGAGAGCAGGGAGCTGTTGCTTTGTTTTAGGGCTCTGATGTACTCAAAACAATCAGCATATCCGAGTCTCTGTACCTTAGCCCGTTGGCATCCGGGTGCTGCAAGTTCTACGGATCTGGTTAGTCCTAGCTGCCGAAAGGCTAGCTCGATCTCTGTCTCTCTCTCTATCTCTCTGTCTCTGTCTCTGTCTCTGTCTCTCTCTCTCTGTCTCTCTCTCTGTGTCTCTCTCTGTGTCTCTCTCTCTCTCTCTCTCTCTCTCTCTCTCTCCCCCCCCCCCCCTCTGCCCCAAAGCTTCTCTTCTGGCTGTTTGTCTTATGTTCTTTTCTCTTTCTCTTTCACTCCCTTTCTTTTTCTTTCCCTTTGGCTTGTGCAGTCTCTTAATTCAGACCAAAAATAAATAAATAAAATAAATAACAAAAAATACAGAAGCTCTCAGATTCTTGAAACTGAACAGGATTTCTAACATTATCTAGACTAAAACTTGCAGCTTCCGGAAGAATCAGAAGCCTAAGCCAGCTGGCTGGTGGGGAGATCTGATGTCAGAGACTGATCCCAGTCCCAGAGCCAGCGGGACCCTCAGACCTCTGCTGAAGCCTCCACATGCGTAGCCATGTATGTAACACAGGGACACTGCAAATATTACTTCGCTCTTTAAGCTTATGTACATGGAATGCTCAGTGCTGTGATCTCTGAAACATGAAAGAAACTCAGCTCTTAATTCAAAGCAGCCGGGGAAGGGCTCTTCGTGTTCAGAACAAATGGAGAAATCCCTTTCATCTGTGATACCCAAGCTGACAAAAACATGAGTTGTATGAGTTGTTCAGATAACAGTAGGGAGAACGAGGAGGAGTAGAGCTGAGAAATAGAGCAGGGCAGCAGAGTAGAGCCCTCTGCTGCTGCTTGTGGACGGAAGAGCAGTACTGCCTAGGGTTTTAAAGCAGGCGTCAATATTTCTGGTCGAGAATTCAAGGTCTTAACTTTATCAAAAAAAAAAAAAAGAATGATACATTCCCTCACCAAAAATATTCAGCAGTTTTACATCATAAATCAGTTGTTTGAAACCCAAAGAACCTTCTATTATCCTCTTTGGTTACAACAGCGACCACAATGGTGTCGTAAACTTGACATTTCAGTCTTCTCCAGGGGTGCATGGCCGGACCTGCTGGGAATGGTACCCACAGTGGACTTCATCCGGGTTTTGCTTCTCAAATCCATTGTTATTCAGAACTTGCTGCAATGCCGAGAGCATCCTTCGTTTCTGAGATGTATCACTGGCCTTTGTGATTTCCGTCTACACTTCAATAAACAGAATTCAAGAATTCAGAGGAATTAAAGAAGGTCTTGGAACCAGCCAAGCAAATTGGAGAAAATAAGGGGCATGTTGATTACATAGACTCGCTTGGACTCCTGTGCTAGTTGTCGGGCTGCGTGCAGGTGACATTCAAATCCCAGGGCTGGAGGATTCTTAAGACATTGCTAACATCCTGAAGTCACACTTACCAAGTTCTCTCAGGGGAGACAGCATGGGGAGAAAGGTGATGTATTTATTTGATGGGTGAGAGTCATTATTGTCTTTACATAGACTATAGACCGCTTCCGGGATCTTTACCGTTACAGGGACTCTGGGAACTGGTACCATAGAGTGTATTCCCTATAGGTCAGGAAGGGACAGTGGAGGAGGAAGATCCGACTTCTAAAGCTCTAAAGCAGGCATCTGTGTATCCCCTGTGTGAGAACTCAATGTGCCCATCACAGTCATCCTAGATGGGTACCCTAGGAGGCTTCTTAATTGCAATTCAGCAGCTTAACCCTTCTACTTAGGAAGCCAAAGCCACTTTGCATATTAAGGTGTACTGGTGATCTCTGTCTGCCTCTCACCATTCATGGAGTGGGGCTTTAAGGCTAAATATGCTTGTTCCAAATCCCCCCTTCCCAAGTCACAAGGGTTGCTCACTATAACCAGCAATTTAGAAACAATAAGAACACTTTTCAGTAGAATTATAATGTGGTTGTCTGATACCCAGAATGCCCCCCTGTCAAAGCTTCACTTATAATCAACATGAGAAATGCAGGGTAAGTTGGCAATGGCCTTGGAGAAAGGGGCGGGTGGGAGGGGAGTGGACGCCACATTGCTGCTGGCTTGATAGAACTTCACTTTCTTCCCCTCAAACACACTGAGACACTGAGACAGAATTATCCCAGTCTACAGCCCCTGCCCCGCCCCTGCTGGTGCTGCTGTCACTTTTCCTGTCCAAGAAATCAAGAACAGATGTGTCAGGGGTCATAGGGTGCTTGGTAATATGCTCAAGACTTATCCTTGGGTTTACATACAATTAAAGCATGTCGGAATTCATGCTTCAACAGTGTCTAACACACTGGAAGATCCCATGTCTTGTTCTCAATAAGTAAAAATTTAAACTGTCTCTTAAAATAGTTTTCAATAACTACATTTACTACATAGTTCATATTACAATTAAAGCACAGAATACTCAATTATGCCAAGGAAGCATATATTAATATGAGGGCAGTGCATGGGAATCGTTATCAATAGAGGCCTGAAGGTTGAGGCTTTTTTTTTTTTAAGTGTGACATTTGAAAGACACCTTTATTTAGGTGTAAAATGCCAAGATCTGGGGTATGCTGGAAGCTGCAAGCCAGTGACAGGTTCCTCTTACGACAGGATTTATCCCCTCCTGTGTTGCTACATGCAATTCTGGTCACTGCATCTCCAGAACTATGAAAGAGACCATAAATTCACCCAGAGAGGAATATGGAAAAACGTTTCTGGATTTTAAGGAGACTTTTGGGGTTTTTCTGAGGTCAGACTACAGGAGTAGCACATGTCTATGTGGAAAGACGAAAGCTAGTTAGACGACAGCAGGGTAAATGTCTGCTTACTGAGACCCAGTTTTCTAGATTTAGCAGCAGAATAGCTTCAGGTAAAAATCAAAAGATGTCCCTGTGGTGTAGTAAATTTGTAAACTTGCACCCTTAAACATTAATGAGCCAGCTTACTCTGAGTTTAGATGGGATTGTAGCCGTAAAGTTCTAACTGGATGTGAAGGGAAGATGGAAATCCCTCGACCTCTCCTCTCCCTGTCTCTGTCCCTGTTACCTCCCTTTCCTCTGGGCCCTCTCTTCTTTCTTCCCAGTGCTGGGGACTGAACATAGAATCTCATAAATGCTAAATACACTACCAGTGAGTGGCCAACTCTTTCCTGATGTGGTATCATGGCAATAGTCCCCGACACTTTTATCTACCAGGAACACATGTAAGAGGTAATCCAGGAGGGTACTCTCTTGTTCCTCCAACCTGGAGGAAAAGTAACTCAGTAGGTGGGTCCCTCAAGCTCTTGTGCTCCGGCTGTCTGTGCCTCCAGCTGTCTGTGCCTCTGGCTGTCTGTAGGGCACTGCCAGGAGGCTTTAACAGCCAAGCTTTACTAAGGAGTTGTGACTGTGTATCATTTAGCACAGTGTCAGTATTCTGGGCATTATTAGTTCTCAGGGGAAAAGAACGATGCTCAGATCTGAACTGTACAACAATCCAAATGGCAATGCAAATAGAAGAACTGGAAGGAAAGTGTCTCTGTGCACAGACAATGCTAAATGAAATACAGCTCCTTAATGCAACTTACAGACAGCAAAGGTCAAACGTGTACTGAGGGCCCTTTGTGATGCTCTGCCAAGTGGACATCAGGCATCCTGAGGGGTCGAAAGAGTCATCCTGTATGTCTGTGCTCGAGTTTGACTCAGAGCGACCTAGCCTTTGAGAAGACTGTGTGATAACTGCTCAGATCTACCAGTCCATGGTACCTTCCATCCAGTCCTGTGATTCTGAAGAGATACAAAATCTGAGCCCACAATTTTCCTGAGGCCTTCTGTCCTCGGGTCTTGTTAGTGTTTGATCTTAAGACAGAATGACTGGTCATCACCAATTAACTCCTTGCACCTTGTCAGACTTAACAGACCAGACACATTCACACGTCACCCCTCCACACACACCTCACATTCCTATATCCCCCACCCCACATTCCACACATGCACAGACATACCACAAACACACCAGACGCATGCACGCACACTACCCTACATATGTACTATCCCACTCATAGATCATAACACCTGAACACACACACACGCACACACACACAGACATGCACACACACACAATCCCACCTATACAACATCTGTACCTCTCTCTCTCACACCTACACACACACACACACACACACACACACTCCCACCTATACAACATATGTACCTCTCTCTCACACCACACACACACACACACACACACACACATACAATCCCACATATACAACATATGTACCTCTCTCTCACCTACACACACACACACACACACACACACACACACACACACACTACATGTTAATACATATCATCATGAATAAACTAGTTCCTGGGAGACACTGATGCTGGTGTCTTCCCTAGAGAAAGGCGTTTCTTTTACCAGGAGTGAAGTGTTTGGACTCAGGTCCCTGTATGTCACTTTATTAGGGCAGAATGTTTGACACAACTAAGGCCAAAATGTTTTCTCTCTATCTTCTGCACCTGAACCATTGTGCTGTCTTTTGGACTTTGCACTACGGTGGGCCCCATCGTACTAAGGTCTTTAATTGTTGAAATGTTTACAATAGCGCTGGATGCCAAAAACTTAGAGAAGTTGCTCTGTGCCTTCCTAGGGTGCTGGAGTCCCCGGACCCCCCACCTTCTACCAGATTCACACTGTCATTCCACTGGGCAATTGCTAAGAGGGAGGAAGGGAAGAAACATAAAGAGATCCCCCCCTCTAAATGTTAACTAAAAGTACCTTATCGCTACAGCGGCCCTAACTACCTCACTAATTCTGGTACCAAAGTCATGCTGTTAAGGAAATAGCTGATTTAAACAAAGCAGGAGTATTTTTAGAACAATAAAAAACCCTATTCAGGATATCTAATTATGCAAACTGTGAACAAGAAGACACCAGTCTTGCATTAGCAGAGACTTGACTCTTGTTGTAATTTGCTCTTTTTTCGCAGCAGAAAGCAGTTCCTTTCTGTCGCTTTGCTGCCTTAGCTTGGCTTGCGGCTTCTGCCAGAGCGGTGCAGGTCACCGCAAAGTGTTTCTGTTGCTGCGGTAGACTGCAGTTAGGGAGCGTGGCAGGATAATGTATTGTAATGCAGATTACGGTGGTTCGCTGCTGCGTGATTCACAGATATGATTGCATCTAATTTCAGAAATAAGTGGAACCGTCTGCTCTTTTGTGTGAGCTGAAAAGCTGTTCGACGGCGTTCAAATGACTGCTGCTTTTGCACCTAGAAGAAGAGAAAAGAAACCCACCCAGTGTCACGGCAGTAACTTTCCTCACCCAACGTATCCCCCTCCAACCCAGCGCCATACTGATTTTTATGAGAATTTTATTTCTTTTATCTTTCCTCTGAAAAATAGCGTGGTCTGATGTTTTGGGGAGTAGGCACGTTTAGTTTTATTAAATTTTCTCATCTCTCCTCTTACGGAGGGACCTTGTTACATGTTCCTTTCTCTTTCCCTTTCCTGTGGTTCTGCCACAATACAATCCCGACTCTGCAGAAAACATCCCCATGCAGACCCACAGGGACAAGTTCCCGGCGTGTTCACACTGGGTAACTCTATGAGACCCGCTCAGCGGGGCCCGAAGGATCTGAAGGAACATTCAGGCGGTATTCCCTTTGCATGACTGAGAGTTCAAGGTGTCCTGCCATGTTCTCTGTCACATGTGGATCCCAGCTTACCATCTCCCCGTGTGGGCCTACGCTACAAAGCCTATAAGGAGACCATGGTGGGGAAAAGAGTTTTGAGAGGGGAGGGGACAGTTGGACATCTGTGGCAGGAAAACGGGAAGGAACTATAGGAAGCGTGGATGGGTACAAAGTGGCCAGGAGGTAGGGAGAAGTCGAAGAAAGAGAATCAACAGCAGATTTTGTTTAAAATACTAAAGCCTAATACTGTGTAAGTTGTTTTTTTATTTAAATAAATGAGTGAAGAACAAAAATAGCGCATGGTATTATGATTCATGCAAGATTCTACCCATTGAAAGAGATAATGAGAAAATTTGCAATTAAGAAGTAGTCACAGTTTTTGTTATTAGATCTGATTAGACAATTGACTTTTGTCCAGTTTTCAGGTTTCATTTAACCTGCTAGCTCCCCGGATTTCACTCCTGAGGGAGGTTTTGGGGGAGCAGGCCAACCACACACCCACTATCATCTATGGCCACACACAGTCCTCCTTTATGAAATCAGCCTCCCCAAGTTTGAGTTTGCACCCCCTAATTATGTGCTTTCTCTGTTTGTTTTCCATTGCTCTGACTTTGGTTTTACATATCTCTCTAAAAAAGCCCACAGAAGCAACCGAACTATACTTTTCATTCCAAACAGAAAGTAAACCTAGGTAACGAACGCTTTGGCAGGGAAACAGTGGCATTTCCCAAGGAGCCACACGAATGTAGATGATTGTGGAAGCCAGAGTCACTTGGGACCCACAAAGGAAAGAGGTTAATGTAAGAGGATGTGGACCAAAGACCTGCAAAGACTCAGTTTACCTTGCATACGGATGCGCAGCCCCTCCCCCCCCGATCCTGATGAAACCCAGGCAGTGTCTCTCCTCATCTGACACAGACGAGGGCCACGCTAATCAATGAGCTCAAAGATCTTTACACACATACTCCTCAGTAGTACGCTCAAGCTGCTGTGTCCCAGGCTACAGATGCTGACGTCGTTGGCTTTTATCTGACCCACAATAAGTATAAACAAGCGACATAGTGAGCCTGTCCAAAAGGCAGTCGTGACGTGGCTGCTTTCTGACGGTCTTCAGAAATTATTTTATATCTGCCGTTCAAGTGTTTTCCAGTGTGGCTTTCTCTGAGTGGGTATCAGATGTATTTTGTGTAACATTCCGTTCACTTTCTCGTGCTGTTGACTCTGAGATGCTCTGCTGCCTGGTTGTTTCCATAGTCTCTTCCCTGATGGTCGGAAGGACTGAAGGAGGCCAGGCTATGGTACTGCGCACAGAACCTCTAGTATGTCATGTGGGAGCTGTCTTCCCGGCAGAACATATCAGGAGAAACCCTAAGCATCCAAGGTGGAAGGTCCAGGAACTCCCTGTAACCAGACAGGGCTGTCTACTGTAGAGAGCTCCATTATCCCACTTGATTAAAAAAAAAGTCAATATCATTTACACACAGAACATTCAGAAGAATCCCCAGACATGCTGGGAAATGTAGATTATGTTAAGCTACCCAGTGCGAGCATCAGGAGTTATTATTTAGGAATATATGCAATAACAGTTAATGAATAAAAGAGACTGTAGATCTGAAGGAGATAAGGAGGGATAAATGGGAGGGTTTGGAGAGAGGAAAGGGAAAGGAGAGAGACATCTCAAAAAGAAATAAAACAAAACAAAATCCAAAAGGATATGAACAGGGTGATTCTAGGGACCTGGTTGCTGCAAACTTCTTAGCAACCCTATGAGGCAGAATTAGCATTATCAGGGACAGCTAGGCTAGCATGTCTTGTCACTGGAGACAGACATAGTCTATGGAAAATGTGCTTTTCTCTGTGGAAGAGCCACTCTGTTAGAGTGCTAGGGTGGACAGGTGTGTCCTTGTCTTACCTCCTTATCAGAGTCAGTCAGGTCAATGTCTGCCTGTGGAGAGGGAGCTGCCTCCCCTGCACACTTGAGATAGCTCTACTCAGACTTCTGAGGCACGGCATTTCTAACCAGTGTGGAGATGCCGTTGTAGCTGACACTCGACCTCCCTGTGCCTGTTTGCTACCACATGCCAGTGTTTCTTAGGGAAAGAGGTGATGACTCCTTGTCGCTGTTTGTGAGTAAGGAATGGGGCAATTACCCAAGTCTTCTGGAAGCTTCTGTCTTCTCAGCACCCTAATGGAGCATTTGATTCCGAGTATTGGGAACATAAATAGCAGTGAGGGTTCCCACATATTTCAAAGACTGCAGAAATTACACTGCACAAGTTAAACCACCGGAAGTCGGCTGGCTTTCTGAAGGGATCCTGCTGGGATATTTTTCATCACTTTTTCAATATTTTTTTTCCTTGCTGCCATTTAAATAGATCCTTGGAAACTTAAAACTTAAATCTGTTTCCCTACCCAGAGTTTTCCTTCCAGCTTGGGCAGGCACACACAGAGAGACACACAGACACATACCACACACACACATCCCATATGTACACACTCACATAGACACACATGCATTCAGACACATGCTCACAGACACACATTCTCTCTCTCTCTCTCTCTCTCTCTCTCTCTCTCTCTCTCTCTCACACACACACACACACACACACAAAACACACACACACATAACACACGTACACCTACCACAGCTGCCTTGTTATTTTAGGGTCTCATGGATTAACGGCACTGATATTTTTTAAATAATAATAAAAACACATAAGAGCTTCTTGTCTACCTATTCTTCCCACATAGGCTACATCTCACAATGGAAAATTAAAGCCATATAGGCAGAGAGAGAGAGAGAGAGAGAGAGAGAGAGAGAGAGAGAGAGAGAATATGAATCTCATTGGCACAGAGAAACAAGAATAAGTGTAAACTGCTTCCCCAGTAAGTCTCCATCCTTTTTCTTTCCTTCCCTTTTCCCTCCCATTTTCTTTTCCTTTTTTTCTCTCTCCCTCTCTTTCTCCCTCTTCTCTCCTCCCTCACTCTCAATCTTTGTTTTGTGGTGTTTCTTTAATGGTTTAATTATGCCAAGCAGTGTACCGAGGATGGTTTTGTCAGGCGTACAGTCTACAGTCTTGTAACAGTCAGAGTATTCAACGTGAGCGGGCTTTCACACTCTTGACACAAGCCCGGCAAGCCACTCTGCCTTTCCTAAGGGCTTGGATTCACAGACACTGCTCTTGAGAAGCTGCGTAAATGTGCTCTGTGTTAGCTCTGTTAACGATACATTCACTTTTTCTTTTAAAACTTTAATTGTTTTTCCCATTGTTTTTCTTGTGTTCTTATGATAATTTTGCTCCCCTTGGTAGCTAAAATTACACCTGTAACTGTCCAAAACTATTAGCAAAGTCAGCTTCGCCCATGGGATAAAGTATCTGTCTTGTATTTCAGACAGATTGTGTTCCAACACCATTGTGGTCAGATTTTTATTAAAAATTCTTCATATTTCTTTTCTCTCAGTGCCAAACAGATCGCTACATTTTCAACACTTAATCATCTTCATCATCTAAAAATATTTCCACATTAAAGGAAAATATTTAAACTTCTTTTTGATGCATCAAAACTTAGAACACTGCATGAAGTCTGGTTTTCATAAAATTCTGCAGAAGGGTAGTGTGTGCATAGAAGCAACTTTATAAATAATTGTCAAGGTCAGCTCCGGGGAGAGCTGGAGTGGTCACACAGGAATGCTCTGTGCTGGAAATCTCAGATGACTGCCTCTGCAGGCAAGCTTCCTTTCTTTCTTTGAGCAACGTCTTTGAGAGTTCTTACCAATGATACGAAATCGGCTTCCCTTAGGTGGGACGCTTTTATCAGCATCGTGAGGTCTTTCATGGCGGGGTTGGGAAACTGGAAAAAAAGTGGATAGAGAGGAGGAAGAAGAGAAGTTGAAGGTGGGCAGGAGAAAGCAGCCAAGACTATCCCTTTCTCAAATGACTATGGCAAAAAATCCTTAATTAGTTGCTGACCCTACAGAATGTGACCAGAAAAAGAAGAAAGCTTTCTGTGCACACAAGACAAAAGGAGTTCGGCACAGAATGATTATACCAATGCCGGGAGAGCAAGAAGCAAACAACAGGCACCCAGGAAACCCAGAGAGGAGCTACACTGTTAAGCCACAAATGGGTTCGAGAAGAGAAGCTGGAGTTCAAAGTGACTGTAACTCATCAGATGCCACCGGAGGAAGGCACACAGGGACAGCTTCCAGGACAGGACATAGGTCTGCACTTGAAAGCTTTACAACCTCTTCTGGCATTCCTCCAGCTGGGGAGCTTGTGCTGTGAAGAATTCAGGGTGTTACAAAGAGGTACCTGTGCTCGGGGCCTTGGTACTCCTTCTTCATACACTAGACCAGTGGTTCTCAATCTGTGTGTCATGACCCCCACAGGGGTTACATATCAGATATCCTTCATACCATTTATTTACATTATAATTCATAACCAGCAAAGTAACAGTATGAATGAAGTGGCAACAGTTTAATCTTATGGTTGGTGGTTACCACAACATGAGGCAGGGTATTAAAGTGTTGGGAAGGTTGAACACCATTGCTCTAGTGGAGAGGCCAAGAAGCCTGAAAGCCTAAGACGGCAAAGGCGATGTTTTGAAGGGAGAGGCATATGGCTTGCATACATAAGGTAGAGCTGTGTATACCTAAGAAGCAAGTGGCTGGCAGGCCAAAGGCCAGGTCTAAGCAGAGACCTGGATGGGTGGAAGAGGAGCAGGGGCCATCTTGCTCATGTCTAGACTTGAATTTTTCAGAGACCATGAATGCTATTGAAGAAGCCTTCAAAGTCAAGATGATGGGAGAGGAAGTAAGAGGAGAGAGGGTTTTTAACAACTGGCTAATTTGCTTTTCAGTCAGACTTGGCTGTGTGTGGTACAAGAGCGCCCAGCTGACTTACACGCTGTAAACATTAGAAGCACGCCTAGGGAAGGGAGAGAGTCTTCCCTGGCTCGCCCCAATGGTACAGGCTCCATTTGATCCAGGACAAAGTAGAGGAAGTGAAGAAAGGAGGATGTGGAGTTCAGAGAGCTCTGTGCTGGGATGGCCACCCGGGACGGCTGCGGGCCTCTGAGTCCCCTGACGAAGGTATACACAGGGCCATGTATGTCGGTTGTTATCTGTTACCGGAAGCTAACTTAAATTTTCCCACCTTTCTCCCTTGCTTCTCTTGTTCCCACTTTTCTCTTCCTAATGCCTATAGTTTTTGTAGTTCTGGTACAGCTTTTATTTTATTTACTATAAACACCTTTTTTTTTTTCTTTTTGAGTCTGATGAGGCCGAAGAAGAAGATCACCATGAGTCTGAGCTAGCCTGGGCTACAGAGTAAGATCCTATCTAAGATTCTATCTCAAGAGAAAACTCGAGATTCTCCCTTCTCAACTTCCCAAGTCTGGTAGCTATGGGGAGGGGCAGCAGAAATTAAATGTGTTATGAAGCCAGGCCTCCAGCCTCCTTTACAATGCAAAACTCAAGATAGACTAGCAGGTGAACCTGGGCTCCTCGTCAGGAACAGATGTGTTAAATATACTTGTGGTCTGGAAGGCCTGGGTAGATTGAGGGGAAGGAATATCTCACAAGGGAGGAGAGAATAGAATGGGCACCCAGAAACTTTGGACAAGAGTCATTTTTGTAAGAATTCACACAACTTAAGAACATAAACAACAGTGACATCGGCTGTGCAGACACAATGGGAACATGAAGACCAAGGTCACCTGACACTTCAGGTGAAGCATATGTGTATGACTTCTTATCCCCCTCCCTTGTGCAAGGAGGTGCACTTGCACAAGAGTCACAGTTGGAAGATACCTTAAGGGGCTCAGTTCTCTCCTTTCACCATTTTGGTCCTGGGATTGAACATTGTCAGGCTGACCACAGGAGCCTTAATTCACTGAGGCTTCCTGACCTCCCTACAGTGATATGGGGCTGTAGGATTTGAGGAAGTCATTTGGCCATGACAGTGGAACCCTCTCACCACTGCTTTATACGCAGAGAAAGGACGCAGGGTGGAGAGAGGAAGGGAAAATAGTACACCAGGTGAGGCCAGAGTAAGGGGCTGGGCCATCTGCAAGCCGAGAATAAAGCCCTCCCCAGAAACTGAATCGGCTGCCACCTTGGCCCTGGACTTCTGAACTGTTAGGTGTGTGAACAATGAACCTGTGTTCAAGCCACACGAACTGTGGTCCACCATCACAGCATTTGGAGTGGTGACTTTCTAAGACTCTTATCGGGTAAAGTACAACATGGACCAAGGAACCAAAATAAAGGAGCTTACGACCCAGGGAGTATCACAAGCTGTGATGCGAACTGTAACAAAGGAACAGAAGGCTCACATACCCAACTCAAGAAGGTAAGACGTGATTCTCAATGGAGGGCCTTTCTCCAGGGTGCAAAGGCTAAACAGAATTTAACCAAGTTGAAAATGCTGGCGTTGCCGGGAGAAAATATGCCAAGGAAGAGAGTCTCAAGGCCTGATTTACTAAGGGATAAGTTAGAGTAAGAAATACAGTGGGCTAGAAGGAAGATACAATTAAAGCTGATAAAGTGTCAGGTTATGAAATGTCTTATGTGCCACATCATAGAGACCGGTAGGGTGGAGACAGAAGAGGATGGGGAGTGGAAGGGTTTGTGTTTGTGTTGGGTCTCAATTTTCTACTGTTAGCCATGTGATATTGACCACAGCATTTAATTTTAACTTCATGTAAAAATACTACAAATGGAAGCTGTACAGTGTTTGCCCAAAGTGTACAAAGCCCTGGGTACGAATACTAATACGGGGAGAGAGAGGGAGAGAGAGAGAACGAACAAACATGGAGACATGTTTGTTCTGAATCAGTAATGAAAATACACACAAAATGAAGAGATAGCCTACCCCCAGTGCATTCAGTTAGCAAGCACATCTGAGTGGAAACATTCAATGCTGGCAAAGATGTGGAAAGGCAGACATTTTTCAACATTATCTGGGAGTTCTGTGCTGTCCTTTGAGCAGAAAATGTCCCTTACCTTGTGGTTTGAACTCTTTGTGCACAGATGTTAGCACCATGTTGGGAGGAAAGGGAAACTTTAGGGCTTAGGGAATCTCTGGAGGAAGCAGGGGAGTGCCCCTAAAGATGATACCCAGGCCCTAACCTCTTCCTCTCCCCCTGCATCCTGTTTCTGATGGGGTGAGTGTTCTCTGCTACATTTCCCCTGCACTTGGAGGTTCTGCTTACCACACGCCCAGAATCAACTGAGCCAAGGACTGTTGTCCGTAGTCTCTGAAACAGTGAACCGAAACAAATCATTGCTCCCTTTGGTTGTTCGGTCAAGCACCTTATCACAGTGATGGGGTCTTACTGATATGTATTACATTGGTACAATTTACTGGGGAAATGTCTAAGTATTTTAAATATTCCTCTAGTCTTCTATTCCTCACTTAGTTACCTCTGAGGGAACCCCTTTGTAAACAAACAAGCCTTCATTTGTTCTTCGCTGAGTCTCCCACCTCTGTCTCACTAGGACACTGAGAACATCAGTCCTCAGTGTCCTTGACTATTACAGTAGGGCCTCAGTAATTTATGTTCCTCCCTGCCTCTTCCTGAGGATTTTGTTGAAAATTACTAGAAACTTCTATGTTCCATTAAGTAAGAGAATACTTGACTTTTTTTTTGATCTGATGGCATATGAAAAGGACTTCTGTGTGGGAGAAAGAGAGCGACTTACCGCAAGCCTCGTTCTGTAGCTCATCCCGGGATTGTCCCAGGATGTGCTGAGTGATTGGTTAGAGCATGGAGGAGTCAGGGTATCTCCAGTTCTGCTGGGAATGAGGGAGACTTGAGAGGCAGGCCTGCTGGCAGTGCATGCAAATATCACACACACACACACACACACACACACACACACACACACTCACACTCACGTTATCATATGCTAAAGGTGATTAAAACACAGGCTGCCCGCTCCCCTCTCCAGAGATTCACTACATATTGAACATCTCCACTCACGTGCCTCAAAGGATCTTCTATTCACAGTGTCTCACTCTGAGCTCAGTACATATCCTGAAACAGTTTACTACCTGTGCCCCCCAATCTGGTCATCAACACTGCCATCCTTCTGGGTGTTCAGGTTCGAAACACAAGGGCTCTCTTGCTTCCGCCACAGCTAGTCAAGAACTAAGCCACCATGCTTCTACCTCTTAAACATCTTTCCAAGTACTGCTTTCCTTCCACTCCTCAGGTCTTGTCTCTAGAATCACTCTGCTGAATTCCTGCAACCACCACTGACCAAATATCCTATTCCCAATATGCCTTTCGTGCCAACGCAAGGATGAACCATCTAAAAGGCAAATGGAGGCTTCATTCTCACTGATGTGGTTTGATGCTTGCCTTTTTCCTTGGCCTGAAGACCACCATGTAGCACCCAAACTGCATTGTCTGGCCTTGTAAGGCAACTAAAGATGGAGGCTACACTACCTGGTCACTGGCTTCAGATCCCGGCTCTGCACTTCTGAGTGTGTGATTTTTGCAAGCTTAACTCCATCTTTAAAGCCTGGAAATCCATGCACCTGCTTCAAGGGTTGCTGTGAGATGCTCGGTCCATCGAGGGTGCTCATCAAGCTACTGTTGCAGCTCTGGCTTCATTTTGTGCCACCTTCTTCCTTCTGTGTGAGCTCGTTTGCCTTTCCTCTGCTGACCCCTTTGCATGTGGTTTTTTCCTACTTGCACACCTGCCTCCCACTCTGTCCTAAAGTTTATGTTTTTCATTGACTTTGTGTGGTTCTGTCTTAGGCTAACAGCTAGGCCATCCCTTTTCCTCCCTAGAACATAAAATGCTCTTACATTAACTAAGTTTGAAATGGACATGTGACGTTTGTTACTTTAGATTCTCCGAAGTGGTGGCAGTGACGGTATTTACCCCACTTGTTGCGCCCTGGCCTCCTAGAGTGAATGGCTCAGGGTAGGATTGAGTAAGTGTGTATAAAGGTGATCCTGGAAAAGCACTGACTTTCAAAATTGATGCACTCATGCAAATGGATCAACCAGGAAGCCCCAAATACTAAAACATCATGCAACTTACAATGCAGTGGGATTGTTTTTTAAATTCATGGTTTATTCCAATTTCTTCCTCCTCCAAACCCCAGTACCCGCACTTCCCCTGTATATGTTGAAGGGCAATTGTGAATTCTGAGGCCCTTATACCATGCTCCAAACACTTTAGTTGAACTTTAAATCTCCTTGATGCAGCTGTTGAAGAGATGAGACGTATGTATAAAAGACAAATGACCCAGCGTTTTGGAGGTTATAAAAGGTTACCAGTTAAAAGAGAGTCACCAGATTCAGCATCTTGATATACTTCCAAGTAGAGAAAATGCCCCGCGTGCCCTGTCTTTAAGTCACTGTCTTATGGCTGTTAAGGACACTACTTTCTGAGTAACAGCAACCTTAACTCTTGAAAGCAGTTCTCTTGTTAAGTTCTATCAAGACACAGATCAATTATAGGCAAAACCTTCTATTATGTAAGCTTTTTTTATCAATTGTTAGGAAGGACTACAACAAAGAGACAAGTGTTAGCTAAATCAACAGATATTGGCACATATATTCTGGGCAAATATATATTAACGGCAAGAACTGTTTTTAAAAGAATGACTGATCTAGCAATACATTAATTCTCTGGCAGTATATTATTTCCCCTCATTCTATCTAAACGGGAGAAGAGGGAAATTTATTTATTGGTTTATTTTAAAGTAGTAACAGAAACAAAACAATTTACCAGCCTGATCCTCAGGGAAACAGAAAACCATGTGTATCTCCATGAACTGGGCTTTTTCTTGTACTTCTTTTAAAAAGGACTTTTTTTTAATTAGTGTGTGTGTGTGTGTGTGTGTGTGTGTGTGTGTGTATGTGTGTGTGTGTATGTGTGTGATATGTATGTGTATAGTGTGTGTATGTATGTGGTCTATATCTGTATGTATGTGAGTGTGTGTGAGTGTGCATGTGATATGTGTGTATCTATGTGTGTGTATATATATGTGTGTGAGGTGTGTGTGTATGATGTATGTGGTATGTGTGTAGTGTGTATATGTATGTGGCCAGTGTGTGTATCTAGATGTATGATGTACCTGGTATGCATGCAGTGTATATATGTAAGTGGTCTATGTGTATGTGTGTGTTTATGTGTTATATGTATGTGTATATGTGGTGTGCATAGAGTGTGTGCACTGAGTGTGTGCACTGGGTCTAGTCCTCTGGTAAAGCAACTTTTATAAGTTTCATAAGTGACAGCCAGGGTGACATTAGGTCATGGGCAACATTGAGGGCTGTTAAATATTACACGCACAGCCACGCCTTGCTAAACTCATTTTTCAGGACAGAAAAGCAGATTGTGGAATTATTCACGCCAAAGTAATCCTTGCTTAATTTAATCATCAAACTACGTTTCCTAATATGGATATTTTCTTAGGCCTCAATTTGTTACATAGCTAACTTATTTTCTAATAGACTATGTTGGTAATAAGAAAATGAATTACATGCTCTTGGCAGAGAGATGACAAGTTAGATCTGAATTTATCCCACACGAACTTGGTACCCCCTCTTAAACTCAATAAGCTTGGGATCCCTCTACAACATATCAGATCTGGATGCCAATTATAAACAGATGGCAAGCCCCCGCACCCCACTGCTCAGCAGAGACCGAAGGCCACATTATAGTTTTATCAGGAACTTTCTGGGGTGTTATCACAAGAACACATGGTCCAGTCCAGCTCGTTCTGAGTAAAGACTGCTCGGCTTCCTGTTTTGGGGTCTCCTAAATGCATGCAGCCAGTTGGTTTAGCAAGGCAGAACCTGCCAGCAAACTTAGTATAGTGCTCCTCCCAGGAGGGGGCAGTGACACTCCCTAGGATCAACCCACACATCCCAGAGTCCCTGAATGCTGAACGAGAGAAAAAAACAATGGGACGAGGCACCTGGAGCTCACAGACCTCTGGTCTGTCTTTATCCACCGTCTCCAGACCCAAAGCAAGAGAACTGAGACACAGGAAAAACAACAGCCACCGTACCACCAGCTTTTTTTAACACAGCAGGAACAATAAGGCCTGTCTATGATAGGAAAGCAAATTATTAAGAGCATCGAATGCTGAAAGACTGCTGCCCTTCACCCAGGCTGCAGACCGCTTGTCTCACTTGTCAAACATGGGTTCATTTTTGACACTGATTTCTTAAATTTCCGCTGACTTGGCAATCCGCAGCCACTTTGCACAAGCTCTGTAATATCTTAAAGGCTTCACAGCTAAGCAGTTAGAAAGGATTTGGGGTTTAATTCAGCTCACTGACCTGTTTAAGAGAATAACGGAAATCAAACAATTTTCAGCTGAAGGATGGAGAGGGCCTCTCTCGCTCTGAAAGACTCTTTGTATCAATGCCATGACTCAAATGGTTTGTCTAAGTGGTTACTCTGTACCACCAGTGAGGGCGCAGCAATGTGGCCGTGAATCACATTTAATAACTTGTGGTTAGCTGTCATGAACACTTAATTTGATGTTGAACACAAACCCTGCAGGGCCAGAGGGGGCTGGGGAGCAGGGAGGTGGTTGGGAATGGGGAGCAGGGAGTTAGGATTCAGCTGGGGTCTCTTGGTTTCTTCTCCGTTTGCTGCAGGTCACATCCTGTCTGTACTTGGTTCGCATCATTATGGCCAGGCTGGAGAAGCATTTGAATTCTTGGCATCTATTGTCCTTTGGAGCATTCCTGGGGTCCTGTCCTCACCAGGAAGGCTCACCCAGTGCCACAGGAACATTGCCACCCCTTGCAGTACGCTAGTACGTTAGTAGTGGAGAGCCTGTCGGGTGGCTAGAAGAATTCAAAGTGTCCAGGGAACCCACAAGAGACTTCTTGCAGCTTTTTAGCTGTCTGGCATGCAGCAGAAACCCCTCTTGTGTCAACTGCTAAACACTGCTGTCCCTGTGTCCTGAATGGAATGCGCCAAAACCCTGGAAGACCACAGCTTCACATGTCAGCCATGTGTGCTGGCGGCAGCCGGCTCCAGCCGCCTCAGACATTTTAATTTGTCACTCGGGAAAGCAGATGTGTCAGGGAGTTGGAGAACTTGGGAGGTGACCACAGCAAACTCCCTGAGGGGCCTACCCCACCAGGACCTCTGAGGAGCCTCAGCCTGGCAGGCTCAGAGCAAAAGGGGCAAAGAGAGGGAGAAGCCATCTCTGCCCTGGGCACATAGAGAGAGGAAGGCCATGTTCCTGCCTGGGACTAGGACAAAGACTGAAGTCTGAGTCCCTGTCATCACCTGCCCAGCACTCTGCAGGCCCTGTGTTGCATAATCCACACCGGCAAAGTACCTTCCCAATGTGTCATTAACACTTGTTCTTCTCTCAGGGTGAGTAGCACACGTATCCTCCGAGATTTCTTTAAGTTGGTGTGAGGATTGGTTAACTGTCCATTTAAGTCTACTTTGCATTAGCAGGGGTCGCAGGAATAGGTCCCATTTGTTACATTTTAGTTTATACTCAGGACATCTGCTTCTGAGGGAAATGGAATTTGACATTAAAAAAAAACCCTGTTTTCATAGTGCAAAAGAGCCCATAAATGTGTTTTCAGGTAGCATCCATGCATTCGAATCAAAGCAAACTTTAATATAGTCAATAAACACTAATTAAGCCATAACACCTCTGAAAGCAGTAAACACTCTTGTGGTATTCCAAGAAACTGAGAGACCTTTTCTTTCTCCCCACCAACACCTTTACCTCTGCCCAGCCCTCATCCACCACCACAGAAACTACACCATTGCTCAGTGCCACTGACAAATGAGAGGCAGGGCCAAATTATTACCACTGACACTGTGGGTGTGGGGAGTGAATTATCTGACATATTTTTACTTTAATGTACCTATTGAAGTAAGAGAAAAAAGTACCTTAAAAACCAAACTATTGAGATAAAAACAGCAAGGGTAAAGGTGCTACAAAAACAAACAAACAAACAAACCCACCATCAACAACCCCCTGCCCCCCCACAACACTTAACAAATTCGTTATCCACAAAACACACATGCTTGAAAGTTTTGTGCCTTAAAAATAAACAGGTCCGTTCAAACAAGAATTACGGCACCAAGTTTCATGGGGGTAAATTAGCTCTCACAGTAAAAATAAGAGACACATATTTGAATAAGAAAAAAAAATCAACATAGTAGAAAAAACTGGGAAGGGTCACTTTACAAGGGTCCTTGAGGTTGGGGGCAAGGGGAAAGCAAAGAATTAAGACCTGGAAATCTTCAATTACTTAAATATTTCATTTAATATTTCATTGTTTACTTTTTTTCATAAAAAGGAAACTGAGGCATGGGGACTCCTGAAGGGAGCCTGAAGCCCTGAAACAGACGGGTGAATAACAGGCCACACATGAGAATTAACTGCACAATCGAACTGCCTTCTCAGCTGCCTTCTCCACCAACGGCCACGAGCAAGACGACTCGCTGAACCACAGTTTGACAGGGCAGAAATTGAGGCAAATATAGGTAAAAAACAAAACAAAACACAAAAACCCAAGAAGCCAGTTGATAGCAGAGAGAGTTAGAGGAATCTGAACTGCCCTACCCAAGACAATATTTCTTAAGAAGTGATTTTGTTAAACAGTTTAAATTCTCACAATATTATGGGTAGCCTGAAAATATGCAGATAAACATATGAAAATGCGTCCAAAGGACTTCCTTCTTACTCACTTTCCAACCAAGATTCTCTTGAAAGAATTCTCAAGCCTTCTTTTCCAAGTAGGAGGACCAGTCCTGTGTCAGGGCCCTGTGACTACAAAGCACAGGAATCCAGGATGGAGAAGCTGGGCAAACTTCTCCACACTCAGCTTCGTCTTTAGACCTGGCCTCAGCAAGAAGGCAATTGGCGCATTGTCCACAACCGTTATGCATCCATGAACACGCTAAATTCACTAATTTCCGAGGTGTGCATCCAGCGCTTGCCTCCTTACAGCTTACCTCACCTCTGAAGGCAGTTGCGGGGGAGGGGGAGGTGGAAGAAGGGGCAGGAAGAGTGGAAACCTGCAGGATTCTGACTATGATGGTTAGAATGTTGTTTTTAGCATTTCAGTCAACAGGCTTTCTGCATGCCACATCTTCATCGAAATCCTATCATCAAAGCCACCAGACACTATATTTGTTTTCTAATTACAGACCCCGAGCTAACACTTACTTTTTCTTCCCTGTAATAACAACAACACTTTGTGTTTATCTAGCGCCTTTCTTCCAACAATCTCAAGATGTGGCCCAGACATTAACTCTTGAACCCCAGGCCCCTGGGGATCAGTGGTGACTTTCAGTTTCTACATTTTGAAGGTGGAGAAAACAAGGCAGTGGGCAGCCATGACTTGACACAGTGATTGGGTTCTCAAAGTAATGGTCCCTCTTCTCCCATTCAGGGGCTGACTAGGAAACAGCCAAACAGTTGGAAGCTGGTGACACAGGAGAACACCAGAATCAAGGAGGCCAGTCAGGAGCTGTCACAACGTTTCAAGAATATTGGGAAGCAATTAGGGTACAGCAAGGGTGATACGCAGCAAGATTGTACCACCAAAATAAGGAGTGAGAACGAGAGAGGGTGAGGATCTCAGCTTCAGCAAATGATGTCCATCCCAGCAGCTACAAAACCCAGGTCAGCAGCAGCTCCACTATGGAGCAATTTCTAGAATTGGAAGCAACAACAGGCTTGCAATTTTCTCAAGTGTTTTAGTGGCCTGGGTTGTAAGAGAAGACAAAAAAAATTCCTTTAAAGGTGGAATGCATCTAGGCTAGGGGTGACAGAGGCATAGAAGAGTCTGCTGGCTTCTGTATGAATACCACTCTGGCCACAAAATCCAGCTGAGGGAAAAGCAGTCACACTGTGGAAGCCAGGAAGGTCTGAGGCATTAAAAATAGGAAAGCAGGTAGGGAGCCTAACAATAAGAAAGGCCAGAGCAGAGCACAGGAGACTGCCGTAGTCTCCTAGGTCATGCCGAAGTTCACAGGGATAAATTTTCAAAGCCCTTCTTTCTAGTCACCTTCTCCCAAATGACATTTCTTCCTCTTGTCCACAAGGCCACATGTAAGCTTTTGTTAAAGAACTTACTAATTAACCACCCATTACACCCCTAAGTACTCCATTCTAAATCCCAATAAAAATATAAGTGGTTATTGTCATGAAGGTTCCTGGTGATGCCCTGTTAGGTTTTGGTCACGTCTACATTCCTTCGGAATGTTTGCCTTATCTAGTCTTGAAGCTTACAAGCAATGGGCACTCAAGTGAGTCAGTCTATGTTTTTCTCTTTCCTAAATAGTGAGGAAGCATTTGGCCAACTTCACTCTCCAAGCATTTCTCCAGTTTCTATCATCTTTCAGAGATGTAATAATATCTGAGAAGTGACCTCATGAAATGAGACTTATGGTCCTGGGCCAAGCCTTACCTGGGGCTGGAGAGATCATTCCAGAAGTGGCTCGTGCTTCTCTGAGAAGGACTGCCTCTTTGTTTCTTTGCTAGCCTGCCCAGGTCACATAAAATCCACAGTCAACCCAGGAGTCAAACCTCCATGTTTGCAATCCTTCTTATGACGTGCCAGCACAATCTAGAGAGAAGTTATGGATAGATTCATATTTCCCCAGACAGTTCCTATCATGGTTTGTAACTAAGTATTCATTAATGTCTTACTTTCTTAGTATTTGTCTTCTTTGTTAGACCAAAGGATCTGTCATCTGACAGCAAGCTCATAGACCTGACTTGCAACACAGCAGCCTCCTTGTATAAAACACCCATTACCATGTAAGGCAAGGCTAAGGTGACGTCATAGCTCAGCTCTCCTGCAAGGCAAGGCTATGTCTTTGTCCAACTTGGGGAAGCTCTTGCTGCCACAAGTAAGTCAGACCTAAATGCTCACTGAAAGTAACAGTGAGGAATAGTTGACAAGCTTTTGTGCCGTGGCCGGGCTGATGACTGCTGTAATTCTATGAACTGTATAGTCTCTATCACACTGTCCAATTCTCCTGTTCACTCACGAGAGCAGCCATGGGCAATTACATGAACAAACAAGCGTGACTGTTCCAATAAAACTCACAGAAATACTCAGTGCCTGCAGTTTGCCAGACTCTATGGTGGGGAGGGTAGCAGGATACAAAGAGCTCACACTGGTGCAAAACTACAGTTGTCCTGGCTGTGAGGTACGCGACGCCTAAGACTACTGTGTCTTAGCAGTAACTTTCTCACCAATGCCCAATGGGATTTGTCTGTGGGGTCCATCAATCAGAACCTTATCAGTTGAGGGATTTCTGCCTATTTGGACTCCTAATTGAACAACTTCAAACACCCACAATGGTGACCAAGACCTAGGAGGAACCCGTAAATGTACATGGAAGGAAACTGTTACCTCTTTGAGGCTAAGAAGACATTTTTGCGGTCAGTGGGGTTATCTGCTCTTGTCATTCATCCCACAAGGATTGTGACATGCTCAGTGTGCCCTTGGCACTGTGCTGATGCTGGGCTTTAGCACTAAGCAGAAGAAAGTGAGTCCTGTCATTTGGGGCCCATGGTGGATGAGGAAGGGAGCCAGTGTGTGGTTAGTCAGTGCCTCTGAGGAGTAATACCAGATGCTATGAGGAGAAACAGGAGGACTAGGCTTGAGCTCGGAAGGAAAGGAAAGTACCCAAGCACTGCGGACTGGATGTCTGTAACTCTTTAAACTCCCCTCTTAAAGCCCCAATCCTTCAGTGGGAGGTGGGGGTTTGAAGAGAGGTCATCAGATCATGATGGTGGAACCATTATGATATGAGCCCAGAGCAGAGTAATAAAGAGACCCCAAAGAGCTCTCCTGCCTCATGAAAATAATACACAAAGCCTGCAGCCTACAGCCTGAAGGTGCTCAGTCCCCAGAACTGTGAGGAACGACCTTCTGCTGTTTAGAAGCCACATGGCCTGCGGTACGTTGTCATAGCAATCCAAACCAACTAAGATACTTGAAGAAGAAATACCAAGGTGAAAATAAAAAAATCAACCCCTCCCCCAAATCACAATTCTTGTTATAGCTGCATACGTGAGTCTGAGGCCACTGTCTATTCTAGACTAAAAGCTCCAAGATTTGGGTGGCAAGCTTGGGAATCAGGATAAGGCTACAGCTCAAAGGACACCACCACAGCCATACTACAGCAGAAGTTGAATATGACCAGAAGTCCTCACTGCAGACCCGTCAAAAGAAGACATGACCATCAGCCACAGGCCCATACCAATGAGGATGGCTATGTAGAAATCATATCAAAACCCATGGTTTTTCCTCTCATTTTCATGCTCACCTCCATCCTTCTCTGTCTGCTCACTAAAACAAGTTAATCCTTCAACGCCCAACACTGTGTCTGAGTCTCCACTTAAGGCTTCCAGGCTGATGAATCAACATTCATCTGGGGGCATCTGCACACATTAGGACCTGTCCCCAACAATTCAGCAGATCCGGGACCCTCAGACCTGTCATTTACTTTAAATTCTGACTCAATTTGCCCATCACATCATAGTATAACTTTTAAGGACACTTTACTTTGAATTAACATATTTTCTGCTTTTAAATAATCAAAGTCCTGAAAGGAAGGTGTGTGTGTGTGTGTGTGTGTGTGTGTGTGTGTGTGTGTCTGTGTGTGTAAGTCCTGCAAGGAAGGGGTGTGTGTGTGTATGCTCATGTGTATGTGTGTGTGTTTGCATTTCTATATCTGTTCAAACTTTGATACTTAATATTCTATTGTAGTACAAAGGTTCTAATTATGTCAGTGTGCATGATGAAGGGTCAGCTTTTGACTTGTGCTGAAGTTTTCTTAGTGTTTCTTTACCTTAGGCTCTTAGATTTTGCTCAGCCTATATCAGTCTTACATGATAACGAGTTTGAAAACAAGGAAAACTGGGTATAAGAGGGAGACATGGGAAACAGTGTGCCAACAGAATAAAGACCATATATTGGATGGAAATATTTTAAAAAGAGAAGGTTAGGTAGCAGTGATCATGAACTAGGTAGAGTATAGAACACGCCCCCACCCCCCACAGTAGGTTATGGGTTGAATTAAATTACTAACATTTTGGTGCCTTAAGGAAACTCTGTATATTATTAAGTGGGTAGAGAGTAAGGGACAACAGTGAACACATCTTTTTTCTATTTGATGTCAACATTCAAGTAAGCACATTTTTATGCTTATAAATTATAAAGCTGTGTCATAAAAACTGGGCCTGGTGCACACACGGCCCTGCTGGTGAGTGACCCAGTGTAGCCAGCTACATTTGTACAGAGGTGACTCCCTGGGCTGTGTTCCTTGAAAGGTTTTAGGTCTGCACACACACCAATTTTTCTTTGATGTTCGTTAGAAATAAAAATCATAGATGAATTTTATATTATAAAATATATAATATATTGGGGGAAAGAATGTTTAAATCTCCATTTCTCATCATCATCATCATCATCATCATCATCATTATCATCATCATTGTTGTAGAGTTTTAATCTTTCAGAAGTCTTTATCCACATCAGAGGGCAGGCTTGCACTAAAAGAGAGGGGTGCTTAGGCATTTTTTGTGAAGACCGCTTGCATCAAAGTAGGGGCCAGAGCTCTAAAGTCCACTCTCCACACCACAAGGAGCAGAATGGCACTCATCTCTCTCTGCAAGTCCAGCACGAAGCCAGTGCCTGTTCATGGTGAGGGCTCCATGACAACTGATGTATGGACTGACAGAGGGACAGCAGCTGTATAGATAGAAAAGGGCTGGAAGGACAGCACCACCTACAGTCACGCCCCCAGTAGTAGAACAGCAACATATGCTTCAGAAAATCCTGATGTCTTTACACCATGTAAATCCTAGTTATTCCCACTACATCACAATTTTGACTTGGTGAAATCAGCTGCCATTTTCTCTAGGAAAAGGCCCCCTTTAAGGCCAAGTCAGAATACCCAATGTTTTACTAGACTTTGTTTTTTAACTTTTCATAGTTCATCACCATCTGCTTCTAAAATCCTGACTCTGGACTGTGTTACTGACCCTGTCTGAAAGGAAATGGATAACGGTATTCTCTTGTCTTAGATGGGGTTTGGAAGGACACGGGGAGAATTCTTGGGAGATTTCTCTCAGAATTAATCCTGAGAAAGAATAAAGAAGGCAAGATTGGGCAGTGATGGAGGTGAAACCAGGGTGACATTCCAACAAATCAATTGCTATATAAAGGGATGTCTTGATGGGGGAAGCTCTTAGAATGGTCCGAGAACAGTGACCAAGCTACTGGATGGAGATTGTTTCTAGGGAAGGACGTCACTTGCTGAGGAAGCAGCGCCCATTAGTTGGCGGCAGTGCCTGGAGTGGGATTCTGCTGTGTTGGAAGTCATCAGTGGCATTAAAGTGGACAGCCGAGAGAGTGAGAGGTCTGGCCCTGAAGAGGGGCATTACCTGGTCACACTGTACTTCAGTACATGCCCTACTGCCACCCAGACACGTTCCCTCCCTTTGTGTAAACAGCCCATCTCTAAACAGCTCCTTTAAGATTCTGGTTTGTGTGCGTTGAGGAGTTGGAGTGTGTTGGAGCGTTAGTGGGGGAAACAGCAGCCCTCGCCCCCAGCTGGTCCTGAGGCTGCAGCTGTTTCTCATCCTTGCCTCACTCCATAGACTCAGCTTCCTCACCCTCAGCTGTTCCTCTATTGACTGGGGTGTCATGGGCTGTGGGCTGCCATTGAGGCAGACACAGACGGAGTGAAGCAGAACCCTTGAGCCTCTGGGGCTCTGAGACGTCACTATGAGTAGAGGATGTCTCCAGCACATGAGCCCACTCTGCAACCAACAGGCAAGCATCCTCCAGCAACTGTGGGAAAAAACCCCACTAGAGAGGTGTATCTGGGGTGGAGAGCTATCTGGGGTACCTGCTACATCTTCTAATGCTGTTCTGAACTATTAATGACCTTGTGAATACAGAAAGCACAAGATGTCTTTAACATGTTGTAAACCCATGCTATTCTTGCTACATCACAACTCTGACTCAGCAGAATCACTGCCATTGTCTTTGGGACAAGGCCTCTTTTAAGGCCAAGTCCGATGGACCCTAAAACTCTAAGTTCTTGGTTGTTTTCAGAACAAAAAAAATCCCTGATTGAACTTGATATTTTCGGCCCATATTTGACATTATCAAGGGGCACAAGAAGCAATTTTTATTCTTGGTGACCACTTACGGATATCTGGAGAGTAAGAGGCTAACATCACGAGAAACTTGAGACAAAACCATAAGCTCAATACTTTTTAAAGCCCAAACGATTTAACATGACACCAAGCCGGAGTTAACATGCTACATGGTTGTGGAGATATTAGGGTTTAAACAGATGTCAGCATATTTTTTTTTAACTAAGCGGAAATTGGATTCTACAGATGTTGAGGAATAAGGAGTTCAAAGTGGCTGTGTGCTAAAATGAACATCTGAGGGGGAAAAGGAACTGTTTTTGTATTTCATGTTTGAAGATGTGCTTTGGGGAACAAAGATGATTTTCAAGCTCATCAGACAAAAATCTATTTCTTTTCCAAACTACGCTTTCTCTTTCTGCCCTAATGTCTAGATGTGCTGGGATTTTTGAGGGAATGCAGGTCTACTGTGTTCCAGTTCTTAGTTCCAGACTGTGCTTCTTGGTCCTCATGACGTTCACCTCACCTCTTCTTCATCCTCGTGATGTTCATCCCACCTCTTCATGGTTTTTTGTACCAATGGGCTATGATGTCGTCACCATCATCTCCTTGCAGAGGTCATTTTCTCTTGGCAGCCGGGCCTCTTTAGAAAACATCACTTCATGCGCTGACTTAATGGAAATGCTTTTGCCGAAGAAGAAAGGGGTTTTAAGGCTGTGAGAAAATGAATATCTGTGTGAGTTTCGCCTCTTATTACTGGTTCTTTTAGTTAAATTACCCAGTTTTAAGAAAGCACACTTTGATGCCGAGTGATACTCTGCTCTACTCACAAATGGTGCCAAACTCAATTGTCATCAGAGACAACTTCCTCCAGCTGATGGGAACGGATGCAGAGACCTGCAGCCAAACTTAGGCAGAGCTTGGAGAACCCTAAAGAGGGTGGGGGAAGGACTATGGACACCCTGAGAACACAGCCCACAGAATCAACTAAGCAGGGCTCATAAGGGCTCACAGAGCCTGAAGTGAACATCACAGAGCCCACAGGGGTCGGCATATATGTTGTGGCTGTGTAGCTTGGGACATTGTGGGACTCCTAACAGTGGAAGTGAGTCAGTATCTCTGACTCTTTTTGTGTGTTTATGCAACCCTTATCCTCCTACTTGATATGAGGGTTTGTGACTAATTTTATTGCATCTTGTTATGCCAAATTCAGTTAATATCTCTGGAGGCCTGCTCTCCTCTGAAGGTAAAGGGAAGAGGAATAGATCTGGGGGAGAGGGGAGGTGGGGGGTGTAGATGGAGTGGAGGGAGGGAGGGGGCTGTAGTCAGGATGAATTGTATGGGAGAAGAACAAATAAAGAAGAAAAGTAAAAAGCACATTTTACATAAGAGGACAGAAATCTATATTTTAAAATGCAAACCTAAGATAATGCTCTATAAAATGATTACTTTTGGTGTTTCCTTGTTTCGATATAAGTATACAAATGCATCCGTGACACTCATGCATGCATGTCATCCGTGTGCACGCATCCACATGTGTGGAGGTCAAAGGTGGACATCAGCTGTCTTCCTCAGCCATTCTTAGTTTTTGAGAATGGGTTTCCATTCCTAACCAAAATTTACCAATTCAGTAGATTAACTGCTCAGTGAGCACCAACGATCCTCCTGTCTCGGCCTTTGTAGTGCTGAGATTACACGTGCGCTGTGCCTGGCTTTTTACATGAGTGTAGGGATCAAACTCACTCTTGCTCAGCAAGCTCTTTACTGTCTGAGCCGTCTACCCAGCCCCCTTTCTTATTTTTTCAAGTGCACAATCAGTCCTACGTGCTTGCAGCGGTGGCTTAGCAAAAATTTCCAGATAATCTTAGATTCACAGAGCTGCTTCAGAAGAGATTTGACCAGAAAGAAGAGTAGTAAGACCAGACAGGAGAGAAAGAATATTCTATGAAATCCCGTGGGCTGTGTTATAGGGACTTGCCATCCAAGGTGCATTCATTTTTAGTCTGAATGTCTAGAATTCTCCTGGACATCCAGGATGTATCTCTGGGGAAAAGTCAGCCAGTTAGACTCCAGAGACAGAACTAGATTCAACAGGCTCTCGGGATTTCAGTATTAACGATCTCAATCAGAATTGGGCTAAAAGGATACTGAATCCTGGTACTTCATCACCAAGCTCCACCGGTCACCAGGGATCCTGTGCAAACACCTTCAGGTAGAAACGGCTCCTACAATCTATCCCCTTTCAAGCCTACTGTCACTAGGATCAACAGAGCCTGAACATGAGAATGTTCTGGGAGCTCAGTGCGCTCTGCTTGCTGAGTGGCATGTATCTGTTTTATATGTGAATATCTTACGGCTGCTCTTGCCTTTATATTAAACCTATTTTGAAAGCATAGCCTAAAGCCATCCCTGCCACTGGCTGCTTTCTCTTTGCTCCCTCATTCTTTGAGCTCTGAATGCAGCACATCAATCGCTGCTCTGAAAGCTTTGATGGTTCCTTGGCAGTGACTTCAGTCCTGTTGCGCTCACCACAGAACTGCAGTGACTGTCTTATGTGGAGAAGCATATTTGCGGTTGATAAAACGCTAGTTCCATAGCAGGAAAAGTGAATTGATTATATTGGGCATTCTTATAACTGTCACTTTTCTAAATGACAAAAGAGAACAATTTTGGTTTCTTCCTCCATGCCACATACATGCTGATTTTTAATTATAATCAAACATTATTAAAGGAAATCCAAGTGAAACCAGAGGGAAATTATAACTATGGTTTATTGCGTAGGACTCGGGTTAGGAGGAGGTTAGCAGGCACCTTCAAGCTCTTAGACTCGTGCAATATTTGATTATGTATACAGTGACTCAGAAGGTATTTCACTCCGCATAATTATATACAGAATAAAGCATGGGAGGTAACTGTTGCAATCTTTTTCTGTAGTCTGAATGCAGAGATACAAAAAAATCCCACTGCCCTTTACCTCCAAATGGCTGGATTAATTTTATCATCTCTTCCCTTTTTTAACCCAAAGATTTGTTTTTAACTGAACAACTTTGCCTTTGTAACTTTCTGCCTTTCTTCAGCTGTCTTGCCCACTGAGCTAGGGTGTGGGACCATGAAAGGCACCCTGGTTTCCGGTTGAGGAGGTTTGAAACTCCGGTGACCCTGAAGGGACAGTAGGGGTTTCACCTGACTCCCAGGAAACCAGGCCAGTCACTAGCCCACAGCCCTCCGTAGATTTGTGGTCATCAGTCATGTAAGGGAGACACCCGAATCCCCTCCACAGGTAGAGGACTTGACCACAGGTCATGTATGCTCAAGAGAGATCGCCACTATAATGAGGTACCTAAAGGCCTGGAGGCTTAGCCAATAACCTTTTCTTCCCAAACACTCCTCCCTGCAAAAGATATTTAATCTCAGGCCCAACCTGAGATGTGGGGTACAGTTTAACTCGTCCACTTTCCGCCATGACAATAAATGTTTTAAAACCATGGACTGCCTCTTTTTATTGGGATCAGCCTGGGGAGTCACAGAGAAGGCCTTCACCTACAGAGCCACCGTCTAAGCTCCTGAAGCAAACCTCCCTGTGCTCCCATCTGCAGCAGCCATCAAGTCAAAGACTTGGGACCAGCGGAGCTCCCCTTCTTCCTCCTGTTCCCAGCTAAATCCATCTCCATGGGACCCTACTCCGTTTCTCAGCTCTTGAGGCATCCCAGAGGCTCCTGGGTGCCCAAGAGCCTGAGAATCCCATGGGTCAGGTGTTGGCCTCCTTTAGGCGCAGGGACCCCCAGCCAGCTCCCGCTGTGTCCTGCACCCAGATTGTGCTTCCCCACCCGGTGTGAGCAGTGTCCTGTGGTTTCCCACAGCCTGATACCGCCCAGTGGTGTGCGGTAAGCATGATCAACTTCCCGCATGCTATCTCCCTAAGCAGCCCAAGCCCTGTGGAGTGGACTCTGGAGCCCCTTTAACCTACACTAGGGGGGGGCCTTTGCCACATCCACCTTCCACTTAAAGAGGCAACAACCTAGTAGTTATGTGCAGGGATTCAAAAGCAGATACAACAGATTCAAATCATGCTTCATAATTCAGTACCTGCGCTGCTGCTGGTAGTCTGTATGGCTGGGAAGGTAGTCTGTCTTGGTTTTTATGCTAGTTAGTTTTATGAGAACTTGACTCAAGCTAGAGTCATTTTGAAAGAGAGAATCTGGGTTGCCCCAGAGTTGGTTGTCCTGAGTACTGTAAGAATGCAGACTGAGCAAGCTGTGAAAGAGCAAGCAAATAAGCAGCACTCCTCAATAACTTTTGCTTTGGTTCCTGCCTCCAGGTTCCTGCCTTGAGTTCCTTCTCTGGTATCTCTGGATGGTGGACTACAGGCTGAAAGTTTAAATAAGCCTGTCCCTCCCCAGGCTGCTTCTGGCTATGGTGTTTGATTACAGCAGTAGTCACGGTGACCATGGCAGAAGTTTGTACGAAGAGTATTATAGTTCTGTGGTAGATATGACCGCATACTCTGTGTCTGTGTGTGTGTGTGTGTGTGTGTGTGTGTGTGTGTGTGTGTGTGTGTGTGTGTGTGTGTGTTATGGTATCATCTCAGCTGGAAAAGCAGTATAATATTCAGAGCTCAGTGGCGTGCTCTTGGGAGCTTAAAAATAATTACAGTGAGCACAGTATACATTATGGAAGCCTGGCTAATGATGTTTCAGAGGAAAGTTTGGGAGCCTATTAGAAACTCTGCAGGAGCCATTCGTGTGGTGTTTTCACCACCATTCAGGTGGTTAAGAACCTGTGATGTCTGGTCAAATGGAACTGAAGAATTGGCACTATTAAAACAACAGCATCAAGGAGAGAGAACCTTCTGGAAACTGTCTCTTCAGGGTCAGCATATGGAGGTTCTGGTCCAGAGTGTCCCAGGCTATACCTTGTGGTGGAAGCTGAAGTTGATATTGAGAATCACCCGAATGGAACTGGTTATAAAGGCTTCGGGGGTCATAGAGAGCAGCTAAAGCTTGGTACCCTGTGACAGGGCTGGAGTCCCAAAGAGAGGCCAGGAAAGGTCATTAGGGGAGGTATGGTAGACAGCCTGGGATTGAAGGGGTCATGGAGGGAAGTTGAGGCATGGCAGCATGCAGCAGGGTGACACTCTCTGAAGATAGCCCAGATGATTTTGGTGAAGGCTGCTCAGGTGCTGTTAACACTGGGGCATTTTGGAGATGCCGTGGGATCTCCAGCTTCAGAGCGGGGCAGGCCTGAACCCAGGAGACAAGGCCATCCTCCGCTACAATATACAGCTGGAGCCATGAGTCCACTCTTTAGTTTGTGGTTTAGTCCCTGGGAACTCTGGGGGTCTGGTTGGTTGATATTGTTGTTCTTCCTATGGAGTTGCAAACCCCTTCAGCTCCTTCAGTCCTTTAACTCCTCCACTGGGAACCCTGTTCTCGGTCCAATGGTTGCCTGAGAGCATCTGCCTCTGTATTTGTCAGGCTTTGGCAAAGCCTCTCAGGAGACAGCTATATCAGGCTCCTGTCAGTGAGCATTTCTTGGCATCAGCAATAGTGTCTGGGTTTGGTGTCTATATATGGATGGATCCCTAGGTGGAGCAGTCTCTGGATGGCCTTTCCTTCAGTCTCTGTTCCACACTTTCTCTCTGTACTTCCTCCAGTGAGTATTTAGCTCCCTCTTCTAAGAAGGACTGAAGCACCCATGCTTTGGTCTTCCTTCTTGAGATTCATGTGGTCTGTGAATTGTATCTGGGGTATTCCAAGTTTTTGGGCTAATATCTACTTATCAGTGAGTGCATACCATGTATGTTCTTTTGTTACTGGGTTACCTCACTCAGGATGACATTTTCTAATTCCATTCATTTGCCTAAGAATTTCATCAATGGGAGGAGAGGTCCTTGGCCCTGGGAAGACTCAATACCCCAGTGTAGGGAAATGCCAGGGCAGGGAGACAGGAGTGGCTGGGTGAGCACCTCATAAAAGCAGGGGGAGAGAGGATGGAGTAGGGGGTTTCCAGAGAGGAAACCAGGAAAGGGCATAACATTTGAAATGTAAATATATAAAATATCCAATAAAAAACAAGAAAATGTTATTATGAGGCATGAAATACACAGCAAATAATAAATATTAGTTATCATTGTTACGAGCATCATAAAAATCCTTAGTAGATGATATGGTGATAGGCCCACTTCCCACATAAGAAATCACTTGACAAGTGTTGGAAAAATCCTTAGTGATACAGTATATCCTGGAAACGGTGTCTGCTTCTTTTGAATGATCTGTGTGGTTCCAGACTATCCTAGAAGGGCAAATAGAGACCCAAAGCTTTCAAAAGAGGATCTTGTTCACTTAACTACACACACACACACACACACACACACACACACACACACAGCTCAAAAACAGATCTGAGGGCTGTGAGATGGCTCAGTTGGTAAAGTGTCATGTAGCACAACACTGACTCCAATTCCAGAATGCATGTTTTAAAACAAAAGAGCAAAAGGTGTGGTAGTCACACATGCTTGAAATCCAAGTGCATGGGAAGCAGAGATGGGTGGGTTCTTGGACTCAGGGGCCAGGCTTGTCCGATCAATGAGCTCCAGGCCTGTGAGCAGCCCTGTCTCTAAACAAAGTGTGTGGAGCCTAAATAATACCACTTGAGGCTTCCTTTGGGTCTACTTTCATGTACACATACACAAGCACACACGTGTGGACACATACATGCAAAGATACATGCACACTCACACACATATACACACACATGGACACACACATAGTCGTACACATAGATACATACATGCACATACACATGAACATACATACACTTATATGGACACACACATTCATACACACATGGACCCAGACATACACACAGACTGGATTCAGGCTGTTATTTCTAAATGGTTTTTCTTTCCTTTGAAAATAGCTATCCATCAGGGAGTTGTGATAACTCTGATGGTGATGGCTGCTGTCAAGAAACACTTCTTTAAAGTGAATAATTGTCCACTAGTAGGGATAGTAGGAGATGGGGGAGCCTGCCAAGGGCCATGTTTATAGTCTCCTGGGAGCTATGCTTTCTTCTTTGTTTGATAATTTGTCATTTGGTTAGTTTGTTTAAATCTGTGTTCCTCAACATGATGTCTTCTGGGTCACCTGAAAGGGAGATTGTTGACTTGTTTCCCTGCAGACTTTCAGCAGCCAAATCTCCAGGGACGGAGTTAAATGGTTTCTGTGTTGATTAGACACGAGTAGGACTCATGCATACCAACCCTCAGAACCTCTGAGGTAGAGAACACTGCAGCATGTTGAGACTGCTGGGATCTTAGCACAAGGAGAAAGGTTACTAATGCACATGTGCACATCTATTCATGGCTGGGTACTTTCTTCGTCGTAGGAACTATGAATTCTTCTGAACTCTTTTTAATAGAATGAATAAATGTTTACTAAGTGTTTGCTCTTTGCTGAGGGGCAGAGTGGGTGCAGCGAGCATTATTACAGGAGAAATATGTCCGTGGAGTTGACACACGTACCCCAAGTCCTCATTTGCCATAATCTAAGAAAATAGGTCTTGAAGTGGTGCCAGGGAATCTTACAGCTAAGCTACTGTCTGGCTCTATCGAGAGGGAGCACATTTACCCCAAAGGAGCCGTAAAACATCAGCTGAGCATGGATGGGGGTTGGAGTCGACTAGAATGCTGTTCTCCTGTGCAAACATGCACATCTGTGGGGCTGCATTGCTATAACCGGGACACAACCAAATTCACAGATGTGCCCAATCTTCTGTTTCCTCTACATTTACCGGCTCCACAGCGCAGTGACAAATGGGGAAAGCATTGCACTGCTTTCACACAGCATCGAGTGAAGATACTCACAAATCCCCGTGGTGGGAGAAACCTCCCGAAGGCTGATGGTTAAGTGCCGCGTCTGTCCAATCCATCTCTGGGACACAGTAAGCTCTCTGTTCCCCTGCATAAAGCAAGTCGAGGAGATCCCAGTATCCGGTCACAGTGCAGAAGAAAAAAAGTTTTCTTTTAGAAAGTCTTCCTCTTCCCAGAGGCTTCTACCCTTCTGTTTTTATGTTGTTAGGTAAATGAGTACATATGTCTGATAATTATAAAATAAAATTCAAAAATATTTAATGAAAATAGATACACACCCACTCTTGGTTCTCTTGATTTATGTGCTTTTTAAACTTTTATTTTATTTTATTATTTTTTTTTAGATCTTGAAATGCCACAAGGTTCTAAACATCCTCCTACCAACACTGAGAAGTGGAAGATGGGATCTTCATAGTTTGCGGACATTGCAGGACAGATGCGCTCCCCAACTCACAGCAGCTGTGTTGCACAAGACCTGCGCAAGGTTAAGCCGGCCACCGTTCTAGCATGCAGGAGGCAGCTCTGTATTACAAACCATGGTAAGAAACTGTGCAGTGCTCGCCAACACACATGCGTAACCCATAAATAACGACCTGATGGCTTCTGGGGGAGTCAGTGTTCTTTACGAGTGCAACCCCTAGTAGGTTAACCACACTCCAGTGAATGGCCCCACAGCCGTGTGTAGGTGGTGAGCACAAACTACACCCAGGTTATCAACATACCAAGAGTACAGGAAACTGGAGGGCTAGTAGATCTGGGAAGATTAGAAGAGAGGGCGATGAGTATGCTCAAAATACATGAAATTCTCAAGATTTAATAAAAATCTAATATTCAAATATTTTTGTAAAAAATTTGTAGTTTGGAAAAGAGAAAAATACTACAGTGGATGGTTATTTTATTCTGATAACTGTTTCGTGTCAGAGCACACACACGTACATCCACGTGTGTGCATATAAATATACACACGTTCCTTGATCCTTTGTGTAACATTTTGCTTTCTGAAAGTTCATCTGACTCCACATGCAGTAATCATGCAGCACCAGCGGATTCAGGTGCTCCTTGTGCTCAGTGACAGAGCACCTGCCTTCAAAAGCCAATCACTTTCCTCAGACTGTGTGGAGCGCAGGCCTAGCAAAGACAAAGCAGGCACTTATCCCTTCCAGCCTCTGTCTTGCAAGAGTTTCCCACTACTTTCTGCTTCTCGGAGACTCGACTTTCCCCAACATGCTTCTTCAGCCTTGCCATTGCTGCTTTGGCCTCTGCCTCTTCCTCACAAACTTACAACGCCTTACTGTGGTCTCCAATCAGAGCTGTCCATCAAGATCTTTCCTAGTTGGCTTGTCTTTGGTAAGGGACCAGTTGACCATCGTCCTTCCCGAAAGGATTGGAGAACAAACAATCAGGGTTGGCTGTGTGCACATAAAGCAAGCATTTTCCTGAAGGAATTGGATCTGTGTTCTGTCTGTTTGATTTACACGTGGCTGTGAGATAGAAAAAAAGATTGTAATCTAAGTGTGAGCATGGGGAGACCCGTGTCTTTCCCAGCAAGGGTGAGCAGGAGACTGGCATACAACAGTGGAAATGCTGGCTAGTGTGGAGGTCGGCACGGATTGGAACTCTCAGGTCTGCAGGATTCCAGAGATACCTTTGATTTTGAGATACAGGATCCATGCCTAAGAAAGACAACCTTATGGGACTAAAGAGGCTAAGTGTATGTGGCTGGAGGAAACTTCCCTGCACTGAGTTAAACAGCATGGACTAATCTCTCACAGGCCCCTACTCATGCTGCAGGAAATTGGAGTGCCCACTTAGAAGGACGGGTAGGTCCAGCTATAAAGAACAATGTCTGGTTTCCTTGTGAGAAAAGGCAAGGGCAGACTGCATTGAGGCATGATCCAGAAAGTTTCAGCCTCAGCAGAGGAGGAGGGGGAGGTTCAGAAGGTCACCAGAGAGGCTCTGCCTACTTCGGACTCCCTCCCATGGTGGCTCTGCTCCACGACCTACAACTCATTCACAAGCCACCGGTCACTGCTGCTCTGATGCGCTATGCTGATCCACACCACAGCCAGATAGCCCTCATCTGGAATATTCCTGTCTACTCAGGAATGCCTCCTCTCCCACGGTCTTTAGCAGATGACATCTAGGAAGGTACCCTTTACTCAGAAAGCAACATTCGCCTCTGCTAGAAAACTGCTAAGCTACACCAATTTTGTTAAAAACCAAACACTTTTCAATTCTTTTGTATAAGAATTTAAAGAGTCCTTGTAGCTGGGTGGTGCACAGATGGCCCACTCATTCCTTGGTTCTGGATGACAAAACGTTTTACAAAGCCTCCTCAGACACACTTCCCCCTCATGTGTCCCCTCCGACTAGAAAGCTAGCTCCATAGAGACACCTCTCACAATGTGTGATTGTTTGTAGGCCTCTGCTCTGGGAGAGAAAGAGAAATCCCTCAGAGAGGGGGCTCTTTTTTTTGTTTTTGTTTTTGTTGTTTTTTTTTTCTTTATTAACTTGAGTATTTCTTATTTACATTTCGATTGTTATTCCCTTTCCTGATTTCCGGGCCAACATCCCCCTAACCCCTCCCCATCCCCTTCTGTATGGGTGTTCCCCTTCCCATCCTCCCCCCATTACCGCCCTCCCCCCAACAATCACGTTCACTGGGGGTTCAGTCTTGGCAGAACCAAGGGCTTCCCCTTCCACTGGTGCTCTTACTAGGATATTCATTGCTACCTATGAGGTCAGAGTCCCAGGTCAGTCCTTGTCTTTAGGTAATGGCTTAGTCCCTGGAAGCTCTGGTTGGTTGGCATTGTTGTACATATGGGGTCTCAAGCCCCTTCAAGCTCTTCCAGTCCTTTCTCTGATTCCTTCAATGGGGGTCGAGAGGGGGCTCTTATTCACTGATGTAGCTCCAGCAATTGCCAACGTATAGCGAAGAAGTGAGGCTCAGTAGACTGTCGCCAAAAGAACATTAATACTCAATACAGGCCTGCCTTGATCATAAGTACTGAATACTGAATGAATTTTCAGAAACAAAACCAGGTGGTTTCGGTATTTTTACATTACCCAATTTGGATATTGCTTGTTGTGACTCGTGTGTGTGTGTGTGTGTGTGTGTGTGTGTGTGTGTGTGTGTGTGTGTGTATGTGTTTGAAGATATTAGTGATACTTGGGCAAGTGTAAAGTATTTTTCTTGAGGAACTTAGTACAACCTCTAGCATTCATATAATCCTATATCATAGTCCAGGGTGGCAGAGACAGAGGGATTCCTGGGGCTAACTAGGCAACCTAGTCAAACCTGGATCCTAAAGCCCAGTGAGAGACCCTGTCTCAAAATATGAGGTAAATTCCTCCCAAGGAATAACTCCTGAATTTATCTTCTGACTTCCTTATACATGAGCATAATACATGTGCACACTCATATACATGAAGGTTTGTGTGCACACATATACACAGAATATTAATAATGAAACACACAATTGTAAGTGAGGCTATTTTCAACTTTTAATACCATGTCTCGTGAGTACTTAAAAGCAGGCTGCTTTTTCGCCAAGTGAATAAATGTGTAAAGTTGGATGAGGCAGTGGTTGAAATAAGATGTGTCACTAACACTCTCCTTAGGAACCAGAGATAGTGAGACTTCTTTTCTTAATGAAGGGCAAAGCTTGGTGTAGTTGAAAAGTCTTTCAGTATCATGATAAATGTTCAAGAAGATGTGTTTTTCCCTAATATAAAGGAAAACAAATTCTCCTATTGAATTGCTTGAAGGAGTAGTACACAGAAGTATAAAAGCCCAGAAGAAGAATAAGGAGGAGGAGGAATAGGAGGAGGAGGAGGAGGAGGAGGAGGAGGAGGGGGAGGAGAAGGAGAAGGAGGAGATGGAGGTGGGGGGGATAAAATACTGTCATCGAGTCAAAGGATTTCTCCCTGCTTTGAGAGACAGCATTGCAGAGTAGATGACTCAAGAACTATTATATGGCTTAAGTGTGACCAGCAAAAATACCAGTTATGGGGTCTCTCCATTTTTACTAAAGTGCAAGAGATAGAAAAGCAGTTGGCAGAGAACCTTTCTTTTAGAAAAATAAGTCAATGCCCAGAAAAGAATCAACCAATTGTTGGGTCATTCCGATAGACACACCTGCAGAAATTTCTTTAAGGAAGACTGGTGTTGGCTGTGAAAGTCTTTTGTCCCCATAAGGATCAGTTACGTTTTATTCCATGTTGCTATTCCCTGGGGCTGTAGAGTCATCTGAAACATGGAGGACTGAAGGAATTATGACCTCTGCTTAGCCTCAGACACCCCAAATTCCTCTCATAGGGATGCATGTTGCAGTTCCTCAAACCTGTATGGTACAAGTTGCCATAGCGAGCTGTGGTAATCCACCCATTAATCGCACCAAAGAGTCCACTTATGCCTCCCTCCATGTCCAGGGCACGCACACCGGGCCGGGCTCACGGGGCCAATAGACTCTGCCAGGCTACTCTATACTTGGGAATGAAAAGCTGCTATCTGTGATATTTCTGAAGACCCCAGGATCACTTAAAAACGCAAATTCCTTTTTAAAATCATTTTTTGAGATACAAAAGAGGGTAACACTGAAATCAATGTCTTTATTTCCAAACTGCAGTGCCACGACATATTTAGTGCTAAATTTAGACTTTGTATTTTCATTATATTTGAAAGCAATTTATAGGTTAGATTTCATTATTTTATTAAGTGACCAAGAAATAATAGGGGATCACAAAATGTTGTTCATGGCCAAATAATTGTTAGTGAAGAATTTCAAGTCCCTACTTCTCAAATGAATAGGAATTATGGACAACATGGAATGAAGGGATGTTCTCCTATATTTGGTATCATGTTCACTGAGAAAGCGGTGCCAGAGAAAGACTTCCCAGTGTCCACAGAGGTAACTCAAACTCACCCATGATAACACTGTCACTTAGTGTAAACCTAACTCAGACCCTAAGTCCTCCTCCCTCCTCCTTGGATACCCTTTCGTGGTCAGACCACCAAGCAAGATGGAGCTAACTAAAAATAAAAGTATGTCAAAACAAGTCATTAAACTGGGTGGTGGTGGTGGTGCCCAGCTTCACTCCCAGCACTTGGGATCCAGGGGTTCAAGGCCAGATTGGTCTACACAGCAAGCTCCAAGACAGCCAGGAATACACAGAAAAAAACCTTTATAAAAACAAACAAACACACAGATAAAATAAAATAAAAAGTGTGAAAGTCAAGCAGGATGGCGTGCAGGGCAAAGACGGTGCTGGTCTGGGGCTCAGACACGCAGGTTCACAGTCCAGGACCTCACAGCTGTCTCGGCTTGGGGCTCAAGCTCTGTCTGATGAGACAATAGATGGGCTTGCAAAAGATGAAACAGCTACCATTTTGGCCATGGGAAAAGAGGCAGCCATAGCCACAGCAATGAGCCGTGTTTTAGTCCAATGCATAAAGGTTCTTGGCAAAGTAAAGGACTCCAGGGAGCAAGCATCAGGCATGGGTGAGATGCCAGAGAAAGGCTTTGCCTGCGTTTCCAGCAGGGTGGGTCCTAAAGGACCACACCACACACACAAACCTCTTCTATCCCTGGTCTGGCACCCTCAATCACCAATTTCCCCCTCCTAAACCTGCCTGAAAACTGTCCTTACTCAGAGGTCTGTGTAGGACATTTGTATGTCCTCAGTACCCAAACTCCTGTTCCCTCTTTCGAAGCGAGAGGAGGGAGTGGGATGAAGCTGGGGTAGTCACGCACTCTCAGGCTACCGGATGCCATTCGCTCACAGACTCTGTAGAGCTAATGCATTCGGAATTTCAATATCCTACACAATTATATTCTCATTTATCTATTTAAGTGCCACAACAAGGCACAGGATTGCTATACATAGTCCATGTTTCTTGCCTCAAACAGACTTCCCTCTTTTAAAATCACAGCTGTAGAAGTACCATCTGCCCAGCTTGATTTCATTCATGGAAAGAAAAGATACACCAGACACATTTCAGAATGGAGAGAAGCATCTTCACTCTGGGGATGGTGAATCCCCCATTTTCTCACCAGTTCCAAACAATGGCCATAAGGAAAGGTTGGAAACATCTAGAAAAAAGAAGCGATGGGATACAATGGCAGGAAGGTCCTCGGGGAGCTGTTTGTCCAGAAGAGAGAACATTTTCTGTAATCACTTTCAAAAGTTCCCTTACATCCATAGATTTCTTTTTTGGTGGGGTGCATAGAGTCAGAGAATTTTCCAGGAAGTTCTAGAACATTCTCAGGATCTCTTGACTCTATGCTGCTATGCTGTGGAAGTGGAGGAAAAGAGGACAAGGAGCCCAGCTCTCCAGGTTCCTCATGGCCACTGGTTTGTAATGCCTGGCTCCTGAGGGTTCTCGAGGCCTGGGCTCTGACCACCCTGCTATGATTAATTATTTCCTTTTACAGAATCAGTCTTCGATGTACTTAATGAGGGAGAAATGGGATTTGATCCCCCCCCCCTTTGGAACCAGTCCAGCATGATCTGCAGGATGACTAGCATGGCTCAGCCATGGTTGGGATATTATGGCTTAAATTATTCCTATTAGTTTCCAGCTGACCTTGGAACACAAACATTACATCTGATTCCAATGAAACATTAGACTTTGTTGTTCTCAGTCAACTAATGAAACAGTTGAACCTTCCCATGACTTGCGGTGACTATAATAAAGGGTAAGTATTATCACAAATAATGCAAGTCAATTGACAAGATGGCAAAACAAGAGTCTGCAAGCTGTGCACCCAGGATTCTAAACATGTGACCTGGACACCAAGAAAGAAGCGGAATACCACCCAAAGGGCTGGCATGGCGCGGTGCATCCCTGCCAGAACAGCCGCTGTGGCTACGGCAGCGCCACCCTGAGACAGCACGTTTTGGCACAGTAAACCAGTTGCAAGAAGCATTGTGTTAACAGGAAAAGTCACTTTCAAAGTCTGTTTGATGCTTAAAGTTCTCGAGCACACACGAAACATCTCAACCAATACTCCAAACTGATTAAAGCATTTATGGAAAACAAAAGTGTTTTGCCAGAGGGGAAAAATCTGAGGGAGCTGGGCTCTCGTTGCTTGTTTGTTTGTTTTCGCTGAGGTGTAGAACAGAAACCCCAGCTTTGACAGATTTCCAGGTTCTAATTTAGTTTTAAAAGTTTAAGAGTTTATGCCACCCTCAAACAATTTATACAAACTCAGTGGGTTTCCAAATCAAATATAATGGCTCTCATGCTCTAGGATAGGGAGGGTGTCCTCTTCCTGTCCACAATCCTGGGGTAGAAGACAGCACCTCACACATAGTACCTGCCTAATAAATTAATGAAGAAGATGAGGCTCAGGGAGGTTAAAGAGATCCTACCTCATAACTCACTCTCAAGATGCTGGCTTACCTCCTCCGTATCCTTCAAGTTGCTTCCGCTGACCTGTCCCAAGCCCATGATGTGTAAGGCCCTGGGGTCAGGTCTGTGCTCAATCCCCCACTCTGCCCATTTCGATAGGTTCTGGGGCCATGCTAATGGCTGTGCCTTAGTGACTCCATATGTAAGAAGCTTTTATGAGGAGTGGGTTGAACTCAGTGCACGTCTATAAATTAGTTGTTTTTTAGCACTACAAGCACTGTGTTTGCCTCCTTTTAGACTCCTTACTCACTGTAACACACTCTGAGCAGGGGACACCTACTGTAGAGCCCAGGTTATAAAGCAGAGTCTCTGAACACACACACACACACACACACACACACACACACACAGAGAGAGAGAGAGAGAGAGAGAGAGAGAGAGAGAGAGAGACAGAGAGAGACAGAGAGAGAGAGAGAGAGAGAGAGAGAGAGAGAGAGAGAGAGAGAGAGAGAGAGAGAGAGAAAGTTTAGTACTTGAATAGGTCTAAAGCAGCTCAGCCTCTGAAGCAGGGTGGGGAAGCACTCTATGGATGGAAAGATAGTTAGGTAAGGATCCGGTTGCCCTGGGTGCGAGCAAATTAGAGAAGTCATCACCAAGAATTCTGAAATAGCCAAGGAGCTGCTTGCTTTTAGCAGCACACAGATTGACTTGCAACTGGACTTCCCCCTTAAGATGCATTTTCCTTCCCCTGTGGTTACTTGCAGAAATCTACATTATTCTTGTAGAACTTGATTTTATTTATTTATTTTTTTGAATGAGTGTCATCCCTTCCTGCTTGCACGACCAGGCTTGGGGAGAGGAAAGGGGAGCTTCAGACATTCTGCCAAAGCTATCATTGATTGGAAGAATCTGTTTTTCCCTCAACTTTTAACCACATTTTTAAAAACTTGTACAGTGTGTTTCCCCGGGTTCTGTTCTAAGTGATGTCACTCCCCAAGAACCTAAGTATTTAAAAGAGAAATCATAATAAAAAAATGTGCTTTCCAGCCGCAAAAGACAGAATAAAACTGAGGCTACCTCATTGTTTCGAGAAAAATAATTGTTCATGTACAGAATACTCAGTGTTATAGGCTTGCTCAGGTTAATTGAAAGGTGATGAATTTACAGGTCAATGTCAGGGAAATACAAATACAGCTGGCTCGGTCAGGACAAACACTGTGCCAGACTCTCCCATCTGTGCACCTTCTGGGGACTGTGGAGGGAAACACAGTGGTGGCTCGTTCGGTATTCGCTGGGCGTTTGGAGGCCCCAACAGCTAAGCATCATTCTGCCATTTTTGTGCAAGGAAGCAAGGGGCGTGTCTCTAGAAGAGTAACCCTGATGTCACATATGTTCACTCAGAAGAACAGAGGTAGTTTAAAGCTTTGGTTCATAATCAGATATTTCTTTTCCTTTTTTTTTTTCCTGTGAGGGAAATGAACCTTTGGTCTGTCCTTCTGAAACAATTTGCCATTTAGCCAAAAGATAATTAGAGGCAGGAACTCTGTGGGGCCATTTGCTCTGCCTCTTGGCAGCCTGGGACCACCTTTCCGTGGGGGGTTATTTCAATTTCTTTGTCTACTTCAGTTTCTGGTGGCTGAAAAACGAAATTCTAAACATTGTGGTGCCAATAGGCATCATAGAAAAACTACTCTTGCCATCGTAAGGTGTGTCTAGGGACATGGGTCCCCTGTGGTCCCGGACTCCCACCAATACAGCCTAACACAAAATCCTAAACCTGCCTAAAACACCAGTGTTTTTTCTTCTTAAATGCGATTTTGCTTTTTGTAACTCAAAAAGGGTTTTGACCTTCAGTTTTGTAGATGAAAATAGTATCACAATGTGAAAGAGTTAGGGCATTCTTCTTAGTCTTTTTTCTAGATCATTCTTATTTTTGATTCCTCCTAGTGAGTTGTACCTTTTCCCTCTACCAAACACAACACATCCTGATCCTTCACTGTATCCCAGTGAAGGAGGAAGATCCTGGCCCCGTGTGGTGGGGCCACCACAAGCCAGTTCTTCTTACCATTTCTTCCCTTAGCAGTGTCCTCTGCTCTCTGCTTACACTGTTCTAGGACAGGCTGGAAATAGAGGCACCACTGAGATGGAGAAATCTGTTTCCTCTGTATTCCTCTCTGGGTACCAACCACCCCCATTGGCTACTACATAGGCCACCAGACAGAACGCTGTCTCTCTTCTCTCCATCTCCCTTAAGAAACGCAGCCCGGAATGGACAGATGATAGCAATCTCTGTTGAGGTTTTTGAGCTCACCTCTGTAAGAGTAAAATGGCTATGCTCCATCAGAGAAAGTAGCATTTTCAAGAAGTCTGAAACTGCACCCCACATGGCAGTTTAGAGAACACTTTTATAAACGTATCAAGGAAGCCAGGCACGGGGGCGGAGCCTGGGGTGGGAGCAGTAGTTTGGTTTTTTTTTTTCTTATTGGATAGTTTATGTATCTACATTTCAAATGTTATCCCCCTTCAGGGTTCCCCCCCTCTCCCACCTTCCCTCTCCCTGCTTCTATGAGGATGCTCCCCCTCCCACCTACCCACTACCACCTCAACACCCTGGCATTCCCCTACACTGGGGCATAGAGCCTTCACAGAACCAAGGGCTTCTCCTCCTATTGATGCTGGACAAGGCCGTCCTCTGCTACATATGCGGCTGGAACCATGGGTCCCCCCATGTGTACTCTTTGGTTGGTGGTTTAATCCCTGGGAGCTCTGGGGTTCTGGTTGGTTGATGTTGTTCTTCCTATGGGGTTGCAAACTCCTGCAGGGGAGCAGCAGTTTTGACAGAAGGGAGGTGTTTGAGCCCTGGAGAAGTTAAACAGCTTATCTCTGGTCATCCAGCCAGTGAGGTGTGAGCTAGGATTAGGTGTTCTGGACACAAATACAATTTCCAGCATGCCCTCCACCCTATGCCCACCCTAGCCTCTGCGTAGGATGTATCCCTGAGCAGGTGGTCCTAGGGCAAGTAAGAGAGCAGACTGAGCAAGTCAAGGGGAGCAAGAGAGCAAGCATGTTCCTCCAGGGCCTCTAATTCAGACCCCGCATCCAGGCCCCTTCCTCCAATGGCTCCCCTTTGTGACGGACTGTCATATAGAAGTACTAGTGAAATAAACCCCTGTCCACAGCTTGCTTTGATCTTCGTCTTCATCACAGCACCAGGAAACAAACGTAGGCACCCTTTCTCAAGAAATAACGTGGACAGCACCGGAGGAATAATGGCAGCTGGAATTGTCCTCTGATCACCACATGCACATGTACCTGCACACACAGCAACACATGCACACGCATAGGCACAGGACTCACTGAATTGCTAGTACTCTCATGGTGAGTTTTACCATATTTTCCTGGTTTTGATTTTTTTTCATCCTTACCTCCATATCCTCTACTTAGATTCTATTCTACAATTATAATAAAGTATTTTAGATTTGTGCAAAGAGATTAGAAAAATTGAGTCAATATATATGTAATTGACATTATATATGACATATAATTTCACATATACATTTATAACCTATGCAATATATAGCACAAAATATGTAACATGTAGTAAATAGCACATAACATGCAGCATATAGCATATATTATTACATACATTATACATATTAATACATATATAAACAATATATAGGTTATATATAATATTATCTTATAATTTAATGGCTTCACCCTTTTTTTCTAATTCTGGACTCAATTCCATTGTTTAATGACTACTGTACTTCCTGTAGTATCATAGGATCTCAAATAAAGACCAAGGCTTTGTGTAACTTGTAGACTATTTCACCTTACAGGCATCTTTGGGGCACTTTTCTCAAACAACACTGGCATTCGGTGTGGTGAGGAGGATCCCATTTTCTTCTGAGTCCTTGTAGGTGACAGAGGGAAACTTGGAGCCAACAGTAAGCATTTCCGGTGAGCTTCTTGTTGGACCTTTGGAAAGTGAACTATTGACACACTTAAATTTACATGGGTCACATGGTGTGACAGCACTTCTGCTAAAGAGTGTGTGCAGAGGGTGTCTGTTCTGTGACTCCCCCAAACCCTCCTCACTCCTGCCACCGCATATGAGTATCCAGTGTGGTAGTCCCTTTCCACCCTCAGTCTAGACCCCAGAGTGAAGAGTGGTAACAAAATGGCTAACAGAACCTCTTATAACTGTTGTACACTTGGGCAATTCCTGGCCTCTGCTCCTCAGTGCTCCTCAAGCACCATTTTGAAGCTTAAAGCAAAAATCTCTCACTTCTTTCAGAGTCTAGCTATCTAACTGTAGCCCCAGAGTTTCTCTTTCTCGGCACTCTAATGAGTATGGAGGTGGGATGCCCTTCCGCACGATTAACCTGGCAGCTAGCTCACCTTGACTCTGGAGTTCAGGAATGTTGAAGTGCAGATTCTCCTGGGAGCCTGAATGTGTCCCAAGCTCACCCCTTGGCATCCTGGGCTTACCACCTTGTGCCCTCAGCTCATATCGGTGCAGGATTCACCTCTCTTGTCCCAGGCTCACTTCCTTTTTCCAGGACTCACCTCATGTGTCCTAGGCTTACCTCCTGGCATCCTGGGCTCACCTCCCGTGTCTCAGGCTCACCTCCTGGCATCCTGGGCTCACCTCCCGTGTCCCAGACTCACGTCCCATGTCCCGAGTTATAGTTTCCTCTGCTGTCTATCTCATCACTTATGTTTTCTATATTCTCCAACATTTTTGACCAACAAATGTTTTATAGTATTACTCTGTTTTCATTTTAAAAAAAATCTTTGCTTGCATTTCAGAGGATCTTGCAGGAAAGAGGAGCTAGATGTCCAAACTCAGCCTACCATTTTAAAGCAGAAGTCAATGCTCAATTATTTTAAACAAGGCTTATTTCAAGAAAGAATTCCTAATGGAAATAAAACAAAATCGGGTTGCTTCTGAGTGGTCTCAATAAAAGAGCCACATGTGAGTGTCTTGTGGACAGAAACTCTCTCCTGCTTGGCCTTGCAAGTCTTTAATAAACAGTTACACTTGGGCTTTAGAAGCACAGCCGAGGAGAGCATGAACATGTTACAGAGAACTAAAAGGATGCAATAAAAATGATTCAAGCTTGGGTAATAGGGTATTTGAGGAGAAGTAAACAGAATCAGGACTATTTATCCCAGCCAAGCGAAATTTCAGATTGTCCTAATATAGTAAGGTTTCCAATGCACAAAACACTAATGGTGCAGATCAGATTTTCTGTATCTCTATTAAGGCCAAAATAAGTAGAAACTGGCTTTAATTGCAGAACACAAAAGATGAGAGAAAAACTGCTTTAGGACAAAAGTACAAAGGAACTTTCTGAATGCTGGGTTATTAAGGTTGGCAGGGGAATACCCAAGGAAGGTACAGAGAAGAGTCTCTCAAGTCTTAGGGAAAAATGAGGGGGGCAGGATGTTTAACTGAGCTCTGTCGGGAGAGACGAGTCCATAGTAGACTCTCTGGCATTATTCTCTCTGATAGAGTTGTGGTGAGTCTGACACAATGGGCGGACCACGATTGTGCCCATAAAGCTATACGCAAGCGTCTCTCCCATCATTCTTGTAGCTTAAGTTCGTTCACGAGAAGCTGGAAAGAGGAGCACAATGTGTTGGGTTTATTTTTTGTTTGTTTTTTCATTTTTTGTTTGTTTTGCCAACTATTGAAAAATCCACTCTAAACTTTTACCTTATGAACAAGACCCTTCTTTGCAAGTTGACTTCGCATTAAGTCTTCCCAAAGGATGTTTTCCCAGCAACAAATGACATAACAGCCTACACACATACCCTGGTAATTTACAAAGGCTAAATTGCTTATTTTCTTCAGGCATCCTTCTGATTTATTATTTTGATAGGATTGCCCACATGAGAAGCAGAAAACAAAAGGATTTCGTAGTGAAGATTACTTAGTGAAATGAGACTTCAGGGTCTCCTAATGTAAGAAAGTTTCAAACACATGAAGGGCGAATGTGGACTTGCATTTTCTGTATCTCTCCAAAAGCCACAATCAGTAAACTTTAACTTTAGGTGCAGAAAAGGATCTGTAGGTGAAAAAAAATACAAGAACTTTCTGAATGTGCAGGGCTTCACAGCTGGCAGTAGACCAACCACAGAAGATGTGGATGGTTGTCCAGTTCTTAGGAACACGAGGAGGCGTTTGGTCACAACTGACAGTGTTTCCATGACAGAGACTCTTTGGTTTATGAGGTAGGGGTGTTGATTCTATCTTTCTATGCCTGGAGATGTCATGAAGATCTCGTAGATTAGAGGTGACTCCGGGAGTAGACTTTGCTGTATGGCTGATTCCACCCAGGCTTTTCCCTGGCCTCTCTCCCTTCTCTAAGCAGAATCAGTCTGTGGGAGCATCTTGACATTCACCGGGGAAGTCCTCGCTCTCGGACGGTCTGCCATCTTGTTTAGAGGAAATCTGCTTCCAGGCGATGTGATGACAAGGTTCTTGAGTATCAAAGTGTTAACATGAGAGGCACAGGAAGTATTTCTCTTAGACGTTCAGAGAACAGGTAGAGAGGATAGGTATAAGCTGTCATGGAGGACGAAGCTCTGGGCGCTGGAACACAGGTCAGCTCTAAAAGAATGATTTTAACTTGAGCATGGATTGGAATGGCCTGGGATGGGGGTTGGGGGTTGTTCAAATGGAATGTTGGGCTTAACTGCCCACCATCTCACACACACACACACACACACACACACACACACACACACACACACACACACACACACACACACACTTCCGTATGGTAAAAAATAAAGTAGGAGCCCAGAAGTGGCATTTCTAACCAGTCACTCTTCCATCCCCTGCTCACGTTGCTAAATGGGAACCACTCTGAAGAGCTCTGAGGTACAGCAGAGATTTCCAACAGGGCTACAGGAAGCTTCACACTGCTCTCCACGGGGACATTTGGCAATGTCTGCACATCTCTTTGGGTGGTACAACTGCTGCTGGCATCTAGTGGTTTAGCCCAGGGATAGGGCTAAATATTTCCTAGTGCACAGCTATCCAGCCCCTCACAACAGCAGGATGCAGCCACAAGGGCGGGCAGGACAGGTTGAAAAACCACGGGCCCCCTCACCCCCAGCCTTGGCTGCCCCTTACAAACAATGGAAAAGCTCAAGAATCCTGATCCCCCAGAGGCACCCAGGTCATTGAAGTCAGACTCTCATCAGAGAGACTGAGAGCTGGGGATCTGGGTGTCAAAGCTCTCCTGGTACATAGCCAAGGTTGACAACAAATGCCTCTGAGGAATGAAAAGTATGCAGACAGGCAGACGAAAACAATTCCTTTATATGTATAGCTAGGTCCCCAGGAGGCTGTACAGCACCATATTTCCCAGGCTCCCCTGTTCTTCGACTGCTGGATTTAAGGTGAGGCGACTCATCTTGGAGATGGAGGCTGATGGCACAGCTGAGAAGGAGCCAGCAGGTGGCTGCTGTGGTTGCACTCTCTATATCTTGTCATGATTCCAACAGTAGCTATGTTTCCCCATGGCTTCAGCTATTGGGGGTGGAGGAGTTATGTTTTTCACAGTTTTATCTTTCATCCAGGTTCTGGGGATCTCTCCATTCCCCCATGTCCCTTTAGGGGGACATTTCATTGCCAAAGTGTGTTGCTATTTCAAAGTGACAATTTGGTGCCCTCATCCCTATGCACGTTTTTTATAAGTGATCTGATTAACAACTTCACTTGCCAAGTGGATGTGCCGTCCATGTAGGCCAGACAGCTGGGCTCTGAGACAGGTTTTGTGGACTCGCAAACCTGCTAAGGAGGGTCCCATCCTGGTTTTAATACTCAACCACAACAACCCAGAGTTCTTACTACATTGGAACAAAGACCTGCATTGTTGATCACAGGGCTCTGAAAATGGTCCCTTAACTGGTATAGAACAGCATGAGGAGGACTTGATGCTAAAAGCACACTTGTTTTTGTCTCCACAGTAGAATGTGGCTATTGCTAACATTGCAGGGAAGGAGAATCTAAGATCACACTTACTAGCAGTTCTACGGTGCACACAAAGGGATGATGTACTTAGAAATGGAAAGACAGCATCACTTGCCTTCAGTGAGCTAGCTAGGTGGTGGTGAGTGCTGGCCTAGGAGTAACCAGTTTCTCTTCTCAAATTTTACTGAGGTGTAGTTTCCAAATAAAACTGCCTATGTTTAATGTCCACAGTGTGCTGATTTTATATCTCTGTGGCCTGCAAAGTGATCAAGGCAGCCGGAGTAGTTTACACATTGATCATCGGAGTTTCCATTTTGTGTGTGTTAAAAGAATACACAGGATCTGTCTCTTGGTGATATTCAAGTATACAATACAGTGCTATAAGCTAGGATTTCATGCTGTCCAGGGACCCCCCAGAACAAATTTCTCTTATTACTTAGGCTGCGTATTCCTTGCCCAAACCCAGCCCATCCCCATAACCAGCAGTCGGCTTCCCTCTGTAAGTCTGGCCTTTTAACAGTCCCACATGCAAGGGAGGTTATGCAACCTGTACTTTTTCTCCGTCTACTGATTTCACTTGGAATATTGACCTCCAGCCTAATCTACATTGTCACACGTGGTGGCAGTTCTTCCTAGATGTGTGAATGAATAGTATACTGCTATATATTTCCATCATATTTCCTTTATCTATTCGTCTGTCAGTAGCACATTTTCTTAGGGCTGTTAGGGTATGTAGTAGTACGCCATGTTTCTGAGGTGCTTCTGTGTTGTTGTCATAAGAGCTGGTGCAGTTTAGTTTTGACTAGTAGCCAACACTTATATCCCTTTTGACAACAGAGAATACTGCTAGCAGGTATGAGACCATAATTCATGGTGATTCTGATTTGTGTCATTGACAATTAATGATATTGACAGCCTTTGCTTTTAACCTTTCTGTGTGTGTGTGTGTATGCACATGTGCATGCATGAGTGTGTGCACACACACATGTGTACACACACATGTGTACACACACTTGAAGTATAGTGTGCCCATGGAGGACAGAGAACAACTTTATTGAGTCAGTTCTTTCCTTCCACCATGTGTGTCCATGTGGAACTCAGGAGCTTTTCCCATACCTTTGGCCCTTGTAGATCTACTCAGGCCCTTCCTCATTTGGAATTGATTTGCTATCACCACTGTTGCTGTTACAAGTGTTGTGGGAATCCCTTATGCTTTTTGTATGGTTTTATATGCATTTTAATCCCATCCCATTTTGTCTCCCATTGCAGAAACATTTTTATTGGTGACAGCAGCAGCAGCTTTGCATGTGTCACTTTGTGGTTTTTGTCTGTTTCACTTTGTTTTTGTATCCCTTAACAAAACATCACTGTCAAGACCAAATCACCTCCATACCTCCAGGCTTCATGCTTAAAGCCTTTAACCCACGTTAACAACATTTGATGTGGTTTCAATATGGATATTGTCCCCAAATGCCCATGCTTTAAATACCAGGGCTATTGAGAGGTCCTATAAGCCTTTAAGGAGTGGTGTCCAGTGACAGTTGTTGTATCACTGCGGATGAAAACCTGACAGGCATTGTGGGATACTTTCCTGGCTGAAGCTGTGTGTGACTGTGTATCATACTCTCTTGTCAAGAGTAATGTCTTCCACAGAGGTCAAAAACATATGGCAAAGAAAACTTTTTTTCTTTATAAGTGAATTGACTGAAGCATTTTTTATAATAACACAGTTTACTAATACACCATTTCTTAAAGATATTCTTCTTATCTCACTGTGTATTCTTGGCATCCTGTATTGTTGACTGTACATGCATATGTTTATTTCTGGGCTCTCTATTCTGTTTAATTGGGACACATATCTGTTTTATGTCTAAACAATATTGAAGCTTTGTGATATAGATTGAAGTCAGACAGTGCAATGCCTCAAGTTTTGTCATTAGAATAGGGATTACATTAAATCCATAGATCACTTTGGAAATCTTGGACATTTTATTGTTGTTAAATATTTCAATCCATGAATGCTGATATCTGAAGTGGAAATTTCTGCCTATGTCATGTGATAGACTCCTGTGGTGTTTTGCTGAAGCAGACCCATGAGAGGACAGGTGATGCTTGGAAGAGTTGTGCGGCCATGTGGCCCACTGGTGCTGGCAGTAGCAAGGGATGGTGGGACAGTTTCACACAGAGACCACCTATCTCAAGGCTCTCTTACTGCAGACTCTGCTCACATTTCCAGTATCTGCCCTCTATGGTTATATTCTCAACTCCCAGTATCCTGTTAAAATCAAAACTCAGTAAATTTGTAATTTAGCAATCAGATTTATATAGTAAATTCTCATTCCACAAAACGTCCACACAATAAACTCACAACCAATTGATAATGATATAAACTGCCCACCTAGATAAAACAAATTGTCTTATAAAAATCCATCCCTTAAGAAATATTCATAACTACCGGTGGACATTTAAGACCACACAGATCTGGGTCATCATTTTCTGCCTCCCTCTTGGTTCTTTCCTTCTTTCTCCTCCCTTCTGCCTTACCAAAACTCTATCCCTACCTTACTTCTTCACTGTCCAACCACAGACCTTGCCTTATCTTGTGCGAGCCCTCACCTACATAAAGACAGCACTCTATAGAAAGTATAAATTGACTCAACAGACAGTGACTGGGTGCTTGCATGACTAGCCTTGCAATCCTTCATAGGTCTTGCATCTTTACTTATCTTCACTTTGTTGAGAGAGACATGGCAGAGAACTTCTCCTGGTGTCCTGGCTGGTTCTGGTCACTCATGCAGATTCAGCAGAGGCCTGTCTGTTTCTGCTGGATTGTGCCACAGCTGCTGATTTCTGTTTGGTATCGTGATACTACTAAACTGGACTGCTGGTGTCCTGACACTGGAGGTTGGAATTGCCCCAAAGAACTACTTCTGAATAGATCCTCATCCCTTGTCCTATTTGCCATCTGTTCTCCTCTACCTTTGGAGATTGGAATGGGGGGGGAGCATTTGAAAACCCTTATTTAAGTAGGTTTTAAAATCAAAGCCTATAGATATCCTCCCATTTATTTGTGACTTCCTTTTATCCATAAAACTCAAAGTTTTTAAGGTACAGATTTTTCACTTTCTTTGTGAAATCTACTCTGAGCACTTTCAGTGTTGACGAGAGATTGTTTTCCTTGCATTCTTTTCTAAATAGTTTGCTGTTGGCACACAGGAACAGGAGAAACATTGTAGTTTGCAAAATCACCAAACTTTAAAATAAATTTGACTTTGAACCTTAAAGGTTTCCAAGTTTAATCTTCAGGTAAGGATGCCCATTCCCTCCACAGGTGTGCCCACAGGCCAATTTAATCTTGGAAATTCCTCAATCAAGGTTTCCTTTAGATGACTCAAATTGACAATTTAAACTTATTAACAGACCCCTGATCATATGGAGCTGTTGTGGTGGCTCTCATGGGGCAAACCTGTTGCCTGGGCTACCCACTGGCGAGGCCACTGACAGGAATACAGAGTCACTGAGAACCATTTACTAGTCACGCCCTTTCTTCATTTCTAACAGACCTCAGGTAGGTTAGACCTGTCAATTATCCTAGTGGTCCCCATGGGACAAGAGAGAAGAGTTCCTTCAAAGTGCTCTGGATCTTCTAGGGCACTATCTGCTCTGAGTTCTGTTTTCCCCACGAGAAACCAGAGACCCAAAGGATTCTTCTCAGGGTGGTCAAAGGGAGGAGGAACATGAAAGGTCTTCTCCTCACACAATATGGCTTCCTTCAGTTTTCTGGTTATATTTTGGCCCCCTTGCATAGTTCATGGCTTTGCATGAAGGCATTTTCTTTCTTTTTTATCTTTTAAATTTTATTTATTTTTCTCCATTTTTATTAAATTGGGTATTCTTATTTGTATTTCAAATATTATTCTCTTTCCCGGTTTCCGGTCCATCAGCCCCCTAACTCACTCCCCTCCCCTTCTATATGGGTGTTACCCTCCCCACCCATCCCCCATTACCACCCTCCCCACCCATCCCCCATTACCACCCTCCCCAACAATCCCCTACACTGGGGGTCCAGCCTTGGTAGGACCAAGGGCTTCCCCTTCCACTGGTGCTCTTACTAGGCAATTCATTGCTACCTATGCAGTTGCAGCCCAGAGTCAGTCCATGTACAGTCTTTGAGTAGTGGTTTAGTCTCTGGAAGCTATGGTTGGTTGGCATTATTGTTCTTATGGGGTCACAAGCCCCTTCAGCTCTTTCAGTCCTCTCTCTAATTCCTCCAGTGGGGGTCCTGTTCTCAGTTCAGTGGTTTGCTGCTGGCATTCACCTCTGTATTTGACATGTTCTGGCTGTGTCTCTCAGGAGAGATCTATATCTGGTTCCTGTCAGCCTGCACTTCTTAGCTTCATCTATCTTATCTAGTTTTGGTGGCTGTGTATGTATGGGCCACATGTGGGGCAGGTTCTGAATGGCTGTTCCTTCAGTTTCTGCTCCAAACTTTGCCTCCCTATCCCCTCCTACGGATATTTTTATTCCCTTTTTAAAGAAGGAGTGAAGCATTTGCATTTTGGTCATCCTTCTTGAGTTTCATGTGGTCTGTGCATCTTGATTAATTCAAACATTTGGGCTAAAATCCACCTATCAATGAGTGCATACCTTGTGTGTTTTTCTGTGATTGGGTTACCTCACTCAGGATGATATTTTCTAGTTCCATCCATGAATTTAGTGAAGTCATTGTTTTTTCTAGATGAGTAGTACTCCATTGTGTAGATGTACCACATTTTCTGTATCCATTCCTCTGTTGAAGGGTATCTGGGATCTTTCTAGCTTCTGACTATTATAAATAAGGCTGCTATGAACATAATGGAGCATGTGTCTTTGCTGTATGTTGGGGCATCTTTTGGTTATATGCCCAGGAGAAGTATAGCTGGGTCCTCAGGGAGTGCAATGTCCAATAATCTGAGGAACCTCCAGACTGATTTCCAGAGACGTTGTACCAGTTTGCAATCCCACCAACAATGGAGGAGTGTTCCTCTTTCTCCACATCCCCGCCAGCATCTGCTGTCACCTGAGTTTTACTCCTTTTTTTTTTTTTCTTTTTCTTTTTTTTTTTTTTCTTTTTTTTTTTCCGGAGCGGGGGACCAAACCCGGGGCCTTGTGCTTGCTAGGCAAGCGCTCTACCACTGAGCTAAATCCCCAACCCTGTCACCTGAGTTTTGATTCTTAGCCATTCTTAATGGTAAAAATTGAAACTGATGAATATATGCATATATTTGAACTGGAGGAGGTTCCTATCAATTTATATCATGGGTTATTATTTTCTTTTTTTTTTTTTATTAATCAGTATTTCTTATATACATTTTTTATTCCTTTCCGGTTTGCAAACATCCCCATTTTCCTGATGACCCTAAGGATGTTGAACATTTCTTTAGGTGCTTCTCAGGCATTTGTACATATGGGGTCTCGAGCTCCTTCAAGCTCTTCCAGTTCTTTTTCTCTGATTCCCTCAGGGGTCCTGTTCTCAGTTCAGTGAATTCTTTGTATTTTTCTGGCTGTGTCTCTGCGATCTGCATTCACCCCATTTTTAATAGGGGTTATTTTGCATTTTCCTGATGACTAAGGATGGAGTCTGATTCCTTCTTGAGATTCTTTGAGTTCATTTTTAATAGGGTTATTTGTATATTTTGGGTTCTTTGTATATTTTGGGTATTAGCCCGCATGAAGGCCTTTTCATCTGTGTATATTTGGTAGTCAGTATTTATGTGAGCTGAACTAGAGCCCATCTTAGGATCCCTGTGACTCCACAGTCATAGTGAGACCACCCTCACTATGGAGTTACCAGTTTTCTACATTCCAGTTCTCCATATACCCCAAAACGTACCCCAAAAGTCACATGCTTGATTTGAAAGACTCCACAAGGAATATGTGTACACTGGAAGAGAAAGCTATGTACACATGCATCTAGCTCATCTTATTCTGACAATACAACATATAGATTGATGGTTCTGCAGTAACGCTAGTGTCACAACACACCTTTGTTGGCATGAAAAACAAACAGAGAAAAGTGTTCAAGTCATAAAACAATTAGTCAGGTGGTTACCACAAGTTGGACATGGTGCTCAGGTGAGAAGATAGAGCCTCATCAGCTCCACTCTTAGGTAGCCACCATCCTTCCTGCCAATGCCAGAGGAAATTGCTCCCTACTTTGATGGGAACCGAATCCGACTGCCTTGGCTGTGCAGAGACTCTTCTTTCGTTGCGTCTTAGCCCTGTGATGTCTAAGGTCTTTGTATCGTCAGTGTCTTCACCCTCTTTATCTTACGTTAACCTGCTGTAGATCTCACGCCAGTCATGTACTCATTCTAGGGTTTATGACACTCACATTGCTTTGGTGTTTAATGAGGATTAAACAATGCTGCTATGGACATCCCTCCCCTGTACTGTGATGCATAGACAGAGGTTGATATGCTGTAGAAGATGAACTTTTTATGCTTTGGTTCTCGAAGCCAAACAATTTTCCAGGGCAACTGTGTCAGTTTATGCTGTGGTCACTGGTGGGTTAAGGTTTCAATTGTCTCCTACCTTCATGACACTGAGTGTCAGCTGTTTGTGATTTATTCCATTTGGGGATTCTTAGTGGCCTCTGAGTGTGGCTTTAGTTATCTTTTCCTGGCATTTAACATGGATCAACCCCTTATCATAAATTTATGTCTGTTCATGTGGCTACCATTTTTGTATCCTGTTGTATCATTCACATTCACACACACACACACACACACACACACACACACACCCCTCCCCCAACTTTGGCAAGATCTTGCATTGAATCCAAAGGCTCAGGCCTGACTGGCTGCTCAGCAAGTTCTCAGGGTGCACACACCTCTCTTCCCCCACACTAGGATTAAAACCATGAATGCCTGTGTGCAGTTTGGTTTTGAATGTGGATGGTGAACATTAAAACTCAGGTCCTCCTACTTACACAGCAAGCACTCCTACCTACAGAACCATCACCCCAGACCTTTGCCTCTCATTTTTAGTGCTATATTTTTGCAAGATTTATTATTTTTAAATATTTATTTTATTTATGTGTGAGTGGGTGTATGTGTGAGTGTGTGTGTATGTGTGAGTGTATTTGAGTATGAATAAGTGTGAATGTGTGTGTGTGTGTATGAGTGCGTGTGTTGCTATGTAGGTGTGTAGCACATGTGTACGGGTGCCCACAGAGCCAAGCAGAGGCCATCAGACACCCTGGAGCTGCAGTTAATGTTCATGACTGCTAAGCCGTCTCTCCAGCCCCTGATGTATCTTTTAAAGAAGAAATTTTATCATTTTCACTTAGTTAAACTTAGAATCTTTATTTTTTCCATTTTTGTTAGCATACAAAATTCACTGGCCTCATTATCACAAGATCACATATAAATATCATGTTTGTAATTCATATTCACTCCCACTATTTACATTATTCTCCTTTAATAATTAGTATATTTTTGCCTTATTTTAAAAATGTGTCTTTTTTTGTCTGCCCAAAGTCATGTAAATACTTTTCTCTGCAACACTTATTACTGATTTCCCCCTCTTCTCATTTCCTCTTTTCTCTCTCTCTCCTTCCCTCCCTCCATCCCTTCCTCCATTCCTCCTTCCCTTGCCCCTCTTTCTTTCTCTTCTTGTGCTAATTATTCAACCTAGGGTCTCTTTAGGTCCACTCCATGGCTGAGCTATGTTCCTAGCTCTCCACACTGATTTCTTCTTTCAAGTTCATTCAGCCACATAAATCAAAACTCAAAGGGAATGACTGGTGAGAGGTCCATATTAAGGTTTATTTCCTTTCATATTAAAAAAACAAGTGGCCCATGACCATTTATTGAACATACCACCCTCTCTCTATTGTTCTCAGGTGCCACTTTTGCCATAAACCATGTTTTCAGATATGGCTGCTTTTAGCATTATAGGAATTTTGAGCTCCTAGAGTCAGTTGAGCATGAAGGAAAGACTGTCCCAGGTGGAGAGGCAGCATGTGTCCAGGGGCGAGCTGAGTACCTGCAGATCCCCAGGGAGTGAGGAAGAGCTGGAGCAGTCGGAACACAGAACAGTGGTTTGCAAGGTGTTCATCTAAGCCAGAACATGCATCCTATGATATCCTAAGAGCAACGGGAAACCACAGAAGCACTTTAAGCACATGAATAACTTAATAAGATTGGCGTGTGCAAAAGATTACTGCAGCCGCAATGTAAAGAAGAGACGGAGGGGATAGAGTGGCCTCCTAGAAAGCTGCCTGAGCTATTCAGGGAAAAGATGTGGGTGACTTAGATCAAAGCAGTGATAGGGAGAACTGAGTCTTGTGATAATCTGTGTCCTTAAGTTTAGCTGTTGAGTTTCTTACTGGTGCTTCTAAATAAAGTGAAGTATCCTCCATAGAGAATTCTTTATGAGAAAGATGGGGAAGTTGCTAAGCAAGCTGCAGAACACATCATTTGCTTTTAAGAAATGTAATTTTCAACTGACACTGAAAGAAAAGAAACCAACCAAGTCTGAACAGGGACTGCAGTGGTTCAAATGAGAATGATCCTTGTAGGCCATGTGTTTGGATACTTTAAACTCAGTTGGTGGAACTGTTTGGGAAGGATTAGGAGCTGTGGCCCTATTGGAGGAGGTGTAGCTTTGCTGGAGGGTGTGTGGCCTTGCTGGAGGAGGTGTGGCCTTGCTGGAGGAGGTGTGGCCTTGCTGGAGGAGGTGTGGCCTTGCTGGAGGAGGTGTGGCCTTGTACTTACTTAAATGAATAGGCTTGCCACTTGGCTTTGTGTTCTCAAGGGTGAGGTATTCTAATAAAGGTAGTAACTGTATGTCTCTTGACTTGTTTCAGGGTTTTCACTAAAAGTCTTTGAAATCAGGTACACATTAGGAGAGTTTTATTCAAGGAGAGGCTAGGTGGAGCTAAATCAGTCAATTTAGAGGGGTACAACTCTGAGATATTCCAGTTTGGGAGTGTTACCTGAGAACCTCTGCAGTGTTAATGGGTGAACGTGGGTTCTGAGTAAGGACTTAGGCTAAATCACCCTCTCTCCAGCCCTCTGCTAGGAACTCTAGTCACAAATAATCACTAAAATGACTTTTGGGAAATACTATCATTTCAGATGTAGCAACAGTATCTCTGGAGCAATAGGATGATGCATTAAAAAAACAGCTGGGCGTACTGCTGCAGGGTAGCATGGTGCTCGCCTTTAATCCCAGCATGCTGGAGACAGAGGCAGGCGAATCTCATCCTTGGGGCCATCCAGGCAACTACTGATGACTTAATGTATGCTAAGTTTAACAAACACTGTTTGGTTGAGCAAGACACACTGCTTCTAAAACTATATTCAGTCACAGACCTTGATTTTATTCATGAATGAATACTAAGTTCCTAAGGAGGTACAGTGTTTTTCACAAACGTCAAAGGACCCTTGAATCTATAACAGTGTCTGTGTCTTTTAACTCCAAAGGACTTTAATGCAGACAAACTCTTTCCAAAATTTCATGGTAAAATATGAGTAACTTAAAATCCATCATCTTTTCCTTAACTTTAAAGTTATGTGTTTGTAAGTGTTTGCCACGTGTGTGTGTGTGTGTGTGTGTGTGTGTGCATGTGTGTTTGTGTGTGTGTGTTTGTGTGTGTCCATAGAGGCCAGAAGAGGTGTTTGATCTCCTGAAGCTACAGTTACAGGAAGTTGTGAGCCAACTTATGGATCTTCTACAAGATCATGATGTGCTCTTAACCTCTGAACCATCTCTCCAAATCCATTTTACATTTTATATAAACACCATTGAAATATTTGTCTTAAAGATTAATCTTTCATTTACATGTATGTGTGCATAAGCAATGCATGCTTTTGTGTGTGTGTGTGTGTGTGTGTGTGTGTGTGTGTGTGTGTGTGTGTGTGTATGGATGCCTGCTAAGGTCAGAAGAGTGATCAGATGTGGAGCTGGGGTTTCAGGGAGCTGTGGACTTAACTGTGGGCCTGTAAGAGTATCTAATACTCTTAGCCACTAAAACATCTCTCTAGCCCCCCAAATTGGAATTATTAAGAAAAGATTTTAATATATATTTAAGTACAGACAGAGGCCAGGTGATGGGGGTCAGTGAGCACACACTGTATAAGGATATAGACTTCTCAGGAAAGAGATCTGCCAAATGTTTCTTTCCACGATTTTTAAATGCACCATTCAGGAACATTAGGTCTGTTCACATCATTGTGCAGCCGTCAGCGCTGTCCGTCCCTTAACTTCACCCTCATTTTAAATGGAAACTCTATTTCCATTACATAATAACCCTTCTTTCCTCCTGTCCCCAGTTCCTGATAACCACTATGCTGTTTTGCCTCTATAAATATAACCACTTTAGTTACCACATATGAATAATAACATATAATCTCTGGCTATTTCATTCAGCATAATGTCTCCAATATTTTTCATGTTTCATATATAATAATTCTATTCCAGATGTGTATCAATCAATCAGAGTACTCCAGGGAAATAGAACTATTGATAGAATGAGAGAGAGAGAGAGAGAGAGAGAGAGAGAGAGAGAGAGAGAGAGAGAGAGAGAGAGAGAAGAGAAGAGAAGTAACTTAAGGAATTTATTGGAAGGGTTTCCAAGCTGTGATTTTGCTAGTTCAATAATCCAGGAGTCATCCAGTCCACAAGCTGAATATCTCAGCTGCCCTTTAGTATCTCTTTAGTATGAAGAGGTAGTCTGTGCTACCAGTAAAGGAATGGACTTCTCACAAGAGCGAGAGTAAGCAAGCAAAGAGAGAGCTTCTTCTTCATGTCCTTCATATAGGCTACCAGGAGAAGGTGTGGTCCAGATTAACGGTATATTTTCCTACCTCAAAAGGTCAGGATTAAAAGTGTGTCTCCCCACTTCAGATGATTTAATTGAGGAGGAGAATGCGTCTCACAGGCATACCCAGTCATTTGGGTTTTAGTTAGTCCTAGATGTAGTGAAGATGACAGCCATGAATAGCCATAGCCAGGTAGCTCAGCAGTTAGGAGTACTCTCTGCTCCTGCAGAAGACCCAAGTTTGCTTCCCAATTCCCATGGCATGGGTATGGGAGAGCTACCTCCTCCAACTATAACTTCAGACAATTCTGGGCCATCTTCTGGTCTCAGTGAGCACCCATACATGTATGCACATACACACACGCACGCACGCATGCACACGTACACACAGAGAAATCTTTAAAATATTAATTATGTTCCTTTCTGAAGAGAAATAATCTTCCAGTGTAGGTTTCCATTCATCAATCCATGAACATATGTGTTGTTTCATCTTTTTTTTAAATTGAAAATAGTGGGTTTCCAACTGCACCCCAGAGCTAACCCTGTGCCACAGCTCTCTACAACCCAGTCCCACCCAGAGAGAGCTGGTCTCCCAGGAGTGCTTACACACCTAAAACCACAGGCCTACAGGCTCACAGGAGGGGCAAGCTACAGTCAGAGACAGCAAGACCAGCTAACACCAAAAATAACCAGATAGTGAGAGACAAGTACAAAAGCCTAAGCAACAGAAACCAAGGCTACTTGGTAACATAAGTAGCTTTCCCACTACAGCAAGCCCTGGATACCCCAACACACTGGAAAAGCAAGATTCTGATTTAAAATTACATCTCAATGATGATGATAGAGGGCTTTTTTATTGGATTTTTTTATTTACATTTCAAATCTTACCCCTTTTCCCGGTTTCCATAAACCCCCTATCCCATCCCCCCTCCCCCTTCTTCTATGAGGGTATTCACCAACCCAACAACCCACCCCTTCCTGCCTCCCTGCTCTAACATTCCCTAAGGGCTTCTCCTCATTGGTGCCCAACGAAGCCATCTTCTGCTACATATGCAGCTGGAGCCATGGGTCTGTCCATGTACACTCTTTGGATGGTGGTTTAGTCCCTGGGAGCTCTGGTTGGTTGGTATTGTTGTTCTTATGGGGTTGCAAACCCCTTCAGCTCCTTCAATCCTTTCTCTAACTCCTCCAATGGGGACCCCGTTCTCAGTTCAATGGTTTGCTGCGAGCATCCACCTCTGTATTTGCCATGCTCTGGCAGAGACTCTCAGGAGACAGCTATATTAGGCTCCAGTCAGCAAGCACTTCTTGGCATCAGCAATATTGTCTGGGTTTGGTGGCTGTATGTATATGGGCTGAATCCCCAGGTGGGGCAGGCTCTGAATGGCCATTGCCTCAGTCTCTGCTCCAAACTTTGTCTCTATATCTCATCCTATGAATACTTTTGTCCTGCCTTCTAAGGACTGAAGCACCACACTTTGGTCAAACTTCTTGAATTTCATGTGGTCTGTGGATTGTATCTTTGGTAATCTGAGCTTTTAGGTTAATATCTACTATCAGTGACTACATACTATGTGTGTTTCTTTGTGATTGGGTTACCTCACTCAGGATGATATTTTCTAGTTCCATCCATTTACCTATAAATTTCATGAAGTCATTGTTTTTAATACCTGAATAGCACTGCATTGTGTAGATGTACCACATTTTCTGTATACATTCCTCTGTTGAAGGACATCTGGGTTCTTTCTAGCTTCTGGCTACTATAAATAAGGCTGCTATGAACATAGTGGAGCATGTGTTCTTGTTATATATTAGGGCATATTTGGGTACATGCCCAGGAATTGCATAGCTGGAACCTTAGGCAGTACTATGTCCAATTTTCTGAGGAACCTCCAGACTGATTTCCAGAATGGTTGTACCAGATCGCAATCTTACCAACAATGGAGGAGTGTTCCTCTTTCTCCACATCCTCACAGGCATCTGTTGTCACCTGAGTTTTTTTTATCTTAGCCCTTCTGAGTGGTGTGAGGTAGAATCTCAAGGTTGTTTTGATTTGTATTTCCCTAATAACTAAGAATGTTAAGCATTTCTTTAGGTGCTTCTCAGCCATTCAATATTCCTCAGCTGAGAATTCTTTGTTTACCTCTGTACCCCATTTTTAATAGGGTTATTTGGTTCTCTGGAGTCTAATTTCTTGAGTTCTTTGTATATATTGGATATTAGCCCTTGATGTTAGAGGACTGTATGAAGCACATAAATAACACCCTTAAAGAAAAACAGGAGAACACAGGTAAACAGGTAGAAGCCCTTAAAGAGGAAACATATAAATCCCTTAAAGAAATACAGGAAAACACAACCAAACAGGTGAAGGAATTGAACAAAACCATCCAGGATCTAAAAATGAAAATAGAGACAATAAAGACATCACAAAGAGAGACAATCCTGAATATTGAAAACCTAGGAAAGAGATCAGGAGTCTTAGATGCAAGCATCAGCAACAGAATACAAGAGATAGATGAGAGATTCTCAGGTATAGAAGACACCATAGAAAACATTGACACAACAGTCAAAGAAAATGCAAAAAGCAAAAAGCTTCTAACTCAAAAATTTCAAGAAATCTAGGACACAATGAAAGACTGAACCTAAGAATAATAGGTATAGAAAAGAGTGAAAATTCCCAACTCAAAGGACCAGCAAACATCAACATAATTATAGAAGAAAACTTCCCTAACCTAAAGAAAGATTTGTCCATAAATATACAAGAAGCCCACAGAGCACCAAACAGATGGGACCAGAAAAGAAATTTCTCCCATCATAAAACAATTAAAACACCAAATGCTCAGAAGAAAGAAAGAATATTGAAAGCAGTAAGGGGAAAAAGGTCAAGTAACATATAAAGGTAAACTCATCAGAGTTATACCAGACATCTCAACAGAGACTCTAAAAGCCAGAAGATCTTGGGCAGATGTCATACAGACCCTAAGAGAACACAAATGCCAGCCCAGGCTACTAAACCCAGCAAAACTCTCAATTACCATAGAGGGAGAAACCAAGTTATTCCATGACCAAACCAAATTTAAACAAAAATCTTTCCACTAATCCAGCCCTACAAAAGATAATAGATGGGAAATTCCAATACAAGGAGGGAAAATACACCCTCCCCCCAAAAAGCAAGAAACTAATCTCACAACAACTCAGAAAGAAGAGAACCACACAAGCATAATTCTACATCTGTCTTAGTCAGGGTTTCTATTCCTGAACAAACATCATGACTAAGAAGCAATTTGGGGATGAAAAGGTTTTTATTCAGCTTACACTTCCATGCTGCTGTTTCATCACCAAAGGAAGTCAGGACTGGAACTCAAGCAGGTCAGGAAGCAGGAGCTGATGCAGAGGCCATAGAGGGATGTTTCTTACTGACTTGCTTCCCCAGGCTTGCTCAGCTTGCTTTCTTATAGAACCCAAGACCACCAGCCGAGGGACCCACAATGGGCTGGGTCCTCCCATCTTGACCACTAGTTGAGAAAATGCCTTACAACTGAGTCTCATCAAGGCATTTCCACAACTGAGGCTCCTTTCTCTGTGATAACTCCAGCTTGTGTCAAGTTGACACACAAAACTAGCCAGTATAACCTCTAACAACAAAAATAACAGGAAGCAACAATCATTGCTCTTTAATATATCTCAACATTGATGCATTCAGTTCCCCAATAAAAAGAAACACACTAACAGGCTGGATACATAATAAGACCCAGCATTTTGCTGCGTACAGGAAACACACCTTGGTGACAAAGACAGATGCTGCGTCAAAGTAAAAGACTAGAAAGAAATTTTCCAGGTAAATGACCCTAAGAAACAAGCTGGAGTAGCCATTCTAATATCCAATAAAATAGACTTTCAACCAAAAAGTTATCAAAAAAAAAAAAAAAAAGATATATTTCTGAAGCCAGTTACACTGATACCTAACCACACAAAGACCCAACAAAGAAGGACACCTTCAGATCAATTTCCCTTATGAATATTAATGCAAAAATATCCAATAAAATTCTTGAAAACAGAATCTAAGAACACATCAAAACAATCATTCTCCATGATCAAGTAGGCTTCATCCCAAAGATGCAGGGATGGTTCAATATAAGGGAATCCCATCAATGTAATCCACTATACAAACAAACTCAAAGAAGAAAAAGAAAACACACGGTCATCCTATTAGATAGAGAAAAAGCATTTGACAAAATTTAGCACCATATCACGTTCAGTATCAAAAAGATCAGAAATTCAAGGCCCATAACTAAACATAGTAAAAGCAATATACAGCAAACCAGTAGCCAACATCAAACTAAATGGAGAGAAACTTAAAGCCATCCCACTAAAATCAGGGACTAGACAAAGCTGCACACTCTCTCCCTATCTACTCACCATATTAGTAGAAGTTCTAGCCAGAGCAATTAGACAACAAAAGGAGTTCAAAGGGATACAAATTGAAAAGGAAGAAGTCAAAATATCACTATTTGCAGATGATATGATAGTTTACATAAGTAACCCCAAAAATACCACCAGAGAACTCCTACAGCTGATAAACAACTTCAACAAAGTGGCTGGATAGAAAATTAACTCAAACAAATCAGTAACCTTCCTCTACTCAAAGGATAAACAGGATGAAAAGAAATTAAGAAAATGACACCCTTCACAGTAGTCACAAATAATATAAAATACCTTGGTGTGACTTTAACCAAGCAAGTGGAAGATCTGTATGACAATATCTTTAAGTCTCTGAAGAAAGAAATTAAAAAAGGTCTCAGAAGATAAAAAGGTCTCCTATGTTCATAGATTGACAGGATTAATATAGTAAAAATGGCCATCTTGCTGAAAGCAATCTACAGATTCAATGCAATCCCCATCAAAATTCCAACTCAATTCCTCATAGAATTAGAAAGAGCGATTCTCAAATTCTTTTGGAATAACCAAAAACCCAGGTTAGCAAAAACTATTCTCAACAATGAAAGAACTTCTGGGGGAATCACCATTGCTGCCCTCAAGCTGTTATTACAGAACAATAGTGATAGAGACCACAGGGTATTTTTACAGAGACAGGCAGATAGATCAATGGAATAGAAATGAAGACCCAGAAATGAACCCATACACCTATGGTCACTTGATCTTTGACAAAGAAGCTAAAATCATCCAGTAGAAAAAGACAGCATTTTCAACAAATAGTACCTTTCAACTGGTGGTCAGCATGTAGAAAAATGTAGAAAAATGTAGCAAATTGTTACATTCTTATCTCATTGTACAAAACTCAAGTACAAATGGATCAAGGACCTCCACATTAAACCAGAAACACTGAATCCAATAGAAGAGAAAGTGGGGAAGATCTTTGAACACATGGGCACAGGAGAAAATTCCCTGAACTGAACACAAATGACTTTTGCTATAAGATCAACAATTGAAAAATAGAACCTCATAAAATTGAAAAGCTTCTGTAAGGCAAAGGACACTGCAAATAGGACAAAACAGCAACCAACAGATTGGAAAAACATCTTTATGAATCCTATATCTGATAGAGGGCTAATATCAAATACAAAGAACTCAAGAAGTTAGGATGCAGAGAACCAAATACCCCTATTAAAAATGGGATACAGAGGTAAACAAAGAATTCTCGACCGATATGAACAACAATGCCAACCAACCAGAGCTTCCAGTGACTAAGCCACTACCCAAAGACTATATACATGGACTGACCCTGGGCTCCCTGGGTAGCAATGAATAGCCTAGTAAGAGCACCAGTGGAAGGGGAAGACCTTGGTCCTGCCAAGAATGAACCCCCAGTGAACATGATTGTTGGGGGGAGGGCGGTAATGGGGGGAGGATGGGAAGGGGAAGCCTATATAGAAGGGAAGGGGGAGGGGTTAGGGGAATGTTGGCCTGGAAACCGGGAAGGAGAATAACAATCGAAATGTAAATAAGAAATACTCAAGTTAATAAGGATAAAAAAAAAAAATTATCAACCGAGGAATCTCAAATGAATGAGCAGTACCTAAACAAATGTTCAACATCCTTAGTCATCTGGAAATGCAAATAAAAACAACCCAGAGATTCCACCTCACACCAGTCAGAATGGCTAAGATCAAAAATTCAGATGACAACAGATGTTGGCGAAAAAGGAACACTCCTTCATTGCTGGTGGGATTACACTCACTCTGGAAATCAGTCTGGCACTTCCTCAGTAAATTGAACATTGTATTACTTGAGGACCCAGTTGTACCACTCCTGGGCATATACCCAAAAGATGCTGCAACATATAATAAGGACACATGGTCCACTATGTTCATAGCAGCCTAATTTATAATAGCCAGAAGCTGGAAAGAACCCAGATGTCCTTCAACAGAGGAATGGATAGAGAAAACATGGTACATTTGCACAATGGAGTACTACTCAGCTATTAAAAACTTCATGAAATTTTTAGGCAAATGGATAGAACTTGAAAATATCATCCTGAGTGAGGTAACCCAATCACAAAAGAACACACATGGTTTGCACTCACTGATAAGTGGATATTAGCCCAAAAGCTCAGAATACCCAAAATATAATTCACAAACCACATGAAGCTCAAGAAGAGGGAAGACCAAAGTGTGGATGCTTCAGACCTTCTTAGAAGGGGGAGCAAAAATACTCGCAGGAGGAAATAGGGAGACAAAGTGTGGAGCAGAAACAGAAAGGCCATCCAGAGACTGCCCCACATGGGGATCTATCCTATATACAGCCACCAAACTCAGACAATATTGTAGATGCCAAGTACTGCCTGTTGACAGGAGCCTGATATAGCTGTCTGCCGAGAGGCTTTGCCAGAGCCTTACCAATACAGAGGCTCATGTGCATGGCCAACCATTGGACTGAGATGAGGGCCCCCAATGGAGGAATTAGAGAAAGAACTGAAGGAGCTGAAGGGGTTTATAACCCCATAAGAACACATTGTCAACCAACCAGACTCCCCCCGCCCCCCAAGCTCCCAGGGACCAAACCACTAACCCAAGAGAGCACAGAGATTGATCTATAGCTCAAAGCACATATGTAGCAGAGGATGGCCTTTTCGGGCATCAATGGGAGGAAAGGCCCTTGGTCCTTAAAAAGCTCGATGCCCCAGTGTAGGGGAATTGTTAGGGTAGAAAGGTGGGATGGAGTGGGTGGGGGTGAGCACCCTCATAGAAGTGAGGGTGGGATTTAGATAGTGGGTTTCTGGAGAGGAAATCTGGAAATGGGATAGCATTAAAATTTTAAATAAAAAATGTAGTTAAAAAAAGAGGAAGAATTTAAATGGAGTCTTGCTTACAGATTCATGGGTTTAGACCATTATCATCACGGCAAGGACATGCTGTGAGGATGGCTGCACTCACAGCACTGGAGTAGTAACTGAGAGACAGAGTAACCAGAGAGACAGAGAGAGACAGACAGAGAGAGACAGTGACAGAGACAGAGAGACAGAAACAGAGACCAGGCCTGGTATGGCCTTTTAAAATCCTAAAGCCTGTCCCTAGTGAAACACTTACTCAGACAAGGCCATGCTTCCTCTGACAAGGCCACACCTCGTAAGCCTTCCAGTTTTTCTCAAACAGTTCCACTCCTATTGCAGTAGCCATTATTCTCTACTCAAATTGACCCCACAGTGGCAGTAAATGTTCCTCACTACTCACCCCAATGTTCTGGTTTCCCAAATGAAACACAGACAGACAGACAGACAGACAGACAGGCAGGCAAACAGACACACACACAGCCTTATATTTTAATATGCCTTATATAGGTCGATGGCTGGCTACTCTCAACCCCCCGCCATGGACTAATACAATGCCCTCTGATATTCCTGAGTTATGACTTACTAAAATCTATATTCCTTAACTCCTTCTTCTTCTTCTTCTTCTTCTTCTTCTTCTTCTTCTTCTTCTTCTTCTTCTTCTTCTTCTTCTTCTTCTTCTTCTTCTTCTTCTTCTTCTTCTTCTTCTCCTTTCTCCTCCTTTTCCTCCCTCCTCCTTTTCCTTCTCCTTCTCCTTCTCCTCCTCCTTCTTCTCCCCCTCTCCCTCCCCCTCCCTCTCCCCCTCCCCGTCCCTCTCCCCCTCTCCCTTCCCCTCCCCATCATCCTCTCCCTCCCCCTCCCCTCCCCCTCTCTTTCCTGCACTTCTCAGGCTTGTTCCTTACTCCTTTCCAGTCATGAAGGTTTTTCTTCCCTCTCTTTCTCAGTCCCTTCCCCAGGAATCCTAAAAGTCCCATCTCTGTCTCCCTGTCCAGTCATTGGCCACCAGCAACTTTATTTACCAATCAAAACCAACTGGGGGCAGGGTCCCTCAGCATTGTACATGCAGATGTGTGGATTCCTGTGCAATTTTGGGACGCATTAGACCAAATCCACAACACACTCTCTGGTAACTAAGCATTCAAATATATGAACCTCTTGCTTCATCCTTATTCAAGCCACTACTCATTACTGTAATTATCATTCTTTGATGAGTTTTATGTGGTTTAGGTATTACAGAAACTGTAGCCTTGCAAAAAGAATTGGGCAATGTTTCTTCTATTTCTCCTCTATACAATAGTAGAGTACTGGTATCAATCCTTCTTTGAAAGTCTGATAAAATTCTGTGCTAAAACTGTCTGGTCCTCAGCTTGTATTGATTGGAAGACTTTTATATAATGCTTCTATTTTACTATGGGTTATAGGTCTGTTCAAATTGCTTATCTGATCTTGATTTAACTTTGGTAAGTGGTATATATCAAGAAAATTATCTATTTCTTTTATATTTTATAATTTGATAGAGTACAGGTTTTTAAAATTATGACCTTCTAATTCTCTGGATTTCCTTGATGTCTGTTGTTATGTCCTCTAATTTTGTTAATTGGATCTTTTATTTTCATCTTTTCGTTAATTTGACTAAGGGTATGTCAATCTTACTGGTTTTTTCAAAGACCAACTCTTTCTTTCATTGATTCTCTGTATTTTTGTTTATTCATTTCAATTTTGTTGATTATTTTTACCATCTATTTAGATTTAGTTCTTTTTATTCTAGAGCTTTCAGGTATGCTCTTAAGTTACTAATTTCAGATTTTTTATTAGATATATTTCTTTACTTACATTTCAACTGTTATTCCTTTTCCCAATTTCCTGTCCACAAGCCCCCATCCCTTCCCCCTACCCCATACAGGTATTTCCCCCATCCATCCCCCTTACTGCCTCCCATATTCCCCTGCACTGGGGATCCAACCTTGGCAGGACCAGGGGCTTCCCCTTCCACTGGTGCCCCAACAAGGCTATTCTCTGCTACACATGCAGTTGGAGCCCTGGGTCAGTCCATGTATACTCTTTCGGTAGTGGTTTAGTCCCTGGAAGCTCTGGTTGGTTGGCATTGTTGTTCTTATGGGGTTGCAAGTTCCTTCAACTCTTTCAATCCTTCCTCTAATTCCCCCCAAGGGGGTCCTGTTTTCAGTTCAGTGGTTTGCTGCTAGCATTGACCTCTGTATTGAACATGGTCTGGATGTATTTCTCAGGAGAGATCTATATCCGGTCCCTGTCAGAATGCACTTTTTAGCTTCATCAATCTTATCTAGTTTTGTATATATATATATACATACATATGGGTCACATGTGGGGCAGGCTCTGAATGGCCGTTCCTTCAGTCGCTGCTCTAAACTTTGCTTCCATATCCCCTCCTATGGATATTTTCCCCCTTTAAAGAAGGAGTGGTAGCATCCACATTTTGGTCATCCTTCTTGAGCTTCCTGTGGTCTGTGGATTGCATCTTGGGTAATTCAAGCTTTTGGGCTAATATCCAATTATAAATGAGTGCATACCAAGTGTGTTTTACTGTGATTGGGTTGCCTCACTCAGGATGATATTTTCTAGTTCATCCCATTTGCCTATGAATTTCATGAAGTCATTGTTTTTGATAGCTGAGTTTTTGTCAAGGAGGGTGCAGAGGGTACCTGGAAGAGAATGGGGGACAAGAGACACAAAGAAGGACACCAAGACAAGAGTCTGAACAAGGCGACAATTTTATTTTTTCCCAAGGCTGAATTTATACCATAACAGGGGTAACAGAGGGAGGGGGGGAGTGTGAAACATTTCCACGGGCCAAGGACACAGTATTTTTGTGGTTAGCTGGTGTCAACTGGATGTCAGAAAGGTCACAGGTTTGTCATATCTATTAGTCAGCAGAATTTTGGTTTTTCAGAAAGGTTACAGGTCATCACATTGGGCATCCTGACATCAGATGCATTTCTCAGCAAGGTCACAGCTTTATCATATCATTATTCATCCTGACCACCAGATTTGTATTAGTCTTCTGCAGCTGGCTGGGGATTTTCCATGAACCCAGTCATACTTAACTCTAACCATAATAACATCAATAATGGACGGTTTCAAGGGCATCACTCCCAACAAGTTTTGACAGTACTCCATTGTATGGGTGTACCACATTTTCTGTATCCATTCCTCTGTTGAAGGGCATCTGGGTTCTTTCCAGCTTCTGGCTACTATAAATAAGGCTGCTATGAACATAGTGGAGCGTGTGTCTTTGTTGTATGTTGAAGCATCTTTTGGGTATATGCCCAGGAGAGGTATAGCTGGGTCCTCAGGTAGAGATTTCACTTTTAAGCGTAGGCCCTTAGTACTATGAACTTGCCTCTTAGAACCATTTTCATTGTGTCCCATAAGTTTAGGCATGCTGTGTTTTCATTCTCATTTAATTCTAAAGTTATTAGTTTCTTTCTTAATTTCTATCTTGACCCACTTATTCACATGGCTTTTTCACTTTTCTATTTGTTGAGGTTTGTTTTATGTTCAAGTAACTGGTCATTTTGGACAAAGTCCCATGGATCTCTGGGAAGAAGGTATGTTCATTTGTGTTTGGGTGGAATGTTCTGTAAATATGTTAGATCTGTTTGGCTCATAACATCAGTTAGCTCCAGAATTTTACTGTTTAGCTTTTGTTTGAGTGACCTGTCTGTTAGCAAGAGTTGGGTGTTTAAGACACTTGCATGAGGGTCAATATGTCATTTTAGCTATAATAGTGTTTCTCTACGAACTTTATGCCCTTGGTCCTGGCGCACGGATGTTTAGAACTATGATATTTTTGATGGGTTTTTCCTTTTATGAATATATAGTTTCATTCCCTACCTCTTTGCATTAATTTTGGTTTGAAGTTTATCTTGTCAGATATTAAAATGGCTATACCAGCTTTTATCTTGGTTTTGTTTGCTTCAAATACCTTGTCCTATTCACCTTTTTACTCTGGGATGATGCCATAATTGATGTTAAAGTATGATTCTTGGATGTTGCAGAAGAATCAATCCCATTTTCCCATCTATTCTGTTGTTCTGTGACTTTTTACCTGGGAGTTGAGACCATTGATTTTGAGTGTCATCTATGAGAATTGTTTGTTGATTCCTGTTGCTCTGTGGTGGTGGTGGTGTTTCCCGCTCTCTTTTACTTTGCTGGTCTGAGAATATGTATTCCTTGTGTTCTTGGGTGTGATTAACCTCTTCTGCTTGAACTTTTCCCTCTATTGCCTTCTTGAGAACTGGATTTGTAGATAGGTAAATCTTAAATTATTTTTATTATAGAATGTCTTTCTTTCTCTAACTATTGTGATCAAAACTTTTGCTGGGTATATAGTCTGAGCTGGCATTCACAGTTCCTTAGAGTTTGTAAATTGATATAGCTGTCTCCTGAGAGGCTCTGCCAGAGCCTGACAAATACAGAGGCAAATGAGCACAGCCAATCACTGGACTGGCCACCGGGTAGAGGAGTTTAAGAAAGGACTGAAGGAGATGAAGGGGTTTGCAACCCATAGCAAGAACAACAAAATCAACCAACCAGATGCCCCAGAGCTTTCAGGGACTAAAGAGTACACAGGAGGGAGCCATGGCTCCAGCTGCATATGTAGCAAAGGATGACCTTGTTGGGCATCAATGGGAGGAGAGACCTTTGGCCCTGGTAAGACTCAATGCCCCAGTGTAGGGCACTTGAAATGTAAATAAATAAACTATCCAATTAAAAAACCCTTTCATCTAGGCCCTTCTGGATTTTAGAGTTTCCTTTGAAAAGTCATGTGTTATTGTAATAAGTTTGTCTTTATATATTATTTGGGCTTTTTCTCTTGTTGCTTTTAATATTATTTCTTTGTTCTATGCATTTAGTGTTTTGATTGTTTTGTGTCATTGGAAATTTTTTTCTGTTCCAGTCTATTTGGTGTCCCATGTGCTTCTTGTATCTTGATAGACACCTCCCTATTTGTGTTGGATAAATTTTGTTCTATAATTTTGTTGAAACTATTTTCAGAACTCTGGGTTTCTTTTCCTTCCTTGACTCCTATTATTCTTATATTTGGTCTTTTCATAGTGTTCTAGATTTGTGATTGTGAGCTAGCCCGTGGCTGTTGAGAATCAAACCCAGTTATCTGCTAGAACAGCCAGTGCTCCAATGCTCTTAATCACTAGCCCTGTTTTTACTTCTTGACTATTTGACTATTGTGATTTATGCTACCATATATGTCAGGGTATAAGTGTATCTTTAAGTCCTTACTTTAAGTGTGTGTGTGTGTGTGTGTGTGTGTGTGTGTGTGTGTGTGTGTGTAAGGAATTGCATGTGTGTGAAGGTTAAAGGACATCTTTTGGAGTCACATCTTTCTACCATGGGTCTGGGGATCACTTTCAGTTTGCTGAGTTTGCACAGCAAGCATATTTACCCAGAGTGTTGTCTCACAGACCTAGAGTAGCTGTAATACTATTTCTTAGCAGAGATAAGTATCAAATGGAACCTCACATGTAAGCCTGTACTTACTGACAGATAATCCATCCATTTCACATCTAGTACTTACTGAGAAGAAATGAGTCATGTCCTACCCAAAGACCCTTGTGCTTTGGTCAGGAATATTCTTGACTATGGTAAAGCTTGGTTGTGCTGTTGGTGTAGACTCCTGCTGAAACTCATCTAAATGCACTGTACCGGATACCTTTCTTTTTGATGTGACTAAAGTATTTGAGTAAAATAAGTCAGAGAGGAATTATTTATCCTGGCTCAGTGTTTTAGAAGGTCTGACCCATGATAGCTTGGCCCTGAGCCTCTGGGTCTGGATTCAGGCAGTTATTACAGCCAGAGGCTATGGTAAAGAAAATTCTTCACCTCATTTGGAACAAGAAAGCAGAGAATAAGACGTGAACTCCAGTCCAGGTATAGCCCCCAATCTACTTCCACATACCTTCTAAAATTCCATAAACTCCCAAAATAGCACCACCCTCCTGAGACCAAGTGTTCAAGCACATGGTGCCTGTGGGCAACGTTTCAAATTCAAACCACAACACATGCATTTTCCAATAGTTCCATCTCATTATATGTAAATTATGGCCTGATAATATTATTTAAGAGTAGGTTTTCTTAGTAACAGAGAAACTATTACAATAATCTCACACTGAGTCCCCACCATCTGCCTACGTCAGACAGGTTAACTTTCTGTACTAAAGAAAAAAGTATTTCTACACTCACTTTCCTTTAGTCATGAGCCACAAAGATTTTCCACAGTGTTTCATGAGCACTTCAAATGGACTGAGAATCAAACAAGGTATAGTTAAAACATCTGCCATAAAGTAGAAAAAAAATTATTTTAAAGCATTATTTATTATGTCCCCTAGGTAAAATTAAAACTTCAAAGTTACTTCATTTGTATTTCAAATTTGCCCTTGAATTGGATGTCTATTTAGACATAAAGCCAGCAAGAGGGATGCTCTGAGGTCCAGCTCCTCACTGCTGCGCCTAAAGAAAGTGGTCCATAGCTTCTGGTCAAAGCTCAACTATACACTTTGCTTGTAGTTTTGCCTGAGTCAAGCATATACACTCAAAAGGATTTCCAAATCACAAATTAATCATTAAAAATTATTGAAAAGAATGCATAGCATTTTGATACTAGACTTCTCTTAAATTTCAATGTCAAAAGCTTAAGATACTGGTGTGTGTGTGTGTGTGTGTGTGTGTGTGTGTGTGAGCGTGAGCATGCGCATTAGCTGCCTAGGAAATGACTTGAGTCAAATACTGGAACACTGAATTTGATGCCCTAATCTCAGGTTTGAGATTGTTTAACATCAAGAAAATATTCTTTGTTGTTTTATATTTTTATAACAGAAGAACCTTTCACCAAAAGGGTTAGCATACATAAAGGGGAAAGGCCAGAGAGCAGTGAATTCTTGGGCAGGCCAGCATCAGAACTATGTCCTTATGGCTCTCATCTGAGCATCTATTGTGATGCAATTGTTGGTTTGCCTTATAGAAAACTATAAATAACCACACAGTTTATATAGAAGCATTTCCAGATGAATTCAATACTTCAGAAGAAAAACATGACATTTTTAAAAATCTGTAAAATTTAAGATTTTTTTAGACAATATTTTCTTTTCTCCAAGTAGTTCAATAAAAGCCATTGACAAACCACACTTTTCTATGCATGCAAATCAGTGTGATCTCTAGGTCTTTTGACTGTCCAATTTCAGAATATAAAAACGGGAACTTGGGGTTGTATTTCCAAAAGCTCCTTGCCTACAATTGCATGATTGGGTGGAAAGTTGTTAACCATATTCCTGGTCTTCAAAAACTATACTTCTCTATCACAGAGTCTTGGGTGCTCAACTAGAAGAGCCTGACAAGAGCAACTTAAGGGAGAAAGACTTTGCTTTGGCTTGTGGTTTAAGGGCCCCATTTGTCATGGCAGAGAAGGCATGAGAGCAAGGGATCAAGGCATCTGGTCACACTGTGTCCAAACCCGAAGAATACAAATGCTGGCACTCTGCACACTTCCTCCTTTTTATGTCCCACCGACTTTACCTGGGTCTTCAAACTGCCAATTAAGGACTAACTTGATCACTGACAGGCATGCCTAGAGGCTTGTTCCCAAGGTGTTTCTAGATCCTGTCATGTTTGACAAGTTTAACTAGGACAGTGCTCCTTAGAATCCTTCATTATAAAAAAAAAAGTCGAATAAGCTACTCTTGCTCCAGTTCATATGCAACCTCTCTTAGAGTCCAGAAATCAGAATTCATACAAAGGCAAATACTATGATGTCAGTGTCAGCCACTCATCCACTGTGTTCTGTGTTAAAAAGGGAAATATGTAGCAAAATTAAATAAGCCCATGGCATAAAGAAACTGCAAAAATAAATAGAAGAATAACCGAAAAGTTAAAAAATCTATAATCAATAAGAGTGGATAGATATGGCAGAGTTCTTAGATAAAACTGCATTTTCAACCATTTTTAAAACATTTCCCATTTGGCAGAACCCCAAGTGGGCTTTGCCAAGCACTTTTCTCTGCACTTTTTAAGTGCATATGTATTTCAAGGAAAATTTAATCCATATGTTCTTCGCTCATTTACACAATTTATCAAAATGTTGCTTTGAATGAGCCATTTAATGTCTAAGAAAACTGAAGAGCACTCCTTTCCCTCCCAAATAAGATTTCAGTTTTTTTCTTCCTGAATTAAAAATGTGTTCTGAGCTGCATAAAAAACTAATTGAAAAATATTCAATTCTGTCGTAATATTCAGAGCCAAATAATATCTAATAAAATGCAAACTAATAGAAAAGCACAAATTCCCTTCTGCTACTGTTCCCAACTTCTTCTCATGGTTCCAAGAAGCCAAGGAATATCTGAATTAAAGCTACTGTAGAAATAACTTTTTGCTGTCACTTTAGAGAAACTGAGTCTGAACAAAGTTGAGTAGGCTGACATCACAAAATAAGGATTAACAGTGGAGTTAATTTGTCCAGTTCAGTGAGTTCTTTGCTCTTTTCATCTCAATTAGAATTTTATGTTGTAATATATGAGTGCTTTAGAATAATACAAGATCATGAAAACAGTGCAGACCATTCAGTATGAAACATGACCTCTGCTTTCTCCAGACAAATGTTAGAAACACTGGGAGGCTTCAAGTGAGAAATTCGACACCTGGTGTTGCCACTGAAAATTTCAGTCATCTAAGTAAACAAGTGACCCTAATATTGACCCTTTACTCTCCCCAGAGGGTTCAGCAATGCATCTGTTTAATTGTGTGTGTGTGTGTGTGTGTGTGTGTGTGTGTGTGTGTGTGTGTGTGTGTGTGTAACATACAAGGATGTTATACTTTCCAGAACTTTCAGAAGTCAGTTCTGTCCTTTCACTCTAGGTACCATGAGTTCAATCCAGATCACCAGGCTTCCTTGTCAAGCATCCCTAGCTACAAAGGAGCCATCCTATTGGTTAGAAAATTAATTTTGCAAGTCCAGCAACATCAGACACTTACCAAGAATGAGGAACAGGGAAGTACACGGACTGCACCTCAACAGATAAGGACCCTCACCCTCTCTTTCTTGCCTTCTTCCCACAGAGGGTGTCACTCTGGTCTGTACACAAACCTGTTCATGAGTGTTCTGTTTTATCTGAAAGTCAGTGATGAATCCACTCTGGCATGGCCATAGTCCACCTCAGGCTCAGCTTCTGTTCCCAGTGTCTTCAGATACCTCAGTTTCTCCAGATGGGGAAACAGATTTGGGGAAAGGAGACATGCTTTCCCAGGGAACTAAAAGAAGAGGTTCAGGGTTTATCGTGCTCATGTCACAAAGGCGTTTGAAACTATAGATCAAAGATACCTGCAGGCTTCATTATGGCTTCTCAGTGTTTAGGCAGCAGTGCTGTCTTATAAAAAGCAGTAACTAACAGAAGGTTCCCATTCTTTCAATGCAATGGAAGAGAGCAAGCATGTAACAAATAGGTGTTTATCACCTGCAAGCAATAACAGAGAGAATCAGATCTCTGTGGAGATGAACCAAGAGGATGCAGTGTCGTCAGACCACCTCTTGCTAGTTGTTTAGTCTTGGGAGGTTTCTTTGATCTCTCTGTCTTATCTGATGCTTTTAAGTATGGAATAATACTTTGCCCTGCTGTGTAAGAATACCAGAAACAATTCATGTAAAGCACTTAAGATAGCACCTGCATAGAACAGGGGCTAAGTGATTGACTCTCATTTTTCTCTTTGTTTTACTCATTTCCGGAAACTGGCTAAGTTCCTAGGACTTAAAAAGGAAGGAAGGAAGGAAGGAAGGAAGGAAGGAAGGAAGGAGGGAGGAGGGGAGGGAGGGAGGAAGGAAGGAAGGAGGGAGGGGAGGAAGGAGGGAAGGAAGGAGGTGTTATTTAAAACAGAAAGGAAGGAAGGAAGGAAGGAAGGAAGGAAGGAAAAGAAAAGGGAAGGAAGCCTGTTATTTAAAAGCTAGATGAGCCCTAAGCTAATAAAGGAAATTACAATCAGTAAACTCTGATTCTAAACCCAATCATGTGTTCAAAATACAAAGCAATCCGACTTGATGCAGTCACAGCAGGTACCCATGTCATTCATGTGACTTCTCATATCTGTACACTGTCTTTCCACCCTGACCTCCAATTGTCAAAATCAGCTAACTAATCCAGCTTACTCATTATAGAATATGCAACTATATTGAAGTATCACATGGTAGTCTGCATATATGTATAGTCATTATGCATCAATTCAAAAGAAAATTATATTCAACATGAAACAAGACTTCTAAAAAGTAGTAATAATACTAATAGTGTACTCAAAGATCAGACAACCATTGTAACCAAGAGCAAAATCCTCATCAGTGCCCTCGAAAGTTGCAGATCCAGAAATGGTTATGTCAGCAAAGAGCTGGGCAATGTGATATATGGGGCACATGCAAGGCCCAGTTCTGATTTGCTTTGTCTTGGTAATGGAAGTGAAAAGAACAGAATGCAATTGTTGTCTAAGGGTCATTACCAGAGAAAGTGGGGTAGCCTCATCAATAAGATGATGTAAGAACAACTCAGAAGAACACTCGAGGACAATTTTATTAGTGTTTAAAAGAGAAATCATGGGGCAGAAAAGCTGTAAGTCTTGGCAAGCATCCAGTGGAGGAGGGTGGAAAAGAGGGAGAGAGAAAGCTGTGGCTTTGTGAGGTAGGTATGGAAGTTTAGTAATCAACCATGTGGCTAAAGGGAATAGGCTTCATAGAAAGACTGAGGAGATTCCAACGTATCAGAGAAAAACATACTTAGACTGACCAGCATCCAACAAAAAAAGAAGAAAAAAGAAGAAAAAAGAAAAGTTACATTTCTCTGAGTCAGGACCCAGAAAGGCTGAAAGACTTAAGGAGCCTCATGTTGGCTTCCATAGTGACTGGGCAGAGAACATGGACTCTGGGGAGGGAACATGTCTTGTCTCCTTGGTTCTTTATTTTTTTTTTTTTTTTTTGGTGCTGGGACCGAACCCAGGGCCTTGTGCTTCCTAGGCAAGCGCTCTTCCACTGAGCTAAATCCCCAGCCCCCATGTCTTGTCTCCTTATGAGGATAATTATTCCCCTATCTATTTAGCATGGAGTCAGAGAAATGTGACTGAGTGATTAGTCTCTTAGCCAGATGATTGGCTGGTCCAACTGGACTAACTTGTACTTTTTGTGTACTTTGGAATGTTAGTCTCCACCTAGGCTAAAGGTAGATTCCACTCTCTTGGCCAGAAAAAAAAATAGGCTTTAATCAGCCTCAGCAGAACACTAATGAGGGCTGTAATTACATCATTCTGAAGATGACATTCTATTTCCAGGTTTGCAAAATGAAGTTAGAGTTGGTGTCATAAATGTACCTACCTTCTGGGATTATAAGTTGTGGTGGAGGGCTTGCCTTGCATGCTCAATTCCCTGGGTTTGATCTCTAGTGCTGCTGAGTGGAAAAAAATATGCCTATTGAACTAACATTTTATGGACCTATCATGATCTAGAACAGTGAAATCAGTTCTAATACCCTCACCACTGTCCTGTGATAATTGGTATGAAGAGTGCCATGGATGACATAAGCTTTATGATAGATTCAGACTACTACAATGTGCCTACAACGTGCTTACAACATGCCTACAGTATGCCTACAACGTGCCTACAACATGCCTACAATGTGCCTACAGTGCACCTACAGTGCACCTACAATGTGCCAACAATATGCCTACAATGTACCTGCAATGGTTCAGTGGTTAGAAAATTAACTGCTATGAATCTAAATTGACTCCGTCATGATGTCGGTATCATTTTCTATTTCGTAGCTTTGCATAAAGGTTAAATTGGAGCATTTGCTTGCTTCATAATAGGAGTTCAGTACAAAAGATGCTATTATCAAGATGGCAGAAGAGGGCACAATGGATTCAGATGTTGGATGGAAAGCTTTGTACATTGAGGTAACATCAGCTGGCACATACATAATGCTTCCCAACCCCAAAGCTGCTCTACGGCCGGAGTTATAGGCAATTGTGATCTGGCCTGCGTGTGATGGGAACTTAACCCATTCTGTAAGAGATGCAATGTCCTTAAGTGCTGGACTATCTCCTCAGTTCCTAGCTCACAATTCCGACTATTTCTATTGTTTAAACATTAAGTATTTTATTTACTCATCGATTTGATGCTGTCTATCTCAGGTCCCGACACCCAGCGTTAGATGTTAGTAGATATAAAAGCAGTGTGATATCACTTGTTGACTGAACTAATAAAGTGGCTCCCTTGAACCGGGCTTTATCAGAGACTTCCAATGATTAGAGTTCAATTCCATCACATGCTGGATCATCACATTCGTAACACATGGCAGATCACAACTGCCTGTAACTCTAGCTCTAGAATATTCAATGCCTTCCCTGACCTCTGCACATATGCATACACTCAGATACACACACACAAAATAAAATAAGTGTTTTTAATATGAAGAGTACACAAGAACATTCCCAAAGAAGCTAAACCCAGAAATAGAGAGAAATACCCCCCATCCCAAGGGCCATCTCCAAAGATAAACAGACCTTGGGAAGAGTCTGCTAGCTGAGCTCCATGTCAGAACAGCCTTCACCGCTGCTGGATTCAAGCTTCCGATTGACAGAGGAAGTGAGAAACTGATGGACCAGGCTTTCTCTACAGGCTTTAAAAACATTCTTCTCCTTATTTCTGTTTCCTGTGATTTTAACCAACAAGTCTCTAAAATATACTTGAAATAATGTGCAGTCACGAGTAGTGGTGAACACCTCTTCACACTGTAGGGAGACCAAAGTTGCCCAGGATGGAGAGAGAGGCCACTTTGGAAGAACAGAGGTAGAATAGAACCTGAGGATCTCAGGAAGGAAAAAAGAATCCCAGCTGGGGCAGAAGGCCAAGCAACTCTCTCTCTCTCTCTCTCTCTCTCTCTCTCTCTCTCTCTCTCTCTCTCTCTCTCTCTCTCTCTCTCTCTGTCATTTCATGCTTTCTGTAGTCTTTTCCAAGCTTACAATCTCTTTTCAAACTTCTGGTACATAATAATTCTTTCTTACAACTTTTTTCACAGTGCTTTCTGGATTTGGGGAATGTTGAGAAGTCCGGCTCGCTAGGAAATAAATTCAACCTGATTACTTAACCAAACTTCCTCAATTGCCAAGGTACAAATTCATATCCAATTCAAGAATGAAGGGAGCATTGTCTTGTAAAACATTATCATTTTCTGGCTTTAAGAAGAGGATGGAAGGATGCGCTGAATCTGGGCAGAATGTTTTGGTTAGGTGTTCAAGTTGAAACCTACAACTCAAAACAAAAGAGAAGAAACAAAAGCTAAGTTTGTGAGTTCGTGCAAACAAACTGTTTGGTGGGGAGCGCTGGTGTCCATTCACCCCATGCACACCCTTTTCTCTTCTAGGACCCCGCCGCCTCTCCCCATTTTGGTTTTGAATTAGGCATCCTGGAACTGATCACTTCTCAGCCTCAATAAGTCCTTGTTAATTATTTTAACATTTCAGGTTTAGGAAATTCAAGCCTAGTGTTTGCTAACTGCTCTTTTCCTTGATTTGTGTGCCCTCTTACGTTACAGGGGAAGTTGGGGCCATGTGGTTCTGATTCATTTTTACTTAACTCATGAAGACATTGTTTCATAAAGGCCATTTGATGTCCAAAGATTCTGCTCAAATTTTTCTTCCTCAAGCCAGGAGAGCTGCACAGTCTATAACAGAAAAACAGAATCAGGAGGCCCAGAACTCACTTTTTTTAAATCTCCTCTGCCCTGACTTACTTTCAGGGCAATAAGCTATCTGGGTAGAGATAACAGTATTTCATGGAGGGGTTGAGAAACTGCATAGCAAAATATCATTTTGGAGACTCATTCCTAAGACCCTTTATGAGCTGACACCTAAATAACCCTTGAAATCAAATAAGATTTTGTTTGGTTTGGTGTTTGGTATAGCAGTTCCCACAACTCAAAATTGAAAATTTACATGGTAATTAGATAGAATATTGTTCTGCCTGAAAGCATAATCCTCATGTGCATGTTTACATGGGAATGCTGTCTTCCTACTGGTTTCCTTTTGAGTAAATATCACACTCTAACCTTTTAATCCATTCGCAGGACAGTGAGAAGACACCCAACACAGAGGAATCCCTTCTGCTGCCAGCACTAAGACTGAAGTCCTCCTGCTGTTTTACTTTAGAACACCAAATACCAAAAGTTAAAGCTCTTCTAAATGAAATAATCCCAGAGTTAGCATGTATCAGCAGTTTGTTTTAAAACTTATTTTATTTCCACTTTCTTTTTTTTCATCTTTATTAAATTGGGTATTTCTTATTTACATTTCAAATGTTATTCTCTTTCCCCGTTTCCAGGCCAACATCCCCCTAACCCCTCCCCCTCCCCTTCTATGTGAGTGTTCCCTCCCCCTCCCCCCCCCATTCCCCCCCTCCCCCCCAAAATCCCATTCACTGGGGGTCCAGCCTTGGCAGGGTTAAGGGCTTCCCCTTCCACTGGTGCCTCTACTAGGTTATTCATTGCTACCTATGAATTTGGAGCCCAAGGTTAGTCCATGTATAGTCTTTGGGTAGTGGCTTAGTCCCTGGAAGCTCTGGTTGGTTGGCATCGTTGTTCATATGGGGTCTCAAGCCCCTTCAGCTCTTTCAGTCCTTTCTCTGATTCCTTCGATGGGGGTCCCATTCTCAGTTCAGTGGTTTGCTGCTGGCATTCACCTATGTATTTGCCATATTCTGGCTGTGTCTCTCAGGAGAGATCTACATCCGGTTCCTGTCGGCCTGCACTTCTTTGCTTCATCCATCTTATCTAATTGGGTGGCTGTCTATGTATGGGCCACATGTGGGGCAGGCTCTGAATGGGCGTTCCTTCTGCCTCTGTTCTAAGCTTTGCCTCCCTATTCCCTCCTAAGGGTATTCTTGTTCCCCTTTTAAAGAAGGAGTGAAGCATCCGCATTTTGGTCATCCTTCTTGAGTTTCATGTGTTCTGTGCATATAGGGTAATTCAAACATTTGGGCTAATATCCACTTATCAATGAGTGCACACCATGTGTGTTTTTCTGTGATTGGGTTACCTCACTCAGGATGATATTTTCCAGTTCCATCCATTTGCCTATGAATTTCATAAAGTCATTGTTTTTGATAGCTAAGTAGTATTCTATTATTTCTACTTTCTATTCCTATTCATAATTCATCACCACTTGCTGGAGTCTAGGTCCTCAGGTAGAAGTCCTATCAGCCACCCAAGTCTCCAGTAAGCAAAATAAAATTCAAAAAGCATTTTGACCACAATCAGAAAGTAAGTATATTATTAAAATAACAAGACATTACAGTAAACAAGTTCAGGTGAAATGATAACATCTGTTGGTCTGATATGCTGCATCAACCAGGGAACACAGGAAGTAGCCACAGGCTGTTGAAGAAATTGAATATTTTCTCTCCCCCAAAATGTTTATTTCCCAAAGAACTTAACCCCCACTCCCTTTTGAGTGTGAAAATTCATCCATGTGTCTGTCGGTCTGTGTCTACCAGTCTATCTGAACATCTTCTGGCTATCATTTAATCTCCAGGGAGTAGTCTGAGACCAGGCAAAGGGCCCAGATGAACACAGCTCAAGAGCTGTCAGTACAGACAGGTGGAGTCAGTAGACATTTGGTGTCCCTTTCCTTGGCAAAGCAGTAGTTAGATTGCACATGGCTGGGTTAAAACGTGTGTGCTCCAGGGGAGAAAATTGGATCTTTCTCTTCTCACTTTTTACAAGGTTCTTATGAAAGTAGTCTTGTGAGAAGGTGCAGACTTTTGTTACCAGCTGTACAGGCAAGTAAATAGCAGTCCCCACTCTACCTGTGAATCAGCACCTACATCCCCCTCTAGTCTTGCCACAAACTGAGATCAGCCAACCTTCTGAGGATTGGAACCAATCCTACCTGGTTCTTGCCAAGCAACCTTTAGAAACTACACACATTCAATTTGTGCCTCTACAAAGGACACGTTATGAAGACCCTTTAAGAGAATATCTGTTGCTTGCTCATGGAGTAGGATGAGGAAACCAGGAGAAGTAAACTACCTTTATCACATTTATACTGAAGAACAAATAGACAAAAAAATTTCACAAAAACCTAAGATTCAGCCATGTAGGAGTTTACAGACGAATAAATGAAACAGGAAATAAATGAAGGCCATATGACATGGAAGAGACAGAAGGATGAATGCCACTGATTACGTCATAAACATGGTGATGATCAACCTCAGAGGTAGGAAGGAGAACATGCTTACGATGAGAAGACCGTCTCCAGGGACAGTGGCTGAATAAGGGAAATCCAATCCGAGAGAACAGGCTCTAATTACAAACAAGTCAAACGCTCTGAAAGCAAAGGATGCCTTCCCAAAATGTCACAATTAACAGATGCCAAACCTGTCTCCAAAGTGAGGAGGATTCCTCTAGAACCTTCTATGGTCAGGACCTGAGAGACCTGCTCAGGTTCTCCATGTAGAATTGGTTAAGGTGTCCCTCCAGTTGCTTTCTTTGTCCTTGGTCAGTTTTCCCATTTCCTACACTCAGTACAGGACTAGGGAACAACTGTGCTTAGGAGAAATGCAACATTCTTCTGTGGTCCCACCAAAGAGCAAAGCTCATAGACACAGAACAAATCTCTAAGAACAAGAGACTCCTTGTGTCTGACGTGCATTTTTTTTTTCTGTAAAGGTAGCTTTCCATCTATTTGTTTTCACTTCTTCCAAATAATAACAAATGAAATTGTAATTAACATTTAGCAAATAATTCTATCAGTATACTTTATGAGGAAATTCATTCATGGTAAATAGTAAGATAAATAGTTTCTATGCTTTTATACCAGCCTGTGGCTTGTTCTGGACGATAGACCATTTCTAATGGATGTATTCACTAAAGTGTGTTTGTTTGCCATTCAGTTATCACTCCTTGGAACATTATCCATAGCTGTGTCACCATTCATGTGGTTACACTCCAGAATATGCTATGTGGTCAGACTAAGATATTGACTTCACTGCACATCTGTGGCCTGTGGTGCTGATACGCCACATTCTGGGGAGTGGGATGGACTGCCAGGCCCTGCCACTTCTGCAGTCCCACATGGCCTGCAATAGTTTTACTCTGACCCGTCCTAAAGAGGATTTTTACATGTTTGTTTAATTCCTCAAAATTTATAATTGTGCCAGACATAGTGCTGTACACCTTTGATTTCAGCACTCAGGAGGCAGAGGCAGGAGGATCTCTGTGAATTCCAGGCCGGCCTGGTCTTCAGAACAAGTTCCTGGCCATCCAAGATTACATAGAGAGACCCTGTCTAAATATATGTATATATATAATATATGTGTATATATATATTTGTAGAGTATATGTTGTCTTTTTTAAAAGATGGAATTTCTGTCCCAGGACTCATTTATTTTTTGTTTTTGTGCCAAGCCACATTGAAGTTTGGAGTCCCTCAGTCTGATGCTACTAGGGTAATAGAGATACAGGCAGAAAAGGTTAAGAATTTTTAATGCAGTACCTAAACATAACTTCAGAACTAGATATAGACTATTCTTAAGTACTGTTAGCTTGTGTGAGACACTTTTTTATTTTTTATTAGATTTTTTATTTATTTACATTTCAAATGTTATCCCCTTTCCCGGTTTCCCCTCCAGAAACCTGCTATCTCCCCCTGCTTCTATAAAGGTGCTCACCCACCCACCCACCCACCCATTCCCCCCCACCTTCCCACCCTGACATTTCCTTATACTGGAGCATCGAACCTTGACAGGACTAAGGGCCTCTCTTCCCACTGGTGCTCGACAAGGCCATTCTCTGTTACATATGCAGCTGGAGCCATAGGTCCACCCCTGTGTACCCTTGGGATGGTGGTTTAGTCCCTGGGAGCTCAGGGGTGTCTGGTTGGTTGATATTGTTGTTCTTCTTATAGGGTTGCAAACCCCTTCAGCTCCTTAAGTCCTTTCTCTAACTCCTCCATTGGGGATCCTGTTCTCAGTCCAATGGTTGGCTGTGAGCATCCACATCTGTATTGGTCAGGCTCTGGCAGAGCCTCTCAGGAGACAACCATCACAGGCTCCTGTCAGCAAGCACTTCTTGGCGTCAGCAATTGTGTCTGGATTTGGTGTCTGAATATGGGATGGATCCCCAGGAGGGGCAGTCTCTGGATGGCCACTCCTTCAGTCTCTGCTCCACACTTTAGACAGGAACAATTCTGGGTTAAAAATTTGGAGATGAGTGGGTGTTCCCATCCCCCAACTGGGGGCCTTGCCTAACCTCTGGATATGGTCTCTACTGACCCTGTTTGTAACTGTTTCTAGCCCAGACCCTCAGGGCTTAACACATGGTAGGTGAAGTCTTGGAGACATCTTTCAGATGTGTGTTTCCTTCTGTGTTTTGGGTCACAGAAAAACTGACACCCCAAATTCCTCAGGGTTACTTGTCTTTACCTAAATGAACTATACTGTATCAGGGACATCCACACACTGCAGTCACCTGCTTCCCAACCTTCACAGCTACTCAACACCCTTCTAACTCTGTGCCTTTCCCTCCAGAGCTGGGAGGAATGAACCTACCTTCTCCATAGGTCTGATGGCGGCAGAGTCTGAACTGCCATAGTCACAGCTCTCAAACTGGCACAAGGGGAAAGAGTGAGCAAAATTAAGAAACACAGTTTTGCATTTATTATACATCTTAGTATGTTCGAAAAGCCCGAGATACTTGAACAGATGGATATGGATGGATGACTTTAAAGATACAATTTTCGTGAGAATGGGCTTGTTGCTGTATAGAAAAATTATCCCCAAGTTTATGGGTATAAAATAATAAGAAATATTTAGTAACTGTTTCCATGGCTCGGAAATTTAGGAAGTAACCCAGCAGGGGAAGGAGGAATCCTGGGGTTACAGTGGCTGACTGGAGTCACTTTGAATACTTCTTAATTTTTGTCTCTGAAATATCAGCTAAAGGTGGTGGCTGGAATAACTGGGACTCTTCCAGGCTGTCTCCCAACGCCTAATGCACACAGCAGCACTAGGGTGTGTGGAATTCTTACCTGGCAGCTCAGCTCCTCCCCCTAATGGCATGTACTAGGATATGGAGTCAGACAGAAGCTGAGCCGTGGTTATTAACCTGGCTGTGGTAGGTTAAGATTTGGTAGACGTGTTAGGATTTGGTAGATCTATTCTAATTTGGGAGAATCAAGCTGCTGAGGCTGGCCATCTGCAAGGATAGGTAAAGAGGCTAGGGCTTTTAAAGATAAGGTGTCTTGTAGCCCAGGCTGGCCTGGAATTTTTCATGTAATGAAGATGACCTTGAATTCTGAACCTCCTACTGAACCTCTTGCGTGCTGGGATTATAAGTTTGCCTTACAAGCTCGTACTGTGGGCTGTTAGACATGGAACCCGGGACTTGCTTCATGCTAGGTAAGCGCCACACCAACTGGGCTACACCCTCAGTCCTTAATTCTGAAACTTTTAAATTGCAGGACGATCTAAGAATCTGCAGATCTCTTTCAGAGGATCGCCATCATGAAAGGTAATATATATATCAGCAAGCCACAAATAATAAGGACCAATCACCGTTAATGCCTTTGCAAATCCACAATGCACAAAACCTAGCCCTTCAAATGCCCTCAATAGGGTTTTTAAAAGATTCTTTTTATCTTCTTCTTTAGTGATGTGTATATGTGTGTGTGTCTCCGTGTGTGTTTTTACATGTGAGCGCAGTGCCCAAGGAGGCCTGAAAAGAGGTTCAGATCTCCTGGAGCTGGAATTACAGCAGCTATGAATCTTCCAACAAGGGTTCTAGGATCCAATACCAGGTCCTTTTCAGGAGCAGTAGCAGCCTAACCACCAACCCATCATCCAGTCCCCAGTATGACTTTCACCTGTTTAGTTTCTAACTTTTATGTCCCAGTTACACTTCTAATAACGTCACTTTCGGTTTCATTCAGTTGGCCTCCCTAGGTTCTACTTCTCAGTCCTAGGCATGTGTAAAAACTTGAACAGTTCATGCTCTGAGGAAATAGTTGGCCAAGGCTACGGAGGTGGCTGAGCAGTTAAGAGCAATTTCTGTTTGTGCAGAGCACCCACGCTCAATTCCCGGAACCCATGTTAGGTCTCTTACAACTGCCTGTAACTCCAGCGCCAGGAGAATATGGCTCCATCTTCTGACCTGAATAGATGCCAGCTCTCATGTGCATGTGCACATACACTCACAATTAAAAATTATAAATGTTAGAAAATTAGAATTGTTTTCAAAAAGAATTCACAGTCAACTTTACAGTATGCAAGGGCTACATTAGACCCACAGGCAAGACAGAGATAAAACAGATACAGATAAAGAAAATAAAAATAACATAATAAAATCACTCCACCATCCCACCACTCACCAAGTGGGACTTGGGGAATCACACAACTCTATCTGCTTGGAAGGGTCATAAGCCAAGTTGTTCCTACTATGGGAATGTGTTTCCTACTGTAGTTCTTCAGGATAATGACAAAGGAAGATCTCCAAGTCACAACACAGAGGCAGAAATGCCGGCATGTCCCCTATTCAACTCTCAAGATACAGGCACACTATGCGTCCAGACAGATCACAGCCTGGCTCAAATCTATCCTGTGTTCAAGAAGGTGCGGGGGGGAATGGCTCTCGCACTGTATGGAAAGGGTATGTTCTGTGCTGCAGGAGGTCCTGGTGCACCCTGAAGCATGGGAACCCTAAGAGGAAGCTCTCAGAGGCTGCATGCGGCGGCTGGGGGAAGGAAGAGACCCATCCAAGAAGCACGATGATGTTCGTTTGGGACCAGGCAAGTAAGGAAACAAAAAAGCAGTGTAGCACTGGGCATAGCAGCTAAGAGTGCAGACTTCCCAGAAGGAGGAAAAAAAGCCCTGTGAATGAGCAGCATGGGTCCAAAATGAAGGCTGTGGTCAGCGCCTCCCCCTGCATGGACTTCATGAACTTCCTGTAGCCCTACACTGATTGGTAGAGAAGCCGCTGATTGTCCTGACCTCCCTGCACACTGTTTCCAGGCAAACAGTCGTGTGGCTATCTTCCAATCTTCCAAACAAATCAACAAGAGGGCACTGGGGTGGGTGCTGTGTTCATAGGCGCCTTCAATGGCTCCGCACGTCAAAAAAGAATCACGCCCCAGGCCAGCATTCGCTGCCTCTTAGTATCAGTTAGCCTGATTTATCTACCACAGAGCCTCATACACACTGTATCTTACAAGATGTGTTTATTCTAAAGCGCCCCTACACTACTTTATTTCTAAGTACATATCTAAGTTTTTATATCTCCCACTGTGGGAAAGAGGTCCGTCAGGACGTGTTACAAGAAAACGGAATGTTTATGTAAAACTTTTAGACAGAATTGAGGAAAAATAATCTCTCTGGTTGGAGAACGGCGTTGAAGGAGGGGAGGAGCTGACTTCTCAGAAGGGCTCTTAATTGCGTTTATCAGAAAAAAATGCCTAAGCGTTTATCATGAATGCTGATTCCTTTCCAGGACAAAGTTGGTTACGAAGTATCTTAAACACAGAAAGTCGGTTAAGAAGTATCTGTATCCTAGGGCGAATGTGGGAAAGCTTCTCCCCATCTACGTACCCTCCCTTACTAATACTTCAAGCTTCCTCCACATCAGCGTGTTTTCCTCACCAGCGCCATTTCTTCCTCATCAGTTCAAACCAAAATCAAATGTTTCTTTCTCACAGGGATAAACTTCTCTTTGTATTCCGTCCTAGAGCTCTCTTGTTATTTAAAGCTTGCTTTTGGTTGTTCTTTCTTGGGTGGGTTGGATAGAGTTTGAGTTTTGATTTTTTTTTTTTTTTTAGAGGACCTACACTGTCCTAGAACTCACTCTGTGCGACTAGCTGACCATTGGCAATCCTTATGCCTTTATCTTATGAACCCTGGAACTGCAAGTGTGCACCACCATGCCTGATATTCTTAACCCTTATTTTAACTGTAAGTGACTTTATTGCTTTTTCTGTGTGTACCCACTGGTATTCAAAAGTTTTGATAAGTGACTTCGTAGTTCTCTTGTCTTGCTGCTCTATGGTGCTCAATACGTGGCTTCTTCCTCTAGGTTCATGGTGGATGCTTGGCCACCAGAAATCACTTCTTTATTCCTGGCAGTAGAAAGGCAGGGAGGAACGACATAGCCCTTCTTTCTGATGGACGTGCTTCAGAAGCTCCCGTAGCTTCAGCTTCTGCTGACCTCACCTCAGCCTTTGACAGGCAGCAGGCAGCTGCTAGCAGTGAGGGAAACAGTGAGGGTGTTTAAAATTCACACCTTCTGCTTCCTGAGAGGATGGCAGAATGATACTGAGGGACAGCAGGAAGTTCCCTTTGATTGGTCTATTTCAATGTTGTTCAGTGCTCGCAGGTCAGGAAACTCCTGTTCTTGTCCGAGTTGTTTTCTCGTGCCCTAGCCTGCTTATTCCTATTGGCTTCTCAGCAGATTGTTATGTAGTTTACTTTTAAATATTTTAGTTCATTCTTTCTAGTTTCATACATGTGTATAATGTATTTTGAACATGTTCACCCTTAATAGCATCTTGCATCCCTGTCTCTCACTGGAGCCCTTCTCTACAGCGTAGATTTTATTTTTATAAATGTGGTGAAAAGCCAATTTTAAATTCTGGGTGATTTATATATAACACTAAAACATTGATTATATATGTTTATATATGATTTCTATATGATTAGGTGTGTACGTAGAATCAAGAATGGGGACTGCTTTTTGGATGAATTATCTCAGTTCCCAACTCTTTTTCATGGACCACAACCAATAAATTGTAAGCTCTGTAGCCCACAAATGTACTGCTGCTTTAATATGCGACACGTCGTCAAACAAGCACACGAATTAAAACTGGTGAGATAAAGAGAGAGCATGTCAAATTCAGACATTTTCTTCCCTCATTCTGGGGGATTGTCTGAGATAAACCCAGTCTAACAACTGCCAGATACCTCTGGTTATCATACATAGCACTATTTCAACTGAGAGTTCACCCAAAACCTAAAAAGAAAGACCAGGACAAAATGCTAACAGTAAATGTTGTTACATTGTTATGTCTCGTGGGGGGCGGGGGGACAATTGTTGAAACTCCCACATTACATTTGGGAATCTGACAAACAAATTAAATGTCTCGACAAAATGTCTACATTGAAAAACCCATTTGGGCTTTTTCACAACAGAGTGGAGTTTGCTAAAGAGTTCAATCTCTTCTTGTTTATGAACCCCTAATTTCCCCACTATTGGGTTTCACCGACGGCATAAACAAGGGACATTGCTGTTCTGCTCATTGTGGTCATGAATTACAGGGCCCCAGAGAAGCAAGTGGAGGGACTTTGGAGTCTGGATTTCAATGTGCTGTGTGTGTAGTCTATGCACTTGTGTATTTAGTGTATGCCGTCTAAAGCTTTTCAAATGAAGCTGGGGATGGATTTCCCAGACCAGTCACACTGCATTTCCCTAAGGACAAAGCCCCAAACTGACAGATCTCATTTCGTGTTGCAGAATAAAACCAAGCAATCAGGACCGCTACACAGGCAGGGCTGCTCACCGATATCAATTACTTCACTAATTAGCCTGACAAAGTGTACTATTCGTTTAGGTCTCTCATTGGCAGGGACAGTGAAGCAGTGAGGACCAAAGCAAACAGTGACCATGCCATCTTGGAATTGCCAGTGTACAAGATGTGGTCATTTGATCAGAGTCAGGCATATACCCAAAGCCTTAGGGGGAAAAAATAAGTTTAGAGAAAGTTCAAATATGGCTTTTTGAAGAGTGGATCTGAAAGAAAAGGCACCAGAGAGATTGTAAGATTCAGAAGTGAAATTCCACACATTCTGATGAATGAGTGTGGAGATGAAGACATTAATAAGACTGCACAGAAATTCTATGATGAGTTTAGGTTTTGAAAGAATCTGTTCCAGGAAGGTCGTATAACCAAGGTCATATTGTGAAATGTATAAGAAAATTGTCAAAATCGTTAATGCCCTGATAGGCCAGTGCTTACAAAAGTGACTAAGGTAATAAGGCCTGTCCAGCTTGTCTGTTTTGAGCCCTGATGCTAATGAGAGAGTGAACTGTACAACTAGCGAAGAGGGCTAAGATGAGACAAGCTTTTCTATCATGGGAAATTACCTTCAAAACATGAAAGGCAAGCATAGGCGAAAGGGGGTCACAGTCTCTATAGAGGAGTGGGCTGCTGAAATGGAGCCTAATCTCCATTTCCAGAGGATTCTACAGGAACCTGAGCTCATGAATCTGAGGTCCCTGTTGAGACAAGTCATTTCAGAGACAGATGAAAGACTTCAACCAGAGCCTGGCTGATTCAAAAGGCAGGGCCTGTGAATGGAGCTGAGTCAGCACAAAGGCAATGAGAAGACACAATGCTGCCTGGAAACTCTAGAGAGTCCTGTGTGGACTCAAGAGCAAGATCTCATCGTTAGCATCTAGCACAGGCGTCCGGGCTCTTGACATCCTGACATGATGCTGTCATCTACTCGTGCTGTGTGTTGTATGCATAGCTATTCTAGTCCACCAGCCACAGGTTGGATACATTTAAATTATACATATGGGCTCTTCAGGGTGATAGACAAACAGCCGGCAGGCAAGCTCTAACCAGGTGCACAACACCTGCAAGACAGTCCTTTTACAAAAGTGACAAATGGCCTTTTAAGGCACGCCGCTCTCCTGCTTTGTAAAAAATTATTTATTTCCTAAGCACCCTTTTAAGCATGCAAATGTAACACTTCCTTGAATGTAACATGTAATTCATCACAAGACCATGTGCACATTTAAAAATCATTTTTGATTGAGGAAGACTGTGTTAAATGTATAATTCATCCTAATTTTAAAGCACTAAATATTGGAATCTATCTTAGGATTGAAAAGGAACACATGCATAAACACACGCATGTACGTACTTATAAGATTGGAGTCAAGCATTTTATTCGTTTGCGTTTTATTTTAATCTTAATGTCAATGCCATGAATAACTCCATAAGCATCATTTCTAATAAACTAGGATCAAATTATAAGTCATATCATTATTTTCTTTAAGTTGGTTTCCTTATAATTTTTTGTTTCATTTTCCAGAAATACTTTTGTATTTTCCCTTTGCCTTCCTGCAGTACACTTCTATAAACAGAATTATTGAACACAAAGATATACATGATGAGAAGATTCTAATACACAATGCCAGATTGCTTCTCAGAAATTCTGTACTAACTCGCAGGACCTCCTGTTCTTTGAACAAGGACCCGTCTTTCAACCACTCAAATAATCTGTTCAATTTCTATGTCTAGTTACGAGATGGGGGGAGGCTATTCCTTTTCTATGTGACTTGGATTTCACTAACTGCAGTGAGATCATTACAGTATCAGGGTGACGTCACCATCTTTGCTTCCTGTGTCAATCACTTGTTTTAATAGTGACTCATTTTTCTACCAAAAATCTATTATTTTTCTTGTTTATTGTTGTTTATGTCATCTTTACAAAGATCTGAACCAAATGGGCCTTATTTCTTCACACTGGCACGCTAAGCATTTTGTGTTTTATATTATATGTGGCATAGTCCTTAAGGCGTACCTTATAGAACGTGTGCGCTTTCCACTGGAAGGTCTAGAAAGTTGCTCCTGCAGGCCCATCGCTGCTGACAGCACTGAGCTCTTGTGGCTACTGTTGTTCTGGGTGACATTTTGGTGTGTGGTCTGTACATGCCTGTCTTTTGCTCTGCTTGGGTGTTGATTGTTTTTGTCTTATAGGGTTATTTAGAACATAGATTTCTACTTCTTTAAAAGCTTTGCCAATGGTTGCTGCTAAGTTATCAAATCACATGGGAATGTATATTTTATAAAATATCAAACCCATGGATGAGGTAAAGCCTTTGCTTTTCACTATGTGAGGCTGGAAATTTAGCACATTTTCATACACACACATACACACACACACACACACACACACACACACACGCACACACACACACACATACACACACATACACAGACACATGCACACACATATACACACATGCACACACACACACACACACATTTATTTCCTGGTCTTTGTTAATATCATCTGAAATCTAAATCTGGGATAATTTCTACCAACTTGTTACTTCTCCATTTAATGAAGTTAATGACAACTTTCAGGTACTCTTTCGAATACACGATGATATTCTGTTTGCATCCCGTTTTGTATGAATGCAATAGCAGTTACTTTTATTTAAAAAGACATTTTTATGCACATCTGCTGTTCCACCCCACGCTCACTAGCAGATCTTTTCTGTTAGAACCTTTTACTGGTCTAGAATCCTTCAGCTTCGTGCGATTTCTCAGACAGCTAGACTGTGAGAAGCCAGAGACACCTGACCAAATGCAACTTCAATGGAAGCACCAGGTCCCAAGACGCAAAAGAGCCATGGGCAAACTCAGGCTTGTTGGCTTAGTTATTATAATAAGTATTACCTTATCGTGCAAAATACAAGGAAAACCATGGATAAAATTTTAAAGAGTTGCTCAATATGTTTTCAAAAGTTAAAGTTTGAAAGGAATGATTGAGGATGTAAAGCCCTGAAGCTGATACAGGTGAGCAGGAGAGAAACAGAGATGGGTGGGATTGGGTTTAGACTAGCCAGCTCCCACCATAAAGAAAGAAATGGAAATGTGGGCTGGGCATGGTGGCACAAACCTGCAATGCCAGTCATGGGAAGGCTGAGGTAGGATTGTGAGTTCAAAACCATCCTGGGTTACACAGAGATTTCAAGACCAACTGTACATACTAAGTCTCTCTCTGTCTCTCTCTCTGTCTCTCTCTCTGTCTCTCTCTCTGTCTCTCTCTCTCTCTCTCTCTCTCTCTCTCTCTCTGTCTCTCTGTCTCTCTCTGTCTCTCTCTCTCTCTCTCCACACACACACACACACACACACACACACACACACACACACACACTACCCCCACCTAGACTGGAATGGGAAAAAAGTTTCATAGAGCCACAAAACAGGATTAAGAGTTTCTTAATCCCATTTACCTAGACAAAACTCACAAGACTTAGTGACAAGAACTAAAACTCTCAGAGCCTTCTCTCCTTCTAAACATAAAGCAAGAGGCCAGCAAGAAGTTTTGGCAAGAAAACGTAGAAGTCACCAAGGACGGTCTGATTCCATCCCTGGCATTCACATAGCAGGAGAGAGGACAGTCCTACAAGTTGTCCTCTGACCTCTCCTCTGCACACGTACCACTGTGTATCCCGATGCACACAGCATATCAAATGGAATCTTAAAAATATAATTATTTTACAACTGGTTCTACATGAATGCTAACCCAAGTCATGTGGGGCTGTCTCTCCAAAACATTGGTTCACTCAGTCTCTGTTAACTATGTCCTGTTCTCTTATAGTCTGAACTATGAGCAATTTGCTGTGTATGCGTGCGTGTGTGTGTGTATGTGTGCATGCATGAGTGCATGTGTGTGTGTGCATACGTGTGTGCATGTGTGTGTATGTGCATATGTGTGTATATGTGCATGCATGTGTGCGTGCATGTGTGTGTGTATGTGTGTGTGCGTGTGTGTGTGTGTGTGTGTGTGTGTGTGTGTGTGTGTGTGTGCATGCTGGTGTCTATTCCACTGAGAATCTGATTGCCGAAAGATGCTAGAGAAGCAGAGTGACATTCCTTCCAACCACTGTCTCAGCTTTGCAACTGAGGTTCAGTTCTGCGATAGTTAACTTCATATCAATTTGGTTGAGCCATATTGCCAGATATGTGGTCAAAAATTCTGGATGTTTCTGTGAGGTATTTTTTTTTATTTGATGAGAATAACATTTAAATCAGTGAAACTCGAGTAAAGTGATTGTCTTCTGTAACGTGGGTGGGCCTCATCAAATCAATGAAAGGCCTGAGTGGAATAACAAACTGACCTCCTCAAGTGGGAAGGAATTCTGCCAGACGATATCTTGGACTTGAACTGCCGTATCATTTCTTCCCTGGTTGTCAGCTTGATGGCCGGCCCCACAGATATTAAAATTCCCTCCGTAATTACGTGCGACAACTCTTTCTTTCTCTTGCCCTTTTTCTTATTCTCTCTCATTCTCTCTACCTCTCTTTCTCCTTCACTGTGCACGTGCATGTGTGTGTGTTCTAGTTTTCTGGTGAACCTTAACAAATATCTGTGCTATATGTTGTCTAATGAAGCCAGGACCTGAAAGGAAATCAGACTATATAAACCAGAATTCTGTACCTAGTCTTTTCAGATTGTATAGACAACATTGAGATGCTATATGGATTTATACTGAATTATTTGTCAAATACAATGTTAATATAGTTAAGAGTCACAGTCCATCAAAAGTTTCAAAGTGTTTTAATCTCTATAAATTTTGTAATTGGCAAAACAAATACATAGAAAAGCAAGATTTGAGTGAGGATAGTCAGGACATATATTAGGTGCATTTGTAAAAGCTATGAATGACCCAGCAAATTCTTCAGTAAAAGAAAAAGTCAAGGAAAATGCATATACTAGATTTCTGATAATCTTATGCAAACTGTTCTCTAAGAGAATGCCCACCCGGAATAGACTATTCACACTGAATTTTTAAAATGATAATTCTTCTATAGAAACTATTTATAGCTATTTTAGAACGTAGACAAAATAGTCTTTCTTCCAGGAGTACATATTCAAAACATAGGCAGCACTGAGGCACCCTATTCTGTCCTGGGTGGGGTCAAAGCTGTTTGAAAACAGAAGCCCCTTTCAGCTCGTCTTCCACTACCTAAGTCCAATGAGGCCTGAGATTTTGCATCCAAACCTGTTAGCCTTCGAGCTGATTCACCTTCACGGCTTCCAAGAAGATTGCTCTTCCATTTCTTCAAGTTACGTCAACGATAGAAGGGGAGTCCAAGGGAAGCCGATGGCACTCACGCATCGGTGGCCCCACATTAAAATGGAGTTTGCATGGGACAAAACTGCTGAAATAAGAAGGGGCTGATGACTGATGAGCCGCAGTGCACACGAAGGAGCGGGGCTCTCTGCTTAAACATGAGGGAAGCCAACAAACAGGGAAGCCCCTCCTTTCTACTCGGGGATTCCGAAGCAAACCTCAGTCAGAAGCAGCACATGACCCCAAGGCAACCTGTAATTCCCTCCACTTTGACAATTTTTAACATGGCCACTGATAACGCACTGGCGGGGATGTTCACATAGGAAATGAGCAGTTGCTAAGTGACCTCCAAGACCACTACCCAAGTCCAGCATCCTTGTGCTTTCTCCTAGGAGCCTATTTTAGTCACTGTGAAGAGGGCTCAACCCATTCTCAGCCTCGACAATCTATTTCCTTCCGGCCCTGCATGTTTTATGGCCCAGGAGTCAATTTCTGATCATAGCAGTAATACTCTACCAGAGAACGCATTTCTATAGTAGTTTGTGTGGCAGCCAAGACAGTCATACTGTTGGAACACGAAGAGAGATTAGTAGGGATTGAGCGTCCTGCTACATGGTCTCTATATGGATGCCTAGGGGAAAAGAACTGTGCCCACTTTAGTGGCTGATACAATCTATGGCATAGAGCAAATGACCTACTGCTCTTTTCAAAAATGCTACCAGATACTAATCTCCAATATCCTTACCAAAGAATTAAATCACTGCTACCTTTCAAACATTATTCCTGTGACAAATTCCTCCCACAAGAATCCAAATTCTGTCATTTGGCATTGATTGTGTGATAGTGGTGGCTATTTGGGATGACCAGGGCTCCATTTTCACAAATTCCACCAACCTTTAGCCCACCACAGGTATTATTACCTAAATGAGCAGAGGGTGGGGTGGGAGTGAGAAATTCTCACCAAAGACAGATGGTGCAGCAACTGCTTCCATTACTTTGGTTGTCATGGCAACAAAATAGTGGATGGAACCGAGATTTAAGACAGAAGAGGTTGTTTGGCTCACAGCTTCAGGGATATTTCAGCTTGTATGGCAGGGAAATCATGGTTGTTAGAATGGTTCCACCTACTCAGGCAGAAGGGTAGGGCAAAGGATCTTCATGTGTGAGGACCAGGAGACAAAGAACATAGGCTGGAAACATAGGTGGATATAAAACTTCAAGACCTGTCCCCTATGACCCATGTACCCTTCCTAAGACCCACTCCCCAAAGACTCCCAAACCTCCCAAAACAGTACCCCAAGTTGGGGACCAAGTATGGAAACACATGAGATGTTTTAAATTCAAATCATAAAACCCAGCCTACTTTCCAGAGTTGGGTCCCTTAAAAGCTCCACGTTCTCCTTTTAAAGAAGTTTTATTGCTGACTCAGCCCAAATACCTAGTAACTTATACCCACACAAGCATTACAGCCACAACACTCTGGACTAAATTCTTTGCAGTTCCAAAGATGGATCTAAGATATTGATTAGACAACAGCATATACCAACAGACCCAACAGAGGAAGTGGCCCACAGACTGCTTTCCCTCTCTTTAGTTAATACCAGCAATTCCCAACACCCCAACCTCAAATCAGGTATTCACTATGCTCAATTAAGAATCACTTTCTATCAGGGCTGCAGAGACAGCCACTGTCCTCTGCATTGTCCTATAAAGGACATAAGGGTTTTTTTTTCTTTTTTGTTCCCATCTTAAGGGGTTCACACCACCTATAACACCAGCTCCTTGGGATCTGTCACCCTTTTCTGGCCTCCATGGCATTGAACTGACATGCACACATCCCCAGTCTCACATAAACATTTTAAAAATTATCTAAAACTTCCAAAAAGTAACAGTTTTATTAGATGTCAAGTTAGTTGTTAATCTGATCAGTAAGAGAAGGAAAGCATTAGCAACGAACTACTCTGGCTACAATGTCACCTCTCACCCATAATCTGTTTTGTTTCATTTGTCCTTCCTTTTGGAATGGGTCCTAGAGCTGAAAGAAATGAACGCATGCCCAATCTCTAATCTAGAAGTGATCTCCAATTGATGACCACTTCTGAATGAAAGTTTAGTTTTCTCCAAGGGAGTCTCACTGGGGAAACAAACCACTCGTAAGGGTTGGATATGTGCCCAGCTCTCGAGAGTCCACAGAAAATAACTCAATGGCATCTCTGAAGGTGCTTTGTCTCCTAATGTCATGTCAGGGCTTTTTAATTTTAATCATATTCATATGTGTAGTATGTATGTGTATGCATGCATGCATGTATGTATGTTTTTTTTCTCTTTTTAACCTATAGGTTTTTTCATATATACTGTGGCTTCTAGTTTAGTGCTTCTTATGGGATTTCTGTGTCTATAACAGTCTCTTGTGCCTTCTCTTTGACTCTTCTCCTTCTATTTGTTTGTATTGTGGTGTGTTAGTTTTTGTTGAATCTTACAATGTTTTATTTATATTATCACTCAGAAACCTGTTTGTTTTGTAAGGCAAGACAGAAAGGGAGTCAAGTCAGATGGGAGGGGAGGCAAGGAGGAGGCGCTAGGAGGAGGAATAGGGGAAAAGAAAATGGCAATCGGGACACAGATGGGAGAGGGAAGTCCATTTTCGATAAAAGAAAAAATAAACTTAAAAAAAGAAAGATTTCAGTGGCTGTTAGGCATCATCCAGGAATGAGTGCGTGAGGAGAATTCTGAGAAAACAGGACAAGAATCTTGTGGCCTCAGTTTTAAAACAAAAACCAACAACATGAAATTGTTCTTGGATTATGCTTTCATGCGACTCCCAGCTGTGGCAGAAAGGAGTGAGTTTATTTTATTCATTGACCACTGACTGTTGCTATTTGTTTGTGTGCCTCTATGAAAACAATCATGATTTGTTGTTGTTGTTGTTGTTGTTGTTGTTGTTGTTGTTGTCGTTGTGTGACTTGCCCACCATGTATGGTTTGTCCGCCATGTGCAACTTACCCCTGTGACTGTGCTTCCCTTGGGTGACTCCTCTTAACCCTCAGAGTCTGAATTGTCTGATGCTCTAAATAAAGCCGGTTATTGCATGAGGCTTTAGTCTACTTCGTTTGTCAGCTCCATTCTCAGGTCCTACATTCTCTAGGGCAGTGACAAGTGGCTAAGGAGACATCTCAGCTGCAAATTAACACGCGAAGAGACATTCCATGCTCTTTGTCATCAGGGACACTCAAACCAAAGCAACCACCTCGTGTATCCCACGATGGTTACTACTTTAAAAAGACATAATAGCCGAGGTTGATGATGTGTGGGAGGTACTAGAACCTTCATACACTGTTAAGTGATGAGAATGGTCTAACCACTTTCCAAAAGGACTGGCATTTCTTCACAAGCTTCAACACGTGCTTATGCAGGTAAACATGTAACTCCAGTAACTTCACTCCTAGGTATGTATCCCAAGTGACTAAAAATATGTATCTACACAAAATTTCCAGTGTTCATAATAGCCAAAAAAAAAAAAAAAGTGGAAGCAACAAAATTACCCACTAGTTGATGGATAAACTAGAATCTACTTATTGCTAGAGTGTGATTCATGAGGGAAGAAATGAGGAGCTGAGATGAGCTAAAAGAATGACAGTGTAGGGAGGAGAGACACAATGACAAAGGACCTGTGCTGTATGAGTCCATTAATACATGGGTCTAGATGAGGCAAGGTCATTGTAAGGGAAACTATTTGTGGTTGGAGAGACCTATAGAGAGGGAAGGAAGATAGAGGCGACAGGGAGCACTGTGGGTAGCATGTTTATTTCTATAGTGTCAAAAATGTTAAATTATATTATATATATATATAATTTGCAAGTGTAAAAAATTCCATCAAACTGTAGATTTCAGATGGGTTAAATGATGCTTGTATTATTTATTAATAAAGTGAAACTTCAATGCTTAAAAAATGAAAAGAAATAAGGCCTCACGATGTAACCTCCAGCTGGCCCTGAATTTGAGATCATCCTGCCTCAGTCTCCTGAGGAGCAGATGTGGTGTCTGCTTTAAGCACGAGGACACAAAAACAATCTGTCTCTAAAATTTACTGGTTAAAGAAAGAACAACTTTTGATAAAATGAATGTGCTTGTTTAAAGTGTGGAGGGGAGACAGGTGGTGTGCCTAGGAATAGATTTCAACTGCACAGAATGGTTGTGCAAAAGCATCTTCAGGCAGTCAGAGGCTTCTGTGCTTTTCTTTTTTCCCATTGACAACATTTTATTAATTAAAATTTATCAATACCGGGCTAGTGAGACACTGTCAAGTAGCCAAGCATGTGTAGCCAAGGCTAGAGTTCACATAGTGAAGGAGAGAACTGGTTTATTTCCATAGCTTATCCTCTAACCTCCACATGTGCAACACACACACACACATGCACACACGTGCATGCACACATACACACACATGTGCATGCACACACACACACAAGAGTGGGAGGAGAAGGAAGAAGGGAGAAAGAGAGTAAAAATACTAATATTTTAACATGTCTTACCAATGCGACCTACTTTTACTCTATGTCCCCCACATTACTGCACCTTTCCCTCTTTTTTCTGATTTTTATTTCACTGAATAATGTGCAATCAGAGTAAAGCAGCCTAGATGTGTAAAACATTTTTATCCAGACTATGACATATTAAGATTCAAGAATCTAGCATGGAGTTACTAATACAAATGAAGACACCAACCTAAAGACTTTGAGGCAAAAGAAATATGCAGTCAACATGAATCACTACTCTCTAGCCTTTGGCCACAACATGACCCCAAGTCAGAGCCTTGGCTAGAATACAGTGTCTTGGTCCAGACAAGGACCTCCACCGCACACAGCCTCTTTCTATCTTTAGATAACAACAATCCATTCTTCCGTGTTCATTTAGCTGTGCAGGATCTTTTTTGAGACAAGAGACTTCTGGAATTTATAGGTAGCGCCATCCTTCCTGTGCTACTGGTGGATGTGAGAGACTGTCTCTAACTGTAATATGTTACACATGCATATGTAAGGGCAAAAATGAGAGAATTCCTAAGTTATCCAGACAGTTGCAGCTAATTCAAATGACTCAGTCGATACGTTTTAAATATACTCTGTTCCTAATCCAATGTTTCAAGAATACGAAATCCAATTTACAGCCCCAAGAGCCTGAAATAAACCAGGTGCAGAATACAAGTACCCAGACACAATGGTGACAACAGAGACATTTATGTTATCTAGGACTATGAAGAGTGTGGTAGGAGTCCAGGGGAAGGTCTCTAACAGAATCAACCGTAGATGCTTAGACCTGCCGTGTTCCTTGAAGATCGCTCTGCATGTGAGCTGTCCCTCAGTTGGCAGCGGGAAAAGTTATGGAGAAGAAATTTTACATTTTCCTCTGGGGGAATGGGCAGGCCTACCGGGCAGGTCTCAGCTAATAATTGGGAATGAATGCGGACGTGGCAGGAGTGCCGGGAAGTAGCCCAAGTTTCCCGAAAACTGGAGAAAGAAGCCAGTGAGCTCTCCCCACTGTTCATCGTGAGTGTGAGCATCGATGTGACCGTGGTGGTAAAAACCAACGGCTCTTTGAAAAGGAAACCTCTGGTAGTCAAATTTATTTTTCTTTGTCATGCACTATGAATAAAATGGTGCTCACAACACTACACAGCTTAAATGATTTCCTGGAGTGCAGTTAGGCTTTGGAGCCCAACCGATCACAATTTTAAACTAACTCTGGGCTATGGGAAGGAGTTGGCAGTGCACCACGAAGAATTTCATCACCTAGGCTCCCGAACCTCAAAAGACTCTTTATACTTCAGATACAAAAATTCCTTCACTGTCGCCTGAGATTCCATTTCATTATTCCATAGGTTCACTTAGGCACCGCAAATGACATTTGATAAGCTGTCTACTGTGTATCAAATTCACGCCACGTGATTGGAGACTCTGTTCTGGAATGACTGACAGCTCCCCGACAATAACAGCGCATTACCTGTCGAGCGATGAGGTATGTTTCTGATAGAATGGACGTGGAATAACATCGAAACACACGTAACTCTAGGTTAAAAGAAGGAGCTCAATTATTCAAAATAGATCCCAGGTGGCTGTGAAAACCCTGCTTGTCTGGGCAACAATTCTGCTTGTGCTACAGAGGCACCTCCTCAGTCATGCAATAGACCATGCAGCCATCCCCTGTTAGGAGAAAAAGCAGTCCAGAGCTCGGTAGCTCGAACAGAAGAGCAACTTGGAATTCTAAATTTGGAGACAAAAGTTTGCTAATTAGTATTAAGAAGCTGACGTTTCCTGTAAGTCGGGGGCTTACCTCCAGGTTTCAGACCCAGGCATTAGAGGCAATGTGTTATAATTGGTTCGCTTTGGGTTAACTGGTGGATATTTTTAACATCTGAAACCTGTTATTTTGTCGTTGAGGTTTATCCTGCTTCCCTATAGCTTCACAAACTTTCCATTTTAAATTCTAGAACTTCCATGGTAATTATAAACTTTTATCTTTAAAAGTGCTGCTGCCTTTAATCATCCGCTGTAGTTGGGTTTCCTTTTTCTTTCTCTAAATAAAACATTCTAGAAGATGGCACTGTTCTTAATTTTGACCGAGGGAAAAAAAAATAAATCTACTTGTCTAGCAAAGGCTCTCATTAATCCCCTAGGAAGCCTGGGTCAAGATAGAATTTAATGTAAAACAAAATGTTGTATGGATTTATACTTGCCACGTACAAATGTCAATTTATCTCTTAGCAGCAGAAAGCAACGTTCTGATGCTCCCATCATCCCACTTGCCTAGGGAGCACAGTGAGTGCTGTTTCGTCCACAGCATGGTTAGCCCCAGCCAAGCTGCTCAGGTCACAGACGAGGAAGGCTGTGGTCAGTTCCTGGTTGATGCAGTTGGATCCTTGGAGGTGGCAGGTGGGGTGCAAATACATCATTGGGAGGACCTAACCTGATAAATTCCCAAGTCCCAGGGAGAGCTGAGTAAGGAACACAGAGAGGACCGGGCATTCATGAGCATACTGGCCCAACCATCAGTAAATACAAGCAATGCCATCACTGTTAACAATAGGCAGGCACGGAGCACATGCCTTTAGCCCAGCACTCAGGAGGCAGAGGCAGGATGGCCAGGGCTACATAGAGAGACCTTGTCTCACGGGAAAATAAATGAAACAAAACAACAATAATAGGTGAGAATTTCTTAGTCCTCCTGAAGATCAGTGATTGTCCATGTGGGTCCTCTTTAGTCATCCCACAGGTATTTTATCTACATTCTACAGAGAGCAGACTTAAAGTTTACATAACAGTAAGCACTAGCAGAAATGAACTCAAAGCAGATACGCCTTATCCCAAAGCCCTCACTTGTAAGCCAGAGGTTTTCAGACCTTGACCTGCGCCAACGACGTCAGAATTACCACCTCCTCCCAGCCCCCTCAGAAGCTTACTCTGTATATATTTCCTGTCCCTACAGGCACAGTTCTTGGCTGGCGAAAAGATTTCTTTGAACTTTCTGGAAGGTATGAGCAGGATGTGGCAAGAGGCCACCTAAAGGCTCTCTCCTACAACTTGTAGGTTTTAAACCTGTATTTGGGTCTTGACAGTCACTTACTGGCTTTACGACCCCTAACTCTAGTCTTGTGTGTCTTCTAAGGAGATTCTATGGGGAAATGTGCTGCGTAGCAAGCATCCTTCAAGCGCTGGCTGTTATTATCTCAGCCACATTTATTGAGAATGCTTATGCAGTGGCCCAGGCATGACGCTTTCCCCACATCCTGGTGTTGCTAGGATCGTGCCTTGAGCGGAGTCTGTGGCTGCCCACTGCTATTCTGCAAAAGGAGCTGCCTGCTGCTGGCAACACACCCTAAGCATGTGACCATTCATGGTGTCCCTGCTTGAAATCTAGGAGCCACCATGACTTCTGCTTAGCCAAACTGGGCGTCTTCTACTCTACTTATTCCTTTCTGTTCTTCCTCTCCAGCTCCTTCAGGCTAGAACGAACTTCCTCCCTTCCTTCCTTCCTTCCTTCCTTCCTTCCTTCCTTCCTTCCTTCCTTCTGTCCTTCCTTCTGTCCTTCCTTCCTTCCTTCCTTCCTTCTTTCCTTCCTTCCTTCCTTCCTTCAACATTTGTCTTTTCTTCTGGTTAACATTTCCTATTTAAAGACCCCCCCTCCCCCATTCCTCACTGCTACTCTGCACCATGGTGGATTGTTTCCTTGCCTGGATGAAAACATCTGTCTGGGAAACAGACCTCTTTCCCTTAGAGTTGCTCTGTCCCCATCTAGAGCACAGTGCCTGGCGCAGTGCTGACCTGTATTTGTGTGTTCAGTGAATGATTTCATTTCTGTGCCTTTCCTTTAAAAGGAGTGATCCCCTAAGTATCCAGATCTCCCTTTTTACTTAGTGAGCACTGTGCCTCTTAAAAGTCATCACTGTTTTCAACTTTCAAAGGAGGCCGGCTGTTAAATTGCTGGCTCCAGGCTCTAGGCTGCTAAGGATAGGGGAGCTAGGTGGAAGGGCAAGGGAGGGGATGAGAATCACTACCCAGGAGTTCTACTCCACCCCTCACCCCACCCCGAGGGAGTTACACTCAGTCAAGACTCATTCATTGACAAAATTAGAAGGGAAGCTCTTGTCTGGCTGGGAAATTATGTTAATATTAATTTTTTTTAAGATAACAGACTTGAAAAGAGCACTGATTTCCTTATCAAGATCACTGAGAACGATCACCCATAGGCTTTCCAGGCCCACCGTCTTTTAAAAAAGACATTAAGAGCTTCCCGTTCTTCCTCCTGTCTTCTTAACTACCCCACGCAAAACACTTCACATTAAGAAGCTGTGTGCTGATTTGTATAAAGTGGAGTCAGCTGGCATTTATCTCAACGAAGGGAAGCGTTCTCCTAGTGTCCTGAGTCCAGGCGATCAGTTCAAAGAAGGTTAAAAGTCAGTGATGCTATTTCAAAGTACAAACACATAGGCAGGTATCATACCTGTACAGAAAAGTGACCATAACGGCCGTAAAAACAAAACATGAATAGTTGCTACATCTGAGTATTTGAAATATATAAATTTGAAGTTTCCATTATAAGCCTCAAGCACGTTTGATAATTATGATAATAATAACAGTTTTGACCTTCCCTAGCTTGCCTTTGTGTACACCCAGGCTTACACGTGCTTCACTCCTCGGTGAGCACGAGCCGACTTCTAGGTCTCCTCCAGTTTCCCAGGGAAACTGAAGCCCGGTCACACTTCCCCTTGTCTCAAATGCATTAGCAGGAAAATTGTAGTCTCGAAAACGCACGAGCTTAGGCTCCATTTGCTGTGTTTTCAGTAGCCGCAGCTCACGGTCACAGTTGGTTTCGCTCATGTTAGACCTTCCGAGAAACTTTCGATGCAGCGAGATTCGCAGACTCGAACTGCGCAAATGTGAGCACCCTCATTCCTGTCAGATAAGCTCACTAAAATAATAAAGACCCACGTGAAATATAGACGGACAATAAAGAAAATTAACAGTTTCGTTGCAATGAATGAAGTGATGTTGAGGTCCAACAAAGGGACCTCAAATTTTAATTGTGTATTTGATCGGAGTTAAAAGTTTTGGTACGAAATACTGCCAGTTTTATCAATATTGAATAATTTCAAAGTGATAAAAGCCACACTTCTTAGGATTATGATTTTCTGAATAAATACTTTGTTCTAAGTAACTAAAACTCTCTTCACTCATGCCAATATTATAATGTAAAGTAGGTCCAAGCATCCCATACAACTAGAAATAAAATTGTCTTCCATTTACTGCCTTTCCCAGAATGCCTCAAAATCTGTATTGACAGATCATTAATGTTAAGAAAGGTTTTTCATAGCATCGTCGCAAACGATTGAGCCTTCCATAGAGGTACGCCATGTTCAGGCTAGCTGACCAGTGTGTTAGCAAATGTTATTGATCTCTGTGTACCCCTGTTCCCTTTCTCTGCCCTGCACACAAGGAAGACTTTTTTTCATAAGTTTAACAGAGAGAGATTATTAACCAATCAATGAGCGATCGAGAGACACAAAGTGGTTGCTCATTACTGTACCCAGAACCAGGAAGGAAGCTCAAATCTGCATTCTTGATCTAACATCCATAAAACTCAGTCACACTGATGATCCTCCTTCTCTGCGACTTCCTGAAGACCTAGAAAAAGACCCAGAGGAGACTATGGGAGACCAGAAGATTAAATTACCCAGATTGTTTTTAATGTACTGTAGATCAGACTAGCTTCATTCTTCTAAGGCCTCAATAATACTGTACCAGACATTAATTTAAAGCCTCAAGCCACCTTGAGTCATTCAATAGAAACAAAAATCTAAGCAGGGGGCAGAGAAGACTAGTAATTTTTTTTTTAAAGAAACGCAACCAGAGAAAATAAGATGTGTTCTGTTCCACTAGAAACCCAACTCCACTTTCCCAGGCTAACCGAGCCTTGTTCCTGTAGGATGAATAATATCACTGTAACTCATCAGGAGAGCCTACGTTTTAATTTGAAAAGTAGTTCCTATGTTAATCTTTAATAGCCTGTTTTCTGGACCAACAGAGTCACAGGAGAAGGCATTTGCAGCGGCGTAATTAAGGCCTGTGAGAAGCAGATGTGGCGCGGCTCCTCTTTTCAGCCAATGGCTTGCCATCGAGATCCACCATTTGATCAGTGCATCTAGCCCCAGGGGCTTCATGGTCTGCAAGCCACAACCTACTAATAAGCACCCTCCAGCCTGTTTGCTAAACAGATCTGTCCTGGCAGGCACCCAAAGACTGCAGCCCTTGAAACTTGGAGTGCTTTCCCTTGCATGGTCTATTGTGTGGCAGGCAAGAGAATAAACTGTCCCTCATAGAGGCAGCGCAATTACAGATCAGTTAGTTATACAGCTGTGGCTCAAAAGATTGCTTACCTCAACCAAATCGAGGCCTAATTTATTTTTGTATTGTCTTTGTTGAAAACCAAACAAACAGCTCTGCAGAGCTCATGTATACAGTACAGAGAATGGCTCTCTCTCTTATAAACAAGATGGAAACTCTTGGCTCAAAGAAATCAGCCTTGGTAGCTGTAGGTTTTGTTTTTATGGTCGGGATGAAGCCCGTGCTTGTTGTAGCTTTGTTAAATTGTTTAAGGAAATGTGGGAGACTGCTGTCTTTGATAGAAATCTGGGGTGTTGAAGGTTGCAGAGTCTGTCAAGTACTGTTGTGTGCTGTAGAGACCGGATAAGAAGCTGTCAATTAAAAGTACAAAAATGTAAACAAACAAAGAAGGAACCGCTCTTCTTCGTGTGAAGCCTGGTAAAGTGGCTTTGATTTATGTGCACGGATCTTCTAACAATTATGACGTATGGAGGAAAATGTCTTTTAGAAAGCACTTTTATATCCAAATTAATGCTTGCCAAATTCATAATTAAAAAAGAAAAAAATTCAGATTTGTGGGAATATTGGCCTCGGAGTAGCCAACCTGTCTGGGAACAGGACAACAGTGCCCTGAAGAAACACGTCCATTTTTCACTCTGGAACTAGTGTTTGTCACACCATTTAAGCATCAACTCTGAGGTATATCCATTAAATAACAACATCCACCTTCAAGAAACTATTAGTCAACTGTACTAGTGGTCCAGCTAAGGAAAATCTAGAGTGATTTTGAAAATGTCTTCACAGATAAAAACAATAGATAATGAAACTAATTCTTCTTCAACTGAGATGGAATCTAGAGCAGGTTTTATTTCTCTAGAGCAGGCAGCATACCTCGATGGGGTTCAGACTGTTTCAGAACAATGGAGTGGCCTCTGTCACTGTCTAAGGATGAGGTGAAAGGAGAGAAAAACTCTCAGAGCCCCATTGCCTGGACATTTGGAAACATGGACAAGTATAAACTGTTGTGACTGACTTAGAAGACTTACAGGACTAGAGACTTGTGAACCACTGGACAGGATGCTTCTAGATCAACTTTTCATTACATTAACCAGCTTGACTGAGGGATCTTGGTGGTGGTTTGGAACATATAGAGACTCTTGTATGCTGTCATCTCAAGTTCAGCTACTTAGCCCATCCGCCACCCCTCCTGGCCCCAAATCAGAACCTTATCATTGACCTTATCATTGCAAAGACAGCAAGGTCAATAATAGGTGCTCAAAGTCAACTTCTATAGCCACCCCTCTGGGGCTCCACTCAGACGGAAGTCAATACGAGGGAAGAGGTTTAAAGCTGAGGCTCCAGGGATGACTCAGTGGGTACGAGTATTCCTAGAGAGGACCAGAGTTCAGTTCCCAGCACCCGAGTCAGGAGGCAAACAGCCACCTGTAACTTCAGATCCAGGGGATTGAATGTGCTGCTGTGGCCTCCATGGGTACCTCCACTTGCATGCACAAACCTCACACTCATACATACATACATACATACATACATACATACATACATACATACATACATACATATATACACATACATGCATACATACATACATACACACATACATACATACATACATATGTACATATATGCATGCATGCATACGTAATCGAAATAAAATCTTTACAGCCTACTAAGGATGGAAGTTACCCCAGCTGCCAAGAAGTCCCAGGAAAACTCAGCTGGAGGCTCTGAACTGAATGGCACAGGGGTTCTGGTCCTACTGTGACCTGTTTGTGGCAGCTTTTCCACTTACATTCAAGGCACATGTGTGGGTTTTTGTTGTTGTGTTTTGATTTTTTTCCCCCAGAGTCCTGCTTTTTATTTTCTTGCTTTCCTCCAAAAATATGTACAGATATCTGAAATAAAGATGTGACCAGATATTCTGTTTGTCAGCCCCGACTCCTGGGGTCCCAATCTGATATGTATGGATATGGATCAAATAGACATTTTAGTGCTTTTCCCGACAGACAGCCCCTCCCACCTCTGTCTTGGGTAATGCCTGAGTCAGCAATTCCTCCAGTACTATGATAGTGTGAACCACTGCCTTAAATGAACAACTTAGAACACGCATTTCTCACTCACAGGTCTTCATACTGGTTGCCACTTGATCAGACTAGCATTAGGCCAGACCCCATGTTCTGGGAACTGGGCTGCAACTTCATACCCATCCATAGTGTCTATCTTTCTATTCTTTAGTTTATTGGCTACCCAGGACAGGGTTGTTTAATAATGAATGGCAAAGACTTACAGTATTGACCCAGAATGCACACATCAACATTTCCAACCAAGCAAGTCAAATGACCCATCCTATATCAGTGTGGCAGGATAAAAAATATCCTTTATTTCTAGTGGAAAGAACTTCAAAATCAGAGGACAAAGGATTTGAATAATTCTAACATAGGAAAATCATGACATATTTGAATGATGGTACAATTCATATAGATGATTTACAAAAAAGAGACTTCTATTTTTAATATAAATTTGTATTAAAGTATATTTTAAACATTAACTTTTACTCGTATTCTGAAATCATCTATAATTTTAACAGTTCGTGTGTCAAGCATTGGGATTTTCTGTAAGTATAAAATGAAGACTAAATTCTGTTAACTTGATGGAAATGTAATATAGTAATATAAAATCCTTTTGATAATCCCTGGATATAAAAATACCACTAGCAAGCTCTTACACCACAGTTGAGCTCTAGTTACACCTGGCCACACGAACGGGAAAATTAAACCCTGGAAAAAAATCTTCTTTCTGCATAGCTCTTGCTACTCTGTTTAAGTATTGTTCTAGGTCCCATAAATATAGCTGTAATTAACATCATTAAAATCCACACACTTAGAACTTATAATCAATATATAACATATAGGCAAATAGTAATATTATGGCTTGGTTATGGGTTGTTCTCCATGGGCTCACACATTGTCTTAGGATGCGGTGAGAACTTCAGGAGGGAGAGCCTAGTGAGAATGTAGATCCCAACAGCATGCCTTC